>NC_069499.1:973216118-973881118 GCF_027579735.1 Bombina bombina | reverse complement strand
CCAGCATTTCTGTGCTAATTGGTACCGAGTGTCCTCTGCATATTTCATGAAGCTGCCAGCTGTAATCTCAGCTTCCTCAAAAAGTCTACAGGAAGTCTACAGGACAACTGGCATTTAATAACCTCACAAATGCCCAGAAGGCTGTGGGCATTTGACTGAAAAAAAAGTTCAAATTACAGACAAGGCAATTTTCAAAATAAAATATACATTAGTGGAGATGATGTTAAAAGTTAATAAAATTCAGAAAACATTTGCAAAAATATTACTTTACAGAAAGGGTTGTAAATACATAACAAAGGATTTCTGTCAGTATGGTTGGGGCACGTAGAGTAAATGAGTTGGGAATGTATATTATATGCATATGGATGTTTTGAAGACATGGGGACATTTTGAAGGGACATCAAACTCAAAATTTGATCAAAAAATGTGTAATGATACCTAAAAAAATTGCAAAGTGCTTTTTTTAATTTATTTTGTTTGCTTTTCCTGAAATCCAATTCAATATATGATGCAGATTTCGTCACAGACAGCTCAATGATATGAGTTTAAAGGCACATTCCTTTTTTAAGAGTTTCTCAAGATAAAATATTCACAAAGGCCAACAAAGTGAACAAAATAGGTGACACAGCTTCATAAGCAATATCCTATGTGTTTTGTGCTGATAGCTCAATTGTGTTCTTTACATTGCCCTCAGTGGCCACGGCAAAAATAAATAACAAACATTTGCAAGAAACTCCATGGATGTCCATGGATTGCAAAGCAATGTAATTTTTGCTGACAAAATAACAGTTTGAAATGTATTTATTTTGTATGCAGTTCTTTCTCAGCCCTTGATTGGTGATTTTTACAATATATATATATATATCCTATAAAATAAAAGGCCAAGTGTGTTTGTCCGAAGCTGTCATGCGCAGTAGAGACAGCACGAGGACCAACATACCTGGCCTTTGAGACCCTAGCTGATCTGCGGCAGAAGTGGGCGTGGCCGGGCGTGAGTGGGGGCGTGACTGGCGTGAAGGGGGCGTGGATGGCCATGAAGGGGCGTGGCCTGGCGTGAAGGGGGCATGGCCGGGCGCAGTCGCGCATAGAGGGGAGAGAGATAGAGAGGGGGGAGAGAGAGGAGGGGAGAGAGGGGGAGAGAGAGAGAGGGGGGAGAGAGAGAGAGAGAGAGAGAGGGGGAGAGAGAGGGGGGGGAGAGCGAGGGGGGAGAGAGAGAGAGAGAGAGGGGAGAGAGAGAGAGAGGGGGGGAGAGAGAGGGAGCAAAAGAGATGGGGGGAGAGAGAGCGCAAAAGAGAGGGGGGAGAGAGCGCAAAAGAGAGGGGGGTAGAGAGAGAGCAAAAGAGAGAGGGGAGAGAGAGCGCAAAAAAGAAGGGGGAGAGAGAGTGCAAAAGAGAGGGGGGAGATAGAGCGCAAAAGAGAGCGGGGAGAGAGAGCGCAATAGAGAGGGGGAGAGAGAGCGCAAAAGAGAGGGGAGAGAGAGAGCGCAAAAGAGAGGGGAGAGAGCACAAAAGAGAGGGGGAGAGAGAGAGCGCAAAAGAGAGGGGGAGTGAGAGCGCAAAAGAGAGGGGAGAGAGAGGGGGAGAGCGCAAAAGAGATGGGGGAGAGAGAGCGCAAAAGAGATGGGGGAGAGAGAGCACAAAAGAGAGGGAGAGAGAGAGCGCAAAAGAGAGGGGGCGAGAGAGAGCGCAAAAGAGAGGGGGAGAGAGAGAGCGCAAAAGAGAGGGGGGAGAGAGAGAGAGCGCAAAAGAGAGGGGGAGAGAGAGCACAAAAGAGAGGGGGGAGAGAGAGAGCGCAAAAGAGAGGGGGAGAGAGAGAGCACAAAAGAGAGGGGGAGAGAGAGAGCAAAAGAGAGGGGGGAGAGAGAGAGAGCAAAATAGAGGGGGAGGGAGAAAGCACAAGGGGTGGGACTGCTGTACTGCAAAAAATGGCCCGTGTGAACGGGCTTTAGGACTAGTATATATATATATATACATATATATATATATATATATATATATATATCACATATATGAAAATTACTTTAATGGTCCTTTAAAACAAAATTAAAACCAAAATGTTTCTTTTGTGATTCAGACAGAGCATACAGTTATTAAAAAGTTTCCAATTTACTTCTAATATCAAATTTGCTTTGTTCTCATGGTATTCTATGTTGAAGTGATACCTCTAGGTGTCTAGAGCCCTAACATTCGTTCAAAACCGCTGCCATGTAGTGCTGCAGACACATGAATGCTCCTGAGCTTATATCCCTGCTTTTCAACAAAGGATACAAAGGGAATTTGGTAATAGAAGTTTATTGGAAAGTGTCTGCATCATGAAATCAAAATTTTGGCTTTCATGTCCCTTTAAATAAATAGACGACTGATCAAAAGAGGTAATCATAATAATTCTTGCCTGCCTTCAAATGTATGTGTTTCTGTGGTTGAGTAAAATAGACGAATGACGTAAAAACTATACAACTATTTGGGACATTTAGTTGAGCTGCCTCATGCACTGACCCCACGATTTGAAGGTCTGCAACTGTAGTACCTAATACTTTATTTTTCTTATCGATTCATGCTATATATGATTAATTAAGCTTTATGTGCTTTATAGGCCTCAATTTATCAAACACTGGAGAACAGGGGCGGACATATATATTCGCTCCTGCCTGTCTGGCTTCTCCTCTGACAGGCAGCAATCCGCTGCCTTCATTTACCATTGCACACAAGCGTACTTTGCGCAACTCTGCCCCTACCTGCGCACAGCCAATCACGCACAGACAGGAGCTGTCAATATCCTCGGTCAGAGAAGTCAAATGGAAAGTTGTTAAAAATTGCTTGCTCCATTTGAATCATGAAAGTTTAAAGGGACAGTCTACAAAAGAATGTTTATTGTTTTAAAAGATAGATAATCCCTTTATTACCCATTCCCCAGTTTTGCATAACCAACACAGTTATATTAATATACTTTTTACCTCTGTGATTACCTTGTATCTAGGAACCTTCTTCCAGCCCCCTGATCACATGACTGTGACTGTTTATTATCTATTGTCTTGCATTTAGCATTGTGTTGTGCTAGATCTTAAATAACTCCCTGTGCCTGAATACATTGTTATCTATATGGCCCACGTGTACTTTCTGTCTCTATGTGTTGAAAAGAGATTTAAAAATCATGTGATAAGAGGCAGCCCTCAAAGGCTTAGGAATTAGCATATGAGCCTACCTAGGTTTAGTTTAAACTAAGAATACCAAGAGAAAAAAAGCAAATTTGATGATAAAAGTAAATTAGAAAGTTGATTAAAAAAATTATATGTCCTATCTGAATAATGAAAGTTTAATTTTGACTAGACTGTCATTTAAATTTTACTTTACTGTCCCGTTAATTTTGACTTGAGTATCCCTCCCATTGACTTTAATGGAGCTCATAAGCTGAAAAAAACCCCCACTAACTCGCAAACCGGTCGCGTTTATTCAAGATAGCTAAACGCGACATGAAATATGAATATTTTACATATATTCCTCACATAGAAGAATATGTTCTATTTATTCTTTTATATATATATATATATATATAAAATTATTTTTGTAAAATAAAATCTATCTACCTATATAATTATATATAGGTATAGATATAGTCATATATAGATATATATATATATAGAAATATCTATAATACATTTTCCCATATGTGAAGAACATTGGAATGGGAAATATTTACAGTACATACATAGTTAAAACAATGATTAATATAAAATGCTCCAATGAACACGTAATAAATATATATATATATATATATATATATATATATATATATATATATATATATATATATATATATATATATATATATATATATATATATATATATATATATATATATACAGGTAGCCCTCAGTTTACGCCGGGGTTAGGTTCCAGAAGAAATGGTTGTAAATTGAAACCATTGTAAATTGAAACCCAGTTTATAATGTAAGTCAATGGGAAGTGAGTGAGATAGGTTCCAGGCCCCTCTCAAAATTGTCATAAGTAACACCTTATACATTATTTTTAAAGCTTTGAAATGAAGACTTTAAATGCTAAACAGCATTATAAACCTAATAAAATAATCACACAACACAGAATATATAATTAAACTAAATTAAATTAACAACAACATTTGCTAAACAGCATTATAAACCTAATAAAATAATCACACAACACAGACTTCACTTGCATTTTTCTGCAAACAGTTCTTTCTATGCATTCCAATCTGGACTGATTTATAGACAGGAAGATCTTGTTCCTTTGAAATCTGCTCGATAGCTCAGGTCTGGTTAAACTGATTAATTTCAGCTTGCTTTGCTGCAACACAAGCAGACAGCTCCACCTACTGGCTATTTTAATAAATGCACTGCTTTTCAATACTTTTCAATAGCAGTCACATGACTGGAAAAAAAGGTTGTTATTCTGAAACGGTGTAAATTGAACCGTTGTAAAACGAAGGCCACATATATATATATATATATATATATATATATATATATATATATATATATATATATATATACACACACACATATGCATATGGTTCAGGGGCTGAACCAAAAATGGGCCGCTCCTCGTTCTCTTAGTATCGTTATTTGAAAAGCAGGAATGTAAGATTCCTGCTTTTCAAATAAAGATACAAAGAGAACAAAGATAATTTGGTAATAGGAGTAAATTAGAAAGTTGCTTACAATTGCATGCTCTATCTGAATCATGAAATAAAAAAATTGGGTTTCATATCGCTTTAAATAAATGTAGCGTGACTCAGATCTCCAATATTTAAAACTAAAAACTAACCAAGATCACTTTTTTACAAGGTAGAAATATGTATGTATGTATTAAAAATAAATTATAATCAAAACTTTAAATTACTGATGTGCATTTCAATTTTGACTATAATGTTGAACCCCTTAACGATAGCTGAGGTACCTCGTACATCTCTCTGACAGTGGCAAGACTGTACTAGAGGGGCATGCAAAAATAGTGCAATCTTGAAACTGTCTGCTGGACCCAAGTTATTACAGGACCTGAAAAAAACCCTTTGGACAAGCAACATGTATGGTATGTCACTGTCATTAAAGGGTTAAAAAAACAAAGAAAAAACCCTGATAGTATCAAACCAGTCTCTTCATAGACTTAATGGAGATGATTGTTATCACCAACGTAATTTGCTTTAGGCCATAATATTATTTAGCTTTAGACTGACTGGAATTTAAATAGTCCATTCGGATTACATGCATACAAATAACTGCAATACATACACTTAAATCAAACCGCAAATAAAAGGTTATCAGACTTGATTAAAATGTTTGTAATGGCTTGTTCCAAAACAACATTAAAAAAGAATAAAAATAATTTATAAACCCTCATAAAGTGTTATTTTACTCCATTTTGTTTACTGTATAGCATGGAATAATGTATTGGTTTGTCACTTTGCAGTAAATGATATGCCATCTAGTGTATAATGGACTGTTGTATAATGACAATTTTATGTAAACTTTATAGGAGTGTATGTCTTATCAAAAGAAATATGTTCTATTTTATTTAAATTTTATTTAAATTTTCTTCCTATGCACACACATAAGAAACTTCCGCCTATATTTTGAGTTTTGTCGCTAAAGACCTGCGGTGCTAACGAGCCTTTTTTTCCAGCGCACCCTTTAAACAACGCTGGTATTACGAGTTTTCTGAATGGCTGCGTTAGCCTCAGAAAAGTGAGCGTTGAGCCAAATTTAGCTCCACTTCAACCCTCAATACCAGCGTTGCTTACTGTAGCGGTAAGATGGAAAAACGTGCTCGTGCATGATTTCTCCATAGGAAACAATGGGTCTGAGCTGGCTGAAAAAAAACCTAACACCTGCAAAAAAGCAGCGTTCAGCTCCTAACGCAGGCCCATTGTTTCCTATGGGGAAATAAAAGTTATGTCTGCACCTAACAACCTAACATGAAACCCGAGTCTAAACACCCCTAATCTTACACTTATTAACCCCTAATCTGCCGCCCCCACTATTGCTGACACCTACATTATATTATTAACCCCTAATCTGCCGCTACGGACACCGCCGCCACCTACATTATAGCTATGAACCCCTAATCTGCTGTCCCTAACATCGCCGACACCTATATTATATTTATTAACTACTAATCTGTCCCCCCCAACGTCGCCGCCACCTACCTACACTTATTAACCCCTAATCTGCTGACCGGACATCGCCGCCACTATAATAAATGTATTAACCCCTAAACCGCCGCACTCCCGCCTCGCAAACACTATAATAAATTTTATTAACCCCTAATCTGTCCTCCCTAACATCGCCGCCACCTACCTACAATTATTAACCCCTAATCTCCCGCCCCCAACATCACCGCTACTATAATAAAGTTATTAACCCCTAAAGCTAAGTCTAACCCTAACCCAAACACCCCCCCCTAAATTAAATATAATTTAAATAAAACAAAATAAATTTACTATAATTAAATTTAAATAATAATTTAAAATTAAATAATTAAATAAATTATTCCTATTTAAAACTAATAGTTACATTGTAGCTATTTTAGGATTTATATTTATTTTACAGGCAACTTTGTATTTATTTTAACTAGGTACAATAGCTATTAAATAGTAAATAACTATTTAATAGCTACCTAGTTAAAATAATTACAAAATTACCTGTAAAATAAATCATACCCTAAGTTACAAATACACCTAACACTACACTATCAATAAATTAATTAAATAAATTAACTACAATTTTCTAAACTAAAATACAATTAAATAAACTAAACTATAGTACAAAAAAACAAACACTAAATTACAAATAATAAAAAAATATTACAAGAATTTTAATCTAATTACACCTAATCTAAGCCCCCTAATAAAATAAAAAATCCCCCCAAAATAATAAAATTCCCTACCCTATACTAAATTACAAAAGTAATCAGCTCTTTTACCAGCCCTTAAAAGGGCTTTTTGCCCTGTAAAAAAAAATACAAGACTCCCCTAACATTACAACCCACCACCCACACACCCCTACTCTAAAACCCACCCGATCCCCCCTTAAAAAAAACTAACACTACCCCATTGAAAATCACCCTACCTTGAGCCGTCTTCACTCAGCCGGGCCGAAGTCTTCATCCGATGGGGCAGAAGAGGACATCCAGACCGGCAGAAGTCTTCACCCTATCCGGACAGAAGAGGACATCCGGACTGGCAGAAGTCTTCATCCTATCCGGGCAGAAGAGGACATCCGGACCGGCAGACATCTTCATCCAAGCGGCATCTTCTATCTTCATCCATCCGACGTGGAGCGGCTCCCTCTTCAAGACCTCCGGCGCGGAGCATCCTTCCTGGCCGACGGACTAACTACAAATGACAGTTCCTTTAAATTACGTCATCCAAGATGGCGTCCCTCGAATTCCGATTGGCTGATGGGATTCTATCAGCCAATCGGAATTAAGGTAGGAAAAATCAGATTGATTGATTTAATCAGCCAATCGGATTGAAGTTCAATCCGATTGGCTGATTGGATCAGCCAATAGAATGCAAGGTCAATTCTATTGGCTGATCCAATCAGCCAATCGGATTAAACTTCAATCCGATTGGCTGATTAAATCAACCAATCAGATTTTTCCTACCTTAATTCCAATTGGCTGATAGAATCCTATCAGCCAATCGGGATTCGAGGGACGCCATCTTGGATGACGTCATTTAAAGGAAGCGTTATTCGTCGTTAGTCCGTCGGCCAGGAAGGATGCTCTGCGCCGGAGGTCTTGAAGATGGAGCCGCTCCTCGTCGGATGGATGAAGATAGAAGATGCCGCTTGGATGAAGATGTCTGCTGGTCCGGATGTCCTCTTCTGCCTGGATAGGATGATGACTTCTGCCGGTCCAGATGTCCTCTTCTGGCCGGATAGGATGAAGACTTCTGCTGGTCTGGATGTCCTCTTCTGCCCCATCGGATGAAGACTTCGGCCCGGCTGGGTGAAGACGGCTCAAGGTAGGGTGATCTTCAATGGGGTAGTGTTAGGTTTTTTTAAGGGGGGATCGGGTGGGTTTTAGAGTAGGGGTGTGTGTGTGGTGGGTTATAATGTTGGGGGGGGGTCTTGTATTTTTTTTTACAGGTAAAAGAGCTGATTACTTTGGGGCAATGCCCCGCAAAAAGCCATTTTAAGGGCTAGTAAAAGAGCTGATTACTTTTGTAATTTAGTATAGGGCAGGGAATTTTATTATTTTGGGGGCTTTTTTATTTTATTAGGGGGCTTAGATTAGGTGTAATTAGATTAAAATTCTTGTAATTTTTTTTATTTTTTGTAATTTAGTGTGTTTTTTTTGTACTATAGTTTAGTTTATTTAATTGTATTTTAGTTTCGATAATTGTAGTTAATTTATTTAATTAATTTATTGATAGTGTAGTGTTAGGTGTATTAGTAACTTTAAGGTTAGGATTTATTTTACAGGTAATTTTGTAAATATTTTAACTAGGTAGCTATTAAATCCCTAAGAGAAATATTATACAGGGGGAAGAAATAATCCTAGGAGAGATGGCATTATATTGAGGGGCTAAATAGAATAGAATAAAAATACCTTAAAGAGGTAACCAATTTCATTATTATTGGTAATCATATTTCCAGAAATGCTGCTAAATCTATATCCCAAAAAGAGGTATGGAACACGAAGAAGAGGATGTAGAGGAGGGGTGGTATATAGAGCCAAAAAACAAAAAAGGGAAAGGGAAACACTTTTGAGACCCTTTGGACAGGAGATTTTTAATATATCAGAAAAGGTTTTAACCAAAGATGAAGAGAACCTCCTGAAAAAGGGCCTGTCCTTTGCTCCTGATGCAGCCCCTAATGAATTTGAGTTATATATTGACACAAAGAAACTGATTAGAAAACTCACACTTGCGAGACACTTTAACCTGAGAAATGACAGCAAAAAGGACAATGGCCCCCCAATACAAGGGGATGAGTCATTAGTGGTCCTTGAGAGTCTAGAAGATGAAGAGGTTTTAGGGGTTAATGAAACAGGGTTACTAAATATTTTGAATGATCTTGAAGAGGAAGCAAGGAATATACCTGTTAACCACAGTCAGTTAAAGAAAAATACAGAATTTTACCCTGTTCATTCTAAGGGGAATTTCATCCCAGTCTTTGAGAAATTTTTAGAGAAAGAACTAAAAGAAATTTGCCTAAGAGATAGTAAAAGGAGGAAAAAAAGATGCAACCTTAACCCAAATGAACGAAAAGCACTGAAGAATTTAAGTGAGACCATGGATGTAGTGGTCCGTAGTGCAGATAAGGGTGGGGGGGTTGTAATTCAGGGAAGAAAGGAGTATATTAAAGAAGCCAATCGCCTATTAGGGGACTCTGAGACATATAAAGTTCTAGAGAAGAATCCGACAGGAAATTTTCTATTAGAATATGAAGAATTAATCAAGACTGGGAAGGACAATTTGGTTCTAAACAATGTTGAATTTCAGTATTTGGTGGTGGGGAATCCAGTCCTACCCATTTTCTATCATCTCCCCAAGATTCACAAGGGTTTGATTAACCCACCGGGGAGACCGATAGTCTCGGGGATTGGAGGCCTCACCACCAAACTGTCTGAATATGTTGATCAAATTTTGAAACCCATGGTCCCGTGTCTACGGTCATATGTGAGAGATACAATACACATTTTAGAACTCACAAAAGATATAAAATGGAAGGAGGATTTCATTTGGGTCACAATGGATGTCTGTTCGCTGTACACCTCAATTCCACATCTGTTGGGAATTACGGCTGTGAAGTACTTTGCTAACAAAAGCGGATACATAAATGAGACCCAAATGAGTTTCCTAGAGAGGGCCATGGAGTTTATTCTAACGAAAAATTATTTTGTATTTGAGAGCAAATATTTCCTCCAAATAAGAGGTACCGCCATGGGTACTAAGTTTGCCCCCACTTTTGCGAATCTCTATATGGGATGGTGGGAGGATCTATTTGTTTTCAGTACAAATAACCCTTTTAGATGTAACATAATACAGTGGTATCGTTACATAGACGATGTGCTTATGGTATGGCACGGCTCCAATGAGGAGTTAAATAGATTTGTGGAATATACTAACAAAAATCTATTGAACCTAAAATTTACAATGGAATGGAGCAAGGACAGGGTCAACTTTTTAGATCTTGAAATTATACAAGAAAATGGAAGGGTTTACACGAATCTGTATAGGAAGCCCACTGACACAAACGGATATCTCCACGCCAGCAGTGGCCATCATGACAAATGGCTTAAAAATATCCCCCTAGGACAATTTCAGAGAGCAAGACGAAATTGTACTAAACAGGAAGATTATGAAATAGCTGCAGGGGTGATTAAAAATTGATTTTTAGCAAAGGGATATGAGAATAAGGAACTAGTAAAAGTTCAGAACATTGTAGGTAATATGAATAGAGATGATCTTATTGGAGGTAACAATTCAAAAAAGAAGAAGAAAGAGAGTAGAAAAAGGAAGATACAGTTTGTAACGAAATTTAATAGAGCATCAAGAGAGATCGAAAAGGCCATGAAAAAATATTGGCCTATTATCATGCAGGACCCAGTATTAAAAGATATTCTGAATGATAGGGGACAAGTCATCTTCAAGAGAAATTCAAATGTTAAAAATAGAATTAGCCCTAGTATGCTGAAATCAGGGAAATCCACAAATTGGCTAAAGAAAAACTCAGAGGGATTTTTTAAATGTGGCAGGAAGAATTGTAATTGCTGTGCACATATGGAAAAGAATAATGGTACCTTTGGAAGGAAAAAGGGTGATGAGACATTTAAAATTAGAGGTTTGATGAATTGTAAAACATGCTATGTTGTCTATCTTTTAAGGTGTTCGTGTGACAAAATCTACGTAGGTCGCACGAAACGACCCGTGAAGACCAGATTTAACGAGCACTTGAGAAACATAGAGAACGGTCTAGATAATCATGGTGTACCAGCACATTTTCTTGAAGCCCATGATGGTGATAACACAGGTTTGAGTGTTTTAGCAATTGAACATGTAAAAAACCCCATTAGGGGAGGTGATAGACTACTTCTTTTACGGCAACGTGAGACCTACTGGATCCACAAACTTGAAGGTGTGGGTCCAGGAGGTATGAACCGAGATATAGATTTAGCAGCATTTCTGGAAATATGATTACCAATAATAATGAAATTGGTTACCTCTTTAAGGTATTTTTATTCTATTCTATTTAGCCCCTCAATATAATGCCATCTCTCCTAGGATTATTTCTTCCCCCTGTATAATATTTCTCTTAGGGATTTCAGGGCCCCAATAACTTTTAACTATATGGATGGACCTTATGTCATATCATGTCTGATCCCCCAGAGAATTATACTTCCCCAATAATATTTACTATATATAGATGAGCCTAAGTATACTTTTAGCTTTACTTTTTAAATATTTACTATATATTTTAGTGTCCATATATATATATTTTTACTAAACTTCTAATAGGTAGTATATATCACTATGCCTATATAACTATGCCTTTCCTTACAGGTATAAGTAGATAGATCTTAGAATATTATTTTCGTAATTATTGTTTATGTACATGCACTATTTTTATATTCATATATTTGTTTTTAACTAGCTTTTGAGTATTAATTTGGGTTCGCTTAGAACGGTTTTAACATATATGTAATTTTGTGATATTTTGTAATATTGTATGTTATACATGGAGATTTTATCTGCTATTAGATTAGGTGGTGTATGTATAATCATAGGGAATGTTTTAAGTGTATAAGAAACAGCCCGCCTATATCGTTCACACACGTTAAGGGATATAAATATGCTGTGAGAAGCAATGTGGGCATTGCCTCTGACGAAGCGAGGAGGAGCCTCGCAAAACGCGTTAGGCCACGCCCACTTTACGCAAACGTAGGACGTACTCTGACGTGTGTGCTAGTACCTGTGACTGGAGCCGGCTATTTGCAGTACAGCGTCTATCACACTGAGAGCAGAGAGGGTCCGCTTTTTACAGGAGAGGATTTACCCGCTGGCTATCGAATAAATTTGTGATAAGGAGAGGAAAAGACAAGCAGCGGGACATATACTCCTCATATTTTGTGATGCGCTGACATACCTCATATGTTTGAGGGCTACTATGTGAGTTTGTTACTATCTGGATGTTTTTACTTGTGATATTTCCATTAAAATTGTTTTAAATCTGCACTTAGATCATCTGTGTACTGTTTGGTGCACGGAGTTGCGCTCCTGTCTTCTTGTGTCTTTTGACAGGGATCTTTTCAACTTTACTACCACGGATTCCACACCAGTGGAATAGAAGGAGCAGCAGGACTGTGTGGAGGAAAATTGTGAACTTTTCTTTGAACCATTATTATTTACTAATCAGTTATACACCTGCCTTTGTTGAACATTCATCTGGTAAGAGTGTACTTTTTACTCCTTTTGAGGACGGAGTCTAAGTGTATATTTGCACTATAAATGTATATTTGCACTATTCATGATTTAGCATTAGACCCTGTGATTTAAGAGTTTACTTTATACAGCATATTCTTTTATATAGTGGGTCTATTTGACTTATTCTTTTGTTGGCGCTTTTGGTTATCTGTTCTTTGGCGATGTTAGGTGCAGCAGATTAGGGGTTCATAGGTATAATGTAGGTGGCGGTGATGTCTGGCCAGTAGATTAGGGGTTAAATAATTTTATTATAGTGTTTGCAATGTGGGGGGGCCTCGGTTTAGGGGTTCATAGGTAGTTTATTGGTGTTAGTGTACTTTGTAGCACTGTAGTTAAGAGCTTTATGTTCCGGCGTTAGCCCATAAAACTCTTGACTACTGACTTTTTAGGCGGTAGGAGTCTTGGCGGTAGAGGCTATACCACTCACTTCTTCCAAGACTCGTAATACTGGCGTTAGGCAAATCCCATTAAAAAGATAGGCTACGCAATTGACATAAGGGGATTTGCGGTAGCCAAAAGTCGCGGAAGAAAAGTGAGCGGTACACCTGTACCTGCCAAACTCGTAATACCAGCGGGTGTTAAAAAGCATCGTTAGGACTCCTTAACGCTGCTTTTTAAGGCTAACGCAGAACCCTACATCTAGGTGTTAGAAACTTAGAAATAAAACTGCAGACTTTTGTTATGATTTCATAGATTATATCAGTGGGAGATACCCTACTCACAAGTGTATGCTATTTGCCATTGGCATAACTAGACATCACTGGAACCCTGCACATAGGCTGTGGTGGGTCCCCCTATTTCAACAGAACACTTTATGGCAATCAGCAGAAGCTGAGCTTGCAGCCACATATGAGCAAGATAAGCTGTTTATTTGTGACTGTGAGTCTTACTTCAATCTTTGGCTATGCCACAGGATATGCACTTCCTGTACAAATATAATAGCAGGTTTTTATTGTGCAGCAATAATGTGGCAGCCATCTTGGAAACACTGCTACCATATTTGTAAAGGCAAAGCCAAACAATTTCCTTGTACTGTGAGACCTGATTTTTAAGGGCTTCACTCAGAGCCACCAGACAGGAAGCAGGTTGAGTCTGGGAACCATACAGCCACCCTGTAGTGAAGCCATTACTGACTGTAGGGTAAAATGGGCCCCCTAGAGGTGTTAATATTTTTTTTTATAAATTATAGTAATTGCCCTTTTGCCCTTTATTGCTTCTGGATAATAATATAGTTGTTAATCAAGCTGCTTCTTGGTAGCCTGCACGTTGCTGTTTCATTTCTGCTGGGTCACTGTCTGCTCTTTGTCCTGTTGACCTTTCCTTCATAGCGGCCCTACAATCCTTTACCTCTATTTCAGGTTGCGTAAAGAGTTTAGCAGGGGGAAACAGTTGCACTAAACTATTCTATTTACCCCTAAACTGCTATACCCCTCATTGCAAAATAACCCACTGCACTATTAACCCCTAAACTGCCACAAACCCCATCAAAAAGTAACCCACTACACTATTAACCCCTAAACTGCCACACCCCCCATCGCAAAGTAACCCACTACACTATTAATCCCTAAACTGCCACAAACCCCATTGCAAAGTAACCCACTAGCATCTAAACTCTGTAACCTAACACCCCCTAAGTTACCCCAAATCAGACTAATCTTATCTGTAAAAAAAACAGTACATTTAAAAAAAAAAAAAACCTGTAAAAATAAAAAAACCTAACCTTATCTTTAAAAATAAAAAACCTAATCTTACCTTAAAACAAAAAAAATTACATTACTTGAAAAAACTCAAATACCATTTAAAAAAAAAAACATTACAAAAATCAACAGATAAATTATAAAAAAATAAAAGTTATGCCTTTTCCTAAGCTTCACCCCAAAATAAAAAAGCTATACTAACACAAAACAACAGAAATAGCCCTTAAAATGGCCCTAAAGTGTCTATTTCTAAACAAAATAAATCAAACTCTACAATTAACACCCCACCCCAAAAAAAAACTCTAAAAATTGCCCTGAAAAGGGCAGTTGGATGGACATTGCCCTTAAAAGGGCATTTAGGGGTTATTAGTAGTAGGAGGCTTATGGCCATTCGGGTTAGCGTGCAAGTATGTTTTTTTCACGTTACTCTCTCTATTGAAGTCTATTAGCGCTGCGGAATCTGTTCGCGCTCAACAAATAACCAATAATAATAATAATAATGGGAGAGTATGTTAACACGGTCTCGATATTGTAACTTCCGATCTAAACTACAAATAAACACTACAAACAGACGTGCTATTTGCGAGGCCAGCCCCTAAATCGTGACGAAATGCATTGGTGGGCGGGGCTTATGGGTAGATTACGTGCCTAAAAAAGTATCGGCACTGGGGCTCTCTCTGTGAGTTTTTTGATATTAATGGTTACGTTTGTAACAACTTGATGAGGAATATTTGTAACAATAATATATACTTAGAATATTAATGTGGGATCTGGAACTCTGATCCTAAAATTGACCACGCTAACGCTAACTATAGAGTGGGTGCTTTAAAGATATCGGCAGCCACTTGAGTCTATAGTAACTGAATGTGTCTATGTGGAAAAAGAGTGTATGTTGTAAAATACAAACAAAACTGACCTCATAACCTAGTCATAAATGGTTGCCTGAAAGATTATCGGCACTTTAGATACTATCGGCCAGATTACGAGTTTTGCGTTATGAGCGGCTCGGTACTAACTTGCAAGTTATTGTCACCGCTCACCTCCCTATAGCGCTGCTATTACAGGCTTGCAAAAACCCGGTGTTAGCAGGCAATATGGCAGCGTTGAGCTCCAAACCGCACACAAATACCAGCGCTGCTTTGAGCTGGTTTAATGTGCTCATGCACGATTTCCCAATAGACATCAATGGGGAGAGCCGGCTAAAAAAAAGCCTAACACCTGCAAAAAAGGAGCGTAAAGCTCCGTAACGCAGCCCCATTGATTCCTATGGGGAAAGAAAAGTTATGTTTACACCTAACACCCTAACATAAACCCTGAGTCTACAGTAAACACCCCTAATCTGCTGCCCCCGACATTGCCGCCACCTACATTACACTTATTAACCCCTGCTCACCTCCCGGTGTTAGCATGCAATATGGCAGCCTTGAGCTCCATACCGCACACAAATACAAGCGCTGCTTTGAGCTGGTTTTACGTGCTCATGCTCGATTTCCCCATAAACATCAATGGGGAGAGCCGGCTAAAAAAAGCCTAACACCTACAAAAAAGGAGCGTAAAGCTCCGTAACGCAGCCCCACTGATTCCTATGGGGAAAGAAAAGTTATGTTTACACCTAACACCCTAACATAAACCCGTCTAAACACCCCTAATCTGCTGCCCCCGACATCGCCGCAACCTACATTACACTTATTAATCCCTAATCTGCTGCCCCTGACATTGCCGCCACCTACCTACACTTATTAACCCCTAATCTTCCGCCCCAATGTCGTCGCTACCTACCTACACTTATTAACCCCTAATCTGCTGCCACCAACATCGCCGTCACTATACTAAAGTTATTAACCCCTAAACCTAGCCCTAAGTCTAACCCTAACGTAACCCTTACACCCACTAACATTAACATAATTAAAATAAATCTAAATAAAAATTACAAATAATACCTAAATAATTCCTATTTAAAACTAAATACTTACCTATAAAATAAACCCTAAGCTAGCTACAATATAACTAATAGTTATATTGTAGCTATCTTAGGTTTTATTTTTATTTTACAGCTAAGTTTGTATTTATTTTAACTAGGTAGACTAGTTAGTAAATAGTTATTAACTATTTACTAGCTACCTAGTCAAAATAAATACAAATTTACCTGTAAAATAAAACCTAACCTGTCTTACACTAACACCTAACATTACACTACAATTAAATAAATTACATTAATTAAATACAATTAACTAAATTACAAAAAAATAAACACTTAATTACACAAAATAAAAAAGAAATGATCAAATATTTTAACTAATTACACCTAATCTAATAGTCCTATCAAAATAAAAAGCCCCCTCAAAATAAAAAAAAACCCTAGCCTAAACTAAACTGCCAATAGCCCTTAAAAGGCCCTTTTGCGGGGCATTGCCCCAAAGAGATCAGCTCTTTTACCTGTAAAAAAAATACAAACAACCCCCTAACAGTAAAACCCACCACCCACACAACCAAACCCCCAAAATAAAATCCTATCTAAAAAACCTAAGCTCCCCATTGCCCTGAAAAGGGCATTTGGATGGGTATTGCCCTTAAAAGGGCATTTAGCTCTTTTTCATTGCCCAAACCCTAATCTAAAAATAAAACCCACCCAATAAACCCTTAAAAAAACCTAACACTAACCCCCGAAGATCCACTTACAGTTTTTGAAGATCGGACATCCATCCTCATCAAGCCGGGAGAAGTCTTCATCCAAGCGGCAAGAAGTGGTCCTCCAGATGGGTAGAAGTCTTCATCCAGATGGCATCTTCTAGCTTCATCCTTCCGACGCGGAGCGGCTCTATCTTCAAGACATCCGGTGCGGAGCATCCTCTCCTGTCGATGGCTCTTGAAGAATGAAGGTTCTTTTAAGGGATGTCATCCAAGATGGTGTCCCTTAAATTCCAATTGGCTGATAGATTAGGGTGCGGGGAATGGAAAAGAGTTAAATGCCCTTTTAAGGGCAATGCCCATCCAAATGCCCTCTTCAGGGCAATGGGGAAGTTAGTTTTTTTTAGATAGGATTTTATTTGGGGGTTTGGTTGTGTGAGTGGTGGGTTTTACTGTTGGGGGGTTGTTTGTATTTTTTTTACAGGTAAAAGAGCTGATTTCTTTGGGGGCAATGCCCCGCAAAAGGCCCTTTTAAGGGCTATTGGCAGTTTAGTTTAGGCTAGGGTTTTTCTTTATTGGGGGGGCTTTTATATTTTGATAGGGCTATTAGATTAGGTGTAATTAGTTTAAATATTTGATCACTTCTTTTTTATGTTGTGTAATTTAGTGTTTCTTTTATTTTGTAATTTAGTTAATTGCATCTAATTAATGTAATTTATTTAATTGTAGTGTAATGTTAGGTGTTAGTGTAACTCAGGTTAGGTTTTATTTTACAGGTAAATTTGTATTTATTTTAACTAGGTAGCTAGTAAGTAGTTAATAACTATTTACTAACTAGTATACCTAGTTAAAATAAATACAAACTTGCCTGTGAAATAAAAATAAAACCTAAGATAGCTACAATGTAACTATTAGTTATATTGTAGCTAGCTTAGGGTTTATTTTACAGGTAAGTATTTAGTTTTAAATAGGAATTATTTAGTTAATGATAGTAATTTTTATTTAGATTTATTTTAATTATATTAAAGTCAGGGGTGTTAGGGTTAGACTTAGGATTAGAGTTAGGTTTAGGGATTAATAACTTTAGTATAGTGGCAGCGGTGACGTTGGCAGATTAGGGGTTAATAATATTTAAGTAGTGTTTGCAATGCTGGAGTGCGGCGGTTTAGGGGTTAATATGTTTATTATAGTGGTGGCGATGTCCGGAGCAGCAGATTAGGGGTTAATCATTTAATTTAAGTGTTTGCAATGCGGGAGGGCCTCGGTTTAGGGGTTAATAGGTAGTTTATGGATGTTAGTGTACTTTGTAACACTTTAGTTATGAGTTTTATGCTACAGATTTGTAACGTAAAACCCATAACTACTGACTTTAGATTGCGGAATGAATCTTGTCGGTATAGGCTGTACCGTCACTTTTTGGCCTCCCAGGCAAAACTCGTAATACCGGCACTATGGAAGTCCCATTGAAAAAGGACTTTTTGAAAGGTGCTGTAGTTATGTTGCATTACACCAAAAAGGTGTGTGGTACAGCTGTAACTGCAAGACTTGTAATAGCAGCGGTAGTGAAAAAGCAGCGTTATGAGGCTTTTTCACTCATACCGCAAAACTCGTAATATAGCCGTATATAATTTAAGTATGAGAGGAATCAGCAATGAAAGATGGATGTCCATTTATAATTCAATGATCCTGTTATACACCAATACACTGATATATATGATCAGGGAGTAGCACAATACGCTGTGTGAATATAAATATGATGATTCCCTGAAAATCAAAGTTGCTTACTAATAAGTAAAATATATATACCTGGAGTTTATAACAACACAACTACCTCAACCAAGGTGAATAAACTGGAATGAGTTGTAAGTTACTACCTAATAAATGTCTTATAGATATAGATACTCATTATATGAGGAATGTAAAGTAACTTTCTATATACTCATTATACATATGTACTCCTATGTATTAATGGCAACAAAATATTAGCTATTGCACGTATATGCCCTAAGCTCATGGCCCATTTTAATATGTTCCCTTGTTTGTATCCTTCATGTAACTCTGACTAGCGATGTTGCCAAAGGGTAGTACTGAGAGTTAACCCTTTGTTCAGAATACAGGAAGGAATATATGTTTGCATCTTTTCCTTTGTACAAAGGAATTTTAACATGGTTACAATAAAGTTTAGATTTTTATGAGTGTCTTTTTTCTTTAAAATCTCCACAATCCACTTATTGTTCATTTAATACTGTGCTCAATCCAGCATAGTGGAGGTACTTGTCCCTAAATACGCTGGAATTCCACAGCGTAATTGTGGCGAGCCTGATTCAACCTATTTATCAAAGCCTACAGACCGGCAAAAGTTGAAATTTGTGATGTAACATACGATCCGCCGGTCTCAATCCGACACAGAACGATGCTTACGTCATTACAGATGTTCCGAATACAAATTCAGCACTATCTGACAACTTTTGCCATTTATCAAACTTCTAATAGGTACGCTCGCCACGATTCCGGCCCAATCCAGCACCCTCGAGGCTGCGGATGCCATGGGAGTCTGAAAGCAGCGAAAGCTTATGTTCGATGCTGCCAGATATCCCATTGTTTTCTATGCTAGAGTAAAAGTTACGTTTACACCTAACACACTAACATAAGCCCACCTACATAATGGTATTAACCCCTATTCCGCCGCTCCCCGACACCGCCGCAACTAAATAAATGTATTAACCCCTATCCCGCTGCTCCCGGACCCCGCCACAACTAAATAAATGTATTAACCCCTATCCCGACGCTCCTGGACCCCACCGCAACTAAATACATGGATTAACCCCTAAACCACCAGCCCCCCACATCGCCATAAACTAAATTAAACTATTAACCCCTAAATCTAACAACCCGCTAACTTTACATTAAATATTAACTCATCCCTATCTTATAATAAATTTAAACTTACCTTTAGAATTAAAATAAACTATATTAAACTTTTAATTAACCTACCCAAACAATTATCCTACAATTACATTAAACTATATTAAACTAATTATTAATCAACCCTATTATCCTACAATTACATTAAACTATATTAAACTACTAATTAACATACCCTAAATATTATACTAAAATTACATTAAACTAACAATTAAGAATTAGTTACAAAAAAATAGTTACAAAAAAAGTTACAAAAAAATAGCAACTAAGTTACACAAAATAACAAATAAATTATCAAATATTTAACTAATTACACCTAATGTAATAGCCCTATCAAAATAAAAAGCCGCCCAAAATAAAAAAAACCCTAGCTTACAATAAACTACCAATGGCCCTTAAAAAGGCCTTTTGCAGGGCATTGCCCCAAAGAAATCAGCTCTTTTACCTGTAAATAAAAAATACAAACACCCCCTCCAACAGTAAAACCCACCACCCACACAACCAAACCCCCCCAAATAAAAACCTATCTAAAAAACCTAAGCTCCCCATTGCCCTGAAAAGGGCATTTGTATGGGCATTGCCCTTAAAAGGGCATTTAGCTCTTTTTCAGCCCAAAGTCCCTAATCTAAAATTAAAACCCACTCAATAAACCCTTAAAAAAAACTAACACTAACCCCCATTTACAGTTTTTGAAGACCGGACATCCATCCTCATCCAAGCGGCAGAAGTCCTCAGCGAACCCGGCAGAAGTCTTCATCAAAGCAGGCCGAAGTCTTCATCCAAGCCGGCAGAAGTCTTCATCCAGACGGCATCATCTATCTTCATCCATCCGGCGCGGAGCGCTCCATCTTCAAGACATCTGGCGTGGAGCATCCTCTTCTTACGACGTCTCTTGAAGAATTAAGTTTCCTTTAAATGACATCATCCAAGATGGCGATTCTTACATTCTGATTGGCTGATGGAATTCTATCAGCCAATCAGAATTAAAGGGGAAAAAATATATTGGCTGTTGCAATCAGCCAATAGGATTGAGCTTTCATCCTAATGGCTGATCCAATCAGCCAATAGGATTGAGCTTGCATTCTAATGGCTATTCCAATCGCAGAGAAACTTTTTGGATCTTCAAATTGGGCACTAGATACCCAAAAGGGTTCAACTCCGAATATGATATTATGAATCACTGGGAACATTAATGCTGTGTCATATATTGGCAGCCTTGCTGTTACACTTGATACTTAATATCTATTCTATATATCTCCTCCATGTCTCATGCATGTGATGGCTTCTTGTATAGTATCTTGTTAGGTATAAATTTGTGTATTATCTTTTAGTATATATGAGCTGTGCTTAGAACGGTACATATACAGAAAGTAAGCAGTTGCTTTTTGCAACAGCCTTTCACCAAGTCTATGACAGGTACCGCTGATTACTGAGCTCCCTTTATCATCGATATATGAATATGAATACCTGGTAGGGACGTGGTTAATATTATATTCAAAGAGGATTTAATTAAAGGAACAAGAAATGAGACATAGTCCTTACATAGCTTTAAAGCTTTATTATGAAAGTTTACATTATCTGTACATTTGGTTATGTGAAATTGCTAATATATTTCAATATGTGTCAGGTGTGATCAAATTGGTGCAGGTGTGTTTTAATACATGCGCACATATATAGCACTAATCAGCCCTCACCTGGTTTATTGTGAGTACGGGGCAATCCCGAAATGCGTCCTAGTCCAGGGATGTGTGTTGATTCACTTTGTGCATGCTTTTAACTACTATTTTTTCTGTATTCTATTAGCCCACGTTGGTATAATATTTTAACAATAAAGTGTTTTTAAGTGAGCCGCTCTGGAAAAAAAGTTTTTTCTTGGTTGATTATTGATTTACGGATGGATCCACTGGGCTCTCAATACACAGATCGGGACCCTGACCTCTGACCCTAACCCAGATATAAAACTGAAAGGAATAGCGTAAAAGATACTAACATTCTCAGGCTCTGTAGCTGACCCAGAACATTAACGAATCTCCAAATCGCTAATGAGATAAAACATGGAAAAGAGTGCAGGGTAGCGCTAATAAAAGCAAAGAGCTCTAAATATATACGGTATATCTATACTGATATAGTGATGTGTAAATGTTGTTTTTTAAAAAATGAATATATCTGTGTAGATCGAATAATAAAATTTAATATACAATAATGGAATAACAGTATAGTGCCGGCACTAATTTAAAACAATATGATGATATAAGACATAAATATAAAATGCATAAAAAATCAAATAGTGGTTCCAGGTTATTGGCACACAACCAACGGTATTATATTACAACTATTGAGATATAAAAGCAAGAAAAAAAGGTAGCTTGCTGGATACTTATGGCAGCATAAACTGCAAGTGTGTCCGTATTGAATATGGAGCAATGTTCTCAAATTGGGCACACAAATTACCGTCTCTGATGTATGTAAAGTTGTCCGTTGTTATTAAGTCCCGTGACTTTGTGCAGAGTGATTCTCCTGGTAAAAATGAAGCAAGTATTGGTATAGAAAGCACGCTATTAATGTATGTACTTCTTCAGTGCTTATAGTGGATAATCTTGCAGTGTCCTTAGATAATGACCACAGTAGCAGGTATAAGGGTAGGTCCTGGGACCGAGGTATTAGCTGGCTTCTGATGATTTATTTCACAGCTATACCAAACAAGTCCTATTACCCTTACCAGTATGAGAGTCAGGAGCTTGCTTGAAACCCCAGATGTATTAAGGTAATCGTCAAATAGACACAAGCGGTAAGCAGATCATGGGCCGGATTTTTAAGCATATATCAGCCACTTTATATTGTGTGAGAGGGATATTGCGCCGTACCTACTGTAACCACTTGTATCAAAGGTAAGCATTGGAAGTAGACGAGCAAATCTACGTGTTTCAGCCCAATAGGCCTTTATCAAGATGCTCGTTCTGTTGTAATCCAGGTTTAAATGTCTGTAAAATCTTCCTTATTGGTTGAGAGGTTCCTTCCTTGGTGGGTGTGTTTCCAATCAGATTCACAGGTGTGTTTGATGCCATTCAAGTTTGAAAGCGTGTCAAATGTTTTCCATTTGTATGGGAAACTTTTTTCTTTAAATACATTAGTCACAAGCAGCACAACAAATGTGTGTACACATGTACAAGGAGTCACATTAAAAATAAATATGAAGCATAAATGTAAAGTGTGCGAGTATTCTGTATCGATCTCTCAGTGGTGTGATGTGTTTGAACTTAGAAATAACTGATATATGTGATACCGTATTTTACTATAGTGCATGTATTCATATTATTGCTGATTCCATATACACCTTAGAGAAATGACGACAATAGTCAAATATATAGAGTAAGTGAGCACTATGTTTTTAACAGTAGTCAGATGTTTAATTTAAAAGTACGGAAATGTTTGTTCCGGTTGTGATTACAACCAGTTTAATGGAAAGATATTTCTAGATAAAGAAAAATAAAAATAAAAAGAGAATGGAGAAGACACTTTAAAGCATCACAAAAGAAACAATGTTTCGAAATATGTAGATAGAGAAAAGTGCTTTATATGAGAGCGCTTTAGTTGGATTGATGAATTTAAATGGGGTTAATGGAATAGAACATAAAAATGCTAAGTTAAACTAAAGTGTTAGTTCAGATTCATGTGATATCTATTTAAATAATATTGGAATGTATGATATCACATATAAACTTAAAATAATTTAATATGAATCAGATAAATGTTTTTGGGCCGGATGTTATTTGAATTTACCTAATCTGACTTGGATGTGTGAAAAATAGATGTAAGAATATATAAAATATAGATGTAAGAATATGTAAAATATTTCGGAAGCTTATCAGCATTATATATAGTAACTATTCTAGGTTATCTATTACTACTTTGACTTGCTTAAAAAAATATATATATATATATATATCAATTAAATATGAGTATGAATTGGGGGAAAGAGATGAAAAAGAACTATTAAAGATTTTGAAAACTATTAAAGATTTTTTGTGTTATTTTTGGTAGGGCATAAATTAGTGTGCCTAGATAAAAAGAAAATATTAATGTTAGAAGAGATTTTATTTTAGAAGAGATGTTTTGTTCTCTCTGTAGTTTTCATAGTTTTTCATAGAATCAAACATATTTTAGAATGAAGTAAATTAAATAGAGAGACTTTCTAGCACTTGTATATGGTACCAAGATGTTGAAAATTTGTTCATGAGTTTTTATTTATAAATTCTTATATAAGTGAATTCAAGTCCAGTTCGGAATTTAAACCGTAAGGGTATAGAGTGTTGTATTGAAATATCAATTCAGCTTCTTTTCTCATAAGTAGTTTGTTCATGTTGCCACCCCTTTTATTAATAGTCAGCTTTTTTATGCCCCAGAATTTGAAATGTTTAAGGTTTCCCTGATGTATCTCTTTAAAATGGGAGTATAATTTAGTGTCTGAGGCTCCATGCTCAATTTTTAAAAGATGTTCACGTATTCTATCTTTGAGCATTCTACTTGTTTGTCCAAAGTAGAAAAGTGAGCAGGAGCATTGTATACAATATACAATGTTTCTACTCGTACATCTAATTACTTCTTTGATTTTAGTTGAATATTTAGTGGTGGGGGATTTTAGTTCTTTAAGTTTTGTGCTGTGTTGACAGGATTTACAAGAATTGCAAGGGTAATATCCACTTAATTCATTACCTAAAATGTCTCTATCATGTACTTGTTTACCCCTTTTAAATTCACTTGGTGAGAGTATCATTTTAAGGTTCCTAGCTTTCTTAAATATAATATCTGGTTGGTTTTTCAGATTATGGCCTAAAATTTGATCTTGTTTGAGTAGATGCCAGTGTTTCTTTAGAATTTTTTTAATTTCTAGATGTTGTGAGCTGAAATCTGTTATAAATGGTATGAACAGATCTTCTGAATTATCGTTCATATTGACATTTCTTTTATGATTTTTATTTGTGTTTTTTAATAGTTTCTCTCTATCTATAGTGGCTACTTCATTCATTGTTTTTTTTATACTGAGTGGGTCATAGCCTTTCTCTATGAATCTGGTAGTTAACGTTTCTGATTGAAGACTGTAATTTTCTAATGAGGAACAGTTTTTTTTAATCCTCATAAATTGACTTTTGGGTATGTTTGTGTTAAATGGCAGCTCTCAAAGTGTATATAATTGTTGGCGTCAATATCTTTAAAATATGTTTTGGTATGAATTTGGTTATTGATTATTTCGATTTCTATATCTAAGAAATGAATCTTACTGCTACTGTATTCGTGGGTAAAAGAGATACCCATATTATTATTATTTATATCAGTCATGAAGGTGTCCAATAACTCGATATCACCCTTCCATACCAGTAAGATATCGTCAATATATCTGCAATAGTGCACGAGGTTCGCCCCCCATGGGCCATCATAAATAAATGTTTTTTCAAATGAGCCCATGAATAGATTGGCATAACTGGGGGCGAACCTCGTGCCCATCGCAGTCCCCTTTATTTGGAGGAAAATTTCATCATTGGATAAGAAGCAGTTATTTGAAAGAATAAACTTAATACATTGTAAATTTATGACGTATTGTTGTAAATAAAAATCAATGTATTGTGATAAATTGCTAGTAAGTGATTCAATCCCTGATATTATCAGGGATTGAATCACTTACTAGCAATTTATCACAATACATTGATTTTTATTTACAACAATACGTCATAAATTTACAATCATACCTAAAAGATTCAACACATTTTCTCAATTCTATCAAAAATTTAACTTGGCAAGATAACTATACCTTTGTCACATGTGATGTGAATTCACTCTACACAAACATTAAACATGAACTGGGACTTACAGCAGTCAAAACTTTTTTGGATAGAGACAATGAACTTCCATTATTACAGAACAAATTTATAATCGAATGTATTAAGTTTATTCTTTCAAATAACTGCTTCTTATTCAATGATGAAATTTTCCTCCAAATAAAGGGGACTGCGATGGGCACGAGGTTCGCCCCCAGTTATGCCAATCTATTCATGGGCTCATTTGAAAAAACATTTATTTATGATGGCCCATGGGGGGCGAACCTCGTGCACTATTGCAGATATATTGACGATATCTTACTGGTATGGAAGGGTGATATCGAGTTATTGGACACCTTCATGACTGATATAAATAATAATAATATGGGTATCTCTTTTACCCACGAATACAGTAGCAGTAAGATTCATTTCTTAGATATAGAAATCGAAATAATCAATAACCAAATTCATACCAAAACATATTTTAAAGATATTGACGCCAACAATTATATACACTTTGAGAGCTGCCATTTAACACAATGGAAATCAAACATACCCAAAAGTCAATTTATGAGGATTAAAAAAAACTGTTCCTCATTAGAAAATTACAGTCTTCAATCAGAAACGTTAACTACCAGATTCATAGAGAAAGGCTATGACCAGCTCAGTATCAAAAAAACAATGAATGAAGTAGCCACTATAGATAGAGAGAAACTATTAAAAAACAAACATAAAAATCATAAAAGAAATGTCAATATGAACGATAATTCAGAAGATCTGTTCATACCATTTATAACAGATTTCGGCTCACAACATCTAGAAATTAAAAAAATTCTAAAGAAACACTGGCATCTACTCAAACAAGATCAAATTTTAGGCCATAATCTGAAAAACCAACCAGATATTATATTTAAGAAAGCTAGGAACCTTAAAATGATACTCTCACCAAGTGAATTTAAAAGGGGTAAACAAGTACATGATAGAGACATTTTAGGTAATGAATTAAGTGGATATTACCCTTGCAATTCTTGTAAATCCTGTCAACACAGCACAAAACTTAAAGAACTAAAATCCCCCACCACTAAATATTCAACTAAAATCAAAGAAGTAATTAGATGTACGAGTAGAAACATTGTATATTGTATACAATGCTCCTGCTCACTTTTCTACTTTGGACAAACAAGTAGAATGCTCAAAGATAGAATACGTGAACATCTTTTAAAAATTGAGCATGGAGCCTCAGACACTAAATTATACTCCCATTTTAAAGAGATACATCAGGGAAACCTTAAACATTTCAAATTCTGGGGCATAAAAAAGCTGACTATTAATAAAAGGGGTGGCAACATGAACAAACTACTTATGAGAAAAGAAGCTGAATTGATATTTCAATACAACACTCTATACCCTTACGGTTTAAATTCCGAACTGGACTTGAATTCACTTATATAAGAATTTATAAATAAAAACTCATGAACAAATTTTCAACATCTTGGTACTATATACAAGTGCTAGAAAGTCTCTCTATTTAATTTACTTCATTCTAAAATATGTTTGATTCTATGAAAAACTATGAAAACTACAGAGAGAACAAAACATCTCTTCTAAAATAAAATCTCTTCTAACATTAATATTTTCTTTTTATCTAGGCACACTAATTTATGCCCTACCAAAAATAACACAAAAAATCTTTAATAGTTTTCAAAATCTTTAATAGTTCTTTTTCATCTCTTTCCCCCAATTCATACTCATATTTAATTGATATATATATATTTTTTAAGCAAGTCGAAGTAGTAATAGATAACCTAGAATAGTTACTATATATAATGCTGATAAGCTTCCAAAATATTTGATATATTCTTACATCTATATTTTATATATTCTTACATCTATTTTTCACACATCCAAGTCAGATTAGGTAAATTCAAATAACATCCGGCCCAAAAACATTTATCTGATTCATATTAAATTATTTTAAGTTTATATGTGATATCATACATTCCAATATTATTTAAATAGATATCACATGAATCTGAACTAACACTTTAGTTTAACTTAGCATTTTTATGTTCTATTCCATTAACCCCATTTAAATTCATCAATCCAACTAAAGCGCTCTCATATAAAGCACTTTTCTCTATCTACATATTTCGAAACATTGTTTCTTTTGTGATGCTTTAAAGTGTTTTCTCCATTCTCTTTTTATTTTTATTTTTCTTTATCTAGAAATATCTTTCCATTAAACTGGTTGTAATCACAACCGGAACAAACATTTCCGTACTTTTAAATTAAACATCTGACTACTGTTAAAAACATAGTGCTCACTTACTCTATATATTTGACTATTGTCGTCATTTCTCTAAGGTGTATATGGAATCAGCAATAATATGAATACATGCACTATAGTAAAATACGGTATCATATATATCAGTTATTTCTAAGTTCAAACACATCACACCTCTGAGAGATCGATACAGAATACTCGCACACTTTACATTTATGCTTCATATTTATTTTTAATGTGACTCCTTGTACATGTGTACACACATTTGTTGTGCTGCTTGTGACTAATGTATTTAAAGAAAAAAGTTTCCCATACAAATGGAAAACATTTGACACGCTTTCAAACTTGAATGGCATCAAACACAACTGTGAATCTGATTGGAAACACACCCACCAAGGAAGGAACCTCTCAACCAATAAGGAAGATTTTACAGACATTTAAACCTGGATTACAACAGAACGAGCATCTTGATAAAGGCCTATTGGGCTGAAACGCGTAGATTTGCTCGTCTACTTCCAATCCTTACCTTTGATACAAGTGGTTACAGTAGGTACGGCGCAATATCCCTCTCACACAATATAGAGTGGCTGATATATGCTTAAAAATCTGGCCCATGATCTGCTTACCGCTTGTGTCTATTTGACGATTACCTTAATACATCTGGGGTTTCAAGCAAGCTCCTGACTCTCATACTGGTAAGGGTAATAGGACTTGTTTGGTATAGCTGTGAAATAAATCATCAGAAGCCAGCTAATACCTCGGTCCCAGGACCTACCCTTATACCTGCTACTGTGGTCATTATCTAAGGACACTGCAAGATTATCCACTATAAGCACTGAAGAAGTACATAAATTAATAGCGTGCTTTCTATACCAATACTTGCTTCATTTTCACCAGGAGAATCACTCTGCACAAAGTCACGGGACTTAATAACAACGGACAACTTTGCATACATCAGAGACGGTAATTTGTGTGCCCAATTTGAGAACATTGCTCCATATTCAATACGGACACACTTGCAGTTTATGCTGCCATAAGTATCCAGCAAGCTACCTTTTTTTCTTGCTTTTATATCTCAATAGTTGTAATATAATACCTTTGGTTGTGTGCCAATAACCTGGAACCACTATTTGATTTTTTATGCATTTTATATTTATGTCTTATATCATCATATTGTTTTAAATTAGTGCCGGCACTATACTGTTATTCCATTATTGTATATTAAATTTTATTATTCGATCTACACAGATATATTCATTTTTAAAAAAACAACATTTACACATCACTATATCAGTATAGATATACCGTATATATTTAGAGCTCTTTGCTTTTATTAGCGCTACCCTGCACTCTTTTCCATCCTAACCCAGATATGCCTGTACCTGTGTTGTAGCACGGATGGTTAACACAGCTAAGGAGTCACAAAGAAGAGCACTGGTAAGCGCTAAAGTGCTGGTTGCTTGAAGGAGGGCAATTGTTTCAAGTTTGCAAATGAATTATTGTCGCTTAAAGTAAGTGGACATTCTTTTTCGTTACTCTATCTGTTGAAAAGACTGCCATTGTTATTTCAGGCTTCCTGTGGAGAATATTAGTCACGGCGAGTGCACTTGTCTCATTTGGTGCTGTTTAAGGAGGGCTTATTACCTGAGTCGGACTGACCTATCAGGCAATCAGTTGCTGACCAATGGCCATTGGGGTAGGGCGATCTGACACCTGTCTGACCATTTGATGTAAAATAGAAACACAGGTTTCTATTTCACATTGATTTGACAATGACTATAAAAACATGTTTGCTGTCATATATGAAGGCAGTTGTGCTGCTATTGTGAGCGTGCTCATTGGCAATTGTTACAGGAAGTGGCCATCTTTTTAATCGCCCTGACACTACTTAACCCTTTTGCCCAGGGCCCCAAGGAATGTCAATCCATCCCTGCTTAATACCCTTGAAATATGGCTTTAATCAATCACCCATAGAGTTAAATTATTAATTCTCAAATTAGCCAGTATATTATTTTTTAGCATACACAACACACATACATACACATATACTGGTACAGACATATAGTGCATGAGCAAATATTGCCATACGTATATACTGACACATGTATACATACGCGCACAAACACACACACATATATACTGACACATGTATACATACGCGCACAAACACACACACACACATATATACATACATAAAGTATCAATTAGGTCAATTTTGAAGTTATTACATTTATTTAATAATAGTGAAATCTTATGCAACGGTCCAATGGTTTAAATGAATTTGAGGGCAAGTCCCTGTCAATTCTCCTTTATAGCAAACATGTTTTTGCAAAAAGAAAAAAATCCTTTCACAGTGACACCTGATTAAAATGCAAGCTAGAAGCAGCCCAGAATACAATTACATTTGAACTAGTCTGTTTGAAGTAGGGACAGTCAAGGTGGGGGAAGGCACAAGTTATATGACATCCAAAGCAATGGTACCTTCAGAAAATATAAGCGTCCGGCTACTTCATTACATTTAGAAGACCTTTGACTAAGTTTGCTGATTATAATATTAGTATACATGTTCTATGTGGAAGAGTGTAACTATCATACAATAGACATTGAGCTCACTGAGATGAGATCTCATTTGTATAACTAGGCTGCTTGCAGAGGATCTCATTATAGCACTATATTTTATGCTCCTTATGATGCTAACTTTCATTATAGAAGTAGATTTCAAGCTTCTTCATTAAGAGTTGTTTCCTATTATACTGGCAGATTTTAAAGGGGCGTGAAACACATTGAGACTATAATATGAAGTGTTGAATTATGCATTGTAAAAAAAACTTTGCAATTCATTATTTTTTGCCCTTTTTTTCTTTAATTTAAGGCTGACGATTCTGATACTTAGGGGCCTATCTATCAAGCTCTGAAAGGAGCTTGATGCCCCGTGTTTCTGGCGAGCCTGCAAGCTCGCCAGAAACAGCAGTTATGCAGCAGCGGTCAGGAAGACCGCTGCTCCATAATCCTGTCCGCCTGCTCAGAGCATCGCCGGAAATCAACCCGATCGAGTACGATCGGGTTGATTGACACCCCCTGCTGGCGGCCCATTGGCCGCGAGTCAGCAGGGAGCGGCGTTGCACCAGCAGCTCTTGTGAGCTGCTGGTGCAATGCTGAATACGGCGAGTGTATTGCTCGCCGTATTCAGTGAGGTCTGACGGACCTGATCCGCACTGTCGGATCAGGTCCGCCAGACCTTGATAAATAGGGGCCTTAGAAAGAGACATGCTGAAGACTTCAAAAGCCTTACTATGCTGCTTTTCTGTATCTCTAACTGGCCCCAGCAAAGATCACAAGATAAAACTACTGTTGAACAATAAGAATTTTGTTAACAAAATGACAATAAAAAGGCTTTGTGTATTCCATTTAAATCTCCAGACAGGCTCCTCTAAATATGGCCAGTGTTGGTGGTAGAATGAATATTGAAAAATTAGGTGTTAATGTATTCAAAATGTTTCTTTTCTTGACAGGTATGCTAATTTATTTCAACACCATGCAAAAGTCTTATAACTACAACGTGCTATAAGTCCCTTTAAGCTTATTGAGGTTGGGTTGAACATTACATTGCTGTATTTTAAGCTTTTTATGTAAGAACACTTCATTGTAATACTAGATTTGTAAGCTAATAGGGGTAAGATCTTTATTTTAAGACTAAGTTGTCAGCATCTTGGCCAGGAACTCTCATTGAACCATTATACCAATAAATTATTGCCAATACCTGCCCACAAGCCGAAGAAAGGATTAAAGTTTGGGAGCGTGCTTTTGCACTTATGTGCTCCTATTTCCTAGGCAGTTGTGGGTGCCACTGAAGAGTCTTTTGCAAGGCCATTTGTTCACATACCCATATATATGTTTTTTTATGTATTTTATCATTGTGGTGTATTTGAGTATGCTGAGCAGACAGATGTAATAAAGCCTTTTTTCTGTACTCTATTGCGGTCTTGGTCACTCTTTAGTAGTTAAGAAATTGTTAACTGTTCTTTTCTTTTTCTAATTTTAATACATATATATTAGTTAATATTAGCACATTGTTACATAATTACAATCAGCCTAAGTAACAGTATGAGCTAATCTTTTTATATATTTATTTTATTTCACATAGGGGAGTAACACATAGTGAAGCTGCACATCTGTCACGGTCCCATCCTGTGGCAAAATACATTGCTTATCCTGGGCCAAGGTCTGGCTCCTATATTTAAGGCCCATATTGTTCTCTGTTATCCCCCTTATATATCATAATCCAGCTGTAGCCAAACATTCGGCTAGATTACAAGTTTTGCGTTAGGCTTAAAAAGCAGCGTTAGCTGGTCCTAACGCTGCTTTTTAACGCCTGCTGGTATTACGAGTCTTGCAGGTACAGGTGTACCGCTCACTTTTTTGGCCAGACTTGGAAATCCTGCAAATCCACTTACGTAAATTGTGTATCCTCTTTTTCAATGGGACTTGCATAGCGCCGGTATTACGAGTCTGCCAAAAAGTGAGCGGTAGACCCTCTCCTGTCAAGACGTACTGCATTTTAAAGTCAGTAGTTAAGAGTTTTACACTACAACGCCGTAAAACTCTTAACTAAAGTGCTAAAAAGTACACTAACACCCATAAACTACCTATTAACCCCTAAACCGAGGCCCTCCCACATCGCAAACACTAAAAGAAAATTTTTAACCCCTAATCTGCCGAACCGGACATCGCCGCCACTATAATAAATATATTAACCCCTAAAACGCTGCACTCCCGCCTCGCAAACACTAGTTAAATATTATTAACCCCTAATCTGCCGTCCCTAACATCGCCGCCACCTACCTACATTTATTAACCCCTAATCTGCCGCCCCCAACATCGCCGCCACTATATTAAAGTTATTAACCCCTAAATCTAAGTCTAACCCTAACACCCCCTAACTTAAATATAATTAAAAGAAATCTAACAAAAAATTCCTATCATTAACTAAATTATTCCTATTTAAAACTAAATACTTACCTGTAAAATAAACCCTTAGATAGCTACAATATAACTAATAGTTACATTGTAGCTAGCTTAGGATTTATTTTTATTTTACAGGCAAGTTTGTATTTATTTTAACTAGGTAGAATAGTTACTAAATAGTTATTAACTATTTAATAACTACCTAGCTAAAATAAATACAAAAGTACCTGTAAAATAAAACCTAGCCTAAGTTACAATTACACTTAACACTACACTATAATTAAATAAATTAACTAAATTAAATACAATTAAATAAATTACATACAATTACCTAAATTAAATTAGCTAAAGTACAACCCCCCCCACTAAATTACAGAAAATAATAAACAAATTACAGAAATTTAAACTAATTACACCTAATCTAATAGCCCTATTAAAATATAAAAAGCCCCCCCAAAAAAATAAAAATACCCTAGCCTAAACTAAACTACCAATAGCCCTTAAAAGGGCCTTTTGTGGGGCATTGCCCCAAAGTAATCAGCTCTTTTACCAGTAAAAAAAAATACAACCCCCCCAACAGTAAAACCCACCACCCACACAACCAACCCCCCAAATAAAAACCTATTTAAAAGAACCTAATCTCCCCATTGCCCTGAAAAGGTCATTTGGATGGGCATTGCCCTTAAAAGGGCAGTTAGCTCTTTTGCCGCCCAAAGTCCCTAACCTAAAAATAAAACCCACCCAATACACCTTTAAAAAACCTAACACTAACCCCCTGAAGAACGACTTACTGGGAGACGTCTTCATCCAAGCCAGGCAAAGTGGTCCTCCAGACGGACAGAAGTCTTCATCCAAGCCGGGCAGAAGTGGTCCTCCAGACAGGCAGAAGTCTTCATCCAGATGACATCTTCTATCTTCATCCATCCGGCGCGGAGCGGTTCCATCTTCAAGACATCCAACGCCGAGCATCCTCTTCATCCGATGACTAACACAAAATGAAGGTACCTTTAAGTGATGTCATCCAAGATGGCGTCCCTTAGATTCCAATTGGCTGATCAGCCAATAGGATTGAGCTCGCATTCTATTGGCTATTCTAATCAGCCAATAGAATGCAAGCTCAATCCTATTGGCTGATTGGATCAGCCAATAGGATTTTTTCTACCTTAATTCCGATTGGCTGATAGAATTCTATCAGCCAATCGGAATCTAAGGGACCTCATCTTGGATGACGTCACTTAAAGGTACCTTCATTCAGCTTTAGTCGTCGGATGAAGAGGATGCTCCGCGTTGGATGTCTTGAAGATGAACCCGCTCTGCGCTGGATGGTTGAAGATAGAAGATGACATCTGGATGAAGACTTCTGCCCATCTGGAGGACCACTTCTGCCCGGCTTGGATGAAGACTTCTGCCCGTCTGGAGGACCACTTCGCCCGGCTTGAAGACGTCTCCCGGTAAGTCGATCTTCAGGGGGTTAGTGTTAGGTTTTTTTAGGGTGTATTGGGTGGGTTTTATTTTTAGGTTAGGGTCTTTGGGCGGCAAAAGAGCTAACTGCCCTTTTAAGGGTAATGCCCATCCAAATGCCCTTTTCAGGGCAATGGGGAGCTTAGGTTTTTTTAGATAGGTTTTTATTTGGGCGGTTGGTTGTGTGGGTGGTGGGTTTTACTGTTGGGGGGGTTGTTTTTTTTTTTTTACAGGTAAAAGAGCTGATTACTTTGGGGCAATGCCCCGCAAAAGTCTCTTTTAAGGTAGTTTAGTTTAGGCTAGTTTTTATTTTATTTTAATAGGGATATTAGATTAGGTGTAATTAGTTTAAATATCTGTAATTTGTTTATTATTTTCTGTAATTTAGTGTTAGTTTTTTTTTGTACTTTAGCTAATTTAATTTAATTTAGATAATTGTATTTAATTTAGTTAATTTATTTAATTATAGTGTAGTGTTAGGTGTAATTGTAACTTAGGTTAGGTTTTATTTTACAGGTACTTTTGTATTTATTTTAGCTAGGTAGTTATTAAATAGTTAATAACTATTTAGTAACTATTCTACCTAGTTAAAATAAATACAAACTTGCCTGTAAAATAAAAATAAATCCTAAACTAGCTACAATGTAACTATTAGTTATATTGTAGCTATCTTAGGGTTTATTTTACAGGTAAGTATTTAGTTTTAAATAGGAATAATTTAGTTAATGATAGTAATTTTATTTAGATTTATTTAAATTATATTTAAATTAGGGGGTTAGGGTTGGACTTAGACGTTGGGGGTGTTGTAATGTAGGTGTTGGCGATGTTGGGGGCAGCAGATTAGGGGTTCATAAGTATAATGTAGGTGGCGGTGGTATCCGGAGTGGCAGATTAGGGGTTAATAATATAATGCAGGTGTCGGCGATGTCGGGGGCGGCAGATTAGGGGTTAATAAGTGTTAGATTAGGGGTGTTTAGACTTGGGGTTCATGTTAGGGTGTTAGGTGTAAACATAAATTTTATTTCCCCATAGGAATCAATGGGGCTGCGTTAGGGAGTTTTACGTTGCTTTTTGGCAGGTGTTAGACTTTTTTCAGCCGGCTCTCCCCATTGATTCCTATGGGGAAATCGTGCACGAGCACGTTACACCAGCTCACCACTGACTTAAGTTGCGCTGGTATTGGAGTGCGATAATGAGCAAAATTTTGCTCAACGAACGCTCACTTCTTGTCTTTTAACGACGGGTTTGTAAAAACCTGTAATACCAGCGCTGCAGGTAAGTGAGCGGTGAGGGAAAACTGCTCGTTAGCACCGCATAGCCTCTAACGCAAAACTCATAATCTAGGTGATTGTTACTATAAAGCTGCAAGAGGCCAATTTAATATATGCAAGAGAAAGTTAAACATTTTTTTTATGAAAAAGTCTGTTAAGGGCTGCAAGAGGCCAAGAAATTGACCAAGTTAAAACAAATCTAAGAACTGAAAAAGTCTTTTAACTGCTGCAAGAGGCATTGTTATTAAAATGGATATTTAAAAAAAAACAAAAAAAAAAAAAACAGGGTCACAGCCTTCAGTTTCGGGTGTCAAACCCAAAAGAAGACAATTTGATAAAGAATACATCTGTTTGGGATTTAGATGGACAGGTCCAAGTGATGCTCCACAAGTTTTTTCCAGAGTTTATTTTATAGAAAACTTGATGCCCTTGGGGGGAGAAAAGAAATTTGTGGAAGAATTCAGCAAATTGAAATTGAAGGCTACCCAAGCTTCATTTTGTATTTCATTGTGCATTGCAAAGGCAGGTAAAGCACATACCATTGGAGAAACATTAATTTTCTTTGCAGCCAAAGAAATGTGTTCTGTAATGATAGAGGCAGCATCAGATAAGCTGGATTCCATTCTACTCTCTGACAACGCTGTATTCCACTGCATCTTGGAGATGGCACATGATGTGAAGGGGCAAGTGTTAGATGGCATCAGGGAAAAACAATTTTATGCACTGTAGATTGACAAATTCCCTGATGTGCCTGATTGTGCCCACTTTTTAACATATATGCGGTATGTGAAAGATGTGGACAGTCACAGAGAGTTTTTATTTTGCCGCCCCCTGCCCACCCACACTACTGGTGAAGACATTATTAAAACAATGGGGCATATTTATCAAAGTGTCAACCGAAAATTTGCCGGAATTCCACATCTTAATTGTTGTGAAATTGATCCGACCTAGTTATCAAAGCCTCAAGACCGGCAAATGTTGAAATTTGTGACGTAACAAACGATCCCGTGTTCTCAATCCGACGCAGATCGATGCTTACGTCATAACAGATGTTCCGAATACACATTCGGCTCTATTTGACACTTTTTCCAATTTATCAAATAGTTAACAGGTACGCTCGCGGCTACTCCGACGCATTGTACCTGATTTTCAATCCGCTACCCTTGAGGCTGCGGATGCCATAGAAATCAATGGGAGTCTGAAAGCACCGAAAGCTTATGTTCGATGCTAAAAGAGAATGAAACATACCCCATTGATTTCTATGCTAGAAAAAAAGTTACGTTTACACCTAACACCCTAACATAAACCCTGAGTCTAAATACCCCTAATCTGCCACCCCCAACACCGCCGCAACCTAAATAAAATGTATTAACCCCTATTCCGCCGCTCTCCGACACCGCAGCCACTAAATTAATCTTATTAACCCCTAAACCTCTGGCCTCCCACATCATCACCACTAACTAAACCTATTAACCCCTAAACCGTCAGCCCCCCCCATCGTCAAAAACTAAATTAAGCTATTAACCCATAAACCTAACAACCCCTTAACTTTAAATTAAAATTACAACATCCCTATCTTAATATAAATTAAAACTTACCTGTAGAATTAAAATAAACTAATTTTAAACTATTAATTAAAGGGACACTGAACCCAATTTTTTTTATTTCATGATTCAGATAGAGCATGCAATTTTAAGCAACTTTCTAATTTACTCCTATTATCAATTTTTCTTAGTTCTCTTGCTATCTTTATTTGAAAAAGAAGGCATTTAAGCTAAGGAGCCAGCAAATTTTTGGATCAGACTATGGACAGCACTTGTTTATTGGTGCTGTCCAATCAGCAAGGACAACCCAGTTTGTTCACCAGAAATGGGCCGGCATCTAAACTTACATTCTTGCTTTTCAAATAAACATAACAAGAGAATGAAGAAAATTTGATAATAGGAGTAAATTAGGAAGTTGCTTAAAATTGCATGCTCTATCTGAATCACGAATGAAAGTTTTTTGGTTCAGTGCCTTTAACCTACCCTAACTATTATACTAAAATTAAATTAAACTACCAATTAAATAAACTAAATTACATATTAAAAAACCTAACCCTACTAAAATTATTTAAATATAGAATTAAACCTTATTAAAAGTACTAAATTACAAAAAAAAACACTAAGATACAAAAAAAACCCCACTAAATTACAAAAAATAACATACCAAATTATTAAAAATAAAAAAAAATTACACCTAATCTAATAGCCCTATCTGATTTGAATTTAACACTCAAATCAGCCAATAGGAATGCAAGGGACGCCATCTTGAATCGCGTCCCTTGCATTGAAGCTTCAGTTTACGGTGGCAACCGTAAGAAGAGGAGCTCCACGTCGGATGGCTTCAGGATGGACCCGCTCCGCGCCAGCTGGATGAAGATAGAAGAGGCCGCCTGGATGAAGACTTCTTGCCGCATGGATGATGACTTCACCGGCTGGATGGATCCTTCAAGAGGGACTTCAAGAACTGTAAGTGGATCTTCGGGGGTTAGTGTTAGGTTTTTTTAAGGTTTTTTGGGTGGGTTTTATTTTTAATTTAGGGTCTGGGCAATGTAAAAGAGCTAAATGCCCTTTTAAGGACAATGCCCATACAAATGCCCTTTTCAGGGCAATGGCTAGCTTAGGTTTTTGTTAGGGTTTTTATTGAGGGGGTTGGTTGGGTGGTGGGTTTTACTGTTGGGGGGTGTTTGTATTTTTTTTTTTACAGGTAAAAGAGCTGATATCTTTGGGGCAATGCCCCACAAAAGGCCCTTTTAAGGAACATTGGTAGTTAATTGTAGGCTAGGGGTTTTTTTTTATTTTGGGGGGCTTTTTTATTTTGATAGGGCTATTAGATTAGGTGTAAAAAAATATTTTTGATAATTTGGTTTGTTATTTTATGTAATTTAGTGTTTGTTTGTTTTTGTAATTTAGTACTTTTAATAAGGTTTAATTGTATATTTAAATCATTTTAGTAGGGTTAGGTTTTTTGAATATGTAATTTAGTTCTTTAATTTTAGTATAATAGTTAGGATAGGTTAATTAATAGTTTAAAATTAGTTTATTTTAATTCTACAGGTAAGTTTTAATTTATATTAAGATAGAGATGTTGTAATTTTAATTTAAAGTTAAGGGGTTGTGAGGTTTAGGGGTTAGCTTAATTTAGTTTTTTGCGATGTGGGGGGCTGACGGTTTAGGGGTTAATAGGTTTAGTTAGTGGTGGTGATGTGGGAGGCAAGAGGTTTAGGGCTTAATAAGTTTATTTAGTGGCGGTGGTGCCGGGGAGCGACGGGATAGGGGTTAATAACTTTATTTAGGTTGCGGCGGTATCGAGGAGCAGCGGGATAGGGGTTAATAACTTAATTTGGGTTGCAGCGGTGGCGGGATAGGGGTTAAATATTTTAGTATAGTGGCGGCGTTTAGTGAAATGGTATAAATAAAGTTGGGAAAAACACGAATAGTAGCGTCATCGATGAATGTTAGTTAACAACAGTTCGATGCTCATCGCCCTGTACTTGGTGCGCATGTTTTTGACGTCTATTTATAAATATTCAGATCGTATTCAGATTCGTGGCCGCGATGTTTGGTGATGTTAGGCGAGCATATTGATGCCGGCGAATGCAACATAGTTGACGCTTTGATAAATATCCCCCAGTGAATGAATTCCTGACAGAGAGCAATATTGACTGGAAATGTTGCTGTGGCATTTGCAGAGATAGTGCAACATCATAGACAGGCCGACAAAGTGGTCTCATCACGAGAATTAAAGGAGTAGCTCCAAAAGCTATTTGATCCAACACTACAATGCACTGACAGGCCTTAGCTGCCAAAAGTATGGAACATGAGCTTCATTGTGTTCTCAATGGAGCTGTGAAGATTGTAAACCTTATCAAAGTAAAGCACATGGAAGATTTGACATAGGTGGCACGACTGGCTTATCTCTCAAATATGTTTGAAGTCTCAACAGGCTTAATATATCTTTGCAGGGGAAGGAGTGGCACATGAGAGAGTGTTTGCACTTATAAGAAAGCTGGTCCTATGGGTCACCCATACTGAGCAGTGATACATGGACATGTTTCCCACCTTGATAAGTGTCATGGCAGAGGCACATTTTACAGTGGTAACTATGCAACCTGTGGTGTCTGAACACCTAAGGGGCCTTTAATGAGGAGACTATTCAGGATGAGTGGATTCGCAATCCATTCATGTACAAGCTAAAAGAAAGCCACACATACTGTCTATGCAAGAAGAAGAGGCCTTGCTAGAATTTTGGCTGTCTGTTGAGAGGGAATTTCCAGAACTCACACAGAAAGCAGTGATAAAACTTTTGCAGTTTGTCTCAACTTACCTGTGCAAATAAAGCTTTTATACTTTGACATACGTCAAGAACGAATGGCATTGACGCCTTCAGGTGGAGGATGACCTTCGTCTTTTTGTGACAACACTACAACCCCAAATTAGTATTCTCTGTGCAACAAGGGAACAATTGTATCCTTCCCACTAAAGGGTAGGAATTGTTAGCTTTGCTAACACTGTTCTTTCCTTCACTTTGCTACTGCTCTTGACTGGGATGGATGGATGGACAGTTCAAGCAATGTTATAGCATTTTGAAAGGATGCTCCTTTTTTGGTTCCAAGGAAATAATTGCTTTCCTCCCACTGAAATTATCAAATTTGTTATGCTAAAAATGTTATACTCCTACACATTGTCATATTTCTGCAAGAATGCCATTTAAAACAAATGGTTATACTGAAAACGTTATATAATTGATATCTTCAAATTTTCACATTCTTTCAAAAATGTAATAACATCTATTGCACGGGGGGGGGGGGGGGGAGATGCTCATCTTGAACATTTCACCAAAGGGGAGGCCTGTTTTTACTTTGATATTTTAATGCCTTGTCATTTGCTTTGTGACGTTCAAGCCATGTATACGCTTGCTATAACTTTTAAATATACAAGTTGACTAATATCATAACTTCAGCCTCCTCCAAATTCTTTTGTCTGTTTATTTTAACTTATCTCACTCTTACCTGCCCTGAATCATAATTAACTCCTAAATGACCGAGGACGTGCCAGGCACGTCCTACAAAAAGCAGTCATTAACGACCAAGTAATCACTTCTAGGCGCTCTCAGGGTATTGTAGGGATGCCTCGATATTGAGGCATCGCTGCAATACCCTCCAGTCAGTAACCGAAGCAGAGAGGGCCGCTCTGGGTTATAGAGCTGTTTGGGGGGAGGGGGGATCAGGGAGATTGGGGTAAGGGGGCATCACACAGTGCAGAAAATATATTTAAAAAAAATATTTAAAAAAAAAAGGCTTTTATTTTAGTACTGGCAGACTTTCTGCCGCTACTTAAGATGGGGGTGACCATTGGGGGGTGGGGGAGGGAAGAGAGCTGTTTGAGAGGGGTCAGGGAGTGGGATGTGTCAGGTGGGAGGGTGATCTATACACTAAAGCTAAAATTAACCCTACAAACTACCTAATTAACCCCTTCACTGCTGGGCATAATACAAGTGCAGCTTTATAATTACCAAAAAGCAATGCCAAAGTCATATATGTCTGCTATTTCTGAACAAAGAGGATCCCAGAGAAGCATTTACAACAATTTGTGCCATAATGGCACAAGCTGTTTGTAAATAATCTCAGTGAGAAACCTTAAATTTGTGAAAAAGTTATTGATTTTTTTTTATTTGATTGCATTTGGCGGTGAAATGGTGGCATGAAATATACCAAAATGGGCCTAGATCAATACTTTGGGTTGTCTACTAAAAAAACCAAAAACATGTGAAGGGTTATTCAGGGATTCCTGACAGATATCAGTGTTACAACTTTTGCTAATTTAAAAAAAATAAATGGTTTGGAAATAGCAAAGTGCTACTTGTACTTATTGTCCTATAACTTGCAAAAAAGCCAAAAAATCATGTAAACATTGTGTATTTCTAAACTCAGGTCAAAATATAGAAACTATTTATCATGGGTGTTTTTTGGTGGTTGTAGATGTGTAACAGATTTTGGGGGTGAAAGTTAGAAAAAATATTTAATTTTTTTTAAAAAATTTTCATCATATTTTATAAAAAATGTTATAGCAAATTATATGGTATGATATGATGATATCATGTAAAAACAGCCCTGGTCCTTAACAGTAAGAAAATTGAAAAATGGTCTGGTCACTAAAGGGTTAAAGGGACAGTATAGTCAAAAATAAACTTTCATTAATTCAGTTAGGGCATGCAATTTTAAACAACTTTCTAATTTACTTTTATCATCAAAATTTGCTTTGTTCTCCTGGTATTCATTGTTGAAAGCTAAATTTAGGTAGGCTCATATGCTAATTTCTAAGCCCTTGAGTGTGGGATTTTCATAGTACTGGTATTACAGGTTGTACGTTCAGGCTAAAATGCTTGCATTATACTCTATACCGACACTATCCATGCCGGCCTCGGAGACCAGTAGTTATAGTTTTTGCGAAACAAAAATGTTTCACAAAACTCAAAACTAAAATGTTACAAAGTACATTAACAACCATAAACTACCTATTAACCCCTAAACTGACACCCTCCCGCATCACAAACACTATTTAAAACATATTAACCCCTAATCTGCCACCCACATTGTCACTATTAAATAAATGTATTAGCCCCTAATCTGCTGCCCACCCACATCGCCAACACTATTTAAATATATTAACCCCTAAACTGCCACTTCCTGACATCGCCGCCACTATAATAAAGTTATTAACCCCTAAACCGCCGCTCCCTGACATTGCCGCGACTAAATAAACCCATTAACCCCTAAACCTCTGGCCTCCCACATCGCCGCCACTAAATAAACCTTTTAACCCCTAAACTGCTGCCCCCACATTGCAAAACACTAAATTAAACTATTAACCCCTAAACCTAACACCCCCCTAACTTAAAATTAAAATTACAATATAACTATATTTAAATAAATAAGAACTTACCTGTGAAATAAAAATAAACCTAACATTAAACTATAAATTAACCTAACCTTACTATTCTAATAAAAATTAAAAAAAATACCAATTAAAAATACTAAATTACAAATTTAAAAAAAACTAATCCTACGAAAAAATTAAAAAAATCTTACAATGAAAATAAACACTAAAATTAAGACAAATAAAAAACACTAATATTACAAAAATAATAAACCAAATGATCAAATATAAAAATAATTACATCTAATCTAATAGCCCTAAAAAATAAAAAACATAATTTATGTAAGAACTTACCTGATAAATTAATTTCTTTCATATTAGCAAGAGTCCATGAGCTAGTGACGTATGGGATATACATTCCTACCAGGAGGGGCAAAGTTTCCCAACCTCAAAATGCCTATAAATACACCCCTCACCACACCCACAAATCAGTTTAACGAATAGCCAAGAAGTGGGGTGATAAGAAAAAAGTGCGAAAGCATATAAAATAAGGAATTGGAATAATTGTGCTTTATACAAAAAAATCATAACCACCACAAAAAAGGGTGGGCCTCATGGACTCTTGCTAATATGAAAGAAATGAATTTATCAGGTAAGTTCTTACATAAATTATGTTTTCTTTCATGTAATTAGCAAGAGTCCATGAGCTAGTGACGTATGGGATAATGACTACCCAAGATGTGGATCTTTCCACGCAAGAGTCACTAGAGAGGGAGGGATAAAATAAAGACAGCCAATTCCTGCTGAAAATAATCCACACCCAAAATAAAGTTTAATGAAAACATAAGCAGAAGATTCAAACTGAAACTGCTGCCTGAAGTACTTTTCTACCAAAAACTGCTTCAGAAGAAGAAAACACATCAAAATGGTAGAATTTAGTAAAAGTATGCAAAGAGGACCAAGTTGCTGCTTTGCAAATCTGATCAACCGAAGCTTCATTCCTAAACGCCCAGGAAGTAGAAACTGACCTAGTAGAATGAGCTGTAATCCTTTGAGGTGGAGTTTTACCCAACTCGACATAGGCATGATGAATTAAAGATTTCAACCAAGATGCCAAAGAAATGGCAGAAGCTTTCTGGCCTTTTCTAGAACCGGAAAAGATAACAAATAGACTAGAAGTCTTTCGGAAAGACTTAGTAGCTTCAACATAATATTTCAAAGCTCTAACAACATCCAAAGAAATGCAACGATTTTTCCTTAGAATTCTTAGGATTAGGACATAATGAAGGAACCACAATTTCTCTACTAATGTTGTTGGAATTCACAACCTTAGGTAAAAAATTGAAAAGAAGTTCGCAACACCGCCTTATCCTGATGAAAAATCAGAAAAGGAGACTCACAAGAAAGAGCAGATAATTCAGAGACTCTTCTGGCAGAAGAGATCGCCAAAAGGAACAAAACTTTCCAAGAAGTAATTTAATGTCCAATGAATGCATGGGTTCAAAAGGAGGAGCTTGAAGAGCCCCCAGAACCAAATTCAAACTCCAAGGAGGAGAAATTGACTTAATGACAGGTTTTATATGAACCAAAGCTTGTACAAAACAATGAATATCAGGAAGATTAGCAATCTTTCTGTGAAAAAGAACAGAAAGAGCAGAGATTTGTCCTTTCAAGGAACTTGCGGACAAACCTTTATCTAAACCATCCTGAAGAAACTGTAAAATTCTCGGTATTCTAAAAGAATGCCAAGAAAAATGATGAGAAAGACACCAAGAAATATAAGTCTTCCAGACTCTATAATATATCTCTCTAGATACAGATTTACGAGCCTGTAACATAGTATTAATCACAGAGTCAGAGAAACCTCTTTGATCAAGAATCAAGCGTTCAATCTCCATACCTTGAAATTTAAGGATTTGAGATCCTGAGGGAAAAAAAGGACCTTGCGACAGAAGGTCTGGTCTTAACGGAAGAGTCCACGGTTGGCAAGAGGCCATCCGGACAAGATCCGCATACCAAAACCTGTGAGGCCATGCCGGAGCTACCAGCAGAACAAACGAGCATTCCTTCAGAATCTTGGAGATTACTCTTGGAAGAAGAACTAGAGGCGGAAAGATATAGGCAGGATGATACTTCCAAGGAAGTGATAATGCATCCACTGCCTCCGCCTGAGGATCCCGGGATCTGGACAGATACCTGGGAAGTTTCTTATTTAGATGAGACGCCATCAGATCTATTTCTGGAAGTTCCCACATTTGAACAATCTGAAGAAATACCTCTGGGTGAAGAGACCATTCGCCCGGATGCAACGTTTGGCGACTGAGATAATCCGCTTCCCAATTGTCTATACCTGGGATATGAACCGCAGAGATTAGACAGGAGCTGGATTCCGCCCAAACCAGAATTCGAGATACTTCTTTCATATCCAGAGGACTGTGAGTCCCTCCTTGATGATTGATGTATGCCACAGTTGTGACATTGTCTGTCTGAAAACAAATGAACGATTCTCTCTTCAGAAGAGGCCAAGACTGAAGAGCTCTGAAAATTGCACGGAGTTCCAAAATATTGATCGGTAATCTCACCTCCTGAGATTCCCAAACTCCTTGTGCCGTCAGAGATCCCCACACAGCTCCCCAACCTGTAAGACTTGCATCTGTTGAAATTACAGTCCAGATCGGAAGAACAAAAGAAGCCCCCTGAATAAAACGATGGTGATCTGTCCACCACGTCAGAGAGTGTCGTACAATCGGTTTTAAAGATATTAATTGAGATATCTTTGTGTAATCCCTGCACCATTGATTCAGCATACAGAGCTGAAGAGGTTGCATGTGAAAACGAGCAAAGGGAATCGCGTCCGATGCAGCAGTCATAAGACCTAGAATTTCCATGCATAAGGCTACCGAAGGGAATGATTGTGACTGAAGGTTTCGACAAGCTGAAATCAATTTTAGACGTCTCTTGTCTGTCAAAGACAGAGTCATGGACACTGAATCTATCTGGAAACCCAGAAAGGTTACCCTTGTCTGAGGAATCAATGAACTTTTTAGTGAATTGATCCTCCAACCATGATCTTGAAGAAACAACACAAGTCGATTTGAATGAGATTCTGCTAAATGTAAAGACTGAGCAAGTACCAAGATATCGTCCAAATAAGGAAATACCACAATACCCTGTTCTCTGATTACAGACAGAAGGGCACCGAGAACCTTTGTAAAAATTCTTGGAGCTGTAGCTAGGCCAAACGGCAGAGCCACAAACTGGTAATGCTTGTCCAGGAAAGAGAATCTCAGGAACTGATAGTGATCTGGATGAATCGGAATATGCAGATATGCATCCTGTAAATCAATTGTGGACATATAATGCCCTTGCTGAACAAAAGGCAAGATAGTCCTTACAGTTACCATTTTGAATGTTGGTATCCTTACATAACGATTCAATATTTTTAGATCCAGAACTGGTCTGAAGGAATTCTCCTTCTTTGGTACAATGAAGAGATTCGAATAAAACCCCAGCCCCTGTTCCAGAACTGGAACTGGCATAATTACTCCAGCCAACTCTAGATCTGAAACACATTTCAGAAATGCTTGAGCTTTCACTGGATTTACTGGGACACGGGAAAGAAAAAATCTCTTTGCAGGAGGTCTTATCTTGAAACCAATTCTGTACCCTTCTGAAACGATGTTCTGAATCCAAAGATTGTGAACAGAATTGATCCAAATTTCTTTGAAAAAACGTAACCTGCCCCCTACCAGCTGAGCTGGAATGAGGGCCGCACCTTCATGTGGACTTAGAAGCTGGCTTTGCTTTTCTAGAAGGCTTGGATTTATTCCAGACTGGAGATGGTTTCCAAACTGAAACTGCTCCTGAGGATGAAGGATCAGGCTTTTGTTCTTTGTTGAAACGAAAGGAACGAAAACGATTATTAGCCCTGTTTTTACCCTTAGATTTTTTATCCTGTGGTAAAAAAGTTCCTTTCCCACCAGTAACAGTTGAGATAATAGAAACCAACTGAGAACCAAATAATTTGTTACCCCTGGAAAGAAAGGGAAAGTAGAGTTGATTTTAGAAGACATTATCAGCATTCCAAGTTTTTAAGCCATAAAGCTCTTCTAGCTAAAATAGCTAGAGACATAAACCTGACATCAAACTCTGATAATATCAAAAATGGCATCACAGATAAAATTATTAGCATGTTGAGAAGAATAATAATATTATGAGAATCATGATCTTGTTACTTGTTGCGCTAAAGTTTCCAACCAAAAAGTTGAAGCAGCAGCAACATCAGCCAATGAATATAGCAGAGTCTAAGAAGATTACCTGAACACAGATAAGCTTTTTCTTAGAAAGGATTCAATTTTCCTATCTAAAGGATCCTTAAACGAGTACCATCTGCCGTAGGAATAGTAGTACGTTTAGCAAGGGTAGAAATAGCCCCATCAACTTTAGGGATTTTGTCCCCAAAATTCTAATCTGGTCAGAGTGGCACAGGATATAATTGCTTAAAACCGTTTAGAAGGATTAAATGAATTACCACAAATTATTCCACTCTCTGGAAATTATTCAGAAATAGCACCAGGAACAGGAAAAACTTCTGGAATAAACCACAGGAGATTTAAAGACCTTATCTAAACGTTTAGATTTAGTATCAAGAGGACCAGAATCCTCAATTTCTAAAGCAATTAGTACTTCTTTAAGTAAAAGAACGAATAAATTCCATTTTAAATAAATAATGAAGATTTATCAGCATCAACCTCTGAGACAGAATCCTCTGAACCAGAAGAGTCATTAGAATCAGAAATGATGATGTTCATTTAAAAATTCATCTGTATAAAGAGAAGTTTTAAAAGATTTTTTTATGTTTACTAGAAGGAGGAATAAACGAACATAGCCCTTCTTGATGGATTCAGAAACAAAATCTCTTATGTTATCAGCGAACACTCTGAACATTAGATGTTGATGAACTGCAACAGGTAATCGGTACTTTACTAAAGGAAATAGTATCTGCATTAACAAGTTTGTCATGACAATTAATACAAACAACAGCTGGAGGAACAGCTACAAAAGTTTACAGCAGATACACTTAGCTTTGGTAGTTCCAGCACCAGACAGCGATTTTCCTGAAGTATCTTCTGACTCAGATGCAACGTGAGACATCTTGCAATATGTAAGAGAAAAAACAAGCATATAAAGCAAAATTGATCAAATTCCTTAAATGACAGTTTCAGGAATGGGAAAAAATGCAAGGAACAAGCTTCTCTAGCAACCGAAACAATGAAAAATGAGACTTTAAAATAAGTGGAGACAAAAGCGAGCGCCCATATTTTTTAGCGCCAAATAAGGACGCCCACATTAGTTTGTCGCCTAAATGCTTTTGGCGCCAAAAATGACGCCACATCCGGAACGCTGACATTTTTGAGCGCAAAAGAACGTCAAAAATGACGCAGACTTTCCGGCGACACGTGATGACGCCGGAAAGCAGAAAAGATTTTTTGCGCCAAAAAAGTCCGCCGCCAAGAATGACGCAATAAAATGAAGCTATTTTCAGCCCCCGCGATCCTAACAGCCCACAGTGGAAAAAAGTCAAATTTTTTTAAGGTAAGAAAAATGATTGATGTTCAAAATGCATTATCCAAATATGAAACTGACTGTCTGAAATAAGGAATGTTCGAACATCCTCGAGTCAAGGGCAAATAAAGTGTTGAATACATATATTTAGAACTTTATTAAAAAAGTGCCCCAACCATAGCTTAGAGTGTCACAGAAAATAAGACTTACTTACCCCAGGACACTCATCTACATGTTTGTAGAAAGCCAAACCAGTACTGAAACGAAAATCAGCAGAGGTAATGGTATATATATAGAGTATATTGTCGATCTGAAAAGGAGGGTAGAGATGAATCTCTACGAGCCGATAACAGAGAACCTATGAAATAGACCCCGTAGAAGGAGATCATTGAATTCAAACAGGCAATACTCTCCCTCACATCCCTCTGACATTCACTGCACGCTGAGAGGAAAACCGGGGCTCCAACCTGCTGCGGAGCGCATATCAACGTAGAATCTAGCACAAACTTACTTCACCACCTCCATAGGAAGGCAAAGTTTGTAAAACTGATTTGTGGGTGTGGTGAGGGTGTAATTTATAGGCATTTTGAGGTTTGGGAAACTTTGCCCCTCCTGGTAGGAATGTATATCCATACGTCACTAGCTCATGGACTCTTGCTAATTACATGAAAGAAACACCCCCTAGCCTACAATAAACTACCAATAGCACTTAAAAGGGTCTTTTGTAGGGCATTGCCCTAAGTTAAACACGTCATTTACTGTAAACAAAATACAAACTCCCCAACAGTAAAACCCACCACCACCCAACCAACCCCCAAAATAAAAAACCTAACTCTAAAAAACCTGTTACTCATTGCCCCTAAAGGGGCATTTGTATGGGCATTGCCCTTAAAATGGCATTCAGCTCTTTTACTGCCCTTAAAAGGGCATTCAGCTCTTTTACAATTGCCCAAGCCCTAATCTATAAAAGAAAAACACCCCAAAAAATGGAGACTAACACTAAACCCCATAAAATCTACTTGCGATTCTGAAGTCCGGACATCCTTCTTCATCCTTGCGGCGGGAGAAGTCTTCATCCAGGCGGTGACACCTTCATCCATCTCGAGGGACGTCTTCTATCTTCATCCCGGCGGCACGGAGCGGAGCTATCCTGGAAGCGCAATGCCATCAGTGCTCAGAAGGTCCGTCATCATACAGTCACCCGCACTGAAGCTTCAATGCAAGGTAGCCGTTTCAAAATGGTGTACCTTGCATTCCTATTGGCTGATTTGATTCTTCAAATTCAAATAAGCCAATAGGATGCAAGCTTCTGAAATTGTATTGGCTGTCTATTGGGAAAGCGTGCATGAGCATGTCAAATCAGCCCTCGACTTTTGTGCATTATGGAGCTTAACGTACCATAACCGCACAGCCAAGGAGGCTTTTCAGTAACTCGTAATGGCGAGCACTATGGAGAGTGAAATAACGCAATTTTTTTTGGCGTTATTTTCCCACCCTTTTTAGTGCAAAACTCGTAATCTAGGCGATTGTTATTTATGAGTCAGCACTGATTGGCCTAAAATGCAAGTCTGTCACAACAAACTGAAACTAAGGTGGCAGTCTGCAGAGGTTTGGATACAAGGTAATCATAGAAGTAAAAAGTGTATTAAATAACAGTGTTGGTTATGCAAAACTGGGGAGTGGACCCAGCTGACTACTCTGGCCTATAAATGTAACATTTGGATGGGGAAAACATATCAAGGGGTAGGAGCATAGCGAGCAGTAGCATTATTGTGATATCATACAGGGGCAGAACTACCATTGGTGCAAGCTCAGGTGCACGTCACACCAGGGCCCAAGAGCCGGGAGGGGGCCATAACAGCCAGTCTATACATAGGGTGTGTGCAGAATGTTTACAGTCCTAATGCAGTGGAGCCTTTTATTAGTGCAGATTGTATTTCCATCCTATCTATCTATCTATCTATCTATCTATCTATCTATCTGTCCATCTATTCCTCAAATTCATTACACAGAGCAGAATGTAATACTTTTGCTTTTCACTGAGTTACCCATTGCGGACCCCCAAAAAAATTTTGCACCCAGGGCCCTCAGTTGAGTAGGTTCGCTAATGATATCATATACCAGTGGAGAGACCATCGGTTACGAATTTAATTCGTTCTCCGGAGCGTTTCGTATGCGGAAAATTCGGTAAACCGAAACACGGTTTCCCATAGGAATGCATTGAAAACCAATGAATGCGTTCCGGGAGGTGGAGAAAAAAGTCAAATAAAGGCTCCAAAACCTGCTGCAAAAGACTCCAAAGGCTCCAAAACCTGCTGCAAATGGCTCCAATGGCTCCAAAAGGCTCAACAACTTGCTGCAAATGGCTCCAAAAGGCTCAACAACTTGCTGCAAAACCTCTCCAACACCTCCACACTGCTACCCACACTCAGTATGCAGGGGCAAACCGGGACACTTGTTTCGTATTGCGAAAAAAATTCGTAAACTGAGGGGCAAACCGGGACACTTGTTTCGTATTGCGAAAAAATTCGTAAACGAGTAATTTTTTTTAAAGGAATTTTAATTCGTAAACCGAAATTTCGTTTACCGAGTCGTTCGTTAACCCGAGGTCCCACTGTTATTTGCATTTCGTAAGTGAGCATTTTATAAGTGAGGGCATTAGGGAATTAGGCAAAATAATTATACAAGAATTATACTATAATTGAACAAAGGCCAGACACATGGTAAGTTCTGCTGTAATAAGGTGTTTTATGTGTTTCACTGCAGTGTTAATTTTGTCGACTAAAAACTAGACTAAAATGAGAATAAAACTAAAGAAATTCTGATGACTAAAATACAACTAAAACTAATATTGCATTTTAGTCAAAAGGAATATGACTAAAACTAAATCAAAATATGATGTCAAAATATCTAATTACTGCTCTTTTGTTAAAAAAAAAGAAAGACTATCTTCTTGTTTATTTACAAAACTTGGCTTTATTTAATTTTAAGATAAATAAAGACATGTTATATACCACAACAGTTAAATCTGTATTGCATGTTCAAACCTTAATAACATAATAAAAACAGGTTAATAAACCTTTATATACATGAGTTTGGAAGTTCTAGAGCAGTGTTAATTTCATTGCCGAAAGATTTTCGAATCTGGAACGATCAATTGATTCTTTCTATAGAAATAAGCATAACCCACGAGTATGGGTTTAAGTTATGCTGTGCCTGTGCTAGCTGCAGAAAATTGTTTGTTGTGTTGAGTTACTTGATACTTGTTTTAATTATTAACAGAGGACTGTTAAATTTTTTATATTGGGTAATATGTGGCAATGGCGTTACAGTTTACAGGTTTTTTTTTATATTTTAAAGTTGCACTTCTGTTTGTTATGAAATTTGTTTTCTTTTATTTTAAGTTAATAAAGACGTTATATATCACAACGTCTAAATCTGTGACTGTATTGCATGCTTAAACCTTAATACATAAATAATAACAGGTGATCTGTTTACTCCTGGAGTATATAATGAGTTTGAAAATTATAGAGAAATGCTTAAATAATGCATTACACTTTAAACTAAACCCCTTATATTTTAGTTGACTAAAATCTAGTGGAGATTTAGTCGACTAAAATCTCGTGGAGATTTAGTTGACTAAAACTAGACTTAAATTAATGCAATTCAGATGACTAAAATACGACTAAAACTAAAATGGCATTTTAGTCAAAAGACTAAAACTAAGACTAAATCAAAATTTGCCGTCAAATTAACACTGCTTTAGTTTTCCCTTTTTTTTTTTGTAAAAACCCTCAATATCTTCATGTTCCTTTTTGCTACCTCTTGTTTCTATAACAAACTAAATTATTGATTTACTCTTTCCTCCTTGCCACATTCATTGACCCATCTCTTTTATCCTTCTTCTCACTCCTAAATCTCTCTCTCCCAAAAACACTCTCTCAATCTGTTTCTCATCTTATGTCACTCTCTCTCTTTGAACAAAATAGTTTACATATGGATATCATATAGCACAAAAATCACAAATAACCAGAGAAATGTGAGACATAGTAACGACCAAGAAACCCACAGTGTGTAAGACCTTATTTATAATATACTTGTTTCTCATTCTCTTTTGTGTTCCCATTGCTGCATGCCAATGCCTCTTCCCGGGGAGACTTGTAATCCACTTTGGAGCTCCACCCGCTTACCACTCATGCACTTCGGCGGTCTCTTTGATGACATCACAGCCACGTAGAGGGGACACAACCACTGTGGGTAATCAGACGGCAGCCTGGGTAGGATGGAAAATGTTGCTTGCTTAATCCACAAATAAGGAACCAGTAGTGCCCCATCCAATAAAACTTAAATTCTTTATTAGATACATTAAAACATCCAACACAGGATCAGCTCAATAGATGGTAGGACGCTGCATGCCAGGAAGGCTTATGCATTTCGGCTGTAGCCTTACTCATAGCTATTATACCAGGCTTAAAGCTATAATTTAAATACTCAAACAAAAACTACTATTGGTTAAAACATTTTAAAAGGAAAGACCCATACATGTTATATGTTTTATTTTATTTTATTAAGATCATATATGTCAAATTATTTCTCTACAATGAATAACATTATTGCACTGAGACATATAGATACTTACAAGGTGTAAGATGTATAGAATGAGCAATACATTCAAATCAATACTCAATAATATAAATTTACAATTTAATCCACATATTTATATGTTTGCATACTGTTATAAAATCTAGGGTACCAACATCCCGGATCAAAGTCACAGCTGGCATATGGCATTTACAGTGTGTAAACACATCTAAAAATGTTTTATTGCTAATAATTAATCAAATCATACTGTGAATTTAAACCATGTGGCACCCTAGTCTTTAATTTAAAGATCCAGTAATCTTCTGTTTTCCTAACACCTTCTGCCTATCACCTCCTCTTTTGGGTTTTGGGATCCTTTCAATTGCACACCATGAAAAGTATCAACCTTTTTTGACATGAACCCTTACAAAGTGTTGCACCATTTATGTTTTTGCATTTCCTATATTAGTTGTAGAAATATGTTCTCTGATTCTGGAGTTGACATCCCTAGTGGTGAGTCCTATGTGTTGAAAATGACAGGACTCACAATTTATTTAATAGATAAAAAAATCTGATGTACAATTGAGACATTTTTTATAGCAAAGACTTCACGGGTGACAAATGAGGAAAAGGTATCTGTGACCATCACATATTCACATGATCTACAGCAAGTATGTCCACATTTGAATATTCCTTTATGGGTCAACCATGATGATTGGCTCTCAATTAGTTTTGGAAGTTGCAAGTGTGAAACATTGTTTGCAATAGTCTTAGCTTTCCTATAAGAACATCCTTTATCAACCAAATCTGTAAGACCATCATCTGCAATCAACACCACAAAATGTTTGCAGACAATACTGCACACTTCCCAAAATTGGGCACTGTAGTTAGTGACAAAGGTTACCCCCCCATTTTTTGTTTTTGTTTCCTATCCTTGGTATCTACCAACAGTTTATCTCTGTGTTTATTATCTGTGTGTATTGTCAACCTATTCCTGCTTTGGAAATTGTTAAATCACAGTAACCCCTATCTCTCAATTTTTACTCATACTGCTGGGGATATCTCTCCTAATTTTGGCCCCACAACTTCCTAGCCTCGCCCTACCATGTACGCCTTCCCATAGATCTAGGAATAAAAGCTCTGGAAACCTTACTCAAATTCCTCTTGTTTCCAAAACCAACAACCCCTTCCTTTGTGCAATATGGAACTCTTGCTCTATTTGCAACAAGCTCACTTCTATCCATGACCTCTTTATCATGCACTCTCTCAACCTTCTGGCTCTCACAGAAACCTGGCTCTGTCCGTCAGACACAGCCTCACCTGCTGCAGTGTCATATGGGGTCTCCACTTCAGCCACACCCATAGGTCTGGAAACAGACAAGGAGGGGGTTTAGGTATTTTACTTCCTATCTCTTCCCTCACATTTTCTTCCTTCGAAACCTATATGATTTGCATATGTTCTCCACTCTCTATATTTTTTGCAGTTATATACCTCCCACCTGACTCCTTAAAGGGACCAGTCAACACAGTAGATTTGTATAATCAACAAATGCAAGATAACAAGACAATGCAATAGCACTTAGTCTGAACTTCAAATGAGAAGTATAATGTTTTTCTGACAATTTTAAAAAGTTATGTCTTTTTCCACTCCCACTGTACCATGTGACAGCCATCAGCCAATCAAAAATGCATACACGTACCATGTGACAGCCATCAGCCATTCACAAATGCATTACACACTTATTCTTGCACATGCTCAGTAGGAGCTGGTGACTCAAAACGTTTAAATATAAAAAGACTGTGCACCATTTTGTTAATGGAAGTAATTGGAAAGTTGTTCAAAATGGCATGCTCTACTCTGAATAATAAAGTTTAATTTTGATTGAGTGTCCCATTAACTCAATTGCTAAATAATTTTTGCAATCCATATGAATGCCTCTTTTAGGACTGATCTACCCTTAATAGCACTGCTTCCCTCTATATCTTAAACCTTGTCTTGCAGATACTCTCCCCCTCCCATCCCCTTCGCTCTACGCATGCCCTCCTCCTCCTCATCCTCTCTTGTTACCTCTTCCCATCTATAAGACTTCTCCAAACTGGCCCCTATTTTGTGGAACTCTCTGCCCTCTCTCCATAAGACTATCTCCTTCTTGTGAAAGTTTAAAGTGCTCTTTAAATACTTTTTAGGGATGCATATTATTATTATTATCATTCTTTATTTATAAAGCGCCAACAGATTCTGCAGCGCTGTACATAGGTAACAAAGATGCATACAATATAAGCTAACCTTTTCTAACCTCAGTTTCTTTACTCCTTTGTTATCTCCCTAAACCCCCTTAGCATGCAAGCCTACAAGCCCAGCGGTTTGTAGATCATCTTCACAAGAGCTGACTTACAACAGTGCATCTCTTGGAGGGCCCTCTACTCACTTGTTCCCTATAAATGTACCTTGCATATCATACATATGTTAACAGCGCTACGGAATCTGTTGCCTGTAAAAATATATATAACCATACTGACACCATTTTGTCTCTAGTAATCCATTTTGTTTAAGCAACATTTTATATTAGTTCATTATAAGGTAGTTTATTAAGCTGTGAGAAAAATATGCTGATGTTAGTATGTTAGTTTACATGTGCAACAACTTTTTTTCTCAATAATTTGTCCAGTGGCCTTGCTATGTCTTTGGCAGTGCGCCTGGATACACTTTTATCTAAAACTCTTTGCTCATTAGTATACTACTTCTTACTCCTATGTTTTTTCAATGGTTCTTTGTTTTAAGCTACCTTGTGTAAAATGGTCTGACTATGATAAGTCACTGTTTAACCCAATATAATGTAACCATTTTCTATAAAATTATTATACGCCTTATAATAAACAGAACAGTGATTAGACTTTACTTGCTGCCTGTCTGATTTCTGTTCTCCAAGATATCTGGCCAGGTGACCCATTCAGCTCCAGGTGAAAGTATAAAATACTGCTAAGTATCAAGTGGTATCCCGGTAACAGGACCGCCATCAGGGGGTGAATAGGGTGACTCCTGTCAGGGGCCCAGTGGGCCAGGGGGCTCCATGAAGCGCAGCAAACAACTATTATTAAAAAAAATATTTATTTTTTTTACATTTTGGCAGCCACTAGAGGGCACTACAGCAGAGTGCTATTGAGTGTGGGAAATGTCATTACAAGGAGTAAAGCATTAGCATTTGAGAGGATTTCTGAGTGTGCACTAAACCACTATGCACAGTGTGAGACAGACCTTGGCACCTTCAGTTTGTACAGTGTTGTGCCTGAGTCAGATGGCAGATCACTTTCATTTGCAGAGTAGGTAGGATTTACTTAGTAAATGTTTTTTATTTATTTGTGCAATTTTAGATTGTAACTTCAGTGTGGTAGTTGTATGGTGGGGCCAGGGTCCATAAAAACACATTTTTTTAGCAATATGCGAGCAGTGTATTTATGATTTATTTGGCAATGCCTGTATACATTCTATATTTAAAACCATGCAGAAATATTTCCTCCTCAATACATAAATGGTAGGTGCCCTTTTTGCAGATATGATTTTTTAAAATGTATATATCTATTTTAAGTACATTCCAGTTTACTGCCCCTTAATGCAAGGACTTTCCAGATGCCAGGAGGAATTTTATCTAAGATTTGTACATCTGCATAAAATGTTATACTCTCAGGCTAAGATTGCTCAGTGTTTGAAATGAGACAGGTTAACTTTCACACTGTTCAGTTTTACACTACAGCTGACTTAATTTTGAAATACATACATACAATATGATTCTTTAAAAAGTGATCTCTTAAATTTCTGCTATTTTTTTATCATGCATGTTACACACTGTTGATTTAGGTGATGGCAATGTGCAGAAATGTTACCCTCCTGTGAGTGTTTCTGTGGGTGTCTGTGTTTATGTTTTTGTGCTTTTGTTGGTGTCTCTATGAGTGTGTATGTCTTATATTTCTGTGGGTCTCTCTGTGAGGGTTTGCGTGTCTGTGCATTTTCTGTGGACGTCTCTGTGAGGGTGTGTGTGTATTTATGTCTTTGTGTGTTTTCTGTAGGTGTCTATGTCTTTGTGTGTTTGCTGAGGCTGTCTCTGTGGGTGTTTCCTTGGGTGTATGTGCAAGTTTGTGGCTGAGTTTGTGTGTGTGTGTGTGTGTGTCCATTGTCTGTTCCTTTTTAGGACATTTTGAACTTACTACTGATTATTCACATCTTTCTACAGACTTTGAGACTAATGAGACCTTTACGGAAGTCACCAATCCACCACTTAAGCTTTAAATTATTGTTTAGGCAGTTCAGGGAACTTCCTTTCAGCCTTTCAGCAATTGCATGCTGTTGTCATCATATAGTTGGCATCTTCCTTGACAAAAAGATAATCAGAATTCCATATTTTGTCCTTTTTTGACAAAACTGTAGTCTACCTCATTACTTGTCAGGTCAATGTAAACAAGTGCTGAGTGTATGTGTGGGTGTCCTGTATCTGAGATTTGTTTGTGTGTTTCTTTGCGTGTTTGCTAGAGTGTCTATATATGAATCCTTATCTGTGTCTGTGTGTTTCTGTGTTTGTGTGTTACTACCTTTACAACATTTCCAAGTTTGACTACACTTAAGAAAAATATGCATATACGTTTTAGTCACTTGGTCAAAAATTGCACATGTCAAAGGGGGGGCCTGATCAATGGTTAAGTAAGGGGCCCCAAAATTTCTAGTGGCGGCCCTGCCCGGTCATAAGAGAATGCCTATCATTGCTGCTCTACAAATAACTAATAATAACAGATAATAATATTTTCATGATATACCAAACTATAATTATAAAAAAATATGCATATAAATAAGTCTTCCATTCTATTATTCAATTTAAGGAGTCCTTCTAGGAAAAAAAACATATCTTATACATATGTCATATAAGAATATTTAGTTAAAATAATATATTATTATATTACCGAGATTATTATTTAAAGTATGGCAAGAAATATTTTGGTAGGGTATACATATTTTCATACAACCATAAAAAGTTCTGTACACCTTAGTCATAGATTATCATATTACTTTTTGATTATGTTAGTTTACTATCTCATATGACTGCATATTATTGTGGCCGGACTGTTACCGACGGACATATGGCTGACAGACATTTGGCAGATGGACATTTGGCCAAAGGATAATAGTCCGACACACAAGTGGCTGTCAGATAACAGTCCGGCCACGAGACATGTAGATAGATAGATTTGATAGATAGATAGATAGATAGATTAGATAGATGCAATAGATAGATAAATTTGATAGATAGATATATTAGAAAGATACATTTGATAGATAATTTCACAGACAGAGAATTACAAGATGTGTGGGCTGGGACCCATGGTTAAGTTCCCAGAGGCGGGTTGGCGGTGCCTAGAGGCTCTGATAAGAACAGAGCACTCCAAAGTGTATCTGCCCCTCGGCCGAACTCGGAACATGCTTTGGCATTCTGTCCGTTGGCCAAATGTCCATCGGACAGAATGCTGTCAGCATTTTGTCAGAGCACCGCATATCATAGTTAAAGATTGTCACATCACCTGTAATGTCCATGCCCAGGATTGAACCCATGTCTCCTGATTTGCATTCTGCTGCTGACTGTTAGCTGCTGTTTCGGGCCTCTAAACCACCAGAGGGATTTGTTATTCCTGAACATTCTAGAAGTCCGTGTTGCCTGAAGCTACTTGCTCGCCTGCTCTACCTGCTTGCCAGCTGCAGGTAATTACAGCAATCGCCTGCTATTTAAGTCTGACTCTCAGTTCAATCTGGGCTCTTGCATTGTGAGGTTAACTCCTGTGTTGGTGCATCTGATCCTGTTACCTGCTTCAACCTTCCAGTTGTTTTTACGTTGGCTTGTGATGTGACTATTCTATCGGATTCTCCTTTGGTTTACTTGAAACCTTGATTGCATAATTGTAAAATCTTATTTTCTTTCTGCTCTACCAATACTAAACACATATTCCATACACCTATTACATCTATAAACAAATGTAGTTCTTTAAATGTAATAATTAAAAAACAGCTGCAGATCATTTCCTTTTAATACATACATGCTAAACATTGATCATACTTGTATTTAGACTTAAAGGGACATGCACTGTTAAATGTTGTGTTCCCAATTATCTGTTTACCAGCTAGAGCGTATTAAATTGTATACAAATAGCTCCCTTAGCTTTATTTAGTAATTTGCCTAATGGAACCACTACATATACTGAAAATATTAAAGCTACTGTATTTTGTATAGAAAAGCTATGTAAACAAGAGACAGGAAGCCGCTGTAATCATCCTCCTATTGGGGGTGGGAGGGATATGTAATACAATATTATTTTCAATTGCTCTCTCTGAGTATTGGCATTTATGTATACATACAGAGATAATGGAGGCTTGTTGCATAAAGAGAAAGATAAGAAGATATGCTCTCCCTGCAATCTCATCACATTCAAATGGGTGTGGTTTCAATGAGCAAAATCGTTTATTTTGTTTATGTGGGTGAGTGTATATATGTGTAGTGTAGTGAGTGTGATAACTGTAAAAAAAGAACGAAACACGCAAATGCTATTTCTGGAGTGTCTCTTATTAAAAAGGGTACCTAATTACTACTGTTGATATAGAGTATATTTAACATTGGCACAATGCTTACGTAATGAGGCCTATTTAATCAAGCCGTCAACCACAAATACGCTGGAATTCCGCAGTGTAATTGTGGAGAGCCTGATTCGCCTTAGTTATCAAAGCCTACAGACTGGCAAAAGTAGAATTTTGTGACATAACATACGATCCCGCCGGTCTCAGTCTGACACAGATCGATGCTTATGTCACTACAGATGTTCCGAATGCAAATTCGGCACTATCTGACTACTTTTTGCTAGTTAACAAATATCTAACAGGTACGCTCGCCACTATTCTGGCCCCAGCGTACCTGCTTTTCAATCCGCCGCCCTGGAGGCAGCGGATGCAAATAGGAATCAATGGGAGTCTGAAAGCAGCGAAAGCTCATGTTCACTGCTGCCCGATATCCCATTGATTCCTATGGGAGAATAAAAAGTAACTGTTTACCAACCTAACCACCCTAACATAAGCCCCGAGTCTAAACACCCCTAATCTGCCGCCCTGACAACCGCCGCCACCTACATTATAATTATTAACCCCTAATCTGCCGCCCCGTCACCACCTATATTATACTTATTAACCCCTAATCTGCCGCGCCGCCACCTACATTATACTTATTAACCCCTAATCTGCCGCCCGCCACCGCTGCCACCTACATTATACTTATTAACCCCTAATCTGCCACCCAGACACTACCGCCACCTACATTTACATTATACTTATTAACCCCTAATCTGCCGCCCCAAACACCGCCGCCACCTAAATTATACTAATTAACTCCTAATCTGCCGCCCCGACACCACCGCCACCTAAATAAAAGTTATTAACCCATAAACCCCTGGCCTCCCACATCACTAGCACTTACTAAACCTATTAACCCCTAAATCGCCAGCCCCCCACATCACCATAAACTAAATTAAACTATTAACCCCTAAACCTAACAACCCGCTAACCTTACATTAAATATTAACTCATCCCTATCTTATAATAAATTTAAACTTACCTTTAGATTTAAATTAAACTATATTAAACTATGAATTAACCTAACCTAACTATTATAATAAAATTACATTAAACTATATTAAATTAATAATTAATCTACCCTAACTATTATAATAAAATTACATTAAACTATATTAAAGTAATAATTAACCTACCCTAAACTATTAAAATAAAAATACATTAAACTATATTAAATTAATGATTAATCTAACCTAACTTTTATACTAAAATTACATAAAAATACAAATTAAATTAAATATATTATATATTTAAATACCTAACCCTACTCAAATAATTTAAATCTCCACTAAAAAATTTCAAAGTTACAAAAAACTAAGTTACAAAAAATAACAAACACTAAGTTACAAAAAATAAAAAAGAAATGATCAAGCTTTAACTAATTACACCTAATCTAAGAGCCCTATGAAAATAAAAAAGCCCCCCCCAAAATAAAAAACCCCTAGCCTACAATAAACTACAAATAGCCCTTAAAAGGGCCTTTTGCGGGGCATTGCCCCAAAGTAATCAGCTCTTTTACCTGTAAAAAAAAAATACAAACAACCCCCCAACAGTAAAACCCACTACCCACACAACCAACCCCCCAAATAAAAAACTAACTAAAAAAACCTAAGCTCCCCATTGCCCTGAAAAGGGTATTTGGATGGGCATTGCCCTTAAAAGGGAATTTAGCTCTTTTACAGCCCAAAACCCTAATCTAAAAATAAAACCCACCCAATAAACCCTTAAAAAATCCTAACACTAACCCCTGAAGATCGACTTACAGTTTTGAAGATCCGACATCCATCCTCAACAAAGCCGGCAGAAGTCTTCATCCAAGCGGCAAGAAGTCCTCCAAGAAGCCAGCCGAAGTCTTCATCCAAGCCCGCAGAAGTATTCACCCAGACGGCATCTTCTATCTTTATCCATCCAGCACGGACCGGTTCCATCTTCAAGACATCCGACGCAGAGCATCCTCTTCTTCCGACGGACTAATGACGAATGAAGGTTCCTTTAAATGACGTCATCCAAGATGGCGTCCCTTAGATTCTGATTGGCTGATAGAATTCTATCAGCCAATCAGAATTAAAGTAGAAAAAATCCTATTAGAACAGCCAATAGAATGCCAGCTCAATCCTATTGGCTGATTGCATCAGCAAATAGGATTTTTTCTACCTTAATTCCGATTGGCTGATAGAATTCTATTAGCCAATCGGAATTAAGGACGCCATCTTGGATGACGTCATTTAAAGGAACCTTCATTCGTTGTTAGTCCGTCAGAAGAAGAGGATGCTCCATGTTCGGATGTCTTGAAGATGGAACCGGTCCGCGCCGGATGGATGAAGATAGAAGATGCCTTCTGGGTGAAGACTTCTGCTGGCTTTGATGAAGACTTCGGCCGGCATCTTGGAGGACTTCTTGCCGCTTGGATGAAGACTTCTCCCGGCTTCTTGGAGGATGGATGTCGGATCTTCAAAACTGTAAGTCGATCTTCAGGGGTTAGTGTTAGATTTTTTAAGGGTTTATTGGGTGGGTTTTATTTTTTAGATTAGGGTTTTGGGCTGCAAAAGAGCTAAATGCCCTTTTAAGGGCAATGCCCATCCAAAGGGCCCTTTTCAGGGCAATGGGAGCTTAGGTTTTTTTTAGTTAGCTTTTATTTGGGGGGTTGGTTGTGTGGGTGGTGGCTTTTACTGTTGGGGGGTATTTGTATTTTTTTTACAGGTAAAAGAGCTGATTACTTTGGGGCAATGCCCCGCAAAAGGCCCTTTTAAGGGCTATTTGTAGTTTATTGTAGGCTAGGGTTTTTTTTTTATTTTGGGGGGGGCTTTTTTATTTTCATAGGGCTCTTAGATTAGGTTTAATTAGCTTAAAGCTTTGATAATTTCTTTTTTGTAACTTAGTGTTTATTTTTTGTGTAACAGTGTTATTTTTTGTAACTTAGTTTTTTGTAATTTTTTTTAGTGGAGATTTAAATTATTTAAATAGGGTTAGGTGTTTAAATATAGAATATAGTTATTTTAATTTGTAGTTTAATGTAATTTTAGTTTAAAAGTTAGGGTAGATTAATTATTAGTTTAATATAGTTTAATTTAATTTTAAAGGTAAGTTTAAATTTATAATAAGATAGGGGATGAGTTAATATTTAATATAAAGTTAGCGGGTTGTTAGGTTTATGGGTTAATAGGTTAATTTAGTTTATGGCGATGTGGGGGGGCTGGCGGGTTTAGGGGTTAATAACTTTATTTAGTTGTGGTGGGCTCTGGGAGTGGAGGGATAGGGGTTAATTACATAATGTAGGTGGCGGCAGGGCAGCAGATTATGGGTTAATAAGTATAATGTAGGTGGCGGTGGGCTCCGGAAGCGGAGGAATAGGGGTTAATAACTTTATTAGAGTTGCGGTGGGCTCCGGGAGCGGCAGGATAGGGGTTAATACATTTATTTAGTTGCAGCGGGTCCGGGAGTGGCGGTATAGGGGTTAAACATTTTAGTATAGTGGCGGTGTTTAGTGACAGTATACAAATAAAGCTGGGAAAAAGCCGAAGTTAACAACAGTCCGCTGCTCATCGCCCCGTACTTGGTGCGCAGCTTTTTGACAGCTTTTTCTGTTAAATATGGAGAACGTATTCAGGTCCACGGCAGCAATGTTAGGCGAGCGTATTGGTGCCGGTGAATGCAGCAAAGTTGACAGGTTGATAAATAGGCCCCTTTGTCTCATCTGTTCATAATGTAATGATTCGCAATTTTTTTTTATAACTTCCTTCCAAAATTTAACCTGATCATTTAATTACCCACATGTTCTGATTGTTTGGCCTGTCAGTCACAATTAAATTGACTTTGACTAATATTAATTATGTTCCTGTGCTAAACTAGTTGAACAAATAACAAACACGATGATGCAGTTCTCTGTACAGCCAATAATAAACTTACTCTATTATTTGATGGATTTTCCCTATAAATATGCCCTTCGCTTTTAGATAGGTCTTTTCCCCTCTAATTCTTTAAAACAGAAAAATTGAAGTAACTGACCAATTCCACTTGATACTTTGCTTCTGCTTCCTGTATCTCAGAATCACTGTTACAGTTCTGGTAAATGCTTATAAACTATCCAGTGGCCATACGTGTAATGTTATTAGCATGTACTGTAGTTTGTTCAAGTGGGTACCATTTTTATATACAAAAGGAAATTAAAACATTTGATTTGGAATTACCTAATGTTTCAGGTTATAGACCAAGTAGGTAAAATATTGTCTAGGCTGCATATAAGAACCTTTAAAACCCATATGGAAAATTAATTTCATATTAACTTAAAATTTTATTTAAAGCCTATCCTATTTTTAACATAATAGGTAAAATATACTAGGAAGCATACTAATATGATATTAATAATTCATGAAGTTTATGTGCAGTGAGAATTTTTCTTAAAATACAACATGTTAAGGCCAGAAATCGTCCCTGACTAGAAACAGTCTGGATAAAAAAAACAGAGCTAATAACCACTAGGGAGCACTTGGTGTCTTGGCTACTACAAATTAAATCACTAAAACAAACATATGCTGAATAACTGAGACAAGCACAAAATGCAGTAAAGGCTGAACACAAGGATTGAGGTTTTACAGTTAAGGATGGATGAGGCTCAGGTGCCTGACAAGAAGGTAATTACCAGGAGTGGCTCTCAGAAAAATCTTGCAGAATAACAAGAAGGTAATTAGATATTCCGTAGATAGTCTAGAGCTGCAGAGCACTAGGGTTCAAGTCATATCAGGTGAGTCACAGTCATATAGAAAAAATAAAGACAAAAGTTTTAAGAGAATTACCATGTGGATAGTCCTGTTCTACTGATGGAATATAAAATTACCAATAAACACAACATTCCATTACTTGTTTACAGTTAGTATTGACTGCCTAAAGGCATCCAATAAAAAGATGTAGCAACTATGGACATTAAGGACTAGATTACGAGTATTGCGCTAACTGATGTTCACAAGCAGAAAGGGGTTTATTGCAGCTCTTTGCAAGCTTCAGAAATATCACATTATTACAAGTTGAAAGTAAACCCATTCACTTGAGCGAAATTTAATTTAACAAGCGCCAGGATAGCGCAACTTCAGAGCTCTGGTCAACTGTTACACGAGACAAAAAAATTCAAAAAACACATGACAAATAAATTTTAAAGTACAGTTACAATCATAACACTATCTAATAAATATAAACAAAAATATATATGTGTGTGTGTGAACATATGTATTTAAGTATTCACAGATATATAAAACATATAAATACATATGATATACATATATAGACGTATGTATTGTGTGTGTATATATATATATATATATATATGTGTGTGTGTGTGTGTGTGTGCGCATTGGAGCCCTTTGCAGTCAGTAGACTGCAAAGGGCTCCAATGTAAAAGCATATTTATGCAATATTCATATTTACATAAAAGGAATATGTTCTAAGTATTTATACATAGATATTTATATATATATATATAATATATATAATATATATATATATATATATATATATAAAGAACAACATAGTGGATGACGCAGGGTTAAACTGCTAGTACACTCTATTATTAGTCAATAAAGGCAAACAAGACAATGTGTAAATGTGCAAAACCTGTAGGCAGGTATACCATAGAGGACATATCTAAAATAAAACAGTATTAATAAAGTATGATAAAATATACAATAAAAAGCACAGTCCCAAAAGATAAAAGAATGAAAACGGTATGTAAATCTTCATCAATCTCTCCCCCTTTGGATGTGCACTTACTTCCAGCAACCTCAATCTTATGAGGTAAGAATATAGCAATATCACTGATGGGCTAGGCACCCCCTGAAGTATGGATCAAGCTGATCGTGGGTCTCTTAATGTAGGTCTTCTCAGCACTGATACTTTCTGTTGATGTAGAACTTTAGGTGTACACTCTTGGTTCCGTGCTCTCTTAGTAGATGTAGATAGTAGTAAAAGGCTACTATGCAATCACTGGTCCTTTAGCTTATTAGGAACACGCTGTCCCAGTTTTATTTAGGACTGGAGTGAATTCAGACTGACACAGCTGATGGGTATTGTATGATATAAATTCAAGAAGTTGACTAACATCTAATCTTTGATTATTACATTTTTGAACTGGCAACCGAATTGGAAGTTTCCATCTACAAGAGAGCACGGGGAACCAAGAGTGTACACCTAAGTTCTACATCAACAGAAAGTATCAGTGCTGAGAAGTCCTACATTAAGAGACCCATGATCAGCTTGATCCATACTTCAGGGGTGCCTAGCCCATCAGTGATATTGCTACATTCTTACCTCATAAGATTGAGGTTGCTGGAAGTAAGGTGCACATCCAAAGGGGGAGAGATTGATGAAGATTTACATACCGTTTTCATTCTTTTATCTTTTGGGACTGTGCTTTTTATTGTATATTTTATCATACTTTATTAATACTGTTTTATTTTAGATATGTCCTCTATGGTATAACTGCCTACAGGTTTACACATTTACACATTGTCTTGTTTGCCTTTATTGACTAATAATAGAGTGTACTAGCGGTTTAACCCTGCGTCATCCACTATGTTGTTCTTTACATTTTATTTTATTAGAGGTGTGAAGGGACTCCTCTATATTTTAGGAATTGGCTGCAGGTTTATTACAGCTAGATTGTTGTATAGAGGTGCCTTATATATTTTATGGCACTTAAATACCTTATAGTAGCGCTATAGGGTGAGTTAGGGGATTCTGTTCCCTCTCTCATAATCCTTCTGTGTATATATATATATATATAGATATATATATATATATATATATATATATATATAAAATATTATCATATATGAAGAGGATAACGCACTCCCACTCGCCAAAGGAGTGGGGTGAATGCCCCGAAACGTCACAATAATAATAGTAATAATAAAGAGTGCTGTGTTTTAAATCCAGAGAGTGCATATTTATATTGTTCTCTCTCTCTATATATATATATCTATATCTAGATCTATGTATAGATCTATCTCTAGATCTATCTCTAGATCTATCTCTAGATCTATATCTAGATCTATATCTAGATCTATATCTAGATCTATATCTAGATCTATATCTCTGTATAGATCTATACTAGTCGTATTATAAGTAAATGCTAATGCACAAGTGCAAACACGATTTTCACTAGAGTTGCACTCATATTAACTGTCTGATAAAATGTAATGCAAAACTTGCATTCAAAAGTTATATGGGCTCAAAGATATGTGTTAGAAAAAAAAAGGCAGTTAAAGAACTTAAATATGTGTATATATATACTTTATATACTGTATATATGTGTGTGTATGTACATATGTATTTATATGTGTATATATGTATTTACAAACACATAAAAACATAAGTATACATATCTAGACATACTGTATATATAAGTGCATTGCAGCCCTTTGCAGTCAAATAGATGAAAACATGTAAAAAGGTTTTAACTAGATATTCGTATATATCTGCATATATCTATACCTATATATAATAATATATATATGTATAAATATATATTTGTTTAAAAAACATCAGATATATGTAGAAATATTTATTTATGAATAAATAGAACATATTCTATTATGTAAAGACCATTGGAATATGAAATATTCATATTTTCATGTTGGGTTAGCACTAATGAGAATATGTGATGGTGTTTGCGAAAGAGTGGGGTGTTTTTACATTTTTTTTCTCCATTGACTTCTATGGGTAAATATGTTAATGCACATGCAATATCCTAAGTTTGGATTTTCGTGCTAGTTGGCTTACCCCTAGAGCAAAAACACTTTACTTTCAACTTGTAATACCAATGCAACCCGACTAGCGCAAAAATCTTATTTCTAGCAGAGTTATCGCTATAGCGGAAACACAATACCACCCAACTTGTAATCTAGCCCTGAATGTTCAAAGCAATATAATCGCATATACAAGGTACTAAAATTGCCTGATGCGCATTTCGCCCTCTGGCTTTCTCATTATATATCTGTATATATTCATATAGATCTATAGGTATAGATAAGTATTTTACAAAAAATATTCTGATATATGTAGAACTGTATATTTTAAAATAAAAAACATAATTTATGTCAGAACTTACTTCATAAATTAATTTCTTTCATGGTGGTGAGAGTCCACGAGCTGTTACTAATGGGATATGCCATCCTACCAGGAGGAGGCAAAGTTTTAAAAACCTCAAAAAGCCTCAGTTTAATGTATAGCCAAAAGGTGAGGTGTTTAAGGAGTAAAAGCATAAAAAAAATAACAGGAAAAAGATGTGCTTTATAAAAAATAAAAATAAACCAAATATTTATGAAATTGGGTGGGCCTCATGGACTCTCGCCACCATGAAAGAAATTAATTTATTAGGTAAGTTCTTACATAAATTATGTTTTCTTTCATATAGGTGGCGAGAGTCCATGTGCTTTTACTAATGGGATATAGTACCCAAGATGTGGAAGTCCACGAGTAACAAATTAAGGGAAGGATAAAATAAAAACAGCTATTTTCACTGAGAAATTAAATCCAAAAGTAATAAAGTCTTTTTTTTATTTTTTAAAACAAACTTAAAATCATAGGCACTAGAATCAAACTGAGACAGCTGCCTGAAGAACCTTTCTACAAAAAGCTGCTTCTGAAGAAGCAAAAACATAAAAATGGTAGAATTTAGTAAAGGTATGCAAAGAAGAACAAATGGCCGCTTTGCAAATTTGATCAACTGAAGCTTCATTCGTGAAAACCCAAGATGTGGCAACTGATCTTGTAGAATGAGCTGTAATTCTCTAAGGCGACGACTGGCCCACCTCTAAATAAGATGATAAAGAAATGGCACAGTCTTTCTGACCTTTTCCAGAACCAGAAAAAAATAACAAAAATACTAGAAGTCTGTCTGAAATCCTTAGTAGCATCTACATAGTATTTTAATGCTCTAACAACATCCAAAGAGTGTAAAGATCTTTTAATAGTAGTGTTAGGATTAGGACACAAAGAAGGAACACTAATTTCCTGATTAATAATGTTAGAATTCACAACTTTAGGTTCAAATTTGAAAGAAGTCTTCAAAACAGCTTTATCTTGATGGGAAATCAGATAAGGAGACTCACAAGAGAGAGCAGACAATTCAGAAACTCTTCTAGTAGAAAAGATGGATAAGAGAAAAAATATTTTACAAGAAAGTAGTTTAATGTCCAAAGAATGCATAGGCTCAAAAGGAGGAGCCTGTAGTATCTTTAATACCAGATTTAGACTCCAGGGAAGATAATGGATTCAATGACAGGTTTTATACAAATTAAAGCCTGAACAAAACAGTGAATATCAGTAAGTTTAGCAATCTTTCTGTGAAATAAAACAGAGCAGAGATTTGTCCTTTCAAAGTATTTGCAGACAAACCTTTATCCAAACCATCCTGAAGAAACTGGGGAATCCTAGGAATCCGAAAGGAATGCCAGGAATAATCATGAGAACACCATGAAATGTAATGTTTTCAAAACTTTGTGGTATATCTTCCTGCTTGCGAGCCTGAATCATAGTGTTAATCACAGAGTCAGAGAAACCTCTGACTGAGGACTAAATGTTCAATTTCCATGCCATCAAGATTTGAGATCTGGATGGAAGAACGGACAGGAGGTTTGGCCTTAGAGGAATAGACAAAGGGCGGGCAACGGGACATTCGGACAAGGTCCGCATACAAAATTCTGTGAGGCCATGCTGGGGCTATCAGAAACACATACGATTGTTCCATTATGATCTTTGAGATCACTTTTGGTATTAGAGCCAGATGAGGAAAAATGTAAGCAGGTTGGTAAGACCAGGGTACTGCTATCCATCATTTCATTGTCTGAGGATCCCTGGACCTGGAGAGGAACCTGGGAAGTTTCTTGTTCATTTGAGAGGCCATCAGATCTATTTCTGGAAGGCCCCACATCTGTACAATACAATAGAACACATCTGGATGGACAGACCACTCCTCTGGATGTAGAGATTGATGGCGGAGATAATCTGCTTCCCAGTTGTCTACACCTGGGATATGAATCACAGTGATTAGACAGGAATTGAATTCCGCCCAAGAAAGTATTTGAGATACTTCCATAGGGATGGTAGTCCATTTGGCAAGAGTGGAAATAGCCCCATCAACTTTAGGGAATTTTTTAAACCTAGAAGAAGGGTTAAAAGAGGTACCAGGTTTAGACCATTTTTTTGGCAATCACATTAAAGATAGCGTCTGGAATAGGAAAAACTTAAGAGTAGTTTTAAACACAGAATTTAAACAATTACAAGGTTTATCATCAGGAGTTTTAGGCTCCTCAATCCCTAAAGTAATTATTAATTCCTTTAAAAGACAGGGAATCTGTTAAATTTTAAACAAAAAAGATTTATCATTTTCTGTCTCTGATGTAGGATACTCTGAATCAGAGGAACCCCAATCAGTAGAATATACATCAGCATGCTGTAGGTCAGTACAAAATTCACTAGATTAAGGAAAAAAATGTGCTGCCCTTTTACACTTACGTGAAGGTGGTAAGGCAGTCAAGGATTTCGGTATGTCTGCTGCAACAAAATCGTTGGTTGCTGCAGGAATCCCGTCTGCATTAGACTGAGATGGAAAAACAGAGGATGCATTTGTACACATAGAAATATTGTCAGCATGTAATAAGTTTTCAAAACAAGAGCCACATAATTGAGCTGAAGAAATGAGTTCAGCTTTTTTACAACAAACACACTTAGCTTTGGTAGAAACATGTTCATGCAGCTCAGTCAAGGTATATGTAAGGTTAATAAATATATATTTTAATCATATATTTTAAGGTTAATAAATATATATATTTATTCAGATCTGACTGGTCAGTAGAAAATGATTAATTTCTTTCAGACAAACTGACTTCAATCATGGTTAATTCTCCCCCACTGAGCATATCTCAAGACTAAAATTGCAGACAGGATGTCACAAGAAACAAAAGGGAAGCATTTGCTCTTAATTGGAGGTGCAAACTCATGTTCAGCTCATCCCCCATTTAGTATGCAAAATTATTCTCAACACCCCAGTGAGGGAAATAAACATTTGGCTTATTTAACTTTAACAGCCATCTCAGGATACAATATGTTTTTCTACCTGGAAATGTGTGATAAACTCCCTACTCCTCACAGAGGAACCTGTTAATCTACAAAGAAAAACAAAAGTACTAATGGCACTGCTGAAGGTTAAGAATTAGGGTAGCCTATTAATCTCTGAGTTTATAGATACCGTATGTGTAGGTTTGTATCTATAACTCTGTGTTAATTACAACATGGCTGAGGTGCTGTGTACTTGTATACTGAACCACACAGAATCAATCCTTGGATTGAAAATTTGTACACCTGGGTAGCACTCTTCCCCTTATTCATGGATGGCAAAATTGGGCAGAGACTGGATATCTTTGGAGAAAGAGTGCTTAGGGATATTTAAAATATAACCTTTATTTGTTAATTTAAAACAAAAACAAAAGCTTACACACAATCCACATATATACAATGTTTAAAAACACAGGATTTGGTCGAATTTTTTATATAATCCAATATTCTTTATTTGAATATAGTGGTTGTCGTTTACATTAAACGTATATTGATCTATCTTAAGTCAGAGATATCTGTAGGGATCAGAGATATCTGTAGGGATATTTAAGATTATATTCAGCAGAATCTGGTTTGTATTCTGTCTTGATGTATATATTGGGATTTTAGATTTAACAAATCGAATATTACTGCTGATTACAAAGGAATATATATGTAGTATTAGTCTAGAGTAGATGTTGTTCTTGGCTTATAATAATGAGCTAAATCTACCACTATTGCAATTACTGTTTGAATGTACTGAGATAGTCGCCTGATATATTAACAGACTGTAAGATTGAACTATTGTAACTGCTGTATATATATGCTAAGGATTTAGCCTAATATATTTCCAGACTGTTGTGCTGAACTCTCTGGCACTTCAAATAAAGTATGTATATATCTAACACAAAATTTGTTCCATTTTTACAGTAGGTTGTATGGAGTATACAATACTTATTGGCGTCAAAGTGCTGATAGTCACACTTTTGTCGTTCAGCACTACTTAGATTTACTTTACTTATAAATTCCAATGAGTAATGGGTTAGCTGAGACAGATATTCTTAATGTCTTGTTAATATAATATAGACCCCATTTTGCTGCTGAATTAAGTGCTTATTCTATTGGTTTCTAATGTACCATACGAGAATTGCTATATATATTTAATATGTGTATACTCAAAAAGTTACTCGATAATCACTAATTATGCCACAACTTCGGATTTAATTACAAGTAGAGTCTCTATGAATATTACAAGATACTGCAAGATAACTGCAGCGGTAAGAAGGATTCGTTCTGATACTTATAGCGAATCTAGTATTTTTTGTGTTTGTTAATGTCTGTATACTTTTCTCTACCGGTTATCTCTGAGTTTTTTCTAAGTTTGTATAAACACGGCTAGCAGTTTGGCGTTTTTGGTATCTATAACTTATTAGATATTGGGGTAATGTATCTAAATCCCCTATTTCCGTACTGATATACTTATGATACCGCCTTGCCGCAACTGCCGGTTACCAATATAAAGTACACGGTACTAGAAAGTACCTTATTTAGGAGATTCTTAGCTGTAGTCTTAATGTTAACAACATAAGTATATCAGTACGGAAATAGGGGATTTAGATACATTACCCCAATATCTAATAAGTTATAGATACCAAAAACGCCAAACTGCTAGCCGTGTTTATACAAACTTAGAAAAAACTCAGAGATAACCGGTAGAGAAAAGTATACAGACATTAACAAACACAAAAAATACTAGATTCGCTATAAGTATCAGAACGAATCCTTCTTACCGCTGCAGTTATCTTGCAGTATCTTGTAATATTCATAGAGACTCTACTTGTAATTAAATCCGAAGTTGTGGCATAATTAGTGATTATCGAGTAACTTTTTGAGTATACACATATTAAATATATATAGCAATTCTCGTATGGTACATTAGAAACCAATAGAATAAGCACTTAATTCAGCAGCAAAATGGGGTCTATATTATATTAACAAGACATTAAGAATATCTGTCTCAGCTAACCCATTACTCATTGGAATTTATAAGTAAAGTAAATCTAAGTAGTGCTGAACGACAAAAGTGTGACTATCAGCACTTTGACGCCAATAAGTATTGTATACTCCATACAACCTACTGTAAAAATGGAACAAATTTTGTGTTAGATATATACATACTTTATTTGAAGTGCCAGAGAGTTCAGCACAACAGTCTGGAAATATATTAGGCTAAATCCTTAGCATATATATACAGCAGTTACAATAGTTCAATCTTACAGTCTGTTAATATATCAGGCGACTATCTCAGTACATTCAAACAGTAATTGCAATAGTGGTAGATTTAGCTCATTATTATAAGCCAAGAACAACATCTACTCTAGACTAATACTACATATATATTCCTTTGTAATCAGCAGTAATATTCGATTTGTTAAATCTAAAATCCCAATATATACATCAAGACAGAATACAAACCAGATTCTGCTGAATATAATCTTAAATATCCCTACAGATATCTCTGATCCCTACAGATATCTCTGACTTAAGATAGATCAATATACGTTTAATGTAAACGACAACCACTATATTCAAATAAAGAATATTGGATTATATAAAAAATCCGACCAAATCCTGTGTTTTTAAACATTGTATATATGTGGATTGTGTGTAAGCTTTTGTTTTTGTTTTAAATTAACAAATAAAGGTTATATTTTAAATATCCCTAAGCACTCTTTCTCCAAAGATATCCAGTCTCTGCCCAATTTTGCCATCCATGAATAAGGGGAAGAGTGCTACCCAGGTGTACAAATTTTCAATCCAAGGAACCTGTTAGTCTAGTTTAAAGTGACATGTCTTGGGAAAACCTTAGCCTCGCACTCAGGTGCAAATGAGTCCTGCTGTGCAATGCTAACACTGAAATATACAAAATGTAGACGTTACGTCTGGGGGAGGATAACACACAGTGAAAGCACATGATTTACATGTTTCAAACAACTATATTATATGCAAGTAGAATACACTTCAGCATTATCAGAAAATATATATATTTTAATGGATATGAGACTATTTAAGTGATATTAAATATAAACACATGAACATATATATGGAAAGTAAAAGATTTAATGAAATTTGTAATAATCCCATATTTGAATTACATATATATATATATATATATATATATATATATATATATATATATATATATATATATATATATATATATATATATATATATATATATATATATATAGCATGCTTTCCTGTTTTCCAGATGGAGCTAAAAAAAAAAAAGATAAATACAAGATACTGCATATAAGTGAATGTGTATATATATATATATATATATATATATATTTTGAAAGCATAAAATATCTCAACCTCTGTGTTTTTAAGAATATGAATAGATATTTGTGGACCTGGAAAGAAATAATTAATGACACTTATTTTTGTTTCAGATCTACTCAGGCAGGATTCATATACCCAGGAAGAAATGCACATAAATGTGAAACATGCTATAGTTGTGTGAACACATATATAACAGATATATAACGCCATTAATCTTGAATAATTAGCAGTATTAAATTGCTTTAATATGATATAATGTTAAGGGCATACTGTGTTTCATGTCAAATTGATCAGAATAAATATTGTGACCTAGCCCAATGCATACAATACATATAACTTACTAATGCAAGAAATTATGGCCGTTATTACATATTTTAAAGAAATAATCTCTTTCAAATGTTTAGAAATGGTTAGGTGTATTTGTTTTGTGTGTCATGTGGCCCCCCGATGGACAGATGCAGATATTGCAGCCAGGAGATGATTGGCTGTTAAAGAATGCATCTCCTTGGCAACCTACATTCACAGGGTGAACCAATCAGAAGGGACAAGGAAAAAGGGCGTGAACGAAACAGGTCATCAATTATTACATATAATAGGAGTAGTGAATGCAGAAGGGACAGTTATTCAAAAACTTGCTGAGGCTAGTGATCTGATTTTGGCTGCCACCCTTGGGAACATTTCACTAAGCAAGGAGCTGATAACTTTACCTTGATATATGCAATAACTTTCCTTTGAATGAGATGACCTAAAGACCACTACAAATTGGTTCAATTTGGTGATGTATAATTGTTTTAAATTTCTTTTAAATTTGAAACAAGAGTTACTGGCGAGAACACAGTCAATTTGTATTTAATAGAGTTAAAAAGCAGTTTATATTTTAGCTTATTTTCAGCCTGTATATGGTTAAACTAATCCTTGCTGCTAAATTGTTTTATCTGTAAAAATATATAGTTATAATTCAGAATTGTTTTTTTTTTTTTTGCATAAATAATATATACAATTTCTGATGTTTTAATAGAAGTGTATATTGTACTATTGTTTAAATTAGCACTGTAAATCATATTGCTGAATGTTTGTAGCTGCTATTTTAAGTCTCATTGTAATATTTTAAATGCAGCTCTGAATGAAAGGCTGGTTTTAAAGGTAAATTTTTCTTGGTTTTGTAAGAAGGATAGCATATCTTAATAGTTGTTTTTAATGTGTATAATAGTGTTTCATATTCTGGTATTACAAATATATTTCAAAATGTTCATGGATATTAACTAAATAAAAGAATTCAGGTATTTATATTAATTGTATGGTTTCTAGTAGATGCATGTTAGTTAAGGGTTTCTATTTTTAAGGATAATTATTAAAGGTATTGTATTATAACCCTGAGATAGACTGATATATTATTTGAACAGCACTACTTAGATTTTCATAAATATACTGACACAGCAGGTTTAAGAGGAATTGGGAAACAATGCTGAAAAAAATGAAGATTATCATGATAACTAACATCGTTAATGTTAAAACAAGTGCTGCATATAGCTCTTTAAACATTTGAGTGAAGTGGGAGTGGGTTTTTATAGGGAAAAAAGGCGCAATCATTTTAGTGGCAAAAAAACAGTGCAAACTTATGACGCGTCAACAAGTGACGTAAATAACATCATTGTGTGCGTGTTTTGTGCAAGGAATTTGGAAAAAAAAGGCAGTGTAAACAGAGGTAAGATATTGCCTTTAAAATAAGCGATTAATTTATTTAGCACTCAAACACTAATGTATGCAGTGTTTCACAAAACCTTGCTGTATTATGACTAAAGGAGAAATAAACAACATGACTTAAGGCAAACATATATATATGTATATATATATATATATATATATATATATATATATATATATATATATATATATACATACACACACACACACATTTGTTAACATTATTTTAAAAAGTGCCTTCCATAGCTGAGAGTGTTTTATAAGAATATACTTACCATAAGACACCCATCCACATATAGCAGACAGCCAGAGTACTGAAACAATTCCTAAGACTGAATTTACAGAAAACTTTTGAAAAGTTTACACATAAGAAAAAACATGGGATCATCAGGCAGTACTCCCCTCACTTCCCTCTGACAATCACTGTACTTAGAGAGGAACTGGGTTTCTATATGCTTAGAAGCACCTTTCACTGAAGAAATCAAACACATCATGCCTCGTTTTAAAACTGAGGTATGAGTGAGGTGGGAGGGGTATTATAGGCTTTTGAGGATTGGGAAACTTTGCCTTCTCCTGGTAGGAATGTATATCCCATTAGTAACAGCTCGTGGACTCTCGCCACCTATATGTAAGAACAATATTGACCATTGGAGTTCCTGTGTGGGCAGAGCGTGCATATCGCGTGCAGTAAAGATGTGTCGGCATTGACTGGTGGGTCAGGAATATCGCGCCCCATAATGTTTAGCCTCGTGGTCCTGGATTTTGTGCCGGGAGTCAGGTGGGCTTTTAGGACGGAACTTTGTCTAAGCAGTGGATTTAAGTAGCTCAGAGGAATCCGGGCAATTTTCCCCTTCCTCACAGCAGTAGGACCGCTCAGAGGAATTACAGTGCGTGGTCAAGGAGATAGTCTGCCCATTGGAGGTTGCCGCCGCAAAAGTTGAGCCTGGATCTCAACATATATTAGCCGAGCCTAACACCTTATACCAACATACGGAGCCGCAAGTATATATGCAAGCATTGTGTATTCTGTGACATTCTAATATAATCTTTATATGGTTGCAATATGTTTTACCTACACTGGGCTTATATAAAGGTGTTCTGGTACCGGAGCAGACCAGCAAGGAACAATTACAATAGTAATTGTTCAAATACAAATTTACCCTGCACTTAATGAAATTAACACTGCGTGGGCTCAGGGCCCGCTACTTGAGTAAAGAAACTTGCTTATCTGGGACATTGCTATAAGGCTTCCTAATTATTTCTTGAAAAGAAAAATTTTGTTGTGTCATTATAAAATAACCTTGAAGATTTACTTCCTTTAAGCAGTACTTTAAGTTGACTGCTACAGTAGTAGCGAAGAAGAAAAGCTAAGGAGACTGTTGTAATTCAAAGGGAGGAAATAATTCACAATTTAAGAATTTCTAACGGAACCCCAGTACTCTTTTATAATTACGGTATATTGTGATCATTACCGTATATGTCATTTCTGTTTTTTGATACTTTGGTAGATGTGGTGCAATCAAGGTTAAATACTCTGATACATTGTTTGGGAGCATACAATATGACGGGGTCTGGGCCTTGTAGGTTCGTTCTGCCTTGTTGAAACATACACAGGGAAGGTTGGAATGTTAAAGTATATTTGAATATATCTGACCCAACATTGCTATATACAGTGGATATAAAAAGTCTACACACCCCTGTTAAAATGTCAGGTTTCTCTGATGTAAAAAAATGAGACAAAGATAAATAATTTCAGAACTTTTTCCACCTTTAATGTGACCTATAAACTGGACAACTCAATTGAAAAACAAACTGAAATCTTTTAGGTGGAAGGAAGAAAACAAAAAAACTAAAATAATGTGGTTGCACAAGTGTGCACACCCTCTTATAACTGGGGATATAGATGTGTTCAGAATTAAGCAATCACATTCAAAATCATGTTAAATAGGAGTCAGCATACACCTGCCATCATTTAAAGTGCCTCTGATTAACCCCAAATAAAGTTCAGCTGCTCTAGTTGGTCTTTCATAATGAAGCATGGTGGTGGCAGCATCATGCATTGGGACTGTTTTTCTTCAGCTGGAACTGGGGCCTTAGTTAAGCTAGATGGAATTATGAAAAGTTCCAAATACCAGTCAATATTGGCACAAACCCTTCAGGCTTCTGCTAGAAAGCTGAACATGAAGAGGAACTTCATCTTTCAGCATGACATCAACCCAAAGCAAAAAAAGGGGTGTGTGGAGTGAAGCTTAGATCAGACTCAACTGCTTCCCCAAGTCTGATATGCTCCCAATATCAGATGTGTGAAAGTGTGCAAGGTGGGGGTGGGGAGCGCTCAAAAAGAGCTGTGAGTTGGACTGTGATTCTTAACTTTTCCTTAAAATCTTCTCACGAGAATCCTAAATTAGTGTGTAAATATTGATCACTGTGCTATTGTTGTTCTACAAAAGTGTTTACTTCGTGTTAAAATTATAATAATAATTTTTCCCTAATCGGCAATTTTGTGACAATATATATTGTTTAAAAATTAGTTTAAAGTGAAGTGTATATATATATGTGCGTTTATAATTATTTCCATCCACATCAGATGCTACTGATATTACTCCTATTCCTTAATACTTCTATCCGTGATATATGCACAATATTGTAAATATACTTATAAGTGAATAAAAAATAATTAAACAGTTGTTTAGAAAAAAACATTTACTTAAAACATGTTTAAAAGACAGGTACTGTTACTATAGACAATTCATAAGATGTTCCGTATCAATTGTAATTAAAGCATATATTAGAGCATGTCCATATCCTATGAAGAAATGTAATTTTTAAAACCTAATAGTTTTCAGTGAGTTCAGATATTATGATCCTTTAGTAATATATCTGATAGGATATTCCTAAGTTGTGGCCACAACTAGTCCTTAGATTAAAAAGTCCCAATGGTAAAAACAAATTGGCTAGACTCCCCCTAACCGGACCTCCGATATCCCTTACCTCCGTGATATTATGAGCTTTTTCGTGATGCCGTGGGTTCTGGGAAGACACAGTCTTGATAAAGGCGCAAGTTACAGCGCTTAAACGCGTAGAAAACGACATCGAGTGTGGATACTATTAGCTCCAGCAGAAGAATTACAGGAACACTCCCCCCACGATCCGGTTACCCGATAGGTCCTCCGTGCACCACGTCAGACGGACATCAAACACACCTGGGTAGGAAGTAGTTGCGGAAGAGACTCAAACGGCGGCACGCCGACGGGAGAAACAGCAAATTCAGCTTGTACACAGAAGCACTCTTCCCAGAACCCACGGCATCACGAAAAAGCTCATAATATCACGGAGGTAAGGGATATCGGAGGTCCGCCTCAATTGATGTCCGTTACCTCTGAGGAGAAGTTAATTTCGCAGTTATAGTACATAGCTCCTTCTTAATCAGATTCAATTGAGGGGGGAAAAAATCAGCCAATTGAGACATTGTGTATCAGGTTTAGTTGGAGTTAAATCTGTACTGACCTCCAGACTAGTATCAGTCACTTTAATTTTTTATCCTTCATTTTAGCAGGCATAGTGGATGAATTGTGCTTCGAGTGTGAAATAAATCTTTCCATTAAATATTATTCCTCACGTAACAAAAAACAAGCAAGTAAAAAGAAAGCAGAAAAAAGAAACCAATTTTCCTTAATTCAACTAACACTGAAATCTAGGGTTACAGTATTTTACAAGGTTTATAGTGAAAGTGCTCCTTTTTTTATTTTTTTTAATGTATGTGGTAGTGGTAGTGAAGTTACCAAAGCCTGCAACTATGTTCAATGGATGGACCTAGGATAACCAGAGAAAATTTGACAGCATATTATTATGTACAAGTGGATATAAAGATAAATCATTTCAGAACTTTGTCCACCTTTAATGTGACCTATAAACTGTACAACTCAATTGAAAAACAAACTGAAATGTTTTAGGTAGAGGGAAGAAAAAACATAAAAATAAAATAATATGGTTGCATAAGTGTGCGCACCCTTAAACTAATACTTGTTGAAGCACCTTTTGATTTTATTACAGCATTCAGACTTTTTGGGTATGAGTCTATCAGCATGGCACATTTTGACTTGGCAAGATTTGCCCACTCTTCTTTGCAAAAACACTCCACATATGTCAGATTGTGAGGGCATCTCCTGTGCACAGCCCTCTTCAGATCACCCCACAGATTTTCAATCAGATTCAGGTCTGGGCTTTGTCTGGGCTCTGGCTGGGCCATTCCAAAACTTTAATCTTCTTCTGGTGAAGCAATTCCTTTGTTGATTTGGATGTATGCTTTGGGTTGTTCAAGGTGGGGGTGGGGAGCGCTCAAAAAGAGCTGTGAGTTGGACTGTGATTCTTAACTTTTCCTTAAAATCTTCTCACGAGAATCCTAAATTAGTGTGTAAATATTGATCACTGTGCTATTGTTGTTCTACAAAAGTGTTTACTTCGTGTTAAAATTATAATAATAATTTTTCCCTAATCGGCAATTTTGTGACAATATATATTGTTTAAAAATTAGTTTAAAGTGAAGTGTATATATATATGTGCGTTTATAATTATTTCCATCCACATCAGATGCTACTGATATTACTCCTATTCCTTAATACTTCTATCCGTGATATATGCACAATATTGTAAATATACTTATAAGTGAATAAAAAATAATTAAACAGTTGTTTAGAAAAAAACATTTACTTAAAACATGTTTAAAAGACAGGTACTGTTACTATAGACAATTCATAAGATGTTCCGTATCAATTGTAATTAAAGCATATATTAGAGCATGTCCATATCCTATGAAGAAATGTAATTTTTAAAACCTAATAGTTTTCAGTGAGTTCAGATATTATGATCCTTTAGTAATATATCTGATAGGATATTCCTAAGTTGTGGCCACAACTAGTCCTTAGATTAAAAAGTCCCAATGGTAAAAACAAATTGGCTAGACTCCCCCTAACCGGACCTCCGATATCCCTTACCTCCGTGATATTATGAGCTTTTTCGTGATGCCGTGGGTTCTGGGAAGAGTGCTTCTGTGTACAAGCTGAATTTGCTGTTTCTCCCGTCGGCGTGCAGTTGTACAGTTTATAGGTCACATTAAAGGTGGACAAAGTTCTGAAATGATTTATCTTTATATCCACTTGTACATAATAATATGCTGTCAAATTTTCTCTGGTTATCCTAGGTCCATCCATTGAACATAGTTGCAGGCTTTGGTAACTTCACTACCACTACCACATACATTAAAAAAAATAAAAAAAGGAGCACTTTCACTATAAACCTTGTAAAATACTGTAACCCTAGATTTCAGTGTTAGTTGAATTAAGGAAAATTGGTTTATTTTTTCTGCTTTCTTTTTACTTGCTTGTTTTTTGTTACGTGAGGAATAATATTTAATGGAAAGATTTATTTCACACTCGAAGCACAATTCATCCACTATGCCTGCTAAAATGAAGGATAAAAAATTAAAGTGACTGATACTAGTCTGGAGGTCAGTACAGATTTAACTCCAACTAAACCTGATACACAATGTCTCAATTGGCTGATTTTTTCCCCCCTCAATTGAATCTGATTAAGAAGGAGCTATGTACTATAACTGCGAAATTAACTTCTCCTCAGAGGTAACGGACATCAATTGAGGCGGAGAATAGAATTTCGGATTTAGAGGATATGCTCCATACCCAAGAAGTTATTACTCAGAAACAGGAAACTAAAATAAATAGCTCACAATTACGCCTGGATGATATTGAGGATTGTTGAACAATGTAAGGATAGTGGGGTTGCCAGAGACCACAGAATATGAAGACCTCATTAAATTTGTATCCACTACCCTTCCACTGGCTCTAGGTTTTCCCCCCACAACAAATCCCCTTAAATGTAGAAAGGGCGCACAGAATGGGTGTTAGAAAGGTTAATGCAAATGGTTCAGCTAGTAATAGAATGCTAAAGTTTCCGGATAAGATTGAAATGTTAAAACTATATAGAAGGCTTGATACCTTCATTCTGGATAATATTATAATAAGATTTTTCTATAGAAACTTCTACAAAAAGGAAACAAATGTCTCCCATATGCACTCAGCTTATTAATAAAGGGGCAAAAAGCTAGATTATTATATCCTGCCAAAATTGTAATACAGGAAAATGGTATCAGAATATTATTGAATAATGTGAAAGAAGCAGAAGAGTTTATGGCCCTAGATAAATAGGCTATTTTGAATCAAAGTGGATATTCATAATAATTACTGGTATATATGATGCCAATCAGCTAGATTCCAAGTTTTAAGCGATATAGGTAAATTAACGACCGCCACAAAAGTGGCGTTATTTCACCTCCCTATAGCGCTGCTATTACAGGTTTACAAAAAGCAGGCTTGTGCGGGCGATATAGTGGCGTTGAGCTCCATACCGGACCGAAATACAAGCTCTGCTTTGACGTGCTCGTGCGCGATTTCCCCATAGACATCAATGGGGAGAGCCGGCAAAACAGAAGCCTAACACCTGTGATCGTGGAAACAAAAGCTCCGTAACGCAGCCCCATTGATGTCTATGGGGTAAGAAAAAGTTATGTTTAAACCTAACACCCTAGCATAAAAACCATGTCTAAACACCGCTAATCTGCCGCCCCCGACATCGCCGCCACCTACATTACAGTTATTAACACCTAATCTGCCGCCCTTAACATCGCCGCCACCTAAATAAAACTATTAACCCCTAATCTGCCACCCTTAACATCGCCGCCACCTACATTACAGTTATTAACCACTTATCTGCCGCGCCCAATGTCGCCACCACTATACTAAAGTTATTAACCCCTAAACCTCTGGCTTCCAACATCACTACCACTAAATAAATATATTAACCTAACCCTAAGCATAACCCTAACCCTAACATAACCCTAAGCCTAAATCTAACCCTAACCCTAACACCCCCTAACTTAAATATAATTAAAATAAATCTAAATAAACCTTACAATTATTACCTAAATAATTCCTATTTAAAACTAAATACATACTTACCTGTAAAATAAAACCTAAGCTAGCTACAATATAACTAATAGTTATATTGTAGCTAGCCTAGGTTTTATTTTTATTTCACAGGTAAGTTTGTATTTATTTTAACTAGGTAGACTAGTTAGTAAATATTTATTAACTATTTAATAACTACCCAGTTAAAAAAAACGCACCCAAAAAACCCTTAACAAACCTAGCACTAACCCCCGACGATCCACTTACAGTTTTCGAAGTCCGGACATCCATCCTCATCCAGCCGGTGAAGTCATCATCCAAACGGCAAGAATCTTCATCCGGACGGCCTCTTCCATCTTCATTCAGCCGGCGAAGTCCTCATCCAGATGGCAAGAAGTCTTCATCCAGACGGCATCTTCTATCTTCATCCATCATGTGCGGAGAGGGTCCATCTTCAAGACATCCGGCGCGGAGCATCCTCTTACGATGGTCGTTGTAAAATGACGTTTCCTTTTAAGTGACGTCATCCAAGATGGCGTCCCTTACATTCCTATTGGCTGAAAGATTTCTATCAGCCAATAGGAATTAAAGGTGAAAAATCCTATTGGCTGTTGCAATTAGCCAATAGGATTGAGCTTTCATCCTATTGGCTGTTTGTCTGCCTGCCCTCACTTGGCTTTTTTTATGTGCTTACAGCATTTTTGATGCTGTGTCTTTTCTAATATATATACCCATTAACAGTAACATAACCTTTCGATCTCAATTTGTACAATAGCCTCACTTTGAAGCTTAGTACCCTACAACATCATGCAAAACAGTGAAGGAACATCTATTACTGTCATCCACAAATTGCCCTCCCATCTCATACCCTCTCTCTTATTACAAAATACTAGAATACATAGGAATGTACTAAGAAGCATAAATCCACATAAGTGGGAAAGTTGTAACTTATATAATATTAATTACATCTACAAAAAGTCATTGTGCATGACTCTCTAGTACAAAAATATCTGAGAAAAGAGACATAATCAAACAAAATATTCATTTTGGAATGCTTAAATACTCAAGAACATTGGAGTTTTTATACCTAGACAAATAAGCATACGAATCTGTGTCATTTTAAGACAATTCTAATCTTTATTAATGTTTATATTTTTGTTAATGTTCATATTTTTTGTTAAAACATATTTTTATATACTATGTCTATATCGGATTGTATTCACTGAAAAAAAGAAAAAAAAAAAAAGAGAAAAAATACTGTTACTAAAGTTTAAAAAAACTCTTTATGTGCCAGAAAATGCCATCCCAGATAAATAGTACTTTTGGCTGCCACAACTGAGCTTAATTGTTCCACCTGTCATCTGGAATAACCTACGTTTCCAATAGGTTGAAAAATACTACTTAAGCTCACCTGTGGCACCCAGGGAACTATCTCTGAAGAAGCGCATGAGACATGTGCGAAACATGTTAGCTAGTTCAAGCTACCCTTGTTAACATTACCTAACAGAAGAATAAACCTTTTGCACTGGCTACCTGTCTGGATTTGCTCCCTTCTTTTCCCCTTTTCCTCAAGTCTATACCCATTAAACTTGGACTTTTTATACTATTGGTACCCCTGTGTAGTGCCTGCTTTTTCGTCTCTTTGCATACAAGGCGTCTGGATGAAGACTTCTTGCGGTCTGGATGAGGACTTCGCCGGCTGCATGTAGATGGAAGAGGCCACCCCGGATGAAGACTTCTTGCTGCCTGAATAACGACTTCGCCGGCTGGATGAGGATGGACTTCGAAAACTGTAAGTGGATCATCAGGGGTTAGTATTAGGTTTTTAAAGGTTTTTTGGGTGGGTTTTTTTTAGCTTAGGGTTTGGGCAATGTAAAAGAGCTAAATGCCCTTTTAATGGCAATGCCCATTCAAATGCCCTTTTCCGGGCAATGGTTAGCTTAGGTTTATTTAGATAGGTTTTTATTTGGGGGGTTGGTTGGTTGGGTGGTGGGTTTTACTGTTGGGGGTTTTTGTATTTTTTTTTTACAGGTAAAAGAGCTGATTTCTTTGGAGCAATGCCCCACAAAAGGCCCTTTTAAGGGCCATTGGCAGTTTAGTGTAGGCTAGGGTTTTTTTTTATTGTGGGGGACTTTTTTATTTTGATAGGACTATTAGATTAGGAGTAATTTGTTTTTATTTTTGATAATGTGGTTTTTTATTTTTTGTAATTTAGTGTTTATTTTTGGATTGTTGGAGGTGATTTCAACATGACGTTATGCCCTGAGCTAGATAGATTTGCTAGATAAAAAACATAAAAGAACATAACAAGGCAGCAAAATATTTTAAAAATGTTTGTAGTAAATTATAACTCATAGCTCATAGTCTGGAGAACGAAGTATACAGATATGCGTGTATATACTTGTGAATCCAAATCTTTCAAATCCTTTTCTAGTATTGATTATCTCCTTATCTCTGAAAAACTTTTCATTATAAAATCAAAGGTAGAAATAAGAGACATTGTGATATCAGACCATGCAATTTTAGTCATTTTGTTGTCTTCACTGGCTAAAAAAGTAAGAACCAAACTTTTTTCTTCCCTCTGTTTTTCTTAAATAATCCAAGATTTGCAAACCGGTGGAAGCAAAAATGGAAAGATTTCTGCACATTTAATATATCACATTATAACAAAAAAGAGTTTTTCTGGGAGGCATCTAAGAGTCTTGCGGGGCGAAATAAAAGTATGCATGGAATAAAAAATCTAATGCATATGAGTTACAATTAGCGAAAAAGGTGAGGTATACTTATAGCAACGCCTTTTCAGATTCTTCTATAAATAAATGGAAAAAATATTCAGGGGCTAGAAAGGAGAAAGATTAATTTTTAAAACAAAAATCACTTACAGAAGATCTGAAGATGTGTAATTAATATAGAGGATACTATGGAGTATCTGTTACGTATATAGCTAAATTGATAAAAAAAATAGAAAAAGCAGAAACTTTACTTCCGCTGTCAATAAAAATAATATTAGATATACGGAGATCGAGGATATTAATAAAGCCTTCTTTTCTTATTATGCACAATTATATGCTGAGACGGATTCAAATTGTATTAATCAGGAATTGTTTTGGTCTAAGTTTAAAATCCCAAGGATCTCAGAGACAGACTTACAGCTCCTTAATGCCCCTATTTCAGTAAAAGAATAGGAGAGTATAATTAAGAAAATAAAACTGGGTAAAGCGGCTGGTACAGATTTCCTTCTGATTGAGTACTACAGAATATTGTTTGAAGAGATTAAAGGGACAGTCAACACCAGAATTTTTGTTGTTTTAAAAGATAGATAATCCCTTAAAGGGACACTAAACCCAATTTTTTTCTTTCGTGATTCAGCATGAAATTTTAAGCAACTTTCTAATTTACTCCTATTGTCAAAATTTCTTCATTCTCTTGGTATCTTTATTTGAAATGCAAGAATGTAAGTTTAGATGCCGGCCCATTTTTGGGTTGTCCTTGCTGATTGGTGGATAAATCCATCTACCAATAAAAAAGTGCTTTCCATAGTTCTGAACCCAAAAAAAAACTTAGATGCCTTCTTTTTCAAATAAGGATAGCAAGAGAACTGAGAAAATTTTTATAATAGGAGTAAATTAGAAAGTTGCTTAAAATTGCATGCTCTATCTGAATCACGAAAGAAAAAATTTGGGTTCAGTGTCCCTTTATTTACCAATTCCCAAGTTTTGCATAACCAACACAGTTATAATTATACACGTTTTACCTCTGTAATTACCTTGTATCTAAGCCTCAGCAGACTACCCCCTTATTTCAGTTTTTTTGATAGACTTGCATTTTAGCCAATTAGAGCTGACTTCATGGTAAATTCACGTGCATGAGCTCAATGTTATCTATATGAAACACATGAACTAATGCCCTCTAGTATTGAAAAACTATTAAAATGCATTTAGATTAGAGGCGGCCTTCAAGGTCTAAGAAATTAGCATATGAACCTCCTAGGTTTAGCTTTCAACTAAGAATACCAAGAGAACAAAGCAAAATTGGTGATAAAAGTAAATTGGAAAGTTGTTTAAAATTACATGCCCTATATGAATCATAAATGTTTTTTTTGGACTTGACTGTCCCTTTAAAGCTGTAATGATCAAATTATTTAATAGATATTATCCAGCTAACAATACAATGACTCCATATTTTTCAGCGGCCAATATCTCTCTGATTCATAAAAAAGGAAAAAATCCTGAGGAACTCTCTGCATATACTTGAAAAGGACATACTTGAAAACGAGAGAAATGTCAATGTATCCTTCCTGGTAAAATATTTAAAAAATAAATAAAAAAATATAGACCTATATCGGTCTTAAATTCGGATTACAAACTTTTATCTGCAATTATTGCAGCCAGACTTAAAGGGACAGCCTACACCAGAATTTTTATTGTTTAAAAAGATAGATAATCCCTTTATTACCCATTCCCTAATTGTGCATAACCAACACAGTTATATAAATACATGTTTTACCTCTGTGATTACCTTGTATCTGAGCCTCTGCAAACTGTTCTTTTGACAGACATCCATTTTAGCCAATCAGAGCTGGCTCCCTTGAACTCCACGTGTATGCACAGTGTTATCTATATGACACCCATGAACTATAACCCTCTAGTGGTGAAAAACTGTCAAAATGCCCTGAGAGAAGAGGCGGCCTTCAAGGTCTTAGAAATTGGCATATGAACCTCCTAGGATTAGCATTTAACTAGGAGTACCAAAAGCAAAATTGGTGATAAAAGTTAATTGGAAAATTGTTTACCATTACATTCTCTATCTGAATCATGAAAGTTTATTTTGGACTAGACTGTCCCTTTAATACCTTTATCAGAACAATTCTTTATCCTGATCAGACTGGTTTTATCCAGGGAAGAAATGTATCCAAGAATCTTCGTTTAGTTGAGATCTTTCTAGATTACTACTGGACTAAAGCTTCCCTGGCTAAGAACCACTCTGATCGTGACCTTGCAATTCTTACCCTTAATGCCGAAAATGCTTTCGACTCTATTTCTTGGGGGCACTTGTTTTTTGCCTTAGATAAGTTTGGTTTTAAAATCAGTTTTTTCATTTTATACAAAATATCTATAACAAACCTCTCTCCTATTTACTTACTAAAGGTTCACTCTCCCCTCCACTTATTCTTCATAGAGGTACTAGACAGGGTTGTCCCCTCTCACCTCTATTGTTCAATATAACCCTAGCTATTCATCTTAGAGACACACTGGAAGGAATATCGTTTGGTAAATATTTTTTTAAAATTCTGTTATATGCGGATCTGTTAATCATTATCTTTTTCAAAAAATTAAAATGGATTTCAAGATCTGGTCAATTTTCCCCCTGTCAATGACAGCTAAAATTAATGTGATAAAAAATATTATTTTTCCCCGAGTATTATTTCTGCTACATAATTTACCCTTATTTATTTCGAATAATGATGGGAAGAAACTTTATTCTGGCCTTTCGGTTTTTATCTGAAAGGGAAGTAAACCGCGAATATCACTGAAAAGATTATTGCAGAACCGATTAGCTGCAGATTTATCGCTTCCAGATCTATATAATATAGCAGCACTGGCTAAAATTTCACTGGATTGGATCACTGAATCCAATTCCTTAACTTCTGTAGAGCTATCAACACATGTCATTTATCCATTTTTGTTGAAAGCAATTTTTCATTTTCCCATGAAAAATGTACCTGTAAACATAGTTCATCTCATATCATTTAAGAATATAATTTTAGCTTGGCAAAAATTAATAGTGTTGCTAGGGTTAGAATACAAATATTCAAATTTTCTACCAATTGAGGGTAACCTGCAATTTAGTCTGGGTATTTTCCAGAAAGTATTTTACATATGGTTTGAGAGAGGATTAAAATGTATTCACCAAATGATAGACGCTAATGGTCATATTATATCTTCTCAGTTAATTTTATCTCAATATAATCTTTCAAATTCTGATCTATTTGCTTACTTCCAAATAAGACATTTTATAAATAGTTTGGAATGTCGGATGGATCTGAATGGCTGGTCTGATATCAATGTATCTGTCCAAAAATTTGTGGCAGGGATTCAGGAATACTTCCATGTCTTTATTATATAACATTATGCTGGCCAAGCAAAGTCAGAATTATATTGCTAAATTACTTAATAACTGGAGGGCCTTCTTTCCAACTTTAGATCCAGAGGACATTAAAGATAGTTTCTCGGCTTTACGTCATACTAAGGATATCTTGTACGTGGAAAGAATCACATATGAAACTGATTAACAACTTTTGTATCCCGCCTTCTAAAATGGCTAGGTTTTATCCCTCCTATCATTTTGCCTGCCCCTGTAAACAAAGTGCTAGAGCAGATATTTTACATATGTTTTGGTATTTTCCTAAAATCTTTCAATGGTGGCAGAAAATATTGTTTTGGTTCAATAAAGTGTTTAAAGAAAGAAAGGCCCTTTCGCCAAACAATATTTTGTTCTTAAACAAAAAATAGAAAAAACAAAAGCGCTTCCCTATACCATAAACAAGGTATCGTAATTGATGTAAATGGACATGTGTAGTTAAGCCAAATATACTAAAATACTACACACAGTCGTGTTTCTCCTCTGATGCAAGCCTGAAATTAGCCGTCCTGCTGGCGGTGAAGTTTAGAAGTATTAACGGCTTCTTGCATTCTGCAAAAGACTTATCCTTGGCTGTCGGGGAGAAACATATGGTGATATTGTCACACACTGCTTGTTTTGATTTTAAATTTTGTACCTATATTTTTGAATTTGCGCTAAATTAAGTGCCTAGTAAAAACTTTTACTCTTAGAGAGGCTATTCTGCGCTCTTGTCTTTTTTCAATTTTCTCAATATTTTGTTCTTATTTTTCCAGAAGGATGTCTATATCCCTTGAGCTAGAGTATTGAACACAATGATACTTGCCGCTAGGCACCTTATTCTTAAAAACTAGAAGTTACACTCTGCGCCAGCTTTTTTGCTTTTTCTCAAAGAAATTAAAAATCAAATTATTGTTGAAGCAGCTTATTTAAATATCGATGGGGAGAGACAAATTGAAAATGTTTTTCTAGATTGGATGCCAGTAATTAAAACTTATGATGTTCTAATCCAAAAACAGATAGTTTATCCTTTTAGAAATTCAGAAAGTTTTGCAAACTTGGTTCTGAATGAAGTTTTTTCTACAACTTGGTTAATTACTCTTAGAGATGTATAAAGATACCTCTTTTGATGAATTTCTATGTGGGAGAGGAGCCTTTTTTTTTTCTTTTCTTTTTTTTCCCTTATTTTTGTCTTACATTCTCCCACATATATTTTTCTAAGGACTATACTGTCCTTCTTCATGAAAGTTCGTGGTACAGGATGACATATTATATTATTGTTTTTGTTACTGGTCACCCTGTATATCTAAGGTTAATTACTCTAAAGATAAGTCCAGAAGTGTTTAGTTAAATTATATTTCAGCCCAACCTTTTTCAAATGCCTCTAACACACTGAAGAGTCATTGTAATATATTAGTTTAAAACAAGGGCGTTCTTTCATATTTATCTTGAAAAGATGTTAAAAGAAGAATCTATTAGTTTGTTAGTTTTTATTGTGTTAGTTTAGTGTGGTCATTTATAATAAACTCCAACAATGTATATCTACATTCTATAGGCGACAGCCATCAAACCTAGTAGTGTGTTTCAAAGAGGATACATTAGTTTAATTTTTTTGTAATATTACATTTGTTTAAATTCAGTTGCTTTATTTGTCAATGCACTGTATGTTATAGGACATGATATTTGGCCCTGTGTGGTACAATGTCATACAATTTATATGATTATATATGTTGCTGGTTATAAATAAAAATAATAATAAAAAAAAAGAGAGAATATTTTCTTCTATGTGAAGCACCTTCAGATTTAGCTCAGTTGGTCTAGTGCAGTGTCAGGTTAGCTCGTGAGCGATAACTAATGTTTTAGGGGTTTTTTGTGTTCCCCATAGAAGTCTATGGGGAGAGGTTAGCATAGTCGCAATATCCGAAATCCTGATTATTTCACTCTTGTGCTAACTTTTAACTTTCAACTTGTTGCTAATCTGGCTGCGCTAAAATTTTAACTTGAGTGCAGATCGCGTGCGAGTAAAAAACAAAAACAAATTTAGTGCGCCACCTCTAATCTGTCCAATAAGTTTCTTTTGGCTTAAAGTTTAAATTATTATTATTTTATACCAGTATCTGTTATATAGTCATAAACTGTAAAAAGATACTTAATTCTATTTACTGTATTTTATTGTAATGTATGTTCTTTTTCTCAATAAATAATGGAAGGGGGGAAAAATACATCTACATATTATTCTAAGACTAATCTTTGCTTTGAATACATCATTTTGTCTAACACTAATATTTTATATCCCATTAATTACCTTAGCATAATATTGTTTACGTCTGTTATACTTTGCTTTGCATTACAAACCATCATATTGCATTATGAAATATCTCACATTCTCTGTGGCTCTACCTCCATCTATTTCTGTATTTGTCTCTGTGTATGTCATATTTTAATGCCTCAGTAAAAATATCTTTACCTTTATTTGTTGAGTGTTGACATTTACAGATATTATTTTTCCATAGCAATATTTTAACAAAGTGCCACATAGAAGTTAAATACTTGCTAGAAACCCTTCAGACAATGATGGCGTGAGTGCTTCTTTTTTTGATTTATGCATTGTACCTAATTAAATTGTGATTGTAGACATACTGCAGTAAGTATCTTTACAGCAAGTCATTTTGACATGCTGTGCTTTACAAGAAAAATAGCAACTGTTTAAAAAAAAAAAAAGGAATGTGCCACCTAAAAAATGAAGAGAATATGCCCCAAATAGAAACATAGATTTTGATGGCAGATAAAATCTATAGCCCCAAAAAGTTTGCCCATCATTTTCTAAAAATATAAATTAATCTAGTTTGTACTAAAAATATATAGGGGGCGCCCTAGGTCAAATAAAGTTGTTATGTGAGTCTACAGATCTAAGTGTGGATCTATAATTATCAATTTAACAACAACAATCCAACAATGATAATAGATCAGAAGTAGTGGTTACAGTGAACAGATATCAAAAAATGAATATGATTAAGGAAGTTCCATATATCAAGTGAAAGATATAGCAATAAACCACAATAGACTTATGCTTATCCCAGGTATTCTTAAAGTCCCCCACAGTGTTTGTCATTATCAACTCTTGTGGAAGTTTATTCCATGAATCAATTACCCTTTCTGTAAAGAAGTGCTTCCTCAAATTACTCCTGAATATACTACCCTTCAGCTTGAGATCATGACCCCTTGTTCTTGATTTTTTTCTTTTTACGAAAAATACTCACAGCCTCAGCTTTACTAAGCCCTTTAATATACTTGAAAGTTACTATCATATCACCTATTTTCCTTCTCTCCTCTAAACTATACATATTTAGGTTATTGAGTCTTTCCCCTGGTAAGTTTTATTTTTTAGGACATGTACCATTTTAGCAGCCTTTTTTAACAGATTCCAGTTTGTTTATATCCTTCTGGAGATATGCCACCCCTAAAACATCTACTCTATTACAAATGTTTGTATTGTCCTCAAACAGACATACTTTCCCCTGCAGCCCTTTGCTGATATCACTGATAAGTATGCAAAACAAAACAGGCACCAGAACTGTCCCCTGAGGAGCGGCTCCCCTACGCTTAATGCACCCCATTTAATAAGACATTCTGTTTTCTATCATTACGCATTCTACTAAGTTCACAATAGTTGAGTCTAGACCAAGGAGATACAGTTTGTGAATTAGTTTGTTATGTGGGACAGTGTCAAATGTTTTGCTTAAACATAGATATGCTACATCAACTGCTCCACCCTGTTCTAATACTTTTGTTATATAATCAAAAAAGTCAATTAGATTAGTCTGACATGATCCCCCCTGAAGTAAAACCATGCTGATTTTGGTATTTTAAATTGTTTGTCTTTATGTAAGTCATTATTCTTTCATTTAAGAGAGTTTCCATTAAATTCCCTACTACTGAAGTTAAACTGACTGCCCTGTAATTACGAGATTCTTCCATACTGCCCTTTTTATGAAGTAGTACTACAATGTCTATTCTCCAATCATCTAGAACAAATTCTGGCAATAGTCACTGATTAAGCAGATCAGTTAATGGGGCATCTAGCACAGATTGAAGTTAATTTAAAACCCTTGGATGGGGCGGAGCCAGCCACGGACAAGTATGGCTGCAGGTTACAAATGCTCAGCATAAGACCACTCTAATGGACACATAAAAAACAGGATAACTCCTCACAAACAGAGCCATCAACAGCCCAACCTAGTCCTAGACCACAAAGGAAGTTAATCGGAAGCTCGGCCGCCACTTGAGATTGCTGGTCAGGGGCCTTACCGCTCTCTATGTCAGACCGGTGAGAGGCACACAATACCGGAGCCCATCCGGAACTCAACCAGCCCTAAATAAAAACAAGCCCATAAAAAAAGAGGACGAAGTTGGAGCACACAGCTCAGGGCAAGACAGGTGTATATTACAGGCCCCACACTAACGGCCTGAACCAAGTGACAAACCCAGCAGGATTAAAAGCCACAATACAAAGGCCTACACAGAAGTAACAGCCACAGTGCATCCAACCTGTGAAATACAAGACAAGTAAAACCATTGCATCACACCCCACATCAGCACTCTTACAAAAATTTCAGAGAGCCTGCAGATCACCAAATACTACTATTTAAAAGACACTTCACCTTACAGCCAGTGAGGACATTTACAGTGCCTACTACCTGATGTAAAACAGTTGCTGAAACCCAGCCATACCTGCCCACATAAACCAACAGCCTCACAGATGGCATCAAAGAAACAGACCAAAGCTGATAAACCTAACCTGAGTGGATGGAAACTAAATGACTTTTTCAAAACCATGGTGTCACAAAACACAGGTGAGACAGAATCACTAACACTAGAAACACCAGAAGACATAGGGGGGCCTACAACAGCTCAATCTGAGGACAATACACCATTTACCAGGGCACACCTCAGTACACTACCCGCAAAACTGTATTTCACCTCTTTTATGTCACAAGTTAGTAAAATCATTAAAGATGACCTAGCTGAAGTGAAAAGAGATATAAATGACCTTGGTAACAGGGTACTACAGCTTGAAGAGCAAGCAGAAGAAACTTCTAAATCATCGGACAATATGACCTTGGCGCTTCAACACCAAAACACCACCATCTTGCATTTACAAATGCAAATAGAAGACTTAGACAACAGAGGCTGCCACCAAAATCTGAGAATCCATGGAGTTCCTGAAAAAATCAATCCTGCACAAATACCATCTTATCTTTAGAATTTGTTTAAATACCTCCTGGAGAACGAAAGAGACAAAGCCATTTGCCTAGATAGGGCTCACAGAGCCTTACGACCTAAGCCACAGGCCTCTGCTCCACCCAGAGACCTAATCTTTAGATGCCATAAATTCACAGACAAATAGAGGATCATACAAGCAGCAAGGAAAAAAATCCCCTGTGACTTTCGGGGAGGACTCCCTACAAATACACACAGATCTCAGCCCAATCACACTAGCAAAACACAAAGAGGCCAGATACCTCACCCTCCATCTTCAAGACCTAGGGATACCCTACAGATGGGGATTCCCGTTCGCAATAAAGGTATCCAAAGAAGATAAAACCATAACCTACAGAGACCCAGAAGATCTGGACCAATTTTGCAAACAGTTGTGCATTCCTCAACCCTTCCTACTCAGACTCTCTGACAACAAACAGGACCACCAACCACAAAAAAAATCTAGCACCCAAACCTCAGCGTTCAGAATGGAACACAATGCCGAAGAGAAGAAGAAACACACAGACCTCTGCAATGGCAATAACACCACCTGCCTCAGACCCAACTTGAAACCCTAATATTGGCTGAGTATAAAAAATGTCAAAGAAATCAAGAAACAGAAAGGAAAAAGAAACTGGCTCATACATAAGGCGCTCGAGCACCTATATTAAAGATAAGTAGAAACCTTTAGTTGACCCGATTATAAGTATCTATATTATAAACCTACACTCGATATAAGCCCACTAAGAGTGAATGGCAATGAGAACTGCCCATTGTTTTCCCCCACCCTCACCTATGAATGAGGACAACTGCCATTACTTAATATTTGTATACCTTATTTACTCTAAGTTAACTTGTTGTACATTATGGTTTAGTTATTCATTTGTTAATGTTATTTTTGTGCTCACCCACTCTAGCATGGTCATAGAAGAACACCTTACTCTCCTCCTTGATCTAAGGCTCAAAACTTTAAATCCTACCCTGTGGCATGCCCCAAGGGGGACCTCCAGTACTGGACTAAATCGCAACCGACCAGGTAAGAATCTCACCAAACATGCTACCCCCACACCTACACTACTACCATGATTAACCCAACAATAGTATCTCAAAACATGAAAGGGCTCAACTCACTAGCTAAATGCTCCATTGCACTTAGGAACTTAGCCAAACACTGTGACTCCATAATATTCTTGCAAGAGACGCACTTTTTGCAGAAGCGAAACTTAGGTTCACCTCTAGAGACTTCCCGATAGGGTTTTTCCATTCACACAACATTAAAAAGAATGGGGTGGGTATCCTCATACACAAACACCTGCATTTTCAACTACTGAACAAGGTCACAGACACTGAAGGGAAAATTCTGATTATCACTGGCCTTCTCTTTCACTGACCGATCACCCTTGTTAACATATATGCCCCTAACAATCACAGATTTAACCCCTTAATGACCGACGACGTACAGGGTACGTCCTCTAAAAAATACAGTTAACGACCGAGGACGTACCCTGTACATCGTCGGTCTGGGAAAGCGGTGGAATCGATTCTGATTGCTTCCAGTCACTTTCCGGCTTATTGCAGTGATGCCTCGATATAGAGGCATCCTGCTATAACACCCCTTGGTCATCGATGGCCGGTATCGTTGGTGGGTGGGAGGCGGGTGGGCGGCCATCGATGGGCCCTATAATGTCCAGGGGAGGCGGGATCGTGGGTGGGGGTAGCCGGGGCATGCACTGATGCACGGGGAGGGAGCGGGTGGGAACCGCTACACTACGGCAAATTTGTTGTGAACCGTGAGAAAAAGGGGGGGAAGGCAAGTTTTTTTAAATTATAAACGATCAGGCAGGGGGTGGGGGGGGGGGGGGGCTGGTCTGTGGGGGGGGGAAGCTACACTACAGAAAAAAAAATTCACATTTGCAAACTGGGTACTGGCTGCCAGCTGCCAGTACCCATGATGGCTCCCAATAAGGCAGAGGGGGAGGGTTAGAGAGCTGTTTGGGGGGGTTGGGATCAGGGAGGTTGGGGGCTAAGGGGGGGATCCTACACAGCAGCATATGTAAATATGCTAAAAAAAATCAAAGATACCTTTTTATTTTAGTACTGGCAGACTTTCTGCCAGTACTTAAGATGGCGGGGACAATTGTGGGGTGGGGAGGGAGCTGTTTGGGAGGGATCAGGGGGTGCGATGTGTCAGGTGGGAGGCTGATCTCTACACTAAAGCTAAAATTAACCCTGCAACCTCCCTACAAGCTACCTAATTAACCCCTTCACTGCTAGACATAATACACGTGTGATGTGCAGTGGCATTTAGCGGCCTTCTAATTACCAAAAAGCAATGCCAAAGCCATATATGTCTGCTATTTCTGAACAAGGAGGATCCCAGAGAAGCATTTACAACCATTGGTGCCATAATTGCACAAGCTGTTTGTAAATAATTTCACTGAGAAACCAAAAGTTTGTGAAAAGATTTGTGAAAAAGTGAACGATTTTGTTTATTTGATCTCATTTGGCAGTGAAAGGGTGGCATTAAATATACCAAAATGGGCCTAGATCAATGCTTTGGGATGTCTTCTAAAAAAATATATATACATGTCAAGGGATATTCAGGGATTCCTGAAAGATATCAGTGTCCAATGTAACTAGTGCTAATTTTGAAAAAAGTGGTTTGGTAATAGCAAAGTGCTACTTGTATTTATTGCCCTATAACTTGCAAAAAAAGCAAAGAACATGTAAACATTGGGTATTTCTAAATTCAGGACAAAATTTAGAAACTATTTAGCATGGGTGTTTTTTGGTGGTTGTAGACGTGTAACAGATTTTGGGGGTCAAAGTTAGAGAAAGTGTGTTTTTTTCCATTTTTTCCTCATATTTTATAATTTTTTTATAGTAAATTATGATATGATGAAAATAATGGTATCTTTTGAATTTCCATTTAATGGCGAGAAAAACAATATATAATATGTGTGGGTACAGTAAATGAGTAAGAGGAAAATTACAGCTAAACACAAACACCGCAAAAATGTAAAAATAGCCTTGGTCCCAAACGGACAGAAAATGGAAAAGTGCTCTGGTCATTAAGGGGTTAAGTACTTCCAACACCTTCTTACATTAGTAACAGAACATAAAAAAAGGGATAATGATTTTTGGGGGAGATCTAAACATTACAATAGACCCAACCCTGGATACTTCCACAGGGTCCTCTCAAACACAGACAAGACCACCCAACATGGTACTTAAATACATAGAGCAGCTAGGCCTGATAGACACATGGCACATCCAACTCCCAACACAGCATAATTCCACTTTCTACTCTCACTCATGGTCCGTGTACACTTGAATTGAATATTTATTCATTGATCGCAACCACCTCTCACAATTAAAAGACTCTGACATCCAACCAACAGATTGGTCGGACCACTCTGCAACCTGCATCTATTTAGAATGGCCAGATCGACCGCTAACTCCATTTATATGGAGAATGGACGATTCCTTGCTTTATTACCCCTCTACATTAGAAGCAATCCCTGACTAAATATTTCCAGATCAATTCCTTAACAGATGTCTCCCCAATTTGTCTATGGGAAGCGCACACAGCGGTCATTAGAGGAGAATTCATCAAACACAAATCATTTCTGAGAAAAACACACAATTCCACCATAACTACCTTAACAACACAAATAAATCAACAAATCTCCAACATAAAAACTCACCTTGCAATCGTACCATACTTTCGCACTACACAAAAATCAGACAAGAACTTAATGCGTTATTAACCAAGGAAGCCTAGAGGGAAGCACTGTACCTCAAGAAAACATAATTTTATGAGGGTAACAAAGCTGGACCAAAGTTAGCCAATCTACTAAAAGCACAATCCCTTAGACCCCAAATTCATAAACTAATGACAACAGATAATCAGACCATTCATGATAGTGCAGGCATAGCAAACCACTTCCGCTCGTATTACTCCGGACTATATAATCTAAACTCGGATGAGTCTCCGGACCATACAGTCCAATTGATACGCTACTTTACCCTTTTAAAAAATATACACTGGAAGCACCAATAACTCTACAAGAGATTATCTCTGCTATCTCAGGCTTACCCTCATGGAAAAGTCCTGGCCCGACGGCTTCACAAATCCATATTACAAAAAATTAAAGAACTTTCTTGCTCCACATCTCCAAAATCTATTCCAAATAATAGAAGAGGAACATGCCCTACCCAAGGAAATGTTGCTCGCTCATATCGTGGTTATACCAAAACCAAACAAATCCCCATGGACCCAAGTAGCTACCATCCCATCTCCCTCCTAAACACAGATGTGAAAATTCTAGGTAAGATACTAGCAAAAAGGCTCAATGACATCCTGCAAGATATAATACACACTGACTAAGTAGGGTTTGTGCCACAGAGAGAGACTAGAGACAAAACCATTAGAGCCATGACATTGATGTCCTATGCAACACACAACACAATACCAGCGGTCTTTCTCACAACCGACACTGAGAAAGCATTTGATAGGATAGATTGGCAATTCCTGAAATAAACTTTACTAGCAATAGGATTAGACCCTAAAATGCTCACACACATATTCAGTCTATACTCGCACCCCTCAACTAAGGTCAAAACTAACAGAATGCTCTCCAACCCATTCAACATTAAAAATGGCACAAGGCAAGGGTGCCGTTATCATCCACATTGTTCATTCTAACGATGGAAGTTCTAGCGGCACATGTAAGACGCAACCCACAAATAAAGGGTATAGAAATTGGCCCACATGATTTCAAAATAGCCCAATAAGCAGATGATGTGTTATTCACGGTAACATCCCCATTTCTGTTCCTGACTCCCGAGATCATGTTAGAGTTTAATAAATTCGGCCGATATTCAAACTTCTTGGTGAACCCACAGAAATCAGAGATTCTGAACATCTCACTCCCGCAAAACACATTCCAGTCACTCTCTGCCATATGCTCACTAAAACTTCAAACTAAAGCCCTTAAATACTTAGGTATCTATCTCTCACTGGTTCCGGCAACTCTGTTTGAGAGCAATTTTATTTCCCTTTTGCACACAACACAAAGAGACTTGCGAACATGGGCAACAAAACCAATCTCGTGTGCGAACATGGGCAACAAAACCAATCTCGTGGTGGGACAAACCCAATGTATAAAAATGACCACACTACCTAGAATTTTATACATCCTCTAAGCACTACCACTGCCCCTACCAAAATAATTTGCCATACAATTACAAAAACAGATTACCTTATTCATTTTTGGGTAAGAGCAAGCACAGAATAAACAGGGACAATATGTACAGAAAAATCCACCAACTGAGGCTTAGGTCTCCCTTGCATAGCAAATTACCTAGTAGCTAGTAACCTACAGCGGGTCTTGGACTAGCATGGTGCAAGAAGCACTAAGGCATGGATAGCAATGGACTCACACATCCGGAAAACACCCACGGTTGGCGCCCTATGCTGGGTCCCCAGAACCTGAGACCCCCGCAATGCTCGGGTCTGGAAGTATATAAACATGTTTTTGATTCATGGGATACTGTTGATCTCCAACATTAACACATAATGGGCAGAAGACCCCCCCCCCTCTTCCCCATCCCCACCAATGCAGAGTTGATTGGAGGCCTAGACAGAGGATACAAAAGATTGACAGAATGGGAATACACGACACCACTGAAAGACTTCACAAATAAGGGCAAACTATTAAATAGAGAGAACATTCAGGAAGTAGCAGGGGGAACTTACTCCAGCTGGCTTAAACACTCACAACTCTCACACTTTATCCACACGTCTCCCCATAAAGCGGACTTTCTACGAAAATTAACCCCATTCGAACAACTCTGTGAAAAAACGAGACAATACCACACTCCCTATCAATAACTCGGAAACTTTTATTGACACCCCATACAACAACACTCCCTGCATATACCACCAAGTGGCATGTAGAATTAGGGATGACCCTAGAAATAGAGGAGTGGAGGAGAATCTTTAAACACAACAAAAGAGCATCAACTTTCCCCCGACTCTTGGAACTTAACTTAAAAGTGCTGATGCGTTGGTACCTCACTCTTGCCTACACTCTATTTACCCAGGAGCTAGTGACAGATGTTGGAGGGCCTGTGATAAAAAAGGGAGCTACATTCACATGTGGTGGGAGTGCCCAAAAGTAAGATCGTTATGGCAAAGTGTAGATGGCCACTTTAAAAAAATTCTCACAGACAACTTTATGTTGACCCCCAGAATAGCTTTACTCAATGACTTACCAAAGTTCTCGTGCACATTATGGCTGACCCTACCAAAGACAGCTCTAAATGGGGCTAAATTATTAATAGCATATAGATGGAAGACACAAGACAGCTCAACCAAACAACAATGGATAGAAAAGGTCACAGACCTGCTTTCACTAGAAGAACATGGGTTCCTCAAAAGACAAAAAATTTACACCCTCCATGACATCAAATGTATTTTGGAAGAGTACACTCATACTTCATAACACACAAAGGCAAAGAATTAGATGATTTTACCTCCTATGGTCACCCAGTCAGTCTTGAGAGGTTCTACCTACCTTCCACTTGGTGCCCCTCTTCTTTTTATTGCATAATTATTCCTCGCTCTTGCCTTCAAATAACTTGTTGTTAGGTAAGTCCTACATTTTACTTCCTAGCCTTGGGCCATAGGATAATACAACACGATACTCGACCATGAAAAAGCATAATTAGAATACCTCAGGAACTTACCTGGGATCTCTACCCCTAAAAAAGAACTAAATATACTCAAGGACAAGAACGACATCTCAAACAAAGACTGTATATAAAAGAAAAATATTTTATAGCTTTCGAAGCACATTCAAAAGTGGCGAGTGAGCACCACTTAAGTTTTTGTTTTATTTGCAAATTAATCTAACTTAATACATGATCCATTTCAGCATACAAACAATGTACCACAATGAAAATGTATAATTTTGTATGTAATGTGATCTACAGTTCAATAAAATGTTTTAAAAAAATCCCCTTGGATGAATATTATTAGGACCCACTGACTTTTTACATTTATTTTTGGTAATGCGAATATCATCTTCTGCAAAAAGCTTAGTGCTAAGCTTATTTCTATTTTTTGTAGACATTTTATCTTCACAATATTTTGTAAAGACAGAACTAAAGTAATCATTGAGACAGTCTGCAATTTGCTTATCTCCTACTATTCTACCATCAACTGTTTTCAAATTTTACCATTTCAACCTTAGTTTTTCTACTTTCTTTGATATATCTAAAGAAGGCTTTGTCCCTGAGTTGTCGGAGTCCCTGTACTCTGTATAACTGATCAAATAAAAGGGGCACAAACAAGTGTATAAAGTGAAAATCCACAATGGCACCCTTTAAAATCCCCACTGTTCTCGAGCCCCCGTTATAAGAGTTTGCCCTTTCAAAGAGATGTTTAGGTATTCTCCCATGTAGGAAAATCAGCCTTCCTAAAGTCTAAAACTTTGGTTCATGCCTGCACATGAATACTAAAATCAGATTGATGATCACTGGATCTTATAATATTTTTTATTGAAGTTATAAAAAGTACAAGCACAACCAGGTTATACTACTTACAAATCCATGTTGGCAATAATATACAGGTCTCTCTGATATATTATAGTAGCAACATATATTAAAAGTACGACCTTAATTGGAAATTAATATAAAAACTCAGTAAGACAAAACAACAGTTGATAACACTTGTAAGAATATAACATACAATATTAAAAGCAAACCTCTTATTTATCCATTTTTCAAATATGATCAAATTTCCCCTTATTACACATAATAAGGCTGCTCATAAACCTTTTACCTTCTTATAGTAAGCTAAGGTCACCTGTGGGCCCTCAAAATAATATCCTTGTCATGGGAAGGATTTAAGGGGGATATAGAGATAATGAAATAAAGTTTCTATAAGATGCATTTTCTTATGCTTATCCAATAAGCCGATGGGAGTATGGGGGAGGGAGCAGAAGGAAGGAGAATGGTGAGGTGATTAAGCTGGCACTGACCTAGGAGGCTAAGGTTAGGGGTACAAAGAAAAAGATAATATTTTAATGCTTAAATGCTGGGCTGATAAAAAAAGAAAAAAAAATGATATTGGGCTCACTGTGATAGCTGTGATATCTCCCCTCAGGGGTTACTGTCACCACTGGACGGAGCCGGAAAAGGGATAAGGGATATGACCCACTCTCTCTCAAGAGTGGGAAAGGGAAAGGGGAGATATCTTTTAACCTTCTATGCTTTAATCTTCTAAACTCGGGTAATGTTTGATGTGGACATTATGGCCTCTAGTTATCAAGCTCCGTCATTTTCTTGCATTCGCCGGCCCAATACGCTCACCTAAGCTCGCCTCACATCGCCACCACCGACCTGAATACGTTCGCCAAAGTTATCAAAAAAGCTGTCAAATAGCCGCGCACCAAGTACGGGGCGATGAGCAGCGGACTGTGATAGTTATCACTCTTCCGATCTAGCTGCTCTTCGGCTTTTTTACAGCTTTATTGATATCCCTGTCACTAAGCACTCACATTATACTATACTGTTCTACCCCCTATATCGGCGCCCCCGGAGCCCCCCGCAACTAAATAAAGTTATTAACCCCTAAACCGCCGCTCCTAGACCCCGCTGCAACTATAATAAATGTATTAACCCCTAAACTGCCGCTCCCAGACCCCTCCGCCACCTACATAATACCTATTAACCCCTATCCTGCCCCCCTATACCGCCGCCATCTATAATAAAGTTATTAACCCCTATCCTGTGGATCCCGGACCCCGCCGCAACTAAATAAATTGTTTAACCCCTAAACCGCCGCTCCCGGACCCCGCCACCACCTATATTAAACTTATTAACCCCTAATCTGCCCCCCCTACACCGTCGCCACCTATAATAAATTTATTAACCCCTATCCTGCCCCCTTATACTGCTGCCATCTATATTAAACTAATTAACCCCTAAACCTAAGTCTAACACTAACCCTAACACCCCCCTAACTTAAATATTATTTATCTTATTATTATCTTATTAACTAAATTAATCCTATTTAAAACTAAATATTTATCTATAAAATAAACCATAAGATATTATTATTATTATTATCTGTTATTTGTAGAGCGCCAACAGATTCCGCAGCGACAATATTAATAATAATAATTATATTGTAGCTATTTTAGGATTTATTTTTATTTTACAGGCAAATTTAAATTTATTTTAACTAGGTACAATAGCTATTAAATAGTTATTAACTATTTAATAGCTACCTAGTTAAAATTAATTTACCTGTAAAATAAAAACTAACCTAAGTTACAATTACACCTAACACTACACTATCATTAAATAAATTATTCCTATTTAAAACTAAATACTTACCTGTAAAATAAACCCTAAGATAGCTACAATGTAATTAATAATTACATTGTAGCTATTTTAGGATTTATATTTATTTTACAGGTAACTTTGTATTTATTTTAACTAGGTACAATAGTTATTAAATAGTTATTAACTATTTAAAAACTACCTAGCTAAAAAAAATACAAAATTACCTGTAAAATAAATCCTAACCTAAGTTACAATTAAACCTAACACTACACTATCATTAAATTAATTAAATAAATTAGCCACCAATACCTACAATTAAATACAATTAAATAAACTAAACTAAATTACAAAAAAACCCCACTAAATTACAGAAAATAAAAAAATATTACAAGAAGTTTAAACTAATTACACCTAATCTAAGCCCCCTAATAAAATTAAAAAAAAAAAAAAAAAAAAAAAAAAGTCCCTACCCTATTCTACATTAAAAAGTAATCAGCTCTTTTACCAGCCCTTAAAAGGGCTTTTTGCGGGGCATGCCCCAAAGTAATCAGCTCTTTTGCCTGTAAAAAAAAATACAACCCCCCAACATTAAAACCCACCACCCACATACCCCTACTCTAACCCACCCAAACCCCCCTTAAATAAACCTAACACTAACCCCCTGAAGATCTCCCTACCTTGAGTCGTCTTCACCCAGCCGGGCCGAAGTCTTCATCCGATGGGGCAGAAGAGGACATCCAGACCGGCAGAAGTCTTCATCCTATCCGGGCAGAAGAGGAAATCCGGACCGGCAGACATCTTCATCCAAGCGGCATCTTCTATCTTCATCCATCCGATGAGGAGCAGCTCCATCTTCAAGACCTCTGGCATGGAACATCCTTCTTCACAGACAACTACCCGACGAATGAAGGTTCCTTTAAGTGACGTCATCCAAGATGGCGTCCCTCAAATTCCGATTGGCTGATAGGATTCTATCAGCCAATCGGAATTAAGGTAGGAAAAATCTGATTGGCTGATGCTATCAGCCAATCAGATTGAAGTTCAATCCGATTGGCTGATCCAATGAGCCAATCGGATTGAACTTCAATTAGGATTAGGTTAGGATTTATTTTACAGGTAATTTTGTATTTTTTTAGCTAGTTAGTTATTAAATAGTTAATAACTATTTAATAACTATTGTACCTAGTTAAAATAAATACAAAGTTACCTGTAAAATAAATATAAATCCTAAAATAGCTACAATGTAATTATTAATTACATTGTAGCTATCTTAGGGTTTATTTTACAGGTAAGTATTTAGGAATATATATATATAGGAATAATTTATTTAATGATAGTGTAGAGTTAGGTGTAATTGTAACTTAGGTTAGTTTTTATTTTACAGGTAAATTAGTCTTTATTTTAACTAGGTAGCTATTAAATAGTTAATAACTATTTAATAGCTATTGTACCTAGTTAAAATAAATTTTAATTTGCCTGTAAAATAAAAATAAATCCTAAGATAGCTACAATATAATTAAGTAAGTAATCAAGTAAGCTAGTGCTGAGTGCTGTCATGTGCTCATTGGAGCTAACAGAGAACTCCTGTTGCGTGTCTTCTCCTGTGATACCATGTTGTACATTCCCAGTCTCATCTGATTGCATGGGTACTGCCTCAGTTTCTAGAGGAATCAGTGTGTGAGGAAATGAAATCTGTCCCGTGTTAAATACATGGTTAGCCTCAGCTTTTGATGTGCCTTCTAAATGTGCTGGGGTCAGTAACGCTCTAAGGTCCCTTCTGAGGTCTCAGAGAAATTCAGCTATGTGCATTTTCATTTTCTCCTCCCATATCTCACCTGCTGTCGCCATCCCAGATCCGGGGTAGGAGTAGGTCAGTTCGGTCTTTAGTCTATCACCTCAATCCATATCTCTGTTGCTTCTAGTTAATGTGTACGCTCCACATGGGTGAAAAGATGGCCGCTCCCAAATGGTAGCTGCTTAGGCTGGGGTGCCTGTATATCAGGGCAGCTTGTTTCTAGAGCCTCTTCTTTTTATATTTTGCCCGGCAAGCAGAGTCTAGTCATCTGGGCAGGCAACAGCAGCTGAATAGTAGATTTTGAACAGTCTTAATACCATTCAGAAGTAAAGCTTAGCCGGAGCTATCAAAGAGTGCAGCCATTCAGTGCTGTGGCTCATGATCACTGGATCTTAAATCCTCTACTACATACACATCAGTTACTGTATCACTTTTTGTAAGTATTAAATCTAATATAGCTTCCTTTCGAGTTGGTTCCCTAACCAATTGCTCAAGTGGTTACCCTTCAAGAATATAGCTGATTCTAGCTGCTCTTGAACAGGGAATCGTCCAGTCTACATTTAGCAAATTCTAGTGCCTCATTACTATAATGCTTTTACATCATTGTGGGTGTGTTTTGATGCCATCATTAAGGTAAAATTATTTTGGCTCAAATGTCTTTCAGTATAGGAATGGATGACATAATCAGTCCTTCAAGATCATAGTGTCCATTCAAAGAAGTCTAAATACTGTGTAAAACAAAAATAAATGTGTGTCTGGTATATTTTACAGTATTATCGATCATCATGAAGAGTGTATTACAAATTGATAACCATGAAAATAATCATAATAAAATCCAAAATACTAATTATCATTACATATAATCAATAATATTCTAAAATATATCACTGAATACTAACTTAAGTGTGATCTATGTAATAATAATATTCCCTACATTACCAATAATGTGAATTATATCAATTACAACTATGTCCAGGTCATGAGAATCATTGTACCATGCTTCTTTTATATCTACAAAATCTAAGTTGTCCCTAGTCATTATTGAAGTGAATTCAGAAAAACAAAAAAAAAAAAAAACCTTTCTTCTAGAATTTCTAGAACTGTAACTTGGACTAACAGTTTCATCATGCTGTGGGGGGCAGGAAGATATTTTTATGCTACTCCTTTACTAGTTTAAATTACTTTTAATAAAGCATTTAAACTCATCTCCCTGATAACCTGTTCCTTTAGCATCCAAATGCAAACTGTCTCCCTTAAAGGGACAGTCTAGGCCAAAATAAACTTTCATGATTCGGATAGGGCATGTAATTTTAAACAGTTTTCCAATTTACTTTTATAACCAATTTTTCTTTGTTCTCTTGGTATTCTTAGTTGAAAGCTTAACCTAGGAGGTTCATATGCTAATTTCTTAGACCTTGAAGGCCACCTCTTTTCAGAATGCATTTTAAAAGTTTTTAACCACTAGAGGGTGTTAGTTCATGTGTTTCATATAGCTAACACTGTACTCATGCACGAGAAGTTATCTGGGAGCAGGCACTGATTGGCTAAACTGCAAGTCTGTCAAAAGAACTGAAATAAAGGGGCAGTTTGCAGAGGCTTAGATACAAGATAATCACAGAGGTTAAAAGTATATTAATATAACTGTGTTGGTTATGCAAAACTGGGGAATGGGTAATAAAGGGATTATCTATCTTTTAAAACAATAAAAATTCTGGTATAGACTGTCCCTTTAAATAACCTAGTATCTTGCCAAACAGAGTTATGGTGGCCTAAAAAACAACAATCCTCTTTCCCTGCACCACTTTTTTAACCTAGAATTAAATCTTATTATCCGCTCCATCGTTCCTGCTTCCTAGCCATACACAGGTAAAATAGCAGAAAATTATACAGTTGATGAAACATGCGGTAAATGATATACTAGGTCTAAAACTCTCTCTGAACTTGCTGTCTTAAAGGGATAGGAATTAAAAAAAAATGCTCAGCATGAATCATGCAAGTTAATTTTTTTTAAGATACTTTTAAATTAATTTCTGTTTAAAATGTACTTTGCTCTCTTGATATCCACTGATGAAAAATAATATGTACATATCCTACACTAGTGGGAGCTATCTGGTGACTGGTGCCTGCACACATTTGTCTCGTGATTAGCTGGCTAGATGTGTTCATCTAGCTCTCAGTAGTACATTGCTGCTCCTTCAGCAAAGGATATCAAGGGAATGAAGCAGATTTGACAATAGAAATAAATTGGAAAGTTGTTTAAAATTGCAAATTGTATCTGAATCCTGAAAGAAACCAATTGGGTCTCATGCCCCTTTAACAATTCTCTACATTCTTTTTTATTTTCTATAAAAGATACAAACAGTACAATTACAATAACATAATTTATGTAAGAACTTACCTGATAAATTCATTTCTTTCATATTAGCAAGAGTCCATGAGCTAGTGACGTATGGGATATACATTCCTTCCAGGAGGGGCAAAGTTTCCCAAACCTCAAAATGCCTATAAATACACCCCTCACCACACCCACAAATCAGTTTAACGAATAGCCAAGAAGTGGGGTGATAAGAAAAAAAGTGCAAAAGCATAAAAAATAAGGAATTTGGAAATAATTGTGGTTTATACAAAAAAATCATAACCACCATAAAAAAAGGGTGGGCCTCATTGACTCTTGCCAATATGAAAGAAATGAATTTATCAGGTAAGTTCTTACATAAATTATGTTTTCTTTCATGTAATTAGCAAGAGTCCATGAGCTAGTGACGTATGGGATAATGAATACCCAAGATGTGGATCTTCCACGCAAGAGTCACTAGAGAGGGAAGGATAAAATAAAGACAGCCAATTCCGCTGAAAAATAATCCACACCCAAAACAAAGTTTAAATCTTATAATGAAAAAAACTGAAATTATAAGCAGAAGAATCAAACTGAAACAGCTGCCTGAAGTACTTTTCTACCAAAGACTGCTTCAGAGGAAGAAAACACATCAAAATTATAGAATTTAGTAAAAGTATGCAAAGAAGACCAAGTTGCTGCTTTGCAAATCTGATCAACCGAAGCTTCATTCCTAAATGCCCAAGAAGTAGAGACTGACCTAGTCGAATGAGCTGTAATCCGTTGAGGCGGAGTTCTACCCGACTCAACATAAGCATGATGAATCAAAGACTTTAACCAATATGCCAAAGAAATGGCAGAAGCCTTCTGACCTTTCCTAGAACCAGAAAAGATAACAAATAGACTAGAAGTCTTTCGGAAATCTTTAGTAGCTTCAACATAATATTTCAAAGCTCTAACTACATCCAAAGAATGTAACGATCTTTCCTTAGAGTTCTTAGGATTAGGACATAATGAAGGAACCACAATTTCTCTACTAATGTTGTTAGAATTCACAACCTTAGGTAAAAATTTAAATGAAGTTCGCAAAACCGCCTTATCCTGATGAAAAATCAGAAAAGGAGACTCACAAGAAAGAGCAGATAATTCAGAAACTCTTCTAGCAGAAGAGATGGCCAAAAGAAATAAAACTTTCCAAGAAAGTAATTTAATATCCAGCGAATGCATAGGTTCAAACGGAGGAGCTTGAAGAGCCCCTAGAACCAAAATATTTCTTGTACATAAGATGTAAGAATGGCAATATATAAAGCATAAATACTAATGGATTCTGCATGTAAAAGTATATCATAATAACTTATTACAAACCATAGCTAAAGATAAACGTTTATAACATTTAAAATAAATGAACTTAGCTTTGGTAGAACTGAAACTCAGTTAAGCGTTTTTCCAGAAGTGGCTTCTGATTCGGGGTCAATCTGAGACATCTTGCAATATGTAATAGAAAAAACAACATATAAAGCAAAATTGATCAAATTCCTTAAATTACAGTTTCAGGAATGGGAAAAAAATGCCAATGAACAAGCTTCTAGCAACCAGAAGCAATAAACAGTGAGACTTAAATATTGACTGATTTATTCATATGCATTATCCCAAATATGAAACTGACTGTCTGAAATAAGGAATGTTGAACATCCTGAATCAAGGCAAATAAATGTTTAAACACATATATTTAGAACTTTATATAAAAGTGCCCAACCATAGCTTAGAGTGTCACAGAAAATAAGACTTACTTACCCCAGGACACTCATCTACATGTAGTAGAAAGCCAAACCAGTACTGAAACGAGAATCAGTAGAGGTAATGGTATATATAAGAGTATATCGTAGATCTGAAAAGGGAGGTAAGAGATGAATCTCTACGACCGATAACAGAGAACCTATGAAATAGACCCCGTAGAAGGAGATCATTGAATTCAAATAGGCAATACTCTCCTCACATCCCTCTGACATTCACTGCACACTGAGAGGAAAACCGGGCTCCAGCCTGCTGTGAAGCGCATATCAACGTAGAATCTAGCACAAACTTACTTCACCACCTCCATGGGAGGCAAAGTTTGTAAAACTGATTTGTGGGTGTGGTGAGGGGTGTATTTATAGGCATTTTGAGGTTTCAGAAACTTTGCCCCTCCTGGAAGGAATGTATATCCCATACGTGGGGATATTTGTATAGTTTGCAGTGCGACCGGAGTAACTCTGAACCAGATTTACTCAGTCTAAATCTTGCCTAGTGTTTGATACTATGTTAAGATGTTTATTTGATACTGTGTAAAACAAATGCAAGTGTAAGTTTGAATTTACTAGAAGTATAATAATTTCAATCCGTTATATGAAAGACAGATATCTGATATTTAGTAAATAATATAAAGAATTTATTCAAAGTAACTTATAAATACATGCATACAGTAAAAACAATAAAAGCTAAAACTACCTATTATTTTTTGACCGGATCCGGAATTAAAATATAATCAATACAAAACAGTTAGAAATATAATTATTCTAAAATATAATAGCGTTCCTAGAAATGTGTTTGTGATATTATTAACTCGAGCAAAAAAGGGGGGCTTACAGTTTATATGTAGATTCCTGCATATATTGATATAACACACATGAAATAGAAGAGTATGCAAAAATGCATTCGCCCGGGGCTTAAAAAATAAAATAAAAGGTACCTTAAAAAAGAAAAAATTCCAAGATGGTTGTACTATACCGGTATAGTTATTCTGTAAATCCTGTTTGTTGAAGCAAACTATTATGGAAACCCACCAGGGGGTCTCTTATAATCGTATCCAGAGGGTCAGTATGGCAATAGTTTGTTGCTTTAGTTGTGATCTTTTTTGATGATGTGTAGATTACGATTTTTTGTATCCTTTGTTGGAGGACCCACCAGGGGGTCTTACATAGTCTTTCAGGTGTATTTTATTGTCCAAAAAACAATCCTCTCTTTGTTCTTGTTAATTATTTAGTTGGATGTTGTCTGACTTTTATTCTCTAATTAACTTTTGTTGAGCGGTTCGGTTAGAGAAGTATTCTCAAGTTGCCAAAAAATGTGTGATGTTAGGAGATCTTGTGTATCCTTTGTTGGAGGACCCACCAGGGGGTCTTACACAGTCTTTCAGGTGTATTTTATTGTGCAAAATACAATCTTCTATTTGTTCTTGCTGATTATTTAGTTGGATGTTGTCGGACTTTGTTCTCTAATTTACTTTTGTTGAGCGGTTCGGTTAGAGAAAAGTCCACAAATTGCCAAGCTGTGCGATGTTTTAGGCTATGTTTTGAGCTTTTTTGGTTTCTGTGTGACCTTTTTTAAGTATTTGGATTCTTTTGCGGTACCGGAGGGCTCACACTAGAGTCGAGTTCTGCTAGATTTCTGACTTGTTTTTTTGCTCTCTCATTTGTTGGCGGTCCTCGATCTTTGTACCTTGCATAATTTTGTTCCGATAGCGCTTCTACTTCCTTGTCTTGATCTTTAGTGTAGAGCTGCTGGATATGATTTAGTGCAGATGTGGAAGTTGGAATAAAGTCCTGAGTCTCTGGAGCAGTATGTCTGGACGCGTTTCGGCTGTCAACTGCAGCCTTTTTCATACATAATCATTATGTATGAAAAAGGCTGCAGTTGACAGCCGAAACGCGTCCAGACATACTGCTCCAGAGACTCAGGACTTTATTCCAACTTCCACATCTGCACTAAATCATATCCAGCAGCTCTACACTAAAGATCAAGACAAGGAAGTAGAAGCGCTATCGGAACAAAATTATGCAAGGTACAAAGATCGAGGACCGCCAACAAATGAGAGAGCAAAAAAACAAGTCAGAAATCTAGCAGAACTCGACTCTAGTGTGAGCCCTCCGGTACCGCAAAAGAATCCAAATACTTAAAAAAGGTCACACAGAAACCAAAAAAGCTCAAAACATAGCCTAAAACATCGCACAGCTTGGCAATTTGTGGACTTTTCTCTAACCGAACCGCTCAACAAAAGTAAATTAGAGAACAAAGTCCGACAACATCCAACTAAATAATCAGCAAGAACAAATAGAAGATTGTATTTTGCACAATAAAATACACCTGAAAGACTGTGTAAGACCCCCTGGTGGGTCCTCCAACAAAGGATACACAAGATCTCCTAACATCACACATTTTTTGGCAACTTGAGAATACTTCTCTAACCGAACCGCTCAACAAAAGTTAATTAGAGAATAAAAGTCAGACAACATCCAACTAAATAATTAACAAGAACAAAGAGAGGATTGTTTTTTGGACAATAAAATACACCTGAAAGACTATGTAAGACCCCCTGGTGGGTCCTCCAACAAAGGATACAAAAAATCGTAATCTACACATCATCAAAAAAGATCACAACTAAAGCAACAAACTATTGCCATACTGACCCTCTGGATACGATTATAAGAGACCCCCTGGTGGGTTTCCATAATAGTTTGCTTCAACAAACAGGATTTACAGAATAACTATACCGGTATAGTACAACCATCTTGGAATTTTTTCTTTTTTAAGGTACCTTTTATTTTATTTTTTAAGCCCCGGGCGAATGCATTTTTGCATACTCTTCTATTTCATGTGTGTTATATCAATATATGCAGGAATCTACATATAAACTGTAAGCCCCCCTTTTTTGCTCGAGTTAATAATATCACAAACACATTTCTAGGAACGCTATTATATTTTAGAATAATTATATTTCTAACTGTTTTGTATTGATTATATTTTAATTCCGGATCCGGTCAAAAAATAATAGGTAGTTTTAGCTTTTATTGTTTTTACTGTATGCATGTATTTATAAGTTACTTTGAATAAATTCTTTATATTATTTACTAAATATCAGATATCTGTCTTTCATATAACGGATTGAAATTATTATACTTCTAGTAAATTCAAACTTACACTTGCATTTGTTTTACACAGTATCAAATAAACATCTTAACATAGTATCAAACACTAGGCAAGATTTAGACTGAGTAAATCTGGTTCAGAGTTACTCCGGTCGCACTGCAAACTATACAAATATCCCCATATTCTAACAACTATCTTTTTAGTTATAGGTGGTTTTCTTTGAGGTAAAACCACAGTTTGTAGTGTTTTCGTTGCCGCTAAATTCACACCAACATTTAGGGTAGAATTGAAAGTTGCTCTTCCAAAAGCAACTATCACATTTGTCCACTATATCCCATACGTCACTAGCTCATGGACTCTTGCTAATTACATGAAAGAAAGCTGTCTTTTTGATAAGAATATCAAACATAAATGTTCTTAATATCAATACAAAATATGATTCTTATCCCTGTGAGAAGTAGCTCCTGGAAGACTTCCTGCCTCCCTTGCTTCTCCTTAACTTTCACTCCTCAAAATAGAGTTACCCACTGACAGTATTTTCATCAAACACATTACAGGTGTTTTCTTACTTGGAGATTTGTCTATCTGCAGCCCCAAACTGGCAATGAAAAGCAGCCCTGGAACTTTATTAGGTACACCTGTTCAATTGCTTGGTAACACAAATTGCTAAGGATTGGTGTAAGTAACACAAATAACACAAACAAATAACACAGTAACAGAAATTGCTAATCAGCCAAACACATGGCAGCAACTCAATGCATTTAGGCATCTAGACGCAGTGAAGACGACTTGCGGAATTTAAAACCGAGCATCAGAATGGGGAAGAAAGGGGATTTAAGTGACTTTAAACGTGGTATGGCTGTTGGTGCTAGATGGGCTGGTCTGAGTATTTAAAAAACTGCTGATTTACTGGGATTTTCATGCACAACCATCTCTAGGGTTTACAGAGAATGGTCCGAGAATGAGAAAATATACAGCGAGCGGCAGTTGTGTGGACGAAAATGCCTTGTTGAGGTAATTTTTATTCATGGTGTGCTACTGAGAATGGGCAGACTGGTTTGGGATGATAGAAAGGCAACAGTAACTCAAATAACCACTCGTTACAACCAAGTGATGCAGAATACATCTCTGAACGCACAACACATTGAACCTTGAAGCAGATGGGCTACAGCAGCAGAAGACCACACTGGGTGCCACTCCTGTCAGCTAAGAACAGGAAACTGAGGCTAAAATTTGCACAGGCTCACCAAAATTGGTCAACAGAGGATTGGAAAAACTCTGCCTGGTTTGACGAGTCTCGATTTCAGTTGTGACATTCAGATGGTTGGGTCAGAATTTGGCGTAAACAACATGAAAGTATGGATCCATCCTGCCTTGTATCAACGGTTCAGGCTGGTGTTGTAATGGTGTGGGAGATATTTTCTTGGCACATTGTGGGCCCCTTAGTACCATTTGAGCATCATTTAAATGCCACTGCCTACCTGAGAATTGTTGCTGACCATGTCCTTACCTACAGTCACTACAGTGTACCCATCTTCTGATGGCTTCTAACAGCAGGATAATGCTTCATGTCACAAAGCTCAAGTCATCTCAAACTGGTTTCTTGAACATGACAATGAGTTCACTTTACTCCAATGGCCTCCACAGTCACCAGATCTCAATCCAATAGAGCACCTTTGGGATGTGGTGGAACGGGAGATTTGCATCATGGATGTGTAGCCGACAAATCTGCAGCAACTGCGTGATGCTATCATGTCAATATGGACCAAAATGTCTGAGGAATGTTTCCAAAGCCTTGTTGAATCTATGCCATGAAGAATTAAGGCAGTTCTGAAGGCAAAAGGGGGTCCAACCCGGTACTAGCAAGGTGTATAAATAAAATGGCCGGTGAGTGTGTGTATATATATATATTTATATATATATATATATATATATATACTGTATATATATATATATATATATATATATATATATATATATATATATATATTTATATATATATATATATATATATATATATATATATATATATATATATATATATATATATATATATATATATATATATATATATATATATATATATATATATAAGAAAATAGATGGCATTGTATTTGCACTCTCACCAAGTGTTCCCCAGCTGCCAGGGTGATCTAAAATAGAACACAGTCCAAGCAAAGCAAAAAAAGCACTCACTGGGCTTTAGTCAACAATAACTCAAAAGGTTACATTTATTTTAGGCGTGATGTTTCGGAGTAAACAAACCCCTTCCTCTGACAAACAAATGTGGTACAAACAAAACTTAAATAGGCCTTTGTGACCCTCCTCTAAACAATCTGCTAATGAAAAAACAGAGTGTGCAAACATTCAAGTGCTAGTAAATAAGCATAGAGATTAAACCGTGTACAGAATAATAATGTGTTGAAGTCTGTCTTAATAGACTATAGATACCATCACTAGAGCTCACAAAGACACAGCGCCCATGAACGAAATCATAAAAATAATAATGATAAAAGTGTATTGACACTGTTCAACAGCCCAAAGTACTACTATCGAAGCTCTATACTCCCATTGGAGGAAAGCCGCACACCCCCTACGCCCGTTGGACTCCATGTTATACATACAATTAGACCAACAGACCGGCGTGTAATGCTGCATCGCTAAATAACGGAACCTCCCTTAAAAGCACAATAATCCACAACACTATATTATCAGCTAGAACATTTCCCCACATTGCAGAAAACAATCAGATATTGCGTTCCTTAACTTGAACAGCTTATGCCATGTCAGATAAACAACCAATGTCAAGGAGACAAAGTAACAACAGGAGTCATCCAACAATCAGCGTAGTGTGCCAAACAAAAGGAGGCGTATACACAGATCCAGTAAACAAAGTGTCATCCGAGATATCCATGTCAGACACACAATTAAACCGACAGATCAGGGTGTAGTGTTCAACATATAGGTATCAGAGCCCCATATAAAGGCACGATACCTCACAAAAAAAAAAACTCAGCTGGATCACACCCGTAAATCACAACAGATAGCCAGATACCGCAATCATCAACTTGAGAATCCAGCGATATATCAGATAGTCAACCGTTGTTAGGGAAACCAAATAGAAACAATAGCAGTCCGCCAATCAGCAAAAGCGCCAAGCAAAGAAGGCGTAGTTACCAATCACACAACCTAGTGACATCAGAAAGAGTCAGGGAGGGGCAATGAACCTGTCAAAATACAATAAAAAGTATAACTGCTACATCGCATCATAAGCCTTCCATTACAGACAAAACTTACCGTGAATCACTGTGCACAAAGGAACGTGTTAAAAAAGCGAAAGCCAGTGAGGTATATTTAGTGATGGATAGACATACCAGTAAGCAAACTCATTCATCATATAGCTAAATCAAAATACACACTGTGTCACAAACCATCATGACAGACACAATCTTTTCCAAATGGATACCGTAACCACAAGGTATCAAGAGACACAATTACGTGTCACTAATTAAAAACATATCTCTTGATACCTTATGGATACGGTATCCATTTAGAATAGATTGTGTCTGTCATGATGGGTTCTGACACAGTGTGTGTTTTGATTTAGCTATATGATGAATGAGTTTGCTTACTGGTATGTCTATCCATCACCAAATATACCTCACTGGCTTTCTCTTTTTAACACGTTCCCTTGTGCACAGTGATTCTAGTTTTGTCTATAATGGGAAGGCTTATGATGCGATGTAGCAGTTATACTTTTTGTTGTATTTTGACAGGTTCACGCCCCCTCCCTCTTTCTAATGTCACTAGGTTGTGTGATTGGTAACTACGCCTTCTTTGCTTAGCGCTTTTGATGATTGGCTCTTGTTTCTATATGGTTTACCTAACAACGGTTGACTATCCGATATATCGCTGGATTCTCATGTTTATGATTGCGGTATCCGGCTATCTGTTGTGATATTACGGGTGTGCTCCAGCTGAGTTTTTTTCTTCTTGTGTTTGTGAGGTATCGTGCCTTTATATGGGGCTCTGATACCTATATGCTGAACCAGTGACGTGCGGTGAGGTCAGAGCCTGGTGAGGCACCGGCTATGTTACACCAGAGAAACACATATATGAACCCAATAGAGGTAGCTTAAATTAAACTAAAGCATTGTTTCTCAATCACGGGCCTCAGGAACCCCCAACAGGGCAGGTTTTCATTATAGCTGAATCAGTGCACAGGTGAAATAAGTAGCTGATGGGTGAGAGCAAGTTAGTAAATTTGGTGTTACTGGTCAGCTGATTACTTCACCTGTGCACTGGTTCAGCTAGAATGAAAACCTGGCCTGTTGGGGGTACTTGAGAACCGTGGTTGAGAAACACAATTCTGTCGCACAGTGCCAGTTACTTAGCAATTAGAATGATACACAATCTCTTCTCTACTCACTACTGTGCTGGAAAAAGAAAAATAATTTACCATGATAAGAGGTGTCACAACTTCACTTCTAGTTTTTGAGTATGAGAAGCTGAAAAAGACATAGCATGCAGCTCTGCTCAATGGAGCACACACAAACTGCCCTTGCATAACTTTGCACACAAATGCACAAGACATGAAAAAAAGCCACAAAAGCCTTAAATCAATAATCTGCATCTCAATGACATACATGAAAAAAACAGGTACTATATCCCCGTGAATTTAAAGAGGATAATTTCAGGCAGAGGATATAACTATCTGATAGATAGAACCTACAAGTAAAATGCACAAAGTAAAAGAATGTCAGGAACAGTAGGAGGCAAATGTATTACCAATAAGAATGGTCAGATATAAATTAAACCTAATTTTTCTATGATAAATTCCCCTCGAGACTCAGAAGGTCAATTTTGGACCAAATTTACCTGATGGAACTAGGAAGAGGAGATCTAGCAATTGTAATGGTCACTCTTGGACCTTAGCAGTAATATTATGGAATAAAAAAAATGATTAAACGTAGCCTCATTTGTCACTTTAAATTATAGAAGGGATTATAGATTTACTGAACTAGCATGAAACATTTAGTAAGTAAGGGGCCCCTGCAATAAAATGATGCTCTCAGCCCCCCTGTAATAAATTATGCCCCCAGCCCCCCTGCAATAAAATTATGCCCCCCAGCCATAAATGATGCCCTCAGCCCCCCTGCAATAAATAATGCCCCAGCCCCCCTGTCATAAATTATGCCCCCAGACCCCAGCAATAAATGGTTCCCCCAGCCCCCCTGCAATAAAATTATGACCCCAGCCATAAATGATGCCCCCAGCCCCCCTGCAATAAAATGATGTCCCCAGCCCTGCTGCAATAAAATGATGCCCCCAGCACCCCTGCAATAAAATGATGACCCCAGCAATAAAATGATGCTCCCAGCAATAAAATGATGTCCCCAGCATCCTGCAATAAAATGATGCCCCAAACAAAAATATGATGCCCCCAGCCCCCCTGCAATAAAATGATGCTCCCAGCAATACAATGATGCCCCCAGCCCCACTGCAATAAATTATGCCCCCTGCAATAAAATGAAGCCCCCAGACCCCTGCAATAAAATGATGCCCCCAGCCCCCTGCAATAAAATGATGCTCCCAGCAATAAAAGTATGCCCCCAGCCTCCTGCAATAAGTTATACACCCAGCCCCCCTGCAATAAAATGATGCCCCCAACAAAAATATGATTCTCCCAGCCCCCCTGCAATAAAATTATGCCCCCTGTGAAGCATATAGCAAACAAAAAAGAACATGTGGCTGTATTAATGTTCTTCTTTAAATGTCCTGGCTTAGGATGCAACACCATATGAAGGATCCCAATATCAGTATATTTTCATGTTATTGCTCAAACTAGAACTTTAAGCCCTTTCATTTCAATATATGTTAGATGAGTCTTAATACATCAGCGTCTTGTTACTCCCTCCAGAATAGATAAGCAGCATAAAACCCTCTAGCCCTAATCTCCAAGTTAGAAAGACTGTAACCTAAAGTCGCTGATTCCGACCACTACCTACATTTGTTTTTAATAAAAAAAAAAAACGTGTCCCTAAACCCATCCTTCTTGTAATAAATAAATACAGGAGCTTATTGCCTCCCACAAAGAGCCAATGCTATTGCTTGAACTTGGCGTATGAGAAAAATTATCAAGCCCACCTGATCAAATGATGAAGTTATAATGCTTCGCCTGGTCCGATTGATGCGTGCCCACTCGAAAACTCACGGGCCCCTAAGTGGCACGCAGCACTAAGTGCAAAATATAAAGCTAGATTCTTTCTAAAAGATCACAACTTCAAATTACCCTACCTATGCATTGCAGAAGGCAGTCTGCAGAGGTTTGGGGGCATCGGTGGGGTGGAGGAAAATTGAATGAATAAATACATGAAAGTGTTAGTGTGCACTGCTCCTGTGCTGCAGAGATGGCGGCGCGATTGTAGTGACTCCTATCTCACCGGCATGACCGTTCCTGAGTGACGTAGATCGATGAGAGACTTCACATACTCACTCAGTCACGTGAATCTCACACTGGAGTCGACCGCCGATTGGCTGAGGGCTCCCGAGGCTGCTTAGAAGCAGCCTCTATAGGGAGCGGTATAGGTCACACAAAGAGCCTTAAGCGCCACTGAGTGGCGCTGTCTCTGGCCTTTAAGCCATCCATGTTGCGCAATGGAGGGGAGCTGAACGGCTCACACTCATAGCCTCTCCTTCATTGCGCAGTATGGATCGCAATGAATTGCTCAATCAACTATTCTAATTGTTCACAGTTCTTGATGGTGGAGTCGGCGTTTGGGGGGTGGGGGGGTAAGTTGTGGAACAATTTTTTTTTTCTATCATAAACTTTAAGATTTTTAATTTTATTGATAAAATAGAATTTAAAGGGTGTAATGCACACCTGCCTCCTATGACGGCACGTCACTGTGCTGAACACTACATGCTGACCTGTCGGTTTAATTGTGTGTCTGACACGGATAACTCGGATGACACTTTGTTTACTGGATCTGTGTATATGCCTTCTTTGTTTGGCGCACTACGCTGATTGGCGGGTGACTCCTGTTGTTACTTTGTCTCCTTGACATTGGTTGTTTATCTGACATGGCATAAGCTGTTCTAGTTAGGGATCACACTATCTGATTGTTTGCTGCAATGTGGGGAAATGTTCTAGCTGATAATATAGTGTTGTGGATTATTGTGCTTTTAAGGGAGGTTCCGTTATTTAGCGATGCAACATTACACGCCGGCCTGTTGGTCTAATTGTATGTATAACATGGAGTCCAATGGGCGTAGGGGTTGTGCGGCTTTCCTCCAATTGGAGTATAGAGCTTCGATAGTAGTACTTTGGCCTGTTGAACAGTGTCAATACACTTTTATCATTATTATTTTTATGATTTTGTTCATGGGCGCTGTGTCTTTGTGAACTCTAGTGATGGGATCTATAGTCTATTAAGACAGACTTCAACACATTATTATTCTGTAAACGGTTTAATCTCTATGCTTATTTACTAGCACTTGAATGTTTGCACACGCTGTTTTTCCATTGGCAGAATGTTTAGAGGAGGGTCACAAAGGCCTATTTAAGTTTTGTTTGTACCACATTTGTTTGTCAGAGGAAGGGGTTTGTTTACTCCGAAATGCCACGCCTAAAATAAATTTAACCTTATATATAATTATAATATAATGTGTGTGTGTTCCACAAATACAGCACTTTGGCAAATAAAAACTGAAAGGAATGGCATAAAGAATTGATGGAATGCAAAAAAAAGACAACGTATAATGAAAGACTACCTGTATTAACAACTTTCTATTAGTTCCATATGTCATATTGATCAATCCATTTGTCCATGTAATATTTGCACTGTTAAATAATTTTACCCGAATTATCAAAATTTGTTGATAAATCAAGTTGTGGGGTCACTATAAAGGAAAATTACAGAACTCTATCCCAAAGTATATGTAGCCGCAAGAGTGTGTTTCTTAACAGTCTGTTAAATTAAAAATGTCTAAGTATGTTTATAAACAGTAACATTTACAAGTTATAAAGGAAATAAAAAAAGTTACTGGCCTAAGTCACCTAGTCTCACCCTGAGCAATTTATGCTAGTTAGAAATTAATAGAGATGTGTAAGTGTCTATATATATATATATATATATATATATATATATATATATATATATATATATATATATATATATATATATATATATATATATATATATATATATATATATATATATATATTACCCTTAAAATGTCTAATATAAAGCTAATACAGTACTTAGTAACCTTAAAAAAAAATGTAACTGAAAATGTAGCTCTTATATTTAAAGTTTAATTTCTGTGAACACCTGCTCATTCCATATGACAATAATAGGGTGTGAACTTGTACCCACACCCACAATAATATATATACAGCATTGATGTGGCACTAATACACAGATTTTAAGATTTAAACAAATACACTTGCAGAGGGAAAGAAAATCATCTGTTTGTGCAGAAAGAATACACATATAGCACTCACATTGTTCCACAGAGAGAAAAAAAGTATAATGTAGTGTAGATAACTTGCAGTGACGTGCGGTGAGGTCAGAGGCTGGTGAGGCACTGACCTTGATACTCTCGAGAAACACATATATGAAATATAAAATGATACTGAGCAACAAGGACTATAGTCTGCGCTAATATTTGTGCATCTCTGACAGACACACAAACACACACATACAGACAGATTTACTCAAAAACACACACATTTACAGATTCATACATACACACAGACTCACACAAACACACACAGACAGACTGATACATACGCTCACACAAATACACACAGATTTTCAGATACATGCATACATACACAGACTAACACAAACACACATGAATTTACAGATACATACATACATACATACATACATACACAGACTTACAGATACATGCATACATACACAGACTCACTCAAATACACACAGATTTACAGATACATACATACAGACTCACTCACTCAACACACACACAGATTTACAGATACATGCATACACAGACTCACTCAAACACACACAGATTTACAGATACATACATACACAAACTCGCTCAAGCACACAGATTTACAGATACATACATACAGACTCACTCAAACACACACAGATTTACAGATACATATACAGACTCACTCAAACACACACATATTTACAGATACATACATACAGACTCGCTCAAACACACACAGATTTACAGATACATACATACAGACTCACTCAAACACACACAGATTTACAGATACATACATACACAGACTCACTCAAACACACAGATTTACAGAGACATACATACTGTGATGTACCTTTAAGATACACACACCCACTAGTGCTTCCTCCCTATTTAAGGAAGCACTTTGCCTGAAAATTGAAGAACATTGATAGCAAGTGTTCCGTGCACTTCTATTTCTATTTTTTCCTCAGGTCCTGAGACGTTAAAGGATAAAACCTCAAACCTCTACGTAAAGATTGTTCTACTCTTTGTCTGTCTGTTATACAGGCTATTGCGGCTATAATACATACTGGAGCCGTATCCGACAGATTCCTAAGCATCCGGAACTTCTTTCCCCCACTTCCGCTCAAACCGCGCTCACACACACAGGCATCAGCTTCACACGGCTCTCACTAACCGCTCTCCACGCTACAATCTGCAGCTCATCACGGAAACAAACAATTCGCTCTCCAAGCTTCAGTTGGTAACGTACTACTTAATACTTGAGTCTTGCATAAGTTTGTACTTACATGCTAACATATTTGGAGTATATATGAGCTGTTATAACATCCTATTATCCTTATTACACACCAACTCTGGGACTGATTTGTGTGATTGTAACTCTGTATATATTTTAGCATGTCTGTGTGAGTGCGTGAAGAAACAGAAGGGAAGTCGTTATTGCAAGTTTAAAACTACCTTCATTTATTCCTCTTGAACTATAAAGAATATTCTTAAGGTAGCTCATTTAAGACCTTTCTTACTATTTCTCCTTTGTTGAACTTTGCCAACCATGGCTTCACATATGTGAGTCCTAAATCTGTCATATTATTCTGAACTTATTGAATAATCTAATTTATTCACATAAGAAATCCTATTACTTACATTACCTGTCTCACCTTGTCTAATTCTGGTAAAATAACCATTTCTGCCAGCTTAGTACAAAAAAGAGCCACAAATCTTAATTTAAAGTTACAGTGCAGATTAAACTTGTAACTACTATCTAGGGCCTAGATTTAGAGTTGGGCGGTAGCCGTCAAAACCAGCGTTAGAGGCTCCTAACGCTGTTTTTTACCGCCCTCTGGTATTTGGAGTCAGTCATTAAAGGGTCTAACGCTCACTTTTCAGCCGCGACTTTTCCATACCGCAGATCCCCTTACGTCAATTGCGTATCCTATCTTTTCAATGGGATCTTTCTAACTCCGGTATTTAGAGTCGTGGCTGAAGTGAGCGTTAGAATTCTAACGACAAAACTCCAGCCGCAGAAAAAAGTCAGTAGTTAAGAGCTTTCTGGGCTAACGCCGGTTTATAAAGCTCTTAACTACTGTGCTCTAAAGTACACTAACAACAATAAACTACCTATGTACTACCTAAACTACCTATGTACACCTAAACCGAGGCCCCCCCACATTGCCGCCACTCTATAAAAATGTTTTAACCCCTAATCTTCCGCTCCGTACACTGCCGCCAACTACGTTATCCCTATGTACCCCTAATCTGCTGCCCCTAACACCGCCGACCCCTATATTATATTTATTAACCCCTAATCTGCCCCCCACAACGTCGCCGCCAGCTACCTACACTTATTAACCCCTAATCTGCCGTCCGCACGCCACGGCCAGCTACATTATAGCTATGTACCCCTAATCTGCTGCCCCTAACACCGCCGACCCCTATATTATATTTATTAACCCCTAATCTGCCCCCCACAACGTCGCCTACACCTGCCTACACTTATTAACCCCTAATCTGCCGAGTGGACCGCACCGCTATTATAATAAAGTTATTAACCCCTAATCCGCCTCACTCCCGCCTCAATAACCCTATAATAAATAGTATTAACCCCTAATCTGCCCTCCCTAACATCGCCGACACCTAACTTCAAGTATTAACCCCTAATCTGCCGATCGGAGCTCACCGCCACTCTAATAAATTTTTTAACACCTAAAGCTAATTTTAACCCTAACCCTAACACCCCTCTAAGTTAAATATAATTTTATTCTAACGAAATAAATTAACTCTTATTAAATAAATTATTACTATTTAAATCTAAATACTTACCTGTAAAATAAACCCTAATATAGCTACAATATAAATTATAATTATATTATAGCTATTTTAGGATTAATATTTATTTTACAGGCAACTTTGTATTTATTTTAACCAGGTACAGAGTTAAGAACTATTTAATAGCTAAAATAGTTAAAATAATTACAAAATTACCTGTAAAATAAATCCTAACCTAAGTTACAATTAAACCTAACACTACACTATCAATAAATTAATTAAATACAATATCTACAATTATCTACAATTAAACCTAACACTACACTATCAATAAATTAATTAAATAAAATACCTACAATTATCTACAATTAAACCTAACACTGCACTATCAATAAATTAATTAAATACAATATCTACAAATAAATACAATGAAATAAACTAACTAAAGTACAAAAAATAAAAAAGAACTAAGTTACAAAAAAATAAAAAAATATTTACAAACATTAGTAAAATATTACAACAATTTTAAACTAATTACACCTACTCTAAGCCCCCTAATAAAATAACAAAGCCCCCCAAAATAAAAAAATGCCCTACCCTATTCTAAATTAAAAAAGTTGAAAGCTCTTTTACCTTACCAGCCCTGAACAGGGCCCTTTGCTCCAGAAGAAAGAAGATTGAAGATGCGGCTTGATAGAAGACTTCATCCCGACGTCACTCTTCAGCCCCCCGCTTGGGCTTGGATCAACACTTCTGAGGACCGATCGGTGAACCTAGTATGGTGAAGATAAGGTAGGAAGATCTTCAGGGGCTTAGTGTTAGGTTTATTTAAGGGGGGTTTGGGTTAGATTAGGGGTATGTGGGTGGTGGGTTGTAATGTTGGGGGGGGGTATTGTATGTGTTTTTTTTACAGGCAAAAGAGCTGAATTCTTTGGGGCATGCACCGCAAAGGGCCCTGTTCAGGGCTGGTAAGGTAAAAGAGCTTTGAACTTTTTTAATTTAGAATAGGGTAGGGCATTTTTTTATTTTGGGGGCGTAGCTAACGCACCCCTTTGGGGCGTAGGTGTTTTATCTACACCACACATACAGACTCACTCAAACACACACAGATTTACATCTACATACACAGACTCACTCAAACACACACAGATTTACAGATACATACACAGACTCACTCAAACACACACAAATTTACAGATACATACATACATAGACTCACTCAAATACACACAGATTTACAGATACATACATACATACAGACTCACTCAAACACACACAGATTTACAGATACATACATACACAGACTCACTCAAACACACACAGATTTACAGATACATACATACACAGACTCAGAAATCACACAGACCTTCTGAAACACACACACAGACTCACTTAAACACACAGAAAAAGTAAAACATAGCTTGATGCATAGAGGCACAATAATACAGTGTGATTTGTAGAAAAAATATATACTTATTTTATTAAATTCCTACAAATCCAGTAAGGGCATAGCATACCTTTATCTATACTGCTTTGATTGGCAATGCAGGTTTGTCCCACTACAACACAGAATAATGAAAAAAGAGCTTGGCTGTAAAAATCACAGCTTAAATTAAATCAAGGCAAACAGATCAAGTGTTCTACAGACTCACTCAAACACACACAGATTTACAGATACATACATACAGACTCACTCACTCAAACACACACAGATTTACAGATACATACATACACAGACTCACTCAAACACACACAGATTTACAGATACATACATACATACAGACTCACTCAAACACACACAGAATTACAGATACATACACAGACTCACTCAAACACACACAGATTTACAGATACATACATACACAGACTCACTCAAATACACACAGATTTACAGACACATACACAGACTCACTCAAACACACACAGATTTACAGATACATACATACAGACTCACTCACTCAAACACACACAGATTTACAGATACATACACAGACTCGCTCACACACAGATTTAAAGATACATACACAGACTCACTCAAACACACACATATTTACAGATACATACATACAGACTTTCTCAAACACACACAGATTTACAGATACATACATACAGACTAACTCAAACACACACAGATTTACAGATACATACATACACAAACTCACTCAAACACACACAGGTTTACAGATACATACATACAGACTCACTCACTCAAACACACACAGATTTACAGACACATACATACACAGACTCACTCAAACACACACAGATTTACAGATACATACATACAGACTCACTCAAACACACACAGATTTACAGATACATACATACAGACTCACTCACTCAAACACACACAGATTTACAGATACATACATACACAGACTCACTCAAACACACACAGATATACAGACACATACACAGACTCACTCAAACACACACAGATTTACAGATACATACATACATACATACAGACTCACTCAAACACACACAGATTTACAGATACATACACAGACTCACTCAAACACACACAGATTTACAGATACATACATACACAGACTCACTCAAACACATACAGATTTACAGATACATACATACACAGACTAACTCAAACACACACAGATTTACAGATACATACATACATAGACTCACTCAAACACACACAGATTTACAGATACATAAACAGACTCACTCAAACACACACAGATTTACAGATACATACACAGACTCACTCAAACACACACAGATTTACACATACATACATACACAGACTCACTCAAACACACACAGATTTACAGATACATACATACACAGACTCAGAAATCACACAGACCTACTGAAATACACACACAGACTCACTTAAACACACAGAAAAAGTAAAAGATAGCTTGATGCATAGAGGCACAATAATACAGTGTGATTTGTAGAAAAAAAAATATACATACATAGACTCACTCAAACACACACAGATTTACAGATACATAAACAGACTCACTCAAACACACACAGATTTACAGATACATACATACACAAACTCACTCAAACACACACAGGTTTACAGATACATACATACAGACTCACTCACTCAAACACACACAGATTTACAGACACATACATACACAGACTCACTCAAACACACACACACAGATTTACAGATACATACATACAGACTCACTCAAACACACACAGATTTACAGATACATACATACAGACTCACTCACTCAAACACACACAGATTTACAGATACATACATACACAGACTCACTCAAACACACACAGATATACAGACACATACACAGACTCACTCAAACACACACAGATTTACAGATACATACATACATACAGACTCACTCAAACACACACAGATTTACAGATACATACACAGACTCACTCAAACACACACAGATTTACAGATACATACATACACAGACTCACTCAAACACATACAGATTTACAGATACATACATACACAGACTAACTCAAACACACACAGATTTACAGATACATACATACATAGACTCACTCAAACACACACAGATTTACAGATACATAAACAGACTCACTCAAACACACACAGATTTACAGATACATACACAGACTCACTCAAACACACACAGATTTACACATACATACATACACAGACTCACTCAAACACACACAGATTTACAGATACATACATACACAGACTCAGAAATCACACAGACCTACTGAAACACACACACAGACTCACTTAAACACACAGAAAAAGTAAAAGATAGCTTGATGCATAGAGGCACAATAATACAGTGTGATTTGTAGAAAAAAAAATATACTTATTTTATTAAATTCCTACAAATCCAGTAAGGGCATAGCATACCTTTATCTATACTGCTTTGATTGGCAATGCAGGTTTGTCCCAATTCAACACAGAATAATGAATAAAGAGCTTGGCTGTAAAAATCACAGCTTGAAACAAATCAAGGCAAACAGATCAAGTGTTCTATCAGAACAGATGTGTAAAGCTAAACTCTGGCAGAAGGGTTAAACTAGCTCTAACAATAAGCAAAGGGTTTGAACACTAACAGCTAGATTACGAGTTGTGCGTTATGCGTGAAAAAGCCCCCTAACACTGCTTTTTCACTACCGCTGGTATTACGAGTTTCCGTAACGCAACAAAAATATCCATCTCCGCTCAAATCATTAACGTAAACCCAGACCCAGTAGTTAACCATATACCGCTACCAAAATCATCCACAAATCACTCCAAAAACATTACACAAACTACACTTACACTCATACAAACACTACACAATATTTATTTTTAAGCTTTTATATTTTCATGTCAAAATAGAACGGATCGAATTTACGAGATCTCGGGTGTTTGAAAAAAAACACACACAAATCCATTTTCCATTGACTTACATAGACAGACGGGAACATACACTCATGTAGCTACATCTAACTACAAATATTATCACATACATACACTAATCGATACAAACAAACAATATACAGCACATTACATACACAAAACAGATTTTTATTAGGAAATTAACACGATTTAGCTACTTTTTCACACAAGAACATGACGACACTCACTTTAAGCTCAAAACAAGTATTGGATTTTATTTCTACATAAATCTTTCTCCTCCATTGACTTCTATGGAGAAGACGTGCTCGTGCACGCAACAGGCAGATTTACCTAACGCACGTAAAATGCGTACACAAAAAAACTCGTAATACCAGCGTTACAAGTGTGAAACTAACTCATTTTTTCTTGCGTTAGTCCCGCTATGACAAATAGATCAAGAAATGACTATTTCCCAATGGAGTTATGGCTTTTACTTCTGTGAAATTCACTACAACATCAAATTGTTATATAAATTTACATTACATCAACTACAAATCACCAATACGAAATCGGTTAGGAAAATTACATCAGATTTAAACAGACAGAAAAATAATTTTAACATTTCATTATTCACAAACAGTAGACAATTGTAAACACGTCTCATTTACCTCTATTATAGCATTTCATTTATTCAACTCATATGCTTGCATGAATAGCATATCTACATAGGCTTAACACGTGATCATTAATGGATGCACATACATGACTTTTTTCATTCACTCATACATGTGCATTGATAGTATGGGGTTAAAACACATATAAACAATGAACACATTTACATCATACAACTACATTTTTAAGGTTGCTTAACATTACATTCTCTCTATGAATCATGAAACATAAAATATGTATTTACTGTCCCTTTAACATCACGATTCACTCAGAATATACCATTAGGAATTACGTACAATAAGAACATAATTAGAACATATTACAGCTGTCACTTTTTGGGAAGGAATAACAATGCTATACTAATACTGCTTTATATAAGTCAGCATATGTTGGAGAGAATCACAATACATACGTATATGTACATAACACGCATCACACAACAGCAAAGCACACATTTATATTTTAATCATCACACAATAACAATGTAGTAAGATACAACAGCAGAATGAAAATTTGCTAACTAGACAGGCAGGTTGCTAATATGATGACGTCATTAGAAACTTCAACCATACACATTACAGCTTTAGGACTGTACCGCCCCTTTCAGAAGTTTCTCAATCAATACTACAATATTACATATACGTAAACGAGAGTTTGGAAGCGATTTTAATGGGACGCGTACAATATTGACATCTCGCAAATCACTTATATATACAATATTATAGATGTCAGCCAGAAGATTGTCATTATTTTTGCGATTTTAATGGGACGCGTACAATATTGACATCTCGCAAATCACTTATATATACAATATTATAGATGTCAGCCAGAAGATCGTCATTATTATTGCGATTTTAATGGGACGCGTACAATATTGACATTTCGCAAATCACTTATATATACAATATCATAGATGTCAGCTGTTACTTTATCGTTTACAAAATATACTGCAGCAACATTGATCGATCAGATTCTATGCCATTATACACAAGTATGCACTTTCATTCATGTTAGCGTGGAAGTGTGTTCTTTACAATAAGATCGCGTTTAATAAGTATTTATTACGCATATGAACAAACATTACGAAGATGCACTGTATATGTTAGATTTTACACTTTCACAGTGCGATTCATTAGGGGTAAACAAAATTTCAGCAAACAACTAAAAAAACCGCACACTTTGAAAGCACTCGCGCTGCTCACATACAAACAAGTGTATACAATAAGCAATCATTACGAACGCGCTACCATTGGACTAATTGCACTATAAAACCCTCAAACAACATGGCCAAAGCGTCCCTTGTGATCGGCATTGTATCAAATAGATTTTGTGTTTTTGCATACCTTGTTACTCCTTGTGTGTTTGCTCTGCTGTTTGGATTTGTACTGCTTAGCTTGGCAAATATAGATAATCCTCAGTTAGCAGCTGCTGGTGCTGTTGCACAAATAGTGGTCAATAGAATCAGACGGGCTCGGCGTCTCCAAGAGAGACAAAGGGCTCGTCTGGTTAGAGGTCCTCGTGTTGAAAGGGTGAGGCCCACCTTGGATAACATGAGCGACTTTGAGGTTTATGACAAGTATAGGCTCAATTGCAAACAGCTCATTAGCCTTTACGATGTTCTTAAACCTCATATGGAGCCACATAGACATATGCGTACTGCAATCCCTGGTATGACCAAGATGCTAAGTTGCATAAACGTCCTGGCCTCCGGGAGTTTTCAATCTGGAGAGGGGTACATGCATGGGCTGGCTCAGCATACCTTCTCTGTGGTTTTTGACAACTTTCTGGACGCCATGGTACGAGTCATTAAGCATTACATAGGATTCCCTCAAAATGATGGTGATTGGAGGTGCCTGAAGAGGGAATTCTTTGCAATAGCTCGAATGCCCATTGTCTTGGGAGCAATAGATTGCACCCACATTGGGCTGCGTGCTCCAGAACATGACTTGCCCTTCCGAAATCACAAACACTTCCATAGTTTCAACGTGCAGTTTGTTTGCGACGCACGGATGCGGATTATGCAGGTGTGTGCTAATTTTGGCGGGGCTTGTCATGATGCCTGCATCCTCAGACAGTCGTCCCTGTGGCGGCAGTTTGAGGGCAGACAGTTTCCCCCTGGGTGGCTCATTGGTGAGTACTTGTGCACAACATGGTTAATTAGTTAGACAATTGCCACTGTTGTCTAAGAAACAGTTGTTTGTGTAATATGCAAAATGTGCAGCTATAGGATGCGCTTTAACCATTTAATTGTCTTTCAGCAAATGTCTAGTTTTAGCTCCAAACAGATATGTAGCATGTCTTAGCTTAAATAGGCAGCTCTAGGATGCAATTTAACCATTTAATTGTCTTTCAGCAAATGTCTAGTTTTAGCTCCAGATATGTAGCATGTGTTAGCTTAAATGGGCAGCTCTAGGATGCAATTTAACCATTTCTTTCTCGTTTAGCAAATGTCTGCTTTATGCCAAATATGCATAGGTAGCATTTCTTAGCTCAAATGGGCAGATAGAGAATGCGCTTTAACCATGTCATTGTCTCTTTCCGCAAATGTCTAGTTTTAGCTCCAAACAGATATGTAGCATGTCTTAGCTTAAATGGGCAGCTCTAGGATGCAATTTAACCATTTCTTTCTCTTTTAGCAAATGTCTGCTTTATGCAAAATATGCATAGGTAGCATGTCTTAGCTTAAATGGGCATTTATAGAATGTGCTTTAACCATGTCATTGTCTCTTTATGCAAATGTCTAGTTTTAGCTCCAAACAGATATGTAGCATGTCTTAGCTTAAATGGGCAGCTCTAGGATGCAATTAAACCATTTAATTGTCTTTCAGCAAATGTCTGCTTTATGCCAAATACGCATAGATAGCTTAAATGGACAGATAGAGAATGTGCTTTAACCATGTCATTGTCTCTTTACGCAAATGTCTAGTTTTAGCTTAGACAGATATGTCTTAGCTTACATGGGCAGCTCTAGGATGCAATTTAACCATTTAATTGTCTTTCATCAAATGTCTAGTTTTAGCTCCAAACAGATATGTAGCATGTCTTAGCTTAAATGGACAGCTCTAGGATGCAATTTAACCATTTAATTGTCTTTCAGCAAATGTCTAGTTTTAACTCCAAACAGATATGTAGCATGTCTTAGCTTAAATGGGCAGCTCTGTGATGCAATTTAACCATTTAATTCTCTTTCAGCAAATGTCTAGTTTTAGCTCCAAACTGATATGTAGCATGGCTTAGCTTAAATGGGCAGCTCTAGGATGCAATTTAACCATTTAATTGTCTTTCAGCAAATGTCTAGTTTTAGCTGCAAACAGATATGTAGCATGTCTTAGCTTAAATGGGCAGCTCTAGGATGCAATTTAACCATTTCTTTCTCTTTTAGCAAATGTCTGCTTTATGTGAAATACGCAGGTAGCATGTCCTAGTTTAAATGGGCAGATAGAGAATGTGATTTAAAAAATGTTTATTTTAGGGGATTTTCGTGTACACAAATGAATTGTATTTTAATAAAATAATTGGAATGATATTTTTAATATTTGTCATTTTGGTATGTTCATTATTTATAGGTGATTCTGGTTACATGAGCCGGCCTTGGCTCATTACGCCATTACGTAACCCCACCAACGAGGCCCAGGAGCGCTACAATCCAGCGCACAAGCAGACTAGGGCTGTAGTGGAGAGGATGTTTGGGCTCCTCAAAATGAGACTTTGATGCCTGGACAGGTCTGGAGGAGCCCTCCAATACAGCCCTAGTAAGGTGGCGAAGATTGTTATAGCCTGCAGCGTCCTGCATAACATTGCACAGCGGGCTGGGATGCTGCAGGCCGTCCAGGCGTCCCAATGCCTCCTCCAAGATGAGGAGGATGGGCCTGTTCTAGAGGGGCCATTCTGGGACGAGGGGCTCAATATCAGAGCAAACATCATCAACCGCCACTTCAGACGGTAAAAAACTGAAGTTATATATGAGTTATATATGAGCATTGCGAATATGTGTGAATTTTAGGGAAATGAGAAGTATAGAATTGTGTAAATATGTTAGGATTGTCTGCTTTATGCCAAATACGCATAGGTAGCATTTCTTAGCTCAAATGGGCAGATAGAGAATGCGCTTTAACCATGTCATTGTCTCTTTACGCAAATGTCTAGTTTTAGCTCCAAACAGATATGTAGCATGTCTTAGCTTAAATATAGGAGCATTGCGTATATGTGTGAATTTTAGGGAAATGAGAAGTATAGAATTGTGCAAACATGTTAGGATTGTCTGCTTTATGCCAAATACTCATAGGTAGCATTTCTTAGCTCAAATGGGCAGATAGAGAATGCGCTTTAACCATGTCATTGTCTCTTTACGCAAATGTCTAGTTTTAGCTCCAAACAGATATGTAGCATGTCTTAGCTTAAATGGGCAGCTCTAGGATGCAATTTAACCATTTCTTTCTCTTTTAGCAAATGTCTGCTTTATGCAAAATACGCATAGGTAGCATGTCTTAGCTTAATTGGGCATTTATAGAATGCGCTTTAACCATGTCATTGTCTCTTTATGAAAATGTCTAGTTTTAGCTCCAAACAGATATGTAGCATGTCTTAGCTTAAATGGGCAGCTCTAGGATGCAATTTAACCATTTAATTGTCTTTCAGCAAATGTCTGCTTTATGCCTTATACGCATAGGTAGCATGTCTTAGCTTAAATGGACAGATAGAGAATGCGCTTTAACCATGTCATTGTCTCTTTACGCAAATGTCTAGTTTTAGCTTAAAACAGACAGATATGTAGCATGTCTTAGCTTAAATGGACAGCTCTAGGATGCAATTTAACCATTTAATTGTCTTTCATCAAATGTCTAGTTTTAGCTCCAATCAGATATGTAGCATGTCTTAGCTTAAATGGGCAGCTTATTTAATATAATAATTGGAACGATATTTTTAATATTTGTCATTTTGGTATGTTCATTATTTATAGGTGATTCTGGTTACATGAGCCGGCCTTGGCTCATTACGCCGTTACGTAACCCCACCGACGAGGCCCAGGAGCGCTACAATCCAGCGCACAAGCGGACTAGGGCTGTAGTGGAGAGGATGTTTGGGCTCCTCAAAATGAGACTTTGATGCCTGGACAGGTCTGGAGGAGCCCCCCAATACAGCCCTAGTAAGGTGGCGAAGATCGTTATAGCCTGCAGCGTCCTGCATAACATTGCACAGCGGGCTGGGATGCTGCAGGCCGTCCAGGCATCCCAACGCCTCCTCTAAGATGAGGAGGACGAGCCTGTTCTAGAGGGGCCATTCTGGGACGAGGGGCTCAATGTCAGAGCAAACATCATCAACCGCCACTTCAGACAGTAAATAATAGAAGTTATATAGGAGCATTGTGAATATGTGTGAATTTTAGGGAAATGAGAAGTATAGAATTGTGCAAACATGTTAGGATTGTTCATAAAATGATTGGAGAAAAGGAGTTCATTATTATTATTAATAATATTATTATTATTATTATAAGTGATGCTTCTGGTATTGGGTCCTGTAATGACTTTGCCACCTGGTTTTCAAAGACAATATCAGCTGGTAAGTATAAACAATGTATGGACTGTAGATGGCGGTAATTTTGCACAATCAGCCATCATATGTGTCAGGACTTAGACCCTCCGGTTCCTATCCGCATACTCCCTCAGCTAGTTTTTACTGCTTCTCCTGTATCTTTAAAAATCTTTGCACTCAAATCAATTGCCCTATAAATAGCCAGCTGCCCTTCACTCATTGCTTGGTATTGATTGCTCATCACCTGTCTAAGCCTACTTGTTTAACCTGATTACTGCTCTCCCTTGGAGCTTCTGAACTTGCAATTGTAAGATCTCTGTGCAGCCTCACTACCGTTCAGCTGACACGGCACCCGCTCTGACACTTCGGATCCCCTGTTTTGCCTGGTGCCGGAACTTCGGATCACTCCTCGGTGACGTCACACGGCAACTACACAGAACTTCTCAGAGCTCCAATAACCGCTCTCCATTCCTGGTCACTTCTCTACTCAAGGCAGCTTACCTGACTACCGAAGACAGTGTCCCTCATTCTCTACTGCTGTCAATCCAGGTACTAGCCACTTAACCTTCTTACGTTACAACTATACTTATAGATTTGCTCATTCCACCTCTAGCTGATTTGTGCAGTCTTATCCTCTAATATGTATTAGCTTCCTTTCATTTGCACTTACTGTTTGTACGTATATTTGATGTGATAATGCCAACAACGTTGTTTAACCCTGAAGGTTTGTAGTAAGTGGCTCTGCTGCAAGGATTGGGTGATACTCTCACAGGTGGCAGCTGTAGAGTCATTTCTCCTACTCTACCTTTAAAATAACTAGCTAATCTGATCATTTGGGTTCTACATTACCTCATTGGTAATTAATGTAGCTCCCTTATATCACTCTGCTACACAAATATATATATATATATTAATACATATCTCAGCAGCTGTGGTTTAACTCAAGCTCTTGTCTTCTTAGACATCCTAGTGTGCCTGACAGCCTGACAATATGGCATACGTTTTAAAAAGTAGTATTTAGTTTATACATTACTAGATTTTGGGATACTCAGTAAGGGATCCTCTAACAAGACTATATGCTTCAAAGTCATATTAAAATTCACACATCAGAGGTTAGGTCTGCACAATGTATGACTCATCTTCACACTTGATTGATAGAACATAACACAAGATGCTACACACGCTTAGTAAGCTAGTGATATAAATAGTCTCATAAATGGGGGGGTGCAGAACTAAGTCACACACTTCTATTAATTATTTGATTTGCACTTTTTCTGCCATTAGGGAGATGACTTCATCTTAAGACTGAAAGTGAAGAATTCAAGACTGAAAGTGAAGAATCCCAGACTGAAAGTGAAGAATTCCAGATTGAAAGTGATGAATACCAAAGTGATCATGTCTGGTATTGTCTTTCAAATGTGCTGACCTTGAAAACCATACAAAGAGACGTTCACATGGTAAGTGGCAACAATTTTATGGACCAAGACTGTGGATGCATCCTATTGGAGACACTTAGATTTTTTTTATTTTTTTAGATGGTATTTCACAAACCTCTATCTTGAAAATGATGATTAAGACACCTAATGAAGATAAACTGATATTTTGAAGATAATTGCCTTTCAAAGACCATACATCCAGATTAGTTTGCACAATGCATGCTATTTATGAATCACAGGAGGAAGAATGTTAAAAGAATTAGGAATAGATACATGTCCTATATTAGAATATGTTTATTTTAGATAGATTACCCCTACTTTCTACTAGAGAGGACTCAGATTCTGACCATTCAGACAAAGGGATACATTTTATAGTTGATATAGAGGTATATTATTTGAAGGGACATGAAATATTACATTCAATTATGTTCCTCATACAATCCAATATAAAAATATTTATTAAATGTGATATGCATTATTTAGTCTAATTTTAAATGCTAATGTTTAATTCTAATATTGATTCTACAATATAATGGGATTAATTTCAAATTATGGATAGATATAGATTTCAAGTATGAACCTGTTTTTAATATCAAGACAAAAAATACATGTTAGAGCATAGGCACAAGATGATTTAACAATTATTAGATTTAAGGAATATTTTAAGACATGTGTTCATTAAATCAACTAAATGAATAATGCTTATAATTTTTTTTTCTTTCTTTTTCAGACTTTCATCTGTGATGGATTTTTTTTTTTCTCAATAAATTTATTTTCATACTAATTTTTTTCTGTTTATTTTTTTAAAAACACACAGATAGAAGCACACTCACAGGAACGAAAAACTGACTCAATACTATTGTTAGTCTGTTCTATGGTGATTTACCACCTGGGTGCAGCTTCTTTTAGCCCAGTAATGCTTTTCACAGAGAAGAACTTTCCTGTAGTATATCAGTCTGATCCTGCCTATTACGGTCAGTCCAGCACCAAAATACCAGGCAATTCCTCTCTGAACAAGGTACACAGCAACCCCAGATGATCGTTTCGGCCTTCATTGAGCCTCGTCAGTGAGGTGTAGCCATATTCCTCTAAGCACACTGAGCAAGGAGTCCACGTCTGGTTTCCCCTTTTTCCCATAGGGAGACTAAATACACACAGATAGAAGCACACTCACAGGAACGAAAAATTGGTTCAATAATATTGTTAGCCTGTTCTATGGTGATTTACCACCTGGGTGCAGCTTCTTTTAGCCCAGTAATGCTTTTCACAGAGAAGAACTTTCCTGTAGTATATCAGTCTGATCCCACCTATTACGGTCAGTCCAGCACCAAAATACCAAGCAATTCCTCTCTGAACAAGGAACACAGCAACCCCAGATGATTGTTTCAGCCTTCATTGGGCCTCATCAGTGAGGTGTAGCCATATTCCTCTAAGCACACTGAGCAAGGAGTCCGCGTCTGGTTTCCCCTTTTTCCCATAGGGAAACTAAATGCACACAGATAGAAGCACACTCACAGGAATGAAAAACTGGCTCAATACTATTGTTAGCCTGTTCTATGGTGATTTACCACCTGGGTGCAGCTTCTTTTAGCCCAGTAATGCTTTTCACAGAGAAGAACTTTCCTTTAGTATATCAGTCTGATCCTGCCTATTACGGTCAGTCCAGCACCGAAATACCAGGCAATTCCTCTCTGAACAAGGTACATAGCAACCCCAGATGATCATTTCGGCCTTCATTGAGCCTCGTCAGTGAGGTGTAGCCATATTCCTCTAAGCACACTGAGCAAGGAGTCCGCGTCTGGTTTCCCCTTTTTCCCATAGGGAAACTAAATGCACACAGATAGAAGCACACTCACAGGAATGAAAAGCTGGCTCAATACTATTGTTAGCCTGTTCTATGGTGATTTACCGCCTGGGTGCAGCTTCTTTTAGCCCAGTAATGCTTTTCACAGAGAAGAACAATCCTGTAGTATATCAGTCTGATCCTGCCTATAACGGTCAGTCCAGCACCAAAATACCAGGCAATTCCTCTCTGAACAAGGAACACAGCAACCCCAGATGATCATTTCGGCCTTCATTGGGCCTCGTCAGTGAGGTGTAGCCATATTCCTCTAAGCACACTGAGCAATTTTTTTAAAATACATATTATTTGAGACATATCTCTATCACAGTAAGATAAGAAGAAATATATCCATCTAATATTCTGACATGTAAACCAAATATTAGCCCCATGACTGTTAAAGTCATCTACTTGACAAGCACATGCCTGATATAAAATATAATAATTTTGTTTAGTGTATTGAATGTAAATTATCAACACAGCTTATTCAGATAATGTTAAAGTCAAGTATCTTATAAAATTTAATTTGGAGTTAAATACATCTATCTATGCTTCTATTGTGTGATTCATAGATGTTAAAATCATAAAATGTTTATGACGAGGATATGTAGTCTAAATTATACAGAACAACTTTGTTCATTTCACTTTTAAGAAAGGAAAGTGTTTAACTTACATTAAAGTGACAGTGTAGTTGAATGTTAGATTTACATTCTAATCTCTGTAATCTTACTTAGGTATCCAAAAACATTATTACACTAAATATAGGTTATTCGTCTTAAATTATTTTGTACTTAATATGTTAGAAATTATCTTTAAATAAAAAATAAGTTAATTTCACATTTATACCAAGCTAGTTATTGTATGCCATATTGATTACTTTTCAGCTCTAGTGGAGTCATTTGAAGGGTCAGTTAACTATAGATATATATAAAGATAATTTCTAGCAATTATACTCCTTACCTGTTGGATAGATATCACATATCTATAGGTATTTTCATTCCCCTTTAGTTTATTTCTACAATGTTAACTCCACATATTCCTAATGGTTTTGTCCTTAAAGGGAAATTTTTCAAATATTTAATTTAGTGATTCAGAGATAATACATATCATCTTTTAAAACCACATTTAAATTTAATTCTATTATCTAATTATATTCAGTCTTTCGATATCCTTTGTTAAAGAAATAGCAATGCGCATGGGTTAGACAATGACATAAGGCATCTATGTGCAACCACCAATCAGCAGCATATGTTTTTCAGGCAAGAATATCTTCCTAAAAAAGCTAATGAGATAATCTAATTAAATGCGACATTGTTTTAACATTGTATTATCCATGTAAATCAGTAAAGAACATATAGCTTAATGTCCCTTTAAGGTAAAGCTGTATAAATACAGCCATTTGAAGATATTTCATTCACAGTGGGGCAAACAATACAGAAGCTAATACAAATATGCATAATTCCCATGTTATACTAAGTTTGAGAAAGTGAGGTGCATAGGTTTATGATCAGCAAAGCATTACTGGGAAATATCTTCTTTTTTTTTTGGGTGGCCAACAATGCATATTTACAAAGTTTAGACAGATGTATTTAGATCGAGTTCAAGATTGCATATTAGCTCATGAAAGAGACAGTAATTCCAAAGCGTTTGTTTTTAGATTCCTAAATAAAATATAATTTTAAACATTAAAAATTAATTCTATCATGGATTTTAATTCATTCTTTTGATATTATTTCCTTTACAACCATATCTAGATATGCTCAGTAGCTGAAGATTGGTGGATGCACAGAGATGCCTTGTGTGATTGGCTCAACCATGTGCATTTCAATTTCTTCTGTTAAGGATATCTAAAGAATAATATAAATTGCTAGTTACATTTTAAATTATAAAAATGTATTCTCTCTCCGGATCATTTTAAGAAAATATTTGGGTGTAATGTCCCTTTAAAAATAAAGACGCCATTGCACAATAACATATGTGAGCAGTTCAGACAAATACAAGCTCAAGGTTTATTTACTAATAATGAACAAACGTGTATTTTAACATTTATAAACAGATTATCCAAGTTCCGGCCATTATAACCAGAAATTACGCATTTCTGAAATATCGCATGGGAAACGTATCTTGCAACACGAGATTTGCATCTTTAAAAATTAGATTCTAATGTCACACAATAGCACACAATCGATGTGCATTATAAATACATTTATTAGAGCAATATCAATACTTCACAATAAGTCAAGAAATTTATTTAATAAACAAATACATACAATGTTTAATTTTTATTAATAAACATTATTTGTATTAAAGAACCTGATCGATATTAAACATCGAAATGTGTAAAACATTTACTAATGTGACTGTATTATATTTCCCAAAAAAAATTTCGACAATATATTAATATTTAATGGATCACGTATATTACATCTGCGTCACACATATCCGCATAACAGTCCCATGAATTACAAATAAGTCTACATGAAAAATGTAGTAACAGCACCCCCAGGAGGTATGTGTATGGAAGTTACTAAGATATGAAACATGAAGGAACGGCCAATCAGAGTTCATCACACAAACATAACGAGTCATTATGGTCTCACAGACATGATAACAAAATTTCTATATTTTATCCAATCAGATGTACAGATACCATGTCCCATGGTGCATCTCATGTTTACTTCACCCTATAAATGTCCATTACATGTTGCCATTTTTGTCAGTTCTCTAATGCCTGTTAGCAGTTATATATTATAGATAAAAAGTATATATATATAAGTAATCTCGGCAGGCATGACGTCTCCCAGGTTCACCAAGCCGGAGAGTGCAGCACTGGTCAACGCCTGTAATGGAATAGGATTTCTGTTCGAAGCTCAACTGAAGATATTGACTGAAAATGATATTAAACACAGTGTTTGACTTGTATCACTTCAGTATGTGATTGCACAGAGATGTTGAAGTACAATCAGGATTGTGAGAGTGAATTTATTCTGAGAAACCAATTATGTAAAAGACAGTATGCTACTGAGAGAATGTCTCTGTAAAGGTATCAGTGTCTGAGAAGATTCACTTGTATGATATTATTAGTAATTGCAAAGTTTAGCTGAGAGGTAAAGCTAATTCAAATTCATTGTAAGCAGGAATTAACACACAGCAGGGTTTTATACAAGCTTCAGGTGACTGAGGTCAGAGCACAAATATGTTAACTAAGAAATTCAGGACAGAACGAGTGATGTTACTTTTACCCTGAATGCTTCTGTGCTCTTTTCACTGCTGCAGAGAAAAAATGACAGGCTACTGAGAGTGAAAGGAATTTGAGGGAGGAGTTCTCCAGATGGCTGTATCGGCTTCTACGGATCTGAGATAACCTTCCAAAGGTCAAATAACATTGCGGTGCAAATATATACAGTGAGATTGTGAAGCAGGAGGTAACGGTTGATTGCAGAGAAAGAGGTTAGAAAGTCACAGTTCAATCAGCTGTCTCCTGGTAGTAGCTGAAATAGCTCAGCGTGGTTGAAACAAACTGAATCCTTTCAATGGAAACAATGTTGCAAAGTTTTCCAAAAACAGACTTAGGCCTCGCTTCCATTGAGTCGTTAAAAATGGAGCCGTAAGCTACCGAAGCGGACGACAGCTAAAGGTAATTTACGGCTCCATTTTAGTACCAGGTTTCCATTGAAAAGATTAGCGTGTTGCGCGCAGTCGCTCTTTTCGGCCGTACGTAAGTTTGCGTTGCCAACCGATGTCGGATTTGTCGAAAAGCGCGCCATAACAAGTGCATTGCCATGGTAACCCGACCTCTGTCTATAAGAATAACGGTTTGCGCCTGCGCTCTTTACCTGTGATCGCCTCTAGAGAGAAAGACACGGGAGCTAGTTGCGTTGGTAGGAGTTTTGGGTTTTTGAGAGTTGTTTGAGAGTTAGTGGAGAGTTTGATATTTGATTTCCATATATTCTTATTGTAGGCCTCATATAATATTAGGAACACACACACACACATCCATACATTAGTTAATTAACACACATTAGTTTATACACACAAATACACACACACACACATACACACTTTTATTTCATACAAACACATTCACATTTTTTTTTTCATTAACCCCCATATCCCCATCTTCCTTTATTACTCCTTTCATTAATCCCCTTATTCCACTTCCCATCCCCCCTTTGACTACCCTTCCCTTCCTCACTATATAACTTGTTTTTTTATATATACATTTTGCCCATCCTATTTTTTTTTTTTTAACATCCCATATTTTTGGTTTCATTTGACTATATAGCTCACCCCTTTCTTAATTTGCATCCCTTATTATTTTTCTATAATTTTGTTCTAATCCTCCTTAGTTTTTCCTTTTTCATTTACATCCCTTTGTTTATTTTCACCCCCACATTTTATTTTTATTTTGAGGGATATAGAATAGAGATAGTTAGGGTCTAGATAGGTTAGGTAGTTAGTTTTGGGGCTATTTAATATAGGGTTTAGTTAGGTGACTTAGTGTAGTTAGGTAAGCTAGGGACTTTAGTGTTAGGTTAGAGTTAGGGAGGAAGGAGAAAGGGATGGATAGGCCTAGTGGAGTTGGGAAGGGGGTGGCTAGGGGGAGGGCAGTGGTGAGGGTGGATAGAGGGAGGGGGAGGGGGAAGTAGGGAGTAGTATGGGCAGGAATAGGGGCCGAGGTTTGGGTGGAGGATTTGTCCTTCCTCAAACCCTGGCAGAGGAGGGAAGGAGAGAGGGTGGAAGAGGAATGGAGGTGGGAGGAGTGAGGAGGAGTCAGCCTCAGCTAGGCACAAAAAGAAAAGGGAAAGTGGGGCAGACTGTGGCAACTGGGGGTGGGGCTGGTGGTAGCCTGTCACAGCCTGCAGGGACAGAGGAGGTAGAGAGGGCTGGTCCCCAGTCACAGGAGGGAGAGTCTGTGTCTGCTGGCCCTTCAGGTGTGAAGGGCAGGCTTAGAGAGGAGAGGTACTCTGAGGAGGAGAAGGAGGCTCTTGTTGAGGCATACTTGGAGAGGGCAGCTCAGCTGGAGAACCCTAACCTGAGGCCGGCTGTCCGGAATAAGCTGTGGGAGGAGATTCGAGTGGCAGTCAGCTGCTTAGGACGTAATCGTTCTATTGCCAGCATTAAACACCGCTATCATGACTGCAGGAGGGAAACCAAAGCTAAGCTGGCACAGCAGGCCAAATATGCACGTGGGACAGGTGGTGGTCCTAGCAAGAGGATACACCTAAGGTCATGGGAGGAGATGATGGCCAATGTCATCTCAGATGAATCTGTTTACGGATGTAAGGGGACAATGGACACATCAGTGCCAGCTGAAGAGGTCCATGAAGGTGAATATTAAATATCATATGTAATAAATGTTTTATTTCTAACAAATATATGTTAACATCAGAAATATATATCGGCTTTGTTTTTTAAAATATAAATGTAATCATACACATGTGTAATACAGAATATAGAATGTTCATATATTATATATGTTTAGTAATCAATTGTGTTCAAGCATCAGTGGAAAACATACCTAGGTAGGATTAGTACAAGTAATGTTTTACATGGTTCAAAGTCTAATTTGCACAGTAACTTAAAGTGATAGTAAACCCAATTTTTTTATTTCATGATTCAGATAGAGCAGCAATTTTAAGCAACTCTCTAATGTACTACTATTATAGATATTTCTTTGTTCTCTTGGTATCTTTTTCTGAAAAAGTAGGAATGTAAGCTATGGAGACTTTGCATTTTTTGTTCAGAACCCTGGCTAGCGCTCGTGATTGGTGGCTACATTTAGCCACCCAATAAGCAACAGCAACCCAGGTTCTGAAACAAATATTGTCTGGCTCTTAAGCTTTACATTCTTGCTTCTCAAATAAAGATACCAAGAGAAGGAAGAAAATATGATAATAGGAGTAAAATATTAAATGTTGACTAAATTTGCATGCTCTGTCTGAATCATGAAAGTTTAATTTGTACTTCATTGCCCCTTTAATGGCATCTTAACATAGTTGTAGTGGATATATTCATCCTGATTTCTGGAGTGGCTATCTGCTCAAACAAGCAAGGGTATAGATTTAAATTCTTTCTATCTATATCATATATATGGACTATGTGTAATACAAAGAGTCGCTTAGAGGCACAATCTTTAAATATACACCTCTGGTTAAATATGTTTAAGTTCATACAGAAATTATATATATATATATATATATATATATATATATATATATATATATATATATATATATATATATATATATATATATATAAAACTATATCTATAAAATTGATTTTCAAATGTTAGATGTTTCATCAGATTAATTTATAATTACAATTTATTTTTCAGAATTGGAACATGAGTATGAGTCCTCAACAAGACCGGAGGCCAGTGATGTTCCGGAATTCAGTGAGGAGGAGGAGGGGGATGTTATTGAAGCTGGATACTCCTACCTCAGCATACTTGAAGGAGATGAGCAACAGCCACTGGCCTATGAGGTTGAAAATGTTCCTGGCCCATCCCCATATTCATCTGGGAGGACATATCATCAGATGCAGCCTCCACCACCACAGCATTATCAGATGCATCCTCCACCACAGCATTATCAGATGCATCCTCCAACGCAGCATTATCAGATGCATCCTCCAACGCAGCATTATCAGATGCATCCTCCACCACCACAGCATCGGCAGATGCCTCCTTCATCACCACAGCATCAGCAGATGCATCCTCCACCACCACAGCATCAGCAGATGCATCCTCCATCACCACAGCATCAGCAGATGCATCCTCCACCGCAGCATATGTACTATATGCCACCTCAACAACACATTCAGCACCCTCCCATGGCACAACAAATGCCGCCACCACTACCACCACCACAACAATCACCACCACCCCCCACCAATGTCTGTCCTCAATTGGATATTGAGCCACCCACACAGTCCCCAAGACTGAGTGACGACAACCTCACACAGAGCCAGGAATATGTGCCGGAGACACCTATACAGCCACAAGTGCCCCCCATGGAATCCAATATCCCCGCGCAGTCCCAGCAGGATGCTCTACTGAGGCTCATTCACAGGGAGCTTAGACTTACTAGGCTCCAGCAGCAGCAGGATTTCAGGAGGCTACAGAGCCAGATGGACATACATAATGCTGCACTCGTCCGCCTGGCAGAGGCAGTGGAGAGGGTTGCAGATAGGCCGCAAACTCCCTCCTCACTCGCATCCTCCGTTATCTCCCTGCAGGACCCTGAATCACATCTTTTAGCCTCCCAGCCAGCTGGTGTGCGTCGCCCAAGACGCCACACTTCCATCCCAAGTACCTCTCCTCCAAAGGCCAAATCCCGCCGCAAGCATTAAGAAGTATTTTTCTTTTTAAATTCTTTCAAGATATATAATATCTAATTTTTTTATGAAGCACTTTCTTAAGTGTGATTTCCATCTCATAAATATGCATATATTTTTCTAATCAAAATTAGAAAATATATTTCAAAATTGTTTTAATAGCTGTTTATTTTCAAAAACATTAACAGCTTTATTCATTTTTATTTCACATGATGTCAATTAATATGCAGGTGTAAATTGTTGATAAATGTATGTGTCCTTTTATTGAGGATATTATGCCGTTTAAGAATACTTGGGGATACGTGTCTGAAATTTATACAGTATATGCTATCTAACATTGGTCAACGTGACATGTGTAAATGTTATGATTTATATTCCACAAGCATATGTTGTTTGCTCCTTCAGATGAAGCTAATAAGGCTTATACAGTTATAGAAGAGTTGAAAAGTAAATATTCCTTCCTGTTGATATGGCCAAATACCTTGCATTCATTATAGTCCTATGTGGAATGTAATATCTGAAATATATACCTATCATGACTAACGCACTCCTTTTTGTCAAGATTATTATTCAATATTTAGAATAATTAGATAAATGTATCTTTATGATATTTAAGCACTGGTGTATACACAACATATATGTGATTGCCATGATATAGAGGTGATTAATACATTTTAATTGACATCATATGAACAGACACAGACTCTCCCTGGGACCAATGCACAATGCACTTTTAAATTGTTTCAATAACTCCATGTTAAAGACAATACTTCATATCTCTTGAAGTATGTCATATTAAGCACTTATGTATTTTGGTTAATAGTCTAAATATTGCAAATGTATTATCTGCTTTAGCAGACATGACATTACATATATTTTATAAATATTAGTACTATGACACATTATAACTTTAATGTGTCATCGTTTTGTATTGAATAAATATGATTTTCACATTGAAAATTACATTTGAATGAGGGTAAATCTGTAATAATAAAACTCATCTTCATGATAAACAACTTATTTCGTTTGAATTATTTTTCTATATGTATTGAGATTATATATAGCATCCCTGGGCAAAGGTTTCATTTTGAATAGGTAGATATTTTATTTATTTTTATAATATTTTACCAGGAAAGATACATTGAGATTTCTATGGTTTTCAAGTATGTCCTGGGTCCACAAAACATTGCATTGATACAATGGGTACAATAAAATAAAAAAAAATTATAATACACCATATATGCACAAAAATTTAACATAGAACCGGTAGGAAATATATAATCAACAATGACAGGTGCATTCTGTTTTGAGATATGTAGAGAGGGATCTCTTAAAGGATATTAGGCATGGGGAAGGTTTGAAAGTGTGCGGGAGGTCGTTCCATAATTGTGGTGCTTGCATATATTTTTATATGCACATACATATTGAAATTTCTATGACAACATGGGTGCAAATATTCCTATACATAGGACCAATAAATGTAGCATATATAATGTTATTTGTACATTGAAACACTCATAATATTTTTGTGATTTGCTATTTCAATGAGAAACAGGCCTCAAAAAGCTCTTTTTTCCTCCTTTACACCTAGTTGAGCTGGGGGTAATATTTCTCAATGTATCGACAGCCTCCGACAGTGTATTAACGGTTAGCGCTTTCAATGGAAACCTGGTATAATTTATCGATTAACGGCTTCTATTACTTTCTATGGGACGCGAAAATCTTTTCGGCAGCCGAAGTCCGGCAGCCGATATTGAGGTATAACGCGCCATTGGAAACAGTCGTTAAACGCTATTGCTTTCGACAGCATATTTAACGGTTTGCGAGTGCACGCAAACTGAATTACGACTCAATGGAAGCGAGGCCTTAGTTAGGAAATTCACACGTTGTAGATTTAGGCAATAAATCAAGTAGAGGTTTAGTAATAAAGCTCAGTGGTGCTGCTGCTATACTGTTTAGCTAACAAAATACTAAGCACTGATCGTTGTACACACAGCTGATTTATCACCTTGGTAGGCAGGGCTTGATGACTCATGGCAGATAATTAAAGGTACAGAGCAAGCAAGCCAAATCCCTGACATTACCCCCTCCTCAAGCGAGCTGTCCCACAGCTCGAGGCTTAGGTCTTTCAGGATTACAGCGATGAAATAGTGAAATGAGTCTGGGTGCAGTGATGTTAGAAGCTGGTTCCCATGAATCGTCTTCAGGGGGGTAATTTTTCCATCTGATTAGATATTCCAGATTAGATGCACGCCAACGTGAATCCAGTATTGATTCCACTTCGTAATCTTCAGTATCACCACTAGATAAGATAGGTGGAAGAACAGGATCAGTTACCCTAGTGAACAGGTAAGGTTTTACGAGAGAAACGTGGAACGTTGGATGTACGCGTAAGGTTGGGGGTAGTTCCAAAGTGATTGCATTATCATTAATCACTTTAAGGATTGGAAAAGGTCCAATGTATCGATGAGTGAATTTTTTAGAAGGTACTTGTAGCCGTAGATTCTTAGTAGAGAGCCAGACCTTATCGCCCACAGAATAAAGTGGAGGAGTTCTTCTCCTTAGATCATAAAACCGTTTATGGTTGTCTTGTGCTTTTTGGATGTTTTGTTTGATCCTGGAGAAATTGTCGGTTAACTTTCTACTGAAATCTTCCAAAGGTGGAGAGTCGCTTGCAAGATCTGAGTTTAGAAAAAATGATGGATGATAACCATAGTTTGCATAAAACGGTGAAGTTTTGATGGAAGAGTTTGTTAAGCTATTGTAGGCATATTCTGCCATGGGTAGAAATTCTAACCACTGATCCTGCTGTTGACTACAAAAACAACGTAGATATTCCTCCAACCACTGATTTACCCTCTCGGTTTGACCGTTGGTTTGAGGGTGGAAAGAGGTGCTGTATCGGTGGTCAATCTTTAATAGCATGCAAAGTTTTGTCCAGAAGCGAGAGGTAAATTGGGTACCTCTATCACTGATGATCCGTTTTGGTGTTCCATGTAATCTTACGACATTGTCTAAGAAAAGTTTGGCAGTTTCTGAGGAAGTAGGCAGTTTTTGAAAGGGAATGAAATGTCCCATTTTGGTGAAGGTATCAACTACAACCAAAATAGTATTATGTCTTTGAGATGATGGTAGCTCAACAATAAAATCCTTTGAGACTTGTTCCCATGGTCTGTTTGCTATTGGGAGTGGCATGAGGAGGCCGTATGGTCGGTGTCTTTCTGATTTTGCAGTGGTGCATACTATGCAGGATTTTATGTATCTCTGAACCGTTTGTTTCATTTTAGGCCACCAGTAATTCCTTTGTAGGAGTTCTATTGTGCGATTTACCCCTGGATGTCCTGACATTGGGGAATCATGATGGTATTTTAGAAGTAAAGATCTTAGGCTGTACGGTATATATATCTGATTGTTGTGGTAGTAAATACCATCTTTCTCTGTTAAGTGGGTTTGGGGTATCTCTTTGTCATCCAGTGTAGATCTTTTTATATCGGTTAGGAGTTTTGAGGTGAATCCAATGAATCGATCAGAGGGTATTATAGGAGTTGACTGGTTCATCTGTGGAGGTTTTGTATATAACCTTGATAAAGCGTCAGCCTTCCCATTTTTGCTAGCGGGACGATAAATTATATGGAAATCGAATCTGGCAAAGAAGAGACACCATCGAACCTGTCTTGCTGATAAGGTTTTGTTGTTCTGCAAGTATTGGAGATTTTTATGATCCGTATATATAGTTATGGGGTATTTTGCTCCTTCCAAAAGATGTCTCCAGTTCTCAAGTGCTCTTCGGATGGCCAGAAGCTCCTTGTCACCTATACTGTAGTTCATTTCAGCTGAAGTCATAATCTTTGAATAGAACGATACCGGATGGAGGGGTTCAGTAAGGGATTGTCTTTGTGAAAGAACAGCTCCGATGGCGAAATCAGAGGAATCGACTTCAAGTATAAATTGAATATCCGGATTAGGAAAACGTAAAATGGGAGCTGTAGAAAAGCTGAACTTTAGGAAGTTAAAAGCTGAAGAAGCTTCCTTGGTCCAGGAGAAAGGCTTTGATGCACTGGTGAGTTGTGTGAGGGGTTTAGCTACTTTAGAGAAATCTTTGATAAACTTCCGGTAATAGTTCGAGAAACCAAGGAATCTCTGTAGCTCCTTTTTAGTAGTCGGTTCAGGCCAATCCAAAACGGTCTCTAATTTTTTATGTTGCATACTAATACCAGTTGGAGAGATCTCATATCCCAGAAAGGATATACGGTTACAATGAAATTGACATTTTTCCAATTTTGCGTACAGTTTATGTACTCGTAGTCTGGAGAGGACCCACCGGACATGCTTCTCATGTTCTTCTAGTGTTTTGGAGTATATAAGGATGTCGTCAAGATAGACTACTAAACAGATATCAAGCAAGTCCCGGAAAATGTCAATGACAAAATGTTGGAAGGTGGCAGGGGCATTGCATAGCCCAAATGGCATTACCAGGTATTCAAATAAGCCATATCTCGTCCGAAAAGCAGTGAGCCATTCGTCTCCCTCACGAATACGAACCAGATTGTACGCCCCTCTGAGATCGAGTTTGGTATAAATGGTTGCATCAGACAGTCGTTCTATCATCTCTGGTATCAATGGTAAAGGGTAGCGGTTCTTTATAGTTCTTTTATTGAGCTCCCTATAGTCGATTATGGGACGGAGAGAATCATCTTTGTTCTTCACAAAGAACATACCCGCACCAGCTGGAGAAGTGGATACCCTGATAAAACCTTTTTTCAAATTCTCCTCCAAGTAGGTCTTGAGATGTTCCAATTCAGGATGGCTGAGAGGGTAAACATGTCCAATGGGAATAGTGGCACCTGGTTGTAACTGGATAGGGCAGTCGTATGGACGATGTGGTGGTAGACAGTCTGCTTCGGTCTTGCTAAAGACGTCTTCGAAATCCTTATAAGTTTCTGGTATAGGCAATGAATCTGTAAGAGAGTGAAGTAGAAACTGCTGTGGAAAACAAGTGCTATGACAATATGCTGAATTAAAACATACCTGTGAGGTAGACCAATTAATAGAAGGTTCATGTTGCTGAAGCCAGGAAATGCCTAGAACAACTGAAAAGTGTGGTGAAGGCAACACATCAAAAGATATATACTCAGTATGGCCTTTTTCTTAAACAACCATAAGTGGTACTGTATGATGTGTGATAGGTCCGTTAGATATGGTAGACCCATCAATAACTCTAATGACCAAGGGTTTTGTTTTCAACACAAGTGGAATTTTATTGGTGGATACAATTTCAGAATCAATGATGTTCCCGAAAGCTCCTGAGTCAATTATGGCTTCAGTGTGTATCCTTTTGTGATCCCACTGTAATAAGAGAGATAGTTTACAGTAAGTTATTGTTTCTTGAAATAGATGAGTAGAATGAATAAAAGAACACTTACGTTTCTTATTCCTTGAGAGGATGGGACAGTCTGAGACAGTATGGGATGGATCTGCGCAGTACATACACAAACTCTTTGCCTTTCTCCTGAACCGCTCTTCTGCCATTAAGGGACCTCTAAGTACTCCTATCTCCATAGGTGTAGGTTGACTAGCAGTTGTAGAGGGACTCCGGTAATAGGTAGTAGGTCTTGAGAATGATTCAGTATGAGTACGTTCAGATCTCCTTTCTCGGAGTCTTCTATCTATCTGCGTGGCAACTCTCATTAAGGCCTCTAGGGTTGGAGGAAGGTCGATTCTGGCTAGTTCGTCCTTCAAGCCAAGTCGGAACTGATTTCGGAGTGCAATTGGGCTCCATAATGAATCTGTTGCATAGAGTTTAAACTCGGTAATATAGTCCTCTACCGGTCTCTTGCCTTGTTTAAGGTCTCTCATTTTGGCTTCTGATGATAATTGAATGTCCTTATCGAGGTATAACTCATCCATATTATCAAAAAAAAACCTAAAGAAGATATAATAGGATCCTGATGTTCACAGAGGTTATCAGCCCATCCTCTAGGTTCTCCTCTAAGGAAAGAGATGACCGTAAGAACTTTGATTCTATCTGTGGGGTAACTGCGGGGTTTCAAGTTGAAAAGAAGATGGCAAGCATTTTTAAATTGCCTATACAATTTTCTATTCCCGGTAAATGGTTCAGGTAATGACACCAGAGGCTCAGGTGGTGTCTCATGAGTAGCCTTTACGGCGATAGAATCTTTTATAATCTCTCTAAGTGATTGGTTCTCCACTTGTAGATCTCTCACTGCCTGAGCAATCTGATCAACTCTCTGTGTCAGGTTGTAGACAAGTTGAGGTATATCCGCTGGCTCCATGGTTGAGGGCTTAGTATTATGTAATGGAATAGGATTTCTGTTCGAAGCTCAACTGCAGATATTGACTGAAAATGATATTAAACACAGTGTTTGACTTGTATCACTTCAGTATGTGATTGCACAGAGATGTTGAAGTACAATCAGGATTGTGAGAGTGAATTTATTCTGAGAAACCAATTATGTAAAAGACAGTATGCTACTGAGAGAATGTCTCTGTAAAGGTATCAGTGTCTGAGAAGATTCACTTGTATGATATTATTAGTAATTGCAAAGTTTAGCTGAGAGGTAAAGCTAATTCAAATTCATTGTAAGCAGGAATTAACACACAGCAGGGTTTTATACAAGCTTCAGGTGACTGAGGTCAGAGCACAAATATGTTAACTAAGAAATTCAGGACAGAACGAGTGATGTTACTTTTACCCTGAATGCTTCTGTGCTCTTTTCACTGCTGCAGAGAAAAAATGACAGGCTACTGAGAGTGAAAGGAATTTGAGGGAGGAGTTCTCCAGATGGCTGTATCGGCTTCTACGGATCTGAGATAACCTTCCAAAGGTCAAATAACATTGCGGTGCAAATATATACAGTGAGATTGTGAAGCAGGAGGTAACGGTTGATTGCAGAGAAAGAGGTTAGAAAGTCACAGTTCAATCAGCTGTCTCCTGGTAGTAGCTGAAATAGCTCAGCGTGGTTGAAACAAACTGAATCCTTTCAATGGAAACAATGTTGCAAAGTTTTCCAAAAACAGACTTAGTTAGGAAATTCACACGTTGTAGATTTAGGCAATAAATCAAGTAGAGGTTTAGTAATAAAGCTCAGTGGTGCTGCTGCTATACTGTTTAGCTAACAAAATACTAAGCACTGATCGTTGTACACACAGCTGATTTATCACCTTGGTAGGCAGGGCTTGATGACTCATGGCAGATAATTAAAGTTACAGAGCAAGCAAGCCAAATCCCTGACAACGCCATCAAGGACTTCTATCCGCAGCTGTTTGGGAACAAGAAGAGGTCGACGAAGCAGAGCATTAAGAAGGCCCTCTGGTCGTCTATCACCAATGATGTTAATTTGGTGTGTGGCATCCAGAGGACCACGGATCAAATCATGCGGAGGTTTGGGGATATGAGGTTGTGTCTGAGCAAAAAAGTAGACCACATAAGGGAGTGGGTACAAGCCCGTCGAAGGGATGGTAAGAAAATTCCACCCCCACGGAAACTATACCTACTCACTTATGAGGTGACTTTATGTGACCTCCTCAATCTCCGGGTCCCCCGCAGATTTAGATCCTCTCGCTCCTCGGCTTCTTCTTCCCTCCCAGCTGTTGGATCTGAAAGTCCTGACCCGGGGGCCAGTGCAGCTGCTTCTCCGTCCGGTGGCCTGGGAGAAGAAAATAGAGACTCTGAACCAGGTAAATATCCGACTTCATATAATATATTAATATTTGAGTAGATTTTTAAGAAATGTGTCATATCTAGGTAGGCTCAGGATCAGCAATGCATTACTGGGAGTAACCGGCTGATTGTTTGATGCAGAAAATTGCCTATTTTCATTGGTTCAACTCATGCGTTCAGATAACAGTAATACATAGTTGCTCCTTTAAAAAAAGATTATAAGACAATGGCCTCTAGTTATCAAAGCGTCTACTGAGAATATGTCAGAAATCCGCGTTGTACTCGTCCCGAGATTACATCGCCGTAGTTATCAAAGTGTCAAGATCGGAAGAGTTCTAATTTTGTGACGTAACATACGATCCGGCGCTCTCAATTCAACTTTGATCGCTGCGACTAGAAAACCTCTGGAAATCTTGTGGAATTCTGTGCTTTCGCCCTGTTCTTCGACACAATTAGAAGCTTTCTGAAAGTTATCAAATAATGACCACATACGCTCGCGTCTTATCCGACGCAGCGTACCTAGTTTTCAATCCACCGCCTTAGAGGTCGCGGATCCTATAGTAGTCAATAGAAATCGGAAACTATGTTCCATGCTGCTCGAGTCAAGCATATCACCTAATAAAACTCAATGGAAAGCATTATTAAATATGTATACCTTATTTTAAATACCATTCCCTTCCTGTAATTCAATTTTTTTTAAAAGAAAACCACATTCACACAAAGGATAGCAAGAGAATGAAAACACTGCACAGCAATTTAATAAATTTTGAATAAGAAAAGCACAGTCACACAAAGGATAGCAAGAGAATGAAAACACTGCACAACAATTTAATACATTTTGAAAAAGAAAAGCACATTCACACAAAGGATAGCAAGAGAATAAAAACACTGCACAGCAATTTAATAAATTTTGAAAAACAAAAGCACATTCACACAAAGGATAGCAAGAGAATGAAAACACTGCACAGCAATTTAATACATTTTGAAAAAGAAAAGCACATTCACACAAAGGATAGCAAGAGAATGAAAACACTGCACAGCAATTTAATACATTTTAAAAAAGAAAAGCACATTCACACAAAGGATAGAAAGAGAATGAAAACACTGCACAGCAATTTAATAAATTTTGAAAAAGAAAAGCACATTCACACAAAGGATAGCAAGAAAATGAAAACACTGCACAGCAATTATGCTATCAATTAATTATACACAATACAAATTAGGCTATCAATTAATTATGCACAATACAAATTAGACTATCAATTAATTAGCCAAAACACCTGCATATTTACATAGGCATGACGAACTCAGATTTTATGTTTGGATGGCAGCATCGTGGAGGCTTAAAAGGTAATTCACTCAGATAACATATAATAATGTCACAGTTTTCAGTCAGTTGCTAGGATCCCTTTTTGTAGCTAAAATGCCCTTATAAATTTGACTTGGCTTTATTTATGTCACTGTTTAACTTTGCGCTTTCAAAGTACATTGAACTGATTTGTAAATGTTATTAGGAATCACATCAAGGATATCAAACAATATTTCACATCATAATGTTCGACATTGCATTCTTTTTGTTACTTAGGATTGTAAATGTTAATACAACACTTTAATATGTAATCTTAAAAACACAGTAATCACTGACCTTTTTCTTAATATTTCTTTATCAATTAGAGGATAAAGAATTAAGGGAAATCAAGACTTTTGAGAGGTTAGTTCAAGAATTCTCTCTCTCGCATAAAGAGTTCTTTGCATATCTTCAAATTAGGAACTACTATGGTCAACTGAGAGGAAAGCAAGGCAATAAGTGGTCGCTGGGGACAATAGATACTAACATCAAGTTATATCAGGCAGGGATAAAGTCAATCTCAATTTGGTATAATCTACCGGTAGTAAGTGCGGGCAAAGTGAACATAGAAAAGATCCAATTGAAATGGCGGAGAGATTTTGCTGAGATCTCCTCGGAAGACGTTCACCAGAGCATTAAGACGATGCATAAATTATCAGGGAACATTGGATGGAGGGAATCCCATATGAAAATACTATATAAAACATACATTACACCGGCAGATCTGTCTAGATGGTCAAAGCGAGAGGAATACTGTTGTTATAAATGCAGATTTCTGAAGGCAGATCTGATTCATTGCATATGGCCATGCCCGAAAATCCAAAAATTCTGGAATAGAGTAAACTTTTGGTTAAACAAATATCTAGAGAATAAAATCAGATTCGACGCCAAGAGCATTCTATTCTTGCGGGAGAAGGGTCAAGCCGATGAGAATACAGACTTAATAAATACAGCAATTCTGATAGGACGCAATCTGCTGCTAAGGTCTTGGAAAGCTAAAAAGGGCCCCTCTATGAGGGAATTCAACAATAAAATTCTCTTACAGATTCACCTGGAGCAATTTGAGATCACGCTCCCAAAAGAAAAAAACATATGCAATTTTTTTCAGAAATGGTTAGAGGTGCTAAGATCCTTCCCAGAAATATTACAAAAGCAGATAACAGCCCCATTGCAGAAATCGGACTATCTCAGTATGGCAGTTTTAACAGGTAGATTGCCTAGCTCCTGGGTAGACTAAGAGGGTGGGGGGCGGTGAGGGACGAGAAGTGGGAATATCCCCCTTTCCGTTTTGTTTTGTTTTATCTGTGTCTTGTTGTGTCTTGCTGCGCTCTGTTGTGGTTTGTGATGTTTTGTTGTGTTTTTCATTTTGTGTTTTGTTTTGTTCTGTTTTGTCTTGCTAGGCTTCAGTGCTCTAATAGATATAATAGACTAAGGAGGTATGAAAGGGAGTGAATAGGGAAGTGGGATTAGGGCCATTAGGAACACGCTAAGGATATAATTAAAGATGACAAATTAGATATAGGAGGTCAGGATGTGAGAAGATATCATGCTGGAGTTAGTACAAGTCGAGGGAAACAAACCCAGAATCTGATTACGTACAGGTCATTGTTTAAGAAATTATTTAAGTTACGGGAAATACTCTTTGCTTAGTTAAGAATATAACGGACTATGGACAGAGCAAAGGTCTTCCCCACTTTTTTTTTTTTTTCGGGTGATCCGATATTACCCTTGGCGTTGTACTAAAACCAACATGTGGGTACTTCCTAGTTGCTATATATAAGAATTACTAGGATTTACATTGGTATCAATATCACAATGTAATATATTGCTTAAATCTGCTTTATTTAAATGACTATTATTTTATGATGTTTGTTGATTTATGTAGATATGATATAGGAGATCTAATATGGTTCAAATGTTATTTCAAGCCTATAGCAAACATGATTATGGAAATGTACTGCCAACTGTTATTTTGCTAATATACCTTGGTATGGTACAGAGGAGCCAGGTGTTGTGTAAATGGCTGACCGATTGGTATTCTTACAGGTTGCTGACTTAGGATCAGAGAAATTGTATGTTAAAGTTGTTGGTAGACATTATTATGAAAATAATAAGTCTCCGGGAAAAATATGTTGTATGATAGTCTTTAGGTTCCAATCAGACAGCTTCTGATACTACTGTATTTACTAATATAGATCTCACTATTCTGTCATGAAGAATGCTGATTGTATAACTTTGTACTTACTCTTGGTATCTATATGTGTATACTTTTCTTTTTGTTCAACCTCAATAAAAAAAAGAATTTAAAAATTAAAAAAAAAAAAAATAAATCACTGACCTTTTTCACCTTCATAATGCTGCCATCCAAACAGAAAATTAAGAAATAACATTGAAACTAGAGCCAAATACTCGTGTTTTTCATAATTAATTTTGTTAATTGCACAAACACCTGCATTTCTTACAGCTGATAAACACACCTGGATGACTTAATCAGATTTTTTTATGGACATCCCATCGTGCTCATCAAATGACGCAATAAAAAAGACAAATATGTTTTTGGAATAATTAGTCACTTTAATTGCGCGTAATATGACGCGATAGTAATAAAAATGTGCAAATCAATCAACGTTCACATCTGTGAAAATAGGCGTTATAAAAGGGGCTCTTCAATCACTGCATTTCATTATTATTATTTGGTGTTACTTTGAGGATGTTGTTAATTTTGTTCTACTCACTAGAAGAACTAGGGCAATCCCTGGGATGGTAAAGCTGCTTGCGGTCCTCTATTTCTTGGCAACTGGGTCATTCCAGGCTGTGACAGGTCTAGACGTTGGTATGAGCCAGACAACCTTCTCACGTCATCTGAAGGTTGTCCTGGATGCTTTGCACTGAGGCCTAGTCCATCATGTCCACTTCCAAACACACCGGAGGAGTGGCATGCTGTCAAGCTCCAGTTCTACCATCGAGCTGGATTGCCAAGGGTATTGGGGGCCATAGACTGCACACACGTCTTAGGGCAGCCTCCCAGTGGTCAAGAGGAGCCCTACCGGGATAGGAAATTCAATCACTCGCTGAATATCCAGGTCATCTGTGACGCCAGGTTGAGGGTGATGAGTGTTCGATCTGGATTCCCTGGCTGCAATCATGATTCCTTCATCCCCGGAATTCGGCTGTATACCAATGCTTCCAGGAGGGCCAAATGCCAGAGGGAATCCTGATAGGTAAATATCTCTTAGATACTCTAACATATGTATATGAAATATTTTATTCATTCCGATTGCTAATGTCAATGATCTATTTTGTTTGTGCAGGTGATTCTGGATATCCGTGTCTTCCGTGGCTGTTCACACCCGTCCAAAACCCCAACGGAGTGGAAGAGGTGCGCTACAACCATGCACATACTGCAACAAGATCAGTGATTGAGCGCACCTTTGGCGTGCTGAAGAGCTGTTTCCGCTGCTTGGACATCTCTGGTGGTGTTCTTCAGTACGCCCCCTCCAAAGTCTCCTTAATTTTTATGGTTTGCTGTATGTTGCACAATATTGCCCTAAAAATCCTGGATATAGATATGGAGAGCTTGGACAATGAGTATGGTCATTCCTGGAGCATGATGCTCTGGGAGTCCAAGCTCGAGCAATCTATATCCAGGGTTTTTTTGGGCAAGAAGCTTGATTGTGCAACATACAGTTTTTATTTGTGTTTTTCTTTACTTTACATTATTATTATTTTTTTTATTTTATTTTTTTTTAAATAATTTTTTTATTGAGGTAATAGACAAGAAAAAGTCAAACATGTATGTCCAGATACAATTCAAACTTGGAAGAAATATCTTTACAATTCTCATATGTAACATAGGTTTGGTCTAAAACATAAAGGTAGCAATTCTATAATCATACATATCACGTCTACTAGGTTTATGCAGATAAGGGCTTTAGCCAGACCAAGTAGAGAGTTCACCCATGAAAGTATTATGTCTGGTTAAGATTATAAGAATATGTCTGTAGTGTGGGACTTAAAAATGTATGAGAAATAGGATTGGGAGCGAATAGAAAAGACTTATACAAGAGGGAAATGGGTAGCTGGGAAATATAATAATGATACCTCTTTTCAAAACCACTGGCTTAGCAAGAATAGGGATGGTCACCAAATTACTATGGGCATTATAAAGTAAGCTATCTATTCTAGAGGAATTGGAGTAAGATGGGGATTAGTAGAATGGTTATATTTAAGGGAAGGGAAATTCAGCGGGCAAGAGTCGCTCTAGGTGAAAAAGGGGAGGGGGTGGAGCTTGTTAGAGTGAGAATCTAAGAGGATTTTAGGGAAACTAGGTACATTAGGTAGAGAGCATATGAATGAAGTTCTTGGAGAAATTATGTATAGGGGGGGTAAACAAATGTATACCGCATATCGCCCAATGTGGTTGGAGACAAAATGAATAGATGCTAGGCCTCCTGCACATTGAATCTTCTAGTTTGGTTTACTGACAGTATGACCGTCAGACCGAAAGGTCATTAATACAATTACCTCAAGGGAATGTGTCACTATATATCTTTGGCCATCCCCATAACTGAACGGTAAACTTGCTAACAAAGTGAGTAGTCTCTAATCTGGGTGACATGGAAAAGGAGGAGAATATACATTGCAACATATAATGGAAGCTAACTTTAAATCATTTAACATGCTATTGTAATTGCAGAGTAAGAGCTAGATTATAGGATGTGGAAAAACCTGGGCATATATCTACAGTGGCATTAACTACGATTAGAAATGCAATCTAAATTGTGACAATATCTCTGGGAGAACTTAAAGGTCCACTGCTGTAGTTGAGGTAGTCTAATATCTTGTAGTCTACATTAATATCAGGAGAGGCATATATGCAGTGCTACATTAACAGAATAATGGAGGGGAGAGGGCCTTTGTTCAAAGTAAGGCATAGGCAGGATGTATATGAATGTCGATGCAAGCTGCAGCGAAGAGTGTCTAAATTGCCTGAGCGAAGTCTAAGTGTTACATCATGTCTATGTCAGAGGTAAGTTAGTGAGGCTGTAAGCAAAATGTATTACAAAAATAGACATCTAGGTGACATACAGCATAACCAGAAGTAGCTTAGATATAAATAGGAATAATCAAATAAACACTGTGTACTCATATGATATTAGAAGATAATAATAGGTTCAACATTGGATAATGAGGAAAGAAAGGCCCAATCCCCAACATATCAGTGAATCCTTAACTAAGGAGCAACCTTTGTACAATATCAGCAAACATGTATCTCCAAGTGCATAGCCTGAGCAAGTAACTCAGAGCAGGTTATAAGCTAGTCAAGGGTAAATCAATAGGTCTTTAGAGCACAGAAGAGCAATTTCAGTCTAACCACATGGTCCGATAGTGATCCTCAAGCTCTGAAGTGTAGATACATGGGTAAAGTAGATAAAACATAACGAACATTGGAAACTTTAAAAGGAACATGCTACTGAGGAGTAGGGGTGTGTTGGCATTATAAGCAAAAATGGAGATGTAAGTGTCTCTAGACCAAACCAGGTTCACACAACAACCCTTAATAGATAAGAGATTATAAAACAGTAGAAATACACATACACAGGCAACAAACGACACAGTTGTTGCTAATAATTCGGACTATTGACATACATAATGAACAAAAGATAAACTAAAAGAGAATGTTACTGAATAGCATAGAAAGTGCAGCTTCTGTTAATGAGTGGTCATATCTGAAAGACTGCTCTGTATACAGAAAAGTCAGTTGAAATATATGGAAGTTTGCAGAGCTTCATATTCAGCCCGTGTAAACAGTCATGCAGGGAGCACTAATCGCTACCTTGTTTTACTTACAAAGTGATCGCTAGCCTACTCCTGCTTTATGTATCCTGGGTCCCAGTTGTGGGCTGCTAAAGGCTTTCCCAGGTAGTGAAACAAGCCCCCAACAAAATATCTGCCGTCTGGTGGCCCTCCAAAGGCTGAATCTAGGATGAGGTATGAGCGGCGCCAGGACCAGCACTCCAGAGGAACACCGCTGGTCAGCGTCTGGTTGCAGTCTATTGATCCGTGGGAGCAGAGTGACCTTCTATTTAGATGTTAATGGGACTGACCGTCCACCCAACTCTGAGGTATATAGAGCCGATGCTGGGGCAATGTGTGTCGCCATGGGAGGCCATGGTGAAGTAGGTAGGATTAAGATTTCCGGTTCTGAAAGTATCTCCCTGATACCATATGGAATGCGGGTAGTCTCCCTGCCGTCGTGTGACACTCTGTGCTGAATGCGGTCTCCAGTGTTGTCGGGCAGAGATCTAGGCCCCTCAAACCTCCCAGGGAGAGCAACCTCAACTTTATCTGTAGCCGACAGGAGTGATATTGTTTCCCTCATAGTTAGTGAGATGGCTGTAGGCTTCGACAAGTTCGTTTCTGGAGATGTGGATGGACTGTCCTTCTCGTTAGGGCATGGTACTAGTACTTGTGTGGGAGGTAGTGGTGGTGGGGAATGGGTCAATGGACTGTTTACGTACACCTTCTCATCTGTTGCAGGAGCTAGCGATCTGGTCGTTTCTCTGAGAATACTCTTTAGGTCATCAAATCTGCAGCTCATTAGGTTGTCAAAGGCGGCTAGTTGAGCTAGCATCAGAGTCTGAAAGTCTTTCATAATTCAAGTATAATTGGAGCTGATAGTAATTAAGCTGCGGAGTCAATTAGAATGCCACGTGGGTGAAAAATGGCTTCTCCTGGCAAAGCGTTACTGATATCTTCCTAGAGATAAAGCAAGTTAGGCTTCCCAGTTCAGGATGTTAAACATTTGTGATGTCCCCCAAAGCATATAGGTCCATTAGGTGGTAGGTAAAACTGCCCTGAGCGGTCAAAAATAAGTAAATTATCGGACTTGGTCCGGAGCTGCTATGATATATGACTGCTCAGATGCAGAGCTGGCACCGCCCCCCCCTACATTATTATTTTTAATCCAAAAGCTGCTATATTTTGGATTACTGTTGAGCAAATATTGTCGTTTCAATTAATGATATTGTATATCATTGTAAAGCCATTGATTGAAAGTGGTTCATTTTGGCAAATATTGCAATTGTTCAATGTAAAGTTGATGAGACACATGTTTAATAAAATCTCATTAAATAAAAATAATTGAGATCTACACTTGACTCTGTTGTTATTTGTTAGACTATAACAAGAAATATTTTTTAATATGTGTTTAGATTCTATCTTTCCTTTTTAAAAATGACCACTTATTTAAGTTCTTTAGGCATACTTGCATTTTAGAAAACCCAAGTTTATCACCATAAAAGTCCCAGAATCAACAATTACATTCTTGCATTTCAAATTAATATAACAAGATAATGAAGAACATCGGAGAATAGTAGTAAATTACAAAGTTGCTTAAAATGTCATGCTCTATCTGCATAATTTTTTTTACAAAAATTGGGTTCATTGTCCCTTTAACATGCATGAGCTCAATGTTATCTATATGAATTTTAACAAATTAATTAAAAACATTAATTTTTTCATTTCGCTGTCACATTAAAATAATATAAAATTGAAGATGCAAATTATTGTTAACATTTATGGACCTAGCAGCAATGCACTACAGGTTTATAAATGTATACATGTGTTTCTTGCACTGTCTGTCTTTATCTATATCACAGTCTCTCTTTCTCCCTCTCTCTCTCCATTTCTCTCATTCTACCCATCTCTCTCTATCTCTCTCTCAATTTCTCTGAATCTCTCTCTCACAATCTCTCTCTCTCTCACAATCTCTCTCTCACAATTGCTCTCAATCTCTCTATCTCACAATCTTAATCTCTCTCTCAATCTCTCTATCTCACAATCTCAATCTCTCTCTCAATCTCTCTCTCTCACACAATCTCTCTCTCTCACAATTGCTCTCTCTCAATCTCTCAATCTCTCTCTCTCACAATCTCTCTCACAATTGCTCTGAATATCTCTCTCTCACACACAATCTATCTCTCTCTCTCTCAATCTCTCTCAATCTCTCTATCTCACAATCTCAATCTCTCTCTCAATCTCTCTCTCTCTCAATCTCTCTATCTCACAATCTCAATCTCTCTCAATCTCACTCTCTCTCTCACAATTGCTCTCTCTCAATCTCTCTCTCACAATCTCTCTCTCACAATTGCTCTCAATCTCTCTCTCACAATCTCTCTCTCTCAATCTCTCTCTCTTTCAATCTCTCTCTCCATCTCTCTCTCTCTCTTTCTCACAATCTCTCTCTCTCTCTTTCTCTCTCCCTCTCTCTCTCTCTCTATAAATATATTTATTTTAATGTTAGAAATAATAAAGAGACACATAACTTAATGATTTTCTAGGTGTTATTCATATAGAGCATACAATTTTAATCAACTTTCTAATTACTCCTATTATTAAAAGTTATTCATTAAAATGATTAATAATGTAAAAATATTTTCTTCATATTTTTAAATGAAAAATCATAAAAACAGCCAGACAATTTTTTTTAATAATTTAAAAATATTCATACATCAAGACATTTGTTTAATAATTTAAAAATATTCATAACATATTTTTAAATTAAAAATCATAAAAACATTGAGACATTTATTAATAATAATTAAATCTTTTTTATTTAAAAAAATAAATAAAAAATGATTAATAATTTAAAAATATTGTCTTCATATTTTTAAATTAGAAATCTTAAAAACAGCCAGACAATTTTTTTTAATAATTTAAAAATATTCATAACATATTTTTAAATTAAAAATCATAAAAACATCGACATTTGTGTAATAATTTAAAAGTATCCATAACATATTTTTAAATTAAAAATCATAAAAACATTCAGACATTTATTAATAATAATTAAATCTTTTTTAAAAAAAATAAAAATTTAAAAAATGATTAATAATTTAAAAATATTTTCTTCATATTTTTAAATTAAAAATCATAAAAACTCATACATATATACATAATAAAACTAATATTAAAAACCCTAATAAAATAAGCAAATTAAAACACACTAATCTTTTTTTCTTTTGGGTGAGGGAGAGAGGGGGGTGATCTCTCCCTTGTTCCCCTTCTCCCCAAGTTTAAAATCAAGTGACGATTTAAAACCCTGTTGTCTTCGTCTTCCCTCTCCCGACGCTGGCGTTCTAGCTGCTCTTCAGCTGCCCTGGCCCTATTGAAAGCTAATCTTTCCCTATCAAAGTTTAATCTATCACTATCCCTCTGCATTTCATAATTTAATCTATCCCTCTCTAACTCTAATCTGTCACTATCCCTACGTCGTTCATAGACAAATCTTTCCCTCTCTAAATCTAATCTGTCCCTATCTACTGTGATGCCCCTCTCTAATATCTGCCCCTGTTGCTCAACAGATAACCTTAATGCCCCATGCAACTCACAGTGTTCTTCCCGGTACTGCCTGGCCAGAAGTAACATTTCCCTGACTGCCTCATTATCATTGATGGGAGGCAGTCGGTGGCCAGGATCAGCACGGCCATGAGCTGATGGGGCATGACGAACAGGGGCAGGAGGGGCACCAGGGTCCAAAGCAGCTGTGTCTTCTGGGTCAAGAGGGGCAGAATGGATGAGAGATTCTATATCTGATAATCCGTGGGAGATTCCTTGATCCTGTGATTCGGGGAATTGTGTCTCTCCCAGGGACGACTCCTCTGTCAAATCTCTCATCTCGCGAAGACAACAGTTGATCTCCTCCGAAGTCTGTAATGCACGTACGACATCTAAAGAAATGAGAAATTAAATATATATTGTTAGGTTACTTAAAGGGACAGTCTACACCAGAATTTTTATTGTTTTAAAAGATAGATAATCCCTTTATTACCCATTTCCCAGTTTTGCATAGCCAACACAGTTATAATAATATACTTTTAATCTCTGTGATTATCTTGTATCTAAGCCTCTGCAAACTGCCCCTTTTTTCAGTTCTTTTGACAGACTTGCAGTCTGGCCAATCAGTTTGGAACAGTATAACCACTAAATAAGCAGACACTCTGCCTAATTAGTGGTTAGCACAGCTGCGCTATTAAAATAGCTTGATGTGTGCAGTACCTCTAAGGAGAAATTACTACTAAGTTATATATAGCTATGATAAATATAACTGGGGTAAATATCTCCAAGCAATAAATTTACTATAATACAGGGAGTGCAGAATTATTAGGCAAGTTGTATTTTTGAGGATTAATTTTATTATTGAACAACAACCATGTTCTCAATGAACCCAAAAAACTCATTAATATCAAAGCTGAATAGTTTTGGAAGTAGTTTTTAGTTTGTTTTTAGTTATAGCTATTTTAGGGGGATATCTGTGTGTGCAGGTGACTATTATTGTGCATAATTATTAGGCAACTTAACAAAAAACAAATATATACCCATTTCAATTATTTATTTTTACCAGTGAAACCAATATAACATCTCAACATTCTCAAATATACATTTCTGACATTCAAAAACAAAACAAAAACAAATCAGTGACCAATATAGCCACCTTTCTTTGCAAGGACACTCAAAAGCCTGCCATCCATGGATTCTGTCAGTGTTTTGATCTGTTCACCATCAACATTGCATGCAGCAGCAACCACAGCCTCCCAGACACTGTTCAGAGAGGTGTACTGTTTTCCCTCCTTGTAAATCTCACATTTGATGATGGACCACAGGTTCTCAATGGGGTTCAGATCAGGTGAACAAGGAGGCCATGTCATTAGATTTTCTTCTTTTATACCCTTTCTTGCCAGCCACGCTGTGGAGTACTTGGACGCGTGTGATGGAGCATTGTCCTGCATGAAAATCATGTTTTTCTTGAAGGATGCAGACTTCTTCCTGTACCACTGCTTGAAGAAGGTGTCTTCCAGAAACTGGCAGTAGGACTGGGAGTTGAGCTTGACTCCATCCTCAACCCGAAAAGGCCCCACAAGCTCATCTTTGATGATACCAGCCCAAACCAGTACTCCACCTCCACCTTGCTGGCGTCTGAGTCGGACTGGAGCTCTCTGCCCTTTACCAATCCAGCCACGGGCCCATCCATCTGACCCATCAAGACTCACTCTCATTTCATCAGTCCATAAAACCTTAGAAAAATCAGTCTTGAGATATTTCTTGGCCCAGTCTTGACGTTTCAGCTTGTGTGTCTTGTTCAGTGGTGGTCGTCTTTCAGCCTTTCTTACCTTGGCCATGTCTCTGAGTATTGCACACCTTGTGCTTTTGGGCACTCCAGTGATGTTGCAGCTCGGAAATATGGCCAAACTGGTGGCAAGTGGCATCTTGGCAGCTGCACGCTTGACTTTTCTCAGTTCATGGGCAGTTATTTTGCGCCTTGGTTTTTCCACACGCTTCTTGCGACCCTGTTGACTATTTTGAATGAAACGCTTGATTGTTCGATGATCACGCTTCAGAAGCTTTGCAATTTTAAGAGTGCTGCATCCCTCTGCAAGATATCTCACTATTTTTGACTTTTCTGAGCCTGTCAAGTCCTTCTTTTGACCCATTTTGCCAAAGGAAAGGATGTTGCCTAATAATTATGCACACCTGATATAGGGTGTTGATGTCATTAGACCACACCCCTTCTCATTACAGAGATGCACATCACCTAATATGCTTAATTGGTAGTAGGCTTTCGAGCCTATACAGCTTGGAGTAAGACAACATGCATAAAGAGGATGATGTGGTCAAAATACTCATTTGCCTAATAATTCTGCACTCCCTGTACATTCCTACTCTGGATGTTCAACATTTCAGCTCCACACAATGGATTGTGTTATCAGGGCCGGACTGGGAATAACAAGCAGCCCTGTAAAAAATTAAAGACCAGCCCTATATTACATTGAGCCACATTATATATATATATATATATATATATATATATATATATATATATACATACAGGGAGTGCAGAATTATTAGGCAAATTAGTATTTTGACCACAGTTGTTTCTTAAATTGTCTTGTAAGGTCACCTCTTAGTCTTTTGTATGTAGTTTGATCATCCAGCTGTCGCATTACTTCATCCCTGTAGTTACTATAATTTAATAGAACAATAGCTCCACCCTTGTCTGCTTCCTGTAGAACTATTGTATTATCACTCTGTAAGGTCTTGATAGCTTCCCTTTCTTTTTTGGAAAGGTTATTTCTATACTTTCCAATTCTGATGTTAGGATCCTTAGTCTTTTGTATCATTAGCCTAGAGAATGTTTTTATGGATGCATTATTATGCTGAGGATCAAAGGATCCTTTCTTCTTAAATGTTATCTCTTCTGTAGTTCCAAATTGGTCCTTAAAGAATTCCTTTAGTCGCAGTTTTCTTGTAAACTTTTGTATATCTATGAAAAGGTCAAATTCCTCTTTATTTGTGGAGGGTATAAAAGAGAGTCCTTTATTAAGAGCATTGATTTTGTGACAGGTTAGGGTATGTTCACTTAGATTAATTATTAGGTTGGTGTCCTGCTCCCCCTCCGGAGTGCTCTTGGGGGTCTGCTGGTGCCCCCCCCCTCCTGGTATACATCCTCCGCCTTCCTCGTTATTTGAGCGAGTAACCATTCCTGATCTGCTGGCATCCTGTGGAATTGTAGTTATATTAATGTTATCTGATATTGCCTGATGTATCCACAGTACCTACTGGTCTTCTCCTGTAGTATCTCTGCCTCCATGGTCTATTCAGAAGATATTGTGTACGTTCCTCAGGGCTTAGTTGCCACCTGTACACCATTTTGTTTTTATAATCGTTGGTGACATCCTCTAGTTTTCTATTTTTAAAGGTAATGAGTTCATTCTCATATCTGTCCACTTCCTCTTTTAGTTTTCCAGTTTGCCCAGATGTATTTCTTCATACTTCTTAAGTTCTGTTCTGTTGATCTCTAATAGTCTTGTAACTTCTTCTACCACCAGCAGTATTAAGTCCAGTGAACATTTATTTAAAATGTTACACCATTTAATACAGAATCAGGGATTATTCCTCCCTATGGTGGGGGTGTATTTTATCCTAAAACCCTGTGGTGTGAATTTTTTCCGATGGTATTCGGACAAGTAGGAGCCATGTAGGATTAAATCCTGTTCTTTTTTCTTACGTTTCAGCAGCTTGGCGTATAATTCTGATGTTTGTTGTACTAATGCTTTTTGGGGGATAGCTGCGAACCTGGTTCTGGAAGCATCTTCCTCTGTGAAGAAGAATTCTTCAGCTCCCTGAATTTCCATATCCTGAATAATATCCTCCTCTATAGTAACCTCTTCATTAATATCAGCCATAATAATATGAATAGTCCATGGATTAGCAATCAATAGACTAGTGCAAGTAATAAAAACAACAACAAATAGTGCCCAAGTGATTCAAAGGTGTGTCTGTTCAATAGTTCTGGGTGCTATACAAAAGTTCATATTTCAAAAGTTCAAAGATTTCTAGCATCTGTGCTTTCTATACAGTATTTATGCAAACTGTTCTATGGTGTCATAATCAGGATACAAATATGCCCTGTAGTACTGTGTTGATAATAATATTCTAGGATACTGTATAGAAATCACAGATGCTAGAAATCTTTATACATACATAATATTAGTGCTTTGCCGTAACTATAGATTACTATGACTTTTATACATAGGCTGCATATAGAATTTCCTGCAGGGCATCGCATAGATTTCTTTCTGTATATATCTACTTACTATTTCAATTGTGATATCTTGCCATATTGTTGTCACTTTCTTTTCTAGGCGCTGCTGACTAGCGTCCGGTTGCCATAGTTACGGATATTACGTAACGCAACCTTCAGAGGGAGGATCTACTTCCGGTAACGCTGTCGGCAGCGCCGCCTTGGGATATGAAGGGTTTCTATATATTGGGTGAGTACACTGTTTGGACATGTATGTGTGTTTGAAAACGGGGGGAACCCCAAAACTTCACAAATTAAAGATATTATGGATGGATAAGACCCAGTGAGTGCCTTCTTTCTTCAAAACTATATATATATATATATATATATATATATATATATATATATATATATATATGTTTGTTTATCCATACCTACGCTTGCTCTGTCTTGAATACCCGCTCTTACCTACTTTGCCACTGCAATCCTTGTCTGCCGAGTCTCCATCTACTCATATACTTATGCTGATTGTAACAATACCGTACTTGCCTGACACTGACTCTTACTTTACATAAAAGTACTGGTTACTCTCACCATACACCATACACTCATTTTAAGATGGTAGACTGTAATAGCTATTTAGACTTTACTAGTCACCATTACATCCCATGGAAGCGCAATGTGCCATATGGCCAATTTAAAAGAATTCGCCGAAACTGTAGTACCCTGGCGGATTATGAAGTTCAAAGCTTGATACTAAAAGAACGTTTTAATGAGAAACATTATCCCCCACATATTATAGAAAAGGGCTATAAAAGAGCCAAGCAAGATAAAAGAGAAGATTATTTTAGAAAAACTAATGTAAAGCCAAGCAAAGAAGAAAATGGCTCTATGGGGAATTTCCCCCCTTTTATTACTGAATATAACCGTCACCATAAAACAATACGTCAGATAATAAATAAACATTAGAGAATTCTTCAAAAAGACCCCATTTTGGGGAAGATTTTGACAGATAAACCTAACATAGTATATAGAAAGGCACCTAGTCTGAAATCGATGTTGGCCCCTAGTAAGGTGGTCAAACATAAAATTATGACTAACGGCTATAAGGTTGGTACTTTACCGATAGGTTCATATAGATGTAAGATGAAAAACTGTAAATTATGCACCAAAATCATACATAAACAAACCACTTTTCAATCAAATGTCACAGGCAAACATTTTTCAATTATTGGCCACATTACATGTGCATCCAGATATGTAGTATATCGATTGTCTTGTGTCTGTGGGGTGCAGTATGTAGGAAGAACCTCCAGAAGACTAAGCATTAGATGGTCAGAACATCTTAGAAATATGAAAAAGAATTTAAAGAACCATAGTGTGCCCAGGCACTGCAATCATCATCATAATGGCCACGTGGAATGCTTTAGCATCTGCCCTATAGAACTCATTCCAATATCTCACCTATATAATAGAATGTCTAGATTAAGACAGAGGGAGACTTACTGGATTCACACCCTCGGAAGTCTCCATCCCAATGGCCTTAATCTCAACATTGATTTGGCAGCATTTTGAGAGAATTGTGTGGTCTAGTGAGTCTCCTTCTGTCACATTTTATATTCCACATACATTTCGGTAGGCCACTAGACCTAGCACCCAGTGTAGTGTAGTTTAACCAATTAACACAACATGCATCAGTTACCATTCATATATCATCACATAATTTACCGTTTTATATGAAATGTAGCCCCCTATGTAAAGCACATCACACAATTCCATATGAGGTGAAGTGGTATATTAATAGATATTCCCTCATGATATTAATATTTTAGGTTAAATGAAATCACAATTGGGCTGAAATTATAAGCCAACCCTTAGGGTCAGTAATATATTTTTAATTTGTTATATGGGGCCCCATAAGATCTTCTGATGATGTAGTGGTTCAATTCTATTGAATTAGTCTGGAACAATGATGTTATATCAGTAGGTACATAGGGTTGGCATTATATTTTGCCAGTGGGGTCAATTTCCCAACAGAAGGTTCCCCAAACATATATGTTTAAATGTCTTATGCTTTGTGTTTTATGTATACAGTGGGGAAAAAAAGTATTTAGTCAGCCACCAATTGTGCAAGTTCTCCCACTTAAGAAGATGAGAGAGGCCTGTAATATTCATCATATTCATCACATTTTGTCTCTCAACTATGAGAGACAAAATGTGGAAACAAATCCAGACAATCACATTGTCTGATTTGGAAAGAATTTATTTGCATATTATGGTGGAAAATAATTATTTGGTCACCTACAAACAAGCAAGATTTCTGGCTCTCACAGACCTGTATCTTCTTCTTTAAGAGGCTCCTCTGTCCTCCACTCATTACCTGTATTAATGGCACCTGTTTGAACTTGCTATCAGTATAAAAGACACCTGTTCACAACCTCAAACAGTCACACACCAAACTCCACTATGGTGAAGACCAAAGAGCTGTTGAAGGACACCAGAAACAAAATTGTAGACCTGCACCAGGCTGGGAAGACTGAATCTGCAATAGGCAAGCAGCTTGGTGTGAAGAAATCAACTGTGGAAGCAATAATTAGAAAATGGAAGACATACAAGACCACTGATAATCTCCCTCGATCTTGGGCTCCACGCAAGATCTCACCCCGCGGGGTCAAAATGATCACAAGAACGGTGAGCAAACATCCCAGAACCACACGGGGGGACCTAGTGAATGACCTACAGAGAGCTGGGACCAACGCAACAAAGGCTACCATCAGTAACACACTACGCCGCCAGGGACTCAGATCCTGCAGTGCCAGACGTGTCCCCGTGCTTAAGCCAGTACATGTCTGAGCCCATCTGAAGTATGCTAGAGAGCATTTGGATGATCCAGAAGCAGATTGGGAGAATGTCATATGGTCAGATGAAACCAAAGTAGAACTGTTTGGTAGAAACACAACTTGTAGTGTTTGTAGGAGAGAGAATGCTGAGTTGCAACCAAAAAACACCATACCTACTGTGAAGCATGGGGGTGGCAACATCATGCTTTGGGGCTGTTTCTCTGCAAAGGGAACAGGACGACTGATCCGTGTACATGAAAGAATGAATGGGGCCATGTATCGTGAGATTTTGAGTTCAAACCTCCTTCCATCAGCAAGGGCAATGAAGATGAAACGTGGCTGGGTCTTTCAGCATGACAATGATCCCAAACAAATCACCCGGGCAACGAAGGAGTGGCTTTGTAAGAAGCATTTCAAGGTCTTGAAGTGGCCTAGCCAGTCTCCAGATCTCAACCTCTTGGAAAACTTTTCGAGGGAGTTGAAAGTCTGTGTTGCCCAGCGACAGCCCCAAAACATCACTGCTCTAGAGGAGATCTGCATGCAGGAAGGGGCCAACATACCAGCAACAGTGTGTGTGAACCTTGTGAAGACTTACAGAAAACGTTTGACCTCTGTCATTGCCAACAAAGAATATATAACAAAGTATTGAGATGAACTTTTGATATTGATCAAATACTTATTTTCCACCATAATATGCAAATAAATTCTTTCCAAATCCGACAATGTGATTGTCTGGATTTCTTTCCACATTTTGTCTCTCATAGTTGAGATATACCTATGATGAAAATTACAGGCCTCTCTCATCTTCTTAAGTGGGAGAACTTGCACAAATGGTGGCTGACTAAATACTTTTTTGCCCCACTGTATGCTTTGTGTTTTAACAGTCAGATGATTTTTTACTTACTAATGTTTTTAATAATATGTATCGATTTTGTTTAAGCTATGAAGGTTCCCCAAACATATATGTTTAAATGTTTTATGTATATGCTTTGTGTTTTATGTATATGCTTTGTGCTATAACAGTCAGATGATTTTTTACTTACTAATGTTTTTAATAATATGTATCAATTGTAGTTTGTTCAAGCTATGAATTGTTGGAGATGAATTGGTTAATTTTAGAACAGGAAGACAGGTATCACTTGTTGGGAACGCCCCCTAACAGGTGTTCGGAAGGTATTTATTGTCAGCAAGGGCACATTATAGCACAGCCTGATGAAGCGGCATATCTAGCCGGGAAATGCGTTGCTGTTGTTTCTTATCAAATAAATACAGACGAATTTTATACCTGTCTTGTCCTGTTATTATCATTTTACCCTACCTCCATCTGATTGCCGGGAGCTACTGGATGCGCCCTGCGCTGGACACCTCCGGTGGCATTGGTTTGTTCGGAGAAGAACAGAGCCAGCAGAGGTGTGTATCGATTGGTGGACAGGGAGTGACGTACGCTAACAGAGGTGTGTCAGTCGGGCGACTCTAAACAGTCCCGACCTGCGTCTAGTGGCACGTCATCTGTGCCGCCGATTTTGTGAGTATCCAGAACAGCGGGGTGATCTGAATATATAGGAGCTCTCTCCTTTCCAGACTACGATACTGTTTTATGTTCTTGGCGCCTCTCTTCTTTTCTCCTTCTCATATTTTGCAATAAGTAGTATGAAAGGTAATTAATATTTATTATCAGCAGAAAACCCTATTATAAAATGATATATTAATTCAAATTAAAGGCTGAAAATTATTTATATGTTATTCCACATCACAATTCCAAATACTACAGATGTATTAAGCACTGCAAAACAGCAACCACCAGGATCTCCTCAAGTTATTGAATGCGTTCTCCCATTTCGGCTACAATTAAAATGTAATTGGGGGTATCAGAAGGGTCACAAACTGACCTGTCCTACCACTGCTACTCTCGCCGCCACTGGCTCTGATTATGGCATGCTGAGGGCTCTAATAACCGCCCCATGTGATGCACAGTGACAGCGTTCCTAACAAAATTACTGTGCGTGCGCGCTGCTGTGCACTTTACAGCCTCAGGGAACATCAGCCGCCAATCCCAGCAAGTGTGTTAGATTTACTGAATGGAAGCACAGTTAGCAGTGAGTAGTTACTCTGTGGCAGGGAGCGTGTGCACTAGTGCGCATATGATTGGATATTCACCTATTACGTTTCATGTTGGGCAAACATTGCAGCGTGATGACCCAACAGCTAATATTCTCTAATGATGATCGGTATCTGATAAATGGTGCGCTGCATAAAAACATCTGATCTAATTTGACCGTATATTACTTACAGCTTGTGGTGTGTGTACTGCAGCTGCCAGCCCAGCTCACTGACAGCCCGGCCCACAGGGATTTTTCCCGGTATCCCGGCAGCCCAATCCGGCCCTGTGTGTTATGATTGCTGTCTCAGCTCCACAGTGGCAAACCATAGGGCCTGAGAAACAAGCAGTATTCTACCGGCTGAGCATCCATTTCTCCTACCTAATACCCATATGGAGACTCATGATTGAGGAACAGACTCCCTAACAACAAGTATGTCTGTATTCCCATAGGTCTCAATTTATTGTTCTCATGGTGTTAAATCTGCAATGACATGGGGTTGTTTCATATATCTAATTAGTCACCAAACTGTGCAGATTCTATAAGGGTTTCAATATCAACCTATACTAGACAAGAACTGTTTTTATCAGATAATATTTAACATACAATGAAGGGAAAGACCCAATCAGTTAAGGACTGCTTATCTAAAGCACAAGCAAAGAAAAAATCTATGTCCCAAGACAAATCTGCCTCCCTAGAGGCCGAATTGACATACAACATGCTGGATACTAGTACAGATGAACAGACGCAGCCCTCCCACCAGCACACTAGTTCAGCAGATCAAATAAGTATTTCAAATAGAACTGAAAGCTGTGATTAAAGATATAAGAAGTGATATCAAGGAAATTTGTCAGAGAACCTCTGCTCTTGAAGACAAGGTTGGGGAGATAATTGAGGAACTCCCCATTATCCAACATTCAGTCTAAGACCAGCAAAACAAGATAGAACAGCTGGAGTCTCAGCTTGAAGATCTAGAAAACAGATCTTGTAGGTCCAATGTTAGGCTTAGAAATCTGCCAGAATCCTATGATAAGTTAAATGAAGTCCTTCTTCGGATCCTGCGTCACCTGCTCCCAGAGGTTGAGAAGAGCCTAGAATCCCAAATACTCCTAGGGATGTCATCCTCAAATTTCATTATTATACTACAAAAGATCAACTACTACAAACCACCAGAATGCAGCAAAATATAGAATTTGAAGGCCTGCAAACTGAAGGCCTGCAAACTGCAAATTTTTGCGGACCTCTCGCCTATCACTTTGCGCAAGAGAACAGAACTTAAACCAATCACCACTGTCCTAATGAAAGCCCAGATTAAATATAGATGGACATTCCTATTTCGACTTGTCTTTATTCACATTAAAACTACTTACTCCTGCACGTCTCTGGAAGAAGGCATAGCTTTAATTTGTCAACTATGATTAGCAAGAGAAGATATTCCTTTACCATTGCCACCAAGGCCTACAAAGAAACTGATTCAACGTATATGGAACAGAGTATCCAAGGAAACGACACCTATCAGAAGAGACAGAGAACCTCTGGGAGAAGACCCAGATCTACAGGAACAAGTTGCAACTATTAGATGATGATGATGACTAACCTTCCTCTCTGGTATTCATACATCATAGACCTACTTCCATGGAGTTTGTTTACAAACTTTACTAAGGAACTTTGCAAGAGGTTCACCTAGACTTTTTGGTTATTTTGCAAAAAAAAAAAAGGAGAGGGGAAAGGAAAAAAAAAGTCTGCGATCCATTAACAAATCATGGAGTTTGTTGGGGACTCTCTTTTAAAGCATAATGGAGGGAGGGTATACGGTTAACTTTAGTGCATGGGGATTATAGGAACCCTGCACTTTAGGGTGAATATAGATTTGTTATTATTAAATAGGGTTTAGATATTTTCCATGTTGGGGATGACAAGATTAAGCTCTGAGTTCACTTTGTTCTATTTATATAGGGCTAGGATACATTATCTCTCTGAGACTATGGGAGATGATTGTTACAATCTAGGATCAATAAGGCTCAATAAATATAATGAGGAGTGCTAAATATTCTTTAATCCATACAGTTCTGGCCCTTCCCAAATTAATTCTAGAAGCCTTACATTTCACAAATGCTATAAGCTAATATATCTATAAAACCCACCCCATGTCACTTCCCTAGTGATACCAATTGCTATTATAGATCCAGGTATCAGCGGCCTCATATGAAACAAAAATAAGATTGCAAATTTCTGATTACCTTCACTTATATAAGACTACTGTTCTACTCCAGGTTTACTAAATCATTTATACACCATGAGATCAACATATCCCGCAAAAGGAAAAATTGAGTATCTCATACAGAATAGATACTACTGTTACTTTGTGTTTTTATGTATATTAATGTCTTTCTCTTCTTTTTAGCTTTTCTTTCTTTATCTTTGAACACTTGCGGTGTCATGAACACACATTCCTTGTGGTGGATGGTGGGAAAATCTAGCAACTCAACTAAAAGTTACAGGTACACCAAGTACTATTCAGCCTGGTATCACAATACTTATGCGATCACAAGCTTGTTTACATTGACTTGGAATTTCATTTAAAATAATTTCGCATAACGTGAGGGGGTTACGCTCTCACGTTAAATGGAAAAAAGCAATTACAGAGTACAAAACCAGACAGGCCCACATTATTATGCTGCAAGAGACTCACTTTACCCCCACACATAACCCAAAATATTGGGATTCAGCTTTCCCAATCCAATACCATTCATTTGGCCAAAAGAAAAAAAGAGGGGTTTCTATTATATTACATGCGTCCCTCAATTTCCAGGAAGAGGAGGTTGTTAGGACTAAGAGGGAATATTTATCATTTTAAAAGGCAAAATCCATGGCAACACCATAGTAATGGGGAATATTTATGCCCCTAATGAAAATCAGGCGCAATTCATAACTAAAATAAGTAAATTACTAACTTCATGGAAAAAATACAAAATTATACTAGGAGGTGATTTCAATTTAACACTTAACGAAAAAATTGATAGATCCCCTCCAACAGGCTGTCATGGTCAGTCCTCCTTAATTGACCGCTATCTATCCATACCACCTTAATCTTTTCTCAAGCCTCAGAAGCCCTATAAAAGGCTCCTCCTCCAACACTTCATTGCTGGTTTAATGAAGTGCATCGTTAAGTCACCTCTCCAGCCCTTTAATGTTTCTAGAGAAAACTTTGATCCTGATTCACGTTTGCTACAGAATCTCTCCTTTGCAAATATCGGCTCAGACTGCTGCCGCAACTGTGACATCACCCGACATCAGCTGTTACTTACAGATGCCGGAACAACTCCCAGCTGCATCACAGAGCTCTTAGCTGATCCTGTCTCATACAGCTTGAAACAAACACTGAAACTTGTCTGGGAAGTGTCGTGAGTACTAAGTTCATAAGAATTATTCTGACTACGTGTCAGATATTTCTATCTGTTTACTACAGCGTCTTATTACAAATTTATTAAGTTATTCAGTGATTTAATCTCAAAACATTGTTGCTGTATGTCATATTTGAAAATCCTGATACTGAGACTTTAACTATAATCACTAAGCTTGAAACAAAGTCTGATAATACAGCCTTATATTTACACTGGCTTAATAACACATTTGCCAATTTTACTAAAGGTTGATATATATCTTTGTATTAACACTTTAGTTCCTGTGGCCATAGCACTTCACTTATATTGTACTGGTTTGTTGAAAAACAGACCATCAAATATAATTGTTACAAAAACATATTTTCAGGTTAAAAATTGCTTTATAGTAGTATCTATACAAACTACTGGCAATTATTTTACACAGGCACACCACCCAAAAAGATATTAAGTGACTTCATACTAGACCATAATCTATTAGATGTTTGGAGAATTCATAATGTAGGAGTGAAAAACTACACATACTATTCTGCGGCCCATAATTCATTCTCCAGGATCGATTATATATTTGCTAGTCAAATTCTATGCCCACTGACGACATATGCCAACTAGCTGGTCAGACCATTCTATTGTGGAAATATCACTGAGGGGCTTTTTTGACCCTTCCAGAGAAAGATCTTGGTCTCTAGATCCATCCCTACTAAGAAACGAGATATCTTACACAACAGAAGCTTACACAACAAATCAGACACTTCTGGTCAGAAAACAAAATTTCAACGCCCAAATCCAGGAAAAAGCTTCAAAACTAAACTTAAAAAAAATCTAATCGAGGAAAAAAAGCTAGAGTTTGAGGATCTTAAAGATTACATATTATAAACAGAAGCACTAAATTAGCTAAAACAATAAAAACTAACGGCTAGATTACGAGTCTTACATTAGCCTTAAAAAGCAGCATTGAGAGGTCCCAACGCTGCTTTTTAACGCCTGTTGGTATTACGAGTCTGGCAAGTACAGGTGTACCGCTCACTTTTTTTCCGTGACTCGAGCATACCGCAAATCCTCTTACGTCAATTGTGTATTCTATCTTTTCAATGGGATCTTCCTAACGCCGGTATTACGAGTCTTGGAAGAAGTGAGCAGTAGACCCTCTCCTGTCAAGACTCCTACCGCATTTAAAAGTCAGTAGTTAAGAGTTTTATGGGCTAACGCTGTAACATAAAACTCTTAACTAAAGTGCTACAAAGTACACTAACACCCATAAACTACCTATTAACCCCTAAACCAAGGCCCCCCACATCGCAAACAGTTTAAACTATGCATCTTTAACAAAAAGTGTCTTGTTGCAAATTGTATACATTTTGAAAGTTTGAAGAGTAACATATTTTGTGCAGCAGGTGGCGCTCAAGAGTAAAATGTATTGGCGCCAAGCTAACTGTTTAAAAGAACCACCTCTGAGTATTGTATGTATAGCATGATTAAGTGACAGTAGTCACGAAACGTCGCTCTATCTTTTGTCAATAAAGATACTTTTTTAAGCAAATTGTGCTGTGGACATTCCCATGTTGCACATCGCAAACAGGATAATAAAATTTTTAACACCTAATCTGCCGAACCGGAGATCGGCGCCACTATAATAAATGTATTAACCCCTAAACCGCCGTACTCCCGCCTCGCAAACACTAGTTAAATTTTATTAACCCCTAATCTGCCATCTCTAACATCGTCGACACCTACCTACATTTATTAACCACTAATCTGCCGCCCACAACGTCGCTGCCACTATATTAAAGTTATTAACCCATAAACCTAAGTCTAACCCTAAGTCTAACCCCCCCTAATTTAAATATAATTTAAAATAAATCTAAATAAAATTACTTTATTAAATAAATTATTGCTATTTAAAACTAAATACTGACCTATAAAATAAACCCTAAGCTAGCTACAATATAACTAATAGTAACATTGTAGCTATCTCAGGGTTTATTTTTATTTTACAGGCAACTTTGTATTTATTTTAACTAGGTACAATAGTTATTAAATAGCTATTAACTATATAATAACTACCTAGTTAAAATAAAGACAAATTTACCTGTAAAATAAATCCTAACCTAAGTTACAATTACACCTAACACTACACTATCATTAAATTAATTACCTAAACTAACTACAATTAAATACAATTAAATCAAATAAACTAAAGTATGGAAAAAAAAAACACTAAATTACAAAAAATAATAAAATAATTACAATTTTTTTAAACTAATTACACCTAATCTAATCCCCCTAATAAAATAAAAAAGCCCCCCAAAATAAAAAAAGCCCTACCCTATACTAAATTACAAATAGCCCTTAAAAGGGCCTTTTGCGCGGCATTGCCCCAAAGTAATCAGCTCTTTTACCTGTAAGAAAAAATACAATACCCCCCCAACATTAAAACCCACCACCCACACACCCAACCCTACTCTAAAACCCTCCCAATCTCCCCTTAATAAAACCTAACACTAACCCCTTGAAGATCACCCTACCTTGAGATGTCTTTACCCAACCGGGCAGAAGTGTTCCTCCAGAGGGGCAGAAGTCTTCATCCGATCCGGGCAGAAGAGGACCTCCAGATGGGCAGAAGTCTTCATTCAGGCAGCATCTTCTATCTTCATCCATACGGAGTGGAACGGGTCCATCTTCAAGCCAGCCGACGCGGAGCATCCTCTTCCAAAGACATCCAAATGAAGAATGAAGGTTCCTTTAAATGACGTCATCCAAGATGGCGTCCCTTGAATTCGATTGGCTGATAGGATTCTATTAGCCAATCGGAATTAAGGTAGGAAAAATCCTATTGGCTGATGCAATCAGCCAATAGGATTGAAGTTCAATCCTATTGGCTGATCCAATCAGCCAATAGGATTGAGCTCGCATTCTATTGGCTGTTCCCCATAGGAATCAATGGGACTGCGTTAGGAGCTGAACACTGCTTTTTTGCAGGTGTTAGGTTTTTTTCAGCCGATTCTGCCCCATTGTTTCCTATGGAGAAATCGTGCACGAGCACGTTTAGCCAGCTCACCGCTACCGTAAGCAGCGCTGGTATTGAGGTGAGATGTGTAGCTAAATTTTGCTCTTCGCTCACTTTTTAGAGGATAACGCGGGGTTTCGAAAAAAAACTGTAATACCAGCATTGATTGTAGGTGAGCGGTGAGCTGAAACTGAGTGTTAGCCCTGCACGGATTTACCGACAAAACTCATAATCTAGGTGTAAGAAAATGAACTAAATAAACTATTAGATAAAGAGGCTTTAGCTTCCTTAAGGATTATTGATGCACAATACTTTATTTATGTAAACAAGCCTGATCGAATGCTAGCCAGGAAAATTAGAAATACCCCCATCAACATTTATCCCTCAAATTCAGCTATCCTAAGGTAAGATTACTAACAACCCCTCACATATAGCCAACTCCTTTGCTAACTTCTACCAATCTTTATATAAGCTACAACAGACCCAGAAAGATTCCAGAATGATAGGAATAAAAACTTTACTAAGCAACTGCAATCTCCCCAAACTAGAAGAAGCTCTTTTAGATCAACTGAATTCCCCAATTACAGTCCAAGAAATAGTCATAGCAATAAAACAACTTAAGAGTAACAAAGCTCCAGGACCCGATGGAGTTTCCGGGAGCTTTTATAAAAGGTTCTCCCTAGAAATGATCCCATATCTGATAGAATCATTCAACTACATAGTGGAAGGGGGAGACATCCCAACAGACCTATTGGCAGCTCGAATATGCGTTGTCCCTAAACCAGGTAAGGACAAATTCCATTATAAAAACTATAGGCCAATTTCACTTATTAATCTGGACCTTAAGATTCTCACTAAAATCCAAGCCACTAGGTTAAACCTACATATAGCAAAACTAATTTCAAATGACCAAGTGGGATTTATAGTAGGGCGAGAAGCTATAGATAATATTCGTAGGGTCATTGACTTACTGGACTATGCAACAAACGAAAGAGTGCCTTCTCTGTTCCTATCATTGGACACAGAGAAGGCATTCAATAGAATTCATTTGGATTACATGTTTGAAACCTTATCCCAATTTGGAATTTCGGGGGCATTTACAAAAGTAATACCAATCCAAAAGAATTAGTATTCACAATGGAACTAGGCAAGGGTGTCCTCTGTTGCCCTTACTATTCTCAATATGCATTGAACCTTTGGCTGCTAGCATTAGAAACCATAAAGATATGTCTGGCATACAAATAGGTAACACAGAGCATAAACTGTCCCTATTCGCAGACAATGTCATACTAACAATTAGTAAACCAATGTTGTCGCTGCCAATGCTATACGATTTGCTCCTAAAATTTGGAACTTTGCCTGGTTATGAGGTAAACAATGATAAATGCGAGGCAATTGAGGTGCATCTACCTAGCCATACAAAGAGCTTTTAGAAATTAATTTTAACTTTAAATGGGCAACTCAGGTGATCAAATACCTTGGGGTATCAATCCATATAAATTAAGAGATCTATATAAACTTAACTATTCCCCCCTTTATAAATATCTCAAAAAATAAATGAAAACCTGGGCCACATACAAGATTTCATTTTATGGCAATATGAATGTTAGCAAAATGGTAATACTACCAAAAATATTGTACCTGTTTAGATCACTTCCTATCAATGTTCCCCCAAAAGATATTAAAGAGTTTCAGAAACATATCCTAGAATTGATATGGTCTCATAAAAAGGCAAGGATTAAAAAAAAACCTTTTAAAAAGCAGAGGGCAAGGAGGATTTGGTGTACCAGATCTCCAGGTTTATTTTAATGCTGCTAGACTAGAACAAACTGTCCACTTACACCATACTAAAAGCGAATTAGCATGGGTCCATTTAGAGAGCGATATGATAGATCTAAATCCAATTTATCATTTATTCTGGACACCTAAAAAAGACAGACCAGAAATTTGGTCGAAGTATATCTCACTAGCACATACCTTGGGTTTATGGGATATCCTCCAAAAAAAAATAATTTGATCCCTAGAAATTCATTACTGACACCTCTAGTTATTTTCCCAAATAGTAGTAAAAACACGGTCAGCAATATATGGGCTAACAAAAGTCTATATAGAATAGCTGATGCAAAATAAGGATCTATCGCCTACCACACCACACCACACTCCTGGTTTCACTACTTCCAGTTAAAATTCAGAATTAATGAAGTACGGAAATCCAAAGACCCACATAATCCTACACTATTTGAAAATGTATGCAGCTCTTCAACTAGAGTTAAAGGAGCAATTTCTAGTCTATACAAACTATTGAACACAGACCAACAAGCAGAAAAGTTAAATTTCATAAAAAAATGGGAAGGAGAAGCTAACCTCTCTAAAGATATTAAAGAATGGACAGACATAATACAAAAAGGATTGGCTTGCTCCATTAGCGCAAACTTGAAATAAAAATATATAAAGGTTGTGTACAGATGGTATAATTACCCAAGCAGATTCAGACACTTTCAATTAGACCCAAACAGAACAAAGTCACCCCAGTGTTATCGAGGCTGTCAAAATGAAGGCACATACCTCCACATGTGGTGGGAGTGCCCGAAAATTACGAACATCTGGGTGGCCACTTCCGAATTACTTAGCAAAATATTTGACAAACAGATTATGCTCAATATGGAGCAGGCCCTCCTACACTTTCCCATTGTGGGTCTCCCGAAACATTCTTTAAAATTAGTTGGTATCATTTGTACAGCCGTAAGAACAGTTATTGCTAGATACTGGAAGTCTTCGATCCCACTCTATTATGTTATTCTTAACAAAATGAAATATCATCAAATGGCCAAAATTGCATCCTCCCTATTAGACAACAGAAATTAAGGTTTAATACAGAATAGATCTCATCTCATGTCACTCTCCCTCTTGCTTTTACTTACTGCTGGTGACATCTCCCCTAATCCTGGTCCCCAACCACTGCCTAGCAGTGCACATCCATGTGTACCATCCCATAGACTCAGAAAACAAAACTCTGCAAACCTTACTCACATTCCTCTTGCATCAAAAACAACTACCCCTTTCACTTGCACACTCTGGAACTCTCGCTCTGTTTGCAACAAGCTCACTTCTATACATGACCTCTTCATCTCCCGCTCCCTCAACCTTCTGGCCCTAACAGAAACCTGGCTCTCTCCCCTAGACACAGCATCCACTGCTGCTCTGTCACATGGGGGTCTCCACTTCAGTCACACTCCTAGGCCTGGTAATAGACAAGGAGGTGGTGTAGGTATTTTACTTTCCTGTCGTTGCAACTTTCAACAAATACATGCCATTTCTTCTCTCACATTTCCCTCATTCGAAACCCACATGATTCGCTTATTCTCCCCTCTCTATACGTGTTGCAGTCATATACCGACCCCCTAGCTCCTCAATTCAATTTCTAGATCACTTGGCTGCCTGGCTACCTTATTTCCTTAAGCCCTCATTCTTGGCGACTTCAACATCCCTCTTGACAATCCCACTGCCTCATCTGCAAAACAAATTCTGCAACTCACTTCCTCTTTCAGTCTGTCACAATGGATTGATTCTCCCACTCACAAAGATGGTCACTCTCTTGACCTGATATTTAGCTATCGATGCACTCTCTCAAACCTCACAAACTCCCCCTTTCCTCTTTCTGACCATCATCTCCTTACTTGCAACATATCATCCCTCCCTACAACTTTCTCGCCTTCTACTCCTCACACCAAACTTCACAGAAGCATTATGTCTTTAGATCAGCAACAGCTTGCTAATTCCCTCAAACCTCTCCTCTCATCCTTCTCCTCCTTTTCCTGCCCTGAACAATCTATTTGCCACTATAATTCCACCCTTACATCCGTCCTTGACAATCTCGCCCCTCTTACCATTGCTCGGAAATCACACACTCATCCTCAGCCCTGGCATACTCCTCTGACACGGTACCTACTCAGATGTTCCCGTACTGCTGAACGTCACTGGAGAAAATCTCTGAGTTCAGCTTATTTTCTTCATTACAAATTCATCTTGAACTCCTGCTACTCTGCCCTTAATCTCCATAAGCAACACTACTTCTCTACTCTTAACTCTAATCTTTCTTCAAACCCAAAACGTCTGTTCACCACTTTCAATACTCTCCTCCGCCCTCCCCCACCTCCTAATACAACTTCTCTGTCAGCTCAAGACTTTGCCAGCCACTTCAATAACAAAATTGACTCCATCAGAAATGAAATCAGCTCTCAACATAATTCCATTCTCTCCCCCCTCAAATGCTCTCACTTAACCACATCCCACATAATCTTAAACTTAGCTCATTCTCCCCTGTTACTGAGGAAGAAGTTTTGGCACTTATACTGCACTCTGACCTCACTACTTGTCCCCTTGACCCTATCCCCTCAAAGCTACTCCCCTCCCTCTCTGCTACCCTTATCCCTATACTAACACACATTTTCAACCTCTCCCTCAGCACCGGTATATTTTCCTATTCACTGAAACATGCACTGGTCACACCTATCCTCAAAAAACCTTCCCTTGATCCTACCTCCCCATCCAACTACCGCCCTATTTCCCTCTTGCCTCAAAGTTTCTCGAAAAACTAGTATATGCATGCCTATCCCATTTCCTTACGTTAAACTCCCTTCTTGACCCACTGCAATCTGGATTTTGTCCCCATCACTTCACAGAGACAGCTATTGTTAAGGTTACCAACGACCTACTTACAGCAAAATCAAAAGGCCACTTCTCTCTGCTTATCCTCCTTGATCTGTCCGCAGTCTTTGACACTGTTGACTACTCTCTTTTGCTCCAAACCCTCCAATCCTTCGGCATCTGTGACATAGCCCTTTCGTGGCTCTCTTCCTACCTGTCAAACCGTACCTTTAGTGTAACCTTCTCTGGGGCCTCCTCTGCCCCGTCACCACTTTCTGTTGGAGTACCGCAAGGCTCTGTCCTCGGTCCCCTTCTCTTCTCAATCTACATGTCATCACTATGTTCCCTAATAAAGTCCCACGGTTTCCAATATAATTTGTATGCTGACTACACCCAAATCTACTTCTCTGCACCAGACCTATCTCCTTCCTTGCTAACCCGTGTCACTAACTCTCTTTCTCACATCTCTTCCTGGATGTCCTCTAACTACCTCAAGCTAAATCTCTCCAAAACTGAGCTCCTCATTTTCCCCCCTTCTTCAAAAATCTCCACCCCCAATCTCTCTATAACTGTCGACAACTCCATCATTACCCCTACCCCGCATGCCCGATGTCTTGGGGTCACACTTGACTCAGATCTTTCTTTCACTCCTCACATTCAGTCCTTGGCTAAAGCCTGCCGCTTCCACCTTAAAAATATCTCTAAAATTAGACACTTCCTTACACAAGACACAACTAAGATTTTAATCCATTCTCTCATTCTTTCCCACCTCGATTACGGCAACTCTGTCCTCTCTGGTCTCCCCACCTGCTGCCTAGCTCCTTTACAATCTATTATGAATGCCTCTGCCAGACTCATCTTCCTTACACGTCGCTCTTCATCTGCTGCACCTCTCTGCCAATCCCTTCACTGGCTTCCTCTTGCCTCTAGGATCAAACACAAAATTCTCACTCTGACATACAAAGCCCTCAACTGCACTGCTCCCCCCTATATCTCAGATCTTGTCTCCAGATACTCTCCCTCCCATCCCCTTCACTCTGCTCATGACCTCTTACTCTCCTCCTCTCTTGTTACCTCATCGCACTCCCGTTTACAGGACTTCTCCAGACTGGCTCCCATCTTGTGGAACTCTCTGCCTCGCCCACAAGACTCTCCCCTAGTTTTGAAAGATTCAAGCGCTCCCTAAAGACTCTCCTATTCAGGGATGCATACAACCTATGCTAACCTTACTTTATACCAGTTCCACTCCTCCATTGCTATTCCCTGAACCCCCTTAGCCTAAGAGTCCAGCTGTTTGTAGATCACCTTCTTAAGAGCTGACTACAACAGTGCAACTCTTGGCAGGGCCCTCTACCCATTTGATCCCTATAATTGTTTTGTTGAACTCTCCCTTTGTTTATAGCACTGCAGAATCTGTTGGCGCTCTACAAATAACCGATAATAATAATAATAGATAAAATTAAAGACAGATACGAGTATTCATTCTAGCTGCTCCCTTCTCTCTTTCTTCCCTTCTCTGTGCTTTTAAATCCTTTCTAATTTCCTCTCTATCTCTTATATAAATATTAGTGTGAAAACACTAGAAGTTTATTACTGGTTAAAGAAGACGAGCCAGGACAGACAACTACTAAGGACTCAATACGCAGTCAGTGTCAATATGTATACTATCTGGTTTACTGTGCTCTGTACTGTAAAGAGTGTTATTATAACTTGGAAAGGTCCGTCTCTTTCTGTTAAATATTCTGTTCAAATGGAAAACTTCAATAAAAATATTTAAACATAAATATCTGTGACCATTTTTTACTTTAATCTTGATGATCATTTTTATATCTTTTAATTGATTTGCATTGTCCATCCCCTCCTGAGAAGCACTAAATTCTTGTTTTCTCCTATCACAATCTTAAGATCAAGGAAAGAAAGTTCTTGTTGATCTATATTCATAGTTAATCTTGTTCTGGTTTAGTATGGAGATGAATAGCAGTAATTTCTCTTTTGTCCCTTCCCAAAGGAAGAACACATCATTGATGTATCTGATCCAGAATGGAATGTGATTCGTAAATTAATTCAGATCATCAGTGAATACTAATGTTTTCTCCCACCACCCGAAAAACAGATTTGCATAGGTGGGGGCACAGGCTGTCCCCATTGCGGTGTCTCTAGTTTGGAGAAATAATTGTCTGTCAAATTTAAAGTAGTTGTGGTGTAACACAAAGTTGATCAGTTTTAGAATAAATTTGTTGTGTAATTCATCTTCTTCTCATGCCATACTGAGGAAATATTCAACCACTTTTATACCAACTTGATGGTTTATACTGTTTGGGAGACTGATGAGTTTTTGAGTTGTTTAAGCCCGTCCATCATATCTCTCATGTAAGATGGGAGGCTAGTCCTGAATTGAACTTTATTAAAGGTACACTGAACCCAAATGTTTTCTTTTGTGATTCAGATAGAGCATGCAATTTTAAGCAACTTTCTAACTTACTCCTATTATCAATTTTTCTTTGTTCTCTTGCTATCTTTAATTGAAAAAGAAGGCATCTAAGCTAAGGAGCCAGCCACATTTTGATTCAGGACCCTGGACAGCACTTGTTTATTGGTGGGTAAATGTATCCACCAATCAGCAACAACAACCCCGGTTCTTCACCAAAAATGGGCCTGCATCTGAACTTACATTCTTGCTTTTCAAATCAAGATATCAAGAGAATGAAGAAATATGATGATAATAGGAGTAAATTAGAAAGTTGCTTAAAATTGCATGCTGTATCTGAATCACGAAATAACTTAGGTTCAGTGTCCCTTTAACAAGTGAAAGCTGTGACTGGGATATCAGAAAACAATGCAGGAGAAACTGTGTACATGCAGCACTGGAGTGTAGTAGAGTCTAGACCTGGGTAAGTGATGTTAAGTATTGACACAGCATTGCAAAGTCACATGTATAAGTGCTGTGTATGTCCCCTGAAGCTGCACCCTTCTCTTACAATTGTCTGCCTCGCCATTTAAAAATCTGAGAGGGATTAGTTTACTGGGGGCTATAAAAAAAGGAACTTTCCTAGTAAACAATATATCTGCATATAAATCTCTGCACCCCTTATCCAGCCAAAAACGTACTGCTCCCTAACACATTTCCTACAGAGTGAGATTGTGTGGTTTCCACTACTCACCATTTCTTCACTCTCTGTTGCTCAAGCCACTCCAATCCCTGCTCTTCCCGCTCTCTAACTGCACTGCAGTCTCAGCTCCTCCCACTTCCTCTCTGATCACAGATGAGGTAATCAGTCTGCTTGCAGAACTGAGGCATGATAAAGGCACCATAGAGAGGTGGGAGACAGGCACCACAAGGGGAGGGGCACTCAGGACACCACACAAATACTTGGTTGATAGCCATCCTAGGAGAGAGTGGCTATATATGAATTGCTCTCTTTGCTCTTTAGACTGGCCCTGATCCAGATTCCAGATACAAGTAGTTGCCATGCAAGGTTTGGAGTTGGACCCACCCCAGTGGCACTAACAGTTGTTGTGCAGCCTTGCTATAGTGTGCACATTTGGTCAGCTAGTGGCTGCTTAGCGGCAGCCCTCTCCTGAGTCTGCTCATACTCAAAGTGACTTTCCCCCATCCTGGCAGCTGTGTCAATGCAGCCTTTCTACCTGCAGCCCCTAAACTTGGCTGCCAGGAGCAGAACAGCCCATGCGCTCTGAGCACAAAGCTTGCTCTGTGGTCTCCCCCGTTCAACTGGTCCCCAACTGAGGTGGCCCACCGGGAAATTTCCCGGCAACCCAGCCAATCCAGCCCTGTCTACCTGTTAGTAACTGTTACAGCTGCAGAAGGCTCAGAAATAGCTATATCCTATTGTGTGTACAGCAAGAACAGCATGGGAGTTTTGCAATGGCAGAGGTTGAGAGCAATGCTTCTGGTCTACTGCTCTTACTCTTCCAGAGCCTACAGTAATCAATTTGCCTCTCCCTGTTAATCTCTGGGGTAGAGGTGCTTCTTCCTCAGGCAGCTTTTTAGAGGTAACATATGTAACTTACCTAAGGGACAGTCTAGAACCAATATATAATTTTGATTACTTAATGTGACATACCAGAGAAGCATCCTGCAACTGGCCTCACATCTACAAACTTGTAAGAAGTAAATGAAAAAATTAAATATTCATTGTTTGTTAGTTGCCAAAAATGACCGCCAACCTTTTGTGTGTATATTTTGGTATGTTAAGTTTCTCCAATCACAATGGACTATTAAATACGTTTTCCTATTTTCTGATTTGTGCATGTGCAATTTGAAATAGCTAACGGAAAAATAATAAACGTGCACTGCTAAACTGTCATACAAGAAAACAGCTACCTGGGCAAGAAGAAAGCTGTGGGCGGAGCTTGGTGGCCTTTCTCTGCTGCTAACAAATGATGATTATTTAAAAGTTTAATGCACTTATTACAAGATTATAGATGTGGAACCCATTGCAATATGCTTGTCTGGTATGTAACAATAAGTAATAAAGAATAGTTACTGGGTCTAGACTGTACCTTTAAACAGTGACGTCCAGTGGGGAGGCACTGGTTAGTATCAGAGCAAGAGTCCTGAGATATTAAATACACTATAAAAAGATACACAGAGGGACACAGACAGAGAGAGACAGACACACACACACACACACAGACAAGAACACAGAGACACATTGTAAAAAAACATAATATCCATTTTAATTTGTATTTAATATTTAAACATAACAAATTTATACCTGCTGCAGGTCAACCTGTAAGCTTACCAAATGGGAACATGAATTGTTATGCAAAAAAGTGTTGTTTCATTTTTACGTTATTCACAGCCTTTTAAACTATGAATAGATCTATAGATCTATTAACATTGAGAAGCATAAAATACCACAACACAAAACAAATGGGCTCTTGTCCTAGGGAAAGAGAGGGAGAAAAGGATAGGGAGATGTTCTGGACCGAGAGAGAGGGACAGTTTCCCAAGAGCCACAGTCCCTTACCTGCAGACTGGATGAAGCTTGTCCCAGGGGGCCGTCCTGAGTCAAGTAAGCAGCACTGCTGGCCTGGGAGTGGCAGGTTCTAGCTGCAATTAGAGCTGCCACCTTTAGTTCAGGCCAAACTCGAAACTCTTGAGAGCCGTGAACAGCAGAGTAAATAGGAGACACGTTAATTAAATATAAACATATCTATATATCACACCTTGTTCCATCCTCTTTTATTTCTTGTTATATGTAAACTGCAGCAAAGTGAGGGAGTTAGAGAAATTATGTAAGGTTGGATAGGTGGGTCTGCTAGGAGACCTGGCCAAATAGTGAAATTGGGCAGGGTAGGAGAAAAGTACAAACAAGCAAAAGCAGCCGGGAAAACTATCTGTGGAAATTGCAGCGCTGGTTCAAGGGGCAAAAAAATTAAGTGTGTCTACATTTTCCCAGTCCCACTAATGTTCACAAATGTTGGCCCCTCTAATAAAAAAAATCTATGCATTTCTACATTGTATTTCTTTGAATTTCAATAAGATTTAAAAAAAAAAAAAAAATTCTGGTGGTGTCCCCCCCTGGAGGGTGTCACCAGGCCCGCACCCCCCTAGTGACGCCACTGAAAATATTGATATATTATAAGGCATCAAAAATACTCAAATTTGCAGTCATACCAGTACTCATATGTTCTCCTCTTTAACGTTGCCAAGATAATATTTGCCACCCATGGAACCTAGATACTATTTTATAGCCTTTGTTGGAATCTAAACAAGTACTTTGTAAAACGCAGCAAATGTAGACATTACTTAAATAATTTCAGTAGAAGCTTCACTTATGCAACCATAAGTTAAACAGAAGTGTCTAATTAGCGATCACACTGAAAATCATTTGCACATTCACATGGGTGAAAATTAAATATCTTACATTTTAACATCTCTGTAGCTAAGTATAATATAATATGTTATAGGCTTTTGTAGGATTGAAGCAACCGCTGTGTAGAATACATCAAACTCAGGAAATGTTCAAGATTTTAAGATAATTTATAGCACAAACAAGCACCATACTGCACCTTTCAGAATAAATGTTAAAATTGGGAAAACCAAGTAAAAATAAGGAGGGGGGGGGGGCTTACTGTATTTATATACAGAGATAATTCTTTGCTCAAATTTCATATCAGTACCTATATATATTTCATAATATACAAATAATAGTTTCTGGTTTTATATATATATATATATACACACACATAATTCTTCAAATGTTTAATAACATAACATATGAACGTCAATTTTACATAAACCTCATATGATTTGTAAAAAAGCAATATAAACTAAGTGTAGAAAAAAGTGTAAATATATATATAAATATATATATGTCAGTAAAGAAAGGGTTTTTGTGATGTGAGCTGTACCAAGGTATAGGTCACACTGGAGGCGCAAAGATTGTATTAACACCTAAACGAGATAAGCAGCTGGGGTGAACAGAGCAGTATGGTCACACTACCCTTGCAAATGAACAAACCGAATTTTATGAGCAAAGAAAGAATTGTTCACTTCACAGCGCTAATCTCACCAAATATCGTGTACTATTACGGTACACCTAATGTAACAAATTTAATTGCATTAATGTATTCAAACAATGATTCCGTAAACAGTGTACATCGCTATAATGTATATATACACTAGGAGAATGATCCGTCTAATTAAATATTAGCTGTTAATGTTATGTGGATAATAGAAAGAGAAAATCTATAGTTCACAAATATGTTGATCGAGTCTATAACATGCAGGATTAGTTCTATCTTCAGAAAGTAAGCGATCAACCTTGCAAGCATGAAATTACAGCAATCCCCAGAATGGTTTCACAGGCTACTCACAATAGGTGACCTCAATCAAATGAGGTAAGAAACGGGCGTTGTTAATGTGTCCGGTCCCAGCACTGATTCTCAAGTAGCGGGCTTAGGGTCCTGAGCGTTGTCCCTTGAAGATTCTCTGTTTGTCCGGTACTCCAATGTTGTTGTCCGCAACCGGTCTGGATGTCTTTAATAACTCCAACGTGTTATGTAAAGGGAACAAACACGGCACATAGCATAATACTGTTTTAAAAATAGTACGAATTTATTTGCAGCACAAAAATGGTACTCACAAACGGGACCTCAGTTTATATGAGGTATCAATACAGCATCACAATAAAAAGGACAGTCGTCCCACACTATGATAAAAGATTCCACTTCGATCGTAAGTGTTAAGCATAAAAAATCTATAAGGATGAGCAGCCAGATTCAACACTCAGCCTTACGCGTTTCAAAGTTTAAAACTTCTTCCTCAGAGGCAAGAAGTTTTAAACTTTGAAACGCGTAAGGCTGAGTGTTGAATCTGGCTGCTCATCCTTATAGATTTTTTATGCTTAACACTTACGATCGAAGTGGAATCTTTTATCATAGTGTGGGACGACTGTCCTTTTTATTGTGATGCTGTATTGATACCTCATATAAACTGAGGTCCCGTTTGTGAGTACCATTTTTGTGCTGCAAATAAATTCGTACTATTTTTAAAACAGTATTATGCTATGTGCCGTGTTTGTTCCCTTTACATAACACGTTGGAGTTATTAAAGACATCCAGACCGGTTGCGGACAACAACATTGGAGTACCGGACAAACAGAGAATCTTCAAGGGACAACGCTCAGGACCCTAAGCCCGCTACTTGAGAATCAGTGCTGGGACCGGACACATTAACAACGCCTGTTCCTTACCTCATTTGATTGAGGTCACCTATTGTGAGTAGCCTGTGAAACCATTCTGGGGATTGCTGTAATTTCATGCTTGCAAGGTTGATCGCTTACTTTCTGAAGATAGAACTAATCCTGCATGTTATAGACTCGATCAACATATTTGTGAACTATAGATTTTCTCTTTCTATTATCCACATAACATTAACAGCTAATATTTAATTAGACGGATCATTCTCCTAGTGTATATATACATTATAGCGATGTACACTGTTTACGGAATCATTGTTTGAATACATTAATGCAATTAAATTTGTTACATTAGGTGTACCGTAATAGTACACGATATTTGGTGAGATTAGCGCTGTGAAGTGAACAATTCTTTCTTTGCTCATAAATATATATATATATATATATATATATATATATACACACTTTATATGTGTGTGTGTGTGTGCTACTGTTATGTTCTGTCTCAGGATATTTTGTGAGAGTCTCATTGTCTGGAACAGTTGCTTTTAATGAAGATTAGTAGAAGCCATATAGACTGAAAATATAACAGATTTATTTAAAAAACAAAATGCTTTAAATGAGCATATACCTGCAGGGTATTTAAATATGTGCTAGTCAGGTATGTTATGTTCACATATGCCAGAAGTAGAAAGGAACAAACAAGTAAGCAGAGATGCAGATTCAAAAATAAAGTCTTCCTCCAGGTAGGAACTGAAATGTAGAAATCTGGATAAGGAATAAAACAAATGTGTAAACAGTGGAGCAGGTTCAAAGGTAAAGTCTTCCTCCAAGTAGGTACTGAAGTACAGAAAACAGGTTCTGGCTTGTGACAAAACAGAAACAATGTGCAGCCTAACAGCTATGGTGTCTGTTGTGATATTATAATATATAATGCTTTCTTCCTAGTTTGTGCTCTGACTTGTAAATGTATATAATTGTTACAAAGAAGCAGGGGCGGGGACAGTGTTGTTGGAGTGAGGAAGCAGGAAATAAAGTGTGTAGTTAGTTGCTGTATAAATGGACTCTGTGTCAGATATATTTATAAACCACCTGGATTTACAAACACTACATTTTGGCGACGAGGATTATGTTTGAACCCTATTGCTTTGTCTCAGCAAACAGTGAGTAACCTGCTGCAATACACACAAGAATGGCTGCATGTAATGAATACAACTTCCCTGTGTTTGACTCTGATGCAGAACTTAGCTCAGTAGGCCCAAGATGGCTAAAATGGATTCAGAGATTTGAAAATTATTTTATTGCTTTGGATGTTACTGATGTTACTGCAAACAGAAAAAAGGCTTTACTGCTTCATTTAGCTGGAGAAAAAGTGTATGACATTTATGATACCTTGTCTGCAACCACTGACACATACCATGATGTTAAAGATAAACTGACAACATATTTTTCTCCCTAAAAAGAACACTCAGTATGAAATATACACATTCAGACAGGCAACACAACAGGGTGATGAACTTTTAGATGCATTTCAAACCAGGTTACGTTTACTAGCAAAGAATTGTGAGTTTTCTAATGTTGAAAATTAGATTAAAGCACAGATAATACAAAGCTGCACTTCTTCAAAACTTAGGAAATATGCACTGAGACAATCTGAACTATCTTTAAAAGATTTGCTTGATTATGGCAGAACATTAGAAATTGCTGACAGGCAAGCTGCAAGCATAGAAAATAGATCTACTGAAGATCAGTTTATTACAAATAGAGTTCAAAAAGACAGTTCAACAGTACAGCCAACAAGAAAGAACCAGACCTCCTGTGTGTTATGCCGGAACTGTGGGGGTTTCTATCCACATAATGGGACTTGTCCAACAAGGAATAAGCAATGCAGGGCATGTGGAAAATTTAATCACTTTGCAAAGCAATGTAGAACAAAACTGTATCAAATACCTCAATTACATACTGATCCAAATACATCAGAACAGTGGAAAGTAAATCTAGTCAGATCTCCTGATCAAAAAGAACAATATTCAAACAATGATGACAAATATGTATTTGTAGTAAACAACATGTGTAACCTAACTCAGCCACAAGTTGATGTACTCATTAATGACAATAAAATCACTGCATTGATTGATTCAGGATCTGCTGTCAATTTAGTGGGTGAACAAACATTTCACATGTTAAAACCATAACCACAATTATTACAGAGTAAAATAAATATATATTCATATGGATCAACTAAACCCCTTAATGTCATTGGTAAATTTACAGCCACATGTGCATTTAAACACAACAAAACAGCAACTATGTTTTATGTTGTAAAGGGTCAAAATTCTTCTCTTCTGAGTTTTGAAACTTCATCCAGTTTGGGACTTAAAAAGCTTATGAATGCAATTTCACCGAGAAAGGACACAGGATCTTTAGCAGATCGGTTAGTACAGCAGTATTCCCATTTGTTTAATGGCATTGGTAGATTGAAAGATTTTCAAGTACAGCTGCATATTAATCCACATATAAAACCTGTAATACAACCACATAGAAGAATTCCATTTCATCTAAGGCACAAGGTTGATGCTGAACTCAGGAACCTTGAAATACAAGGAATCATCGAAAGAGTGCAGGGGCCAACTCCATGGGTCTCCCCAATAGTATCAATGCCAAAACCCAAAGACCCAAATAGTGTAAGAATTTGCATAGACATGAGGCAAGCCAACACTGCCATTATCAGGGAGTGCCACGTTACTCCAACATTAGATGATATAATTCATTATCTCAACCAGGCAAAAGTTTTCTCCAACTTGATTTAAAATCAGGCTATCATCAACTGGAATTGGATCCAACAAGCAGATATATAACTACATTCTCAACACACACAGGATTGTGGAGATACAAGCGCCTAAGTTTTGGTGTTTCTTCTGCTGCTGAAGTATTTCAAAATGCAATACAGCAAACATTATCTGGAATTCCAGGAGTTAAAAACTTCAGCGATGATATCATTGTGTTTGGAGCTACTCAAGAGGACCATGGTAAAAATCTCACAGCAGTTTTTGAACGACTTCATGAGAAAGGACTTACCTTAAATTGTAGTAAGTGTGAATTTAACAAAACTAAACTAGAATTTTATGGATTTGTCTTTTCAGCTGAAGGCATATCAGCAGACCCAAAGAAAGTGGAAGCAATTCAGAATGCAAATCCTCCAATAGACGCCAGTGAAGTCAGAAGTTTCCTAGGGATGGTAAACTACTGTTCTCGATTTATCCCTAATTTCTCTACTATTGCCACACCTTTAAGAGAGTTAACAAAGAAAAGTGTGCCATGGCATTGGACTGAAACTGAACAACAAGCTTTTCAACAACTGAAACAGAGTTTGACCAGTGACAAGACAATGTCCTATTTTAACCCTCAACGGCAAACTATTCTTTTAGTAGATGCTAGCCCTGTTGGTTTAGGTGCTATTCTGGCACAGAGAGACAAAGGCAAGCATTATATAATTGCTTATGGTAGCCGTTCTTTAAATGATGTGGAAAAACGTTATTCTCAAACAGAACGTGAAGCTCTGACAATAGTTTGGAGTTGTGAATACTTTAATTTATATTTATATGGTTGTCCATTCACACTGATCACAGATCATAAGCCTTTACAGTTGATCTGGAATAATCCAAAATCCAAACCGCCCGCTAGAATAGAAAGATGGGGTTTAAGACTACAGCCATATAATTTTACTGTGGTTTACCAATCTGGAAAAGAGAACCCAGCAGACTATATGTCTCAACATCCTATATCAACAGATTCATTCACAAGTTCACCAAGTTCCATGGATGCAGAGGAATAAATCAATTTTGTTACTAATCATGCTATACCTAAAGCATTGAGTTTAGAAGAAATACAACAAGCAACATTAGCTGATCCTATACTGCAAAAACTCGCTGTATTAGTTCGGAATGGAAAATGGTACACAGCTGATTCTGACAAAATACATGGAAAAGAGTTCAAGTCATTTGCAAGATTTAGCAAAGAACTCTCAATGAATAATGACAACAGTATTATCTTGCAAGGTAATCGACTAGTCGTTCCGACATGTTTACAACAGCAAGTATTATCCTTAGCACATGAAGGTCACCAAGGAATAGTTAAAATGAAATTTATTTTGAGAAAAAGTGTGGTTTCCATCAATAGATCAACAAGCAGAAAAGTTGGTGAGAAATTGTATGGTTTGTCAAGCCCCAACTCCAGGAGTTCACAAAGAACCTTTAAAAATGTCTGCATTGCCTTAAGCACCATGGTGTAATGTGAGTATAGATTTTTATGGTCCATTACCTACTAGAGATTATTTGATGGTGGTTATAGACGAATATTCAAGATACCCGGTAGTAGAAGTTATCAGCTCAACATCTTCAGTCACTGTTATTCTGGTTTTAGACAAAGTTTTCTCTTTATTGGGAATTTCTAAAATTGTTAAAACAGATAACGGTCCCCCATTTAACAGTACTCAGTTTAATAAATTTGCTTCATATCTTGGATTTAAACATAGGCGCATTACTCCTTTGTGGCCACAAGCTAATGCAGAAGCTGAAAGATTCATGCGTTCAATGGGGAATTTCTAAGGGCAACTACAGCGCAAGGCAGACCATGGAAACAAAATTTATACTCTTTTTCTGAGAGACTATCAATCAACTCCCCATTGTACTACTGGCAGATCACCTGCAGAGCTGTTATTCAATCGCAAACTTCGGATCAAAATTCCGGATATAAATGATTCGCTAACAGAGACACTCAACAAGGACTTAATACAAAAAGACAGTCATGCCAAAGCCAAGATGAAAGCTTATGCGGATAAATATTATCATACCAAATCTGCTCTTTTTGCTGTTGGAGACAGAGTCCTGTGTAGGCAAGATAGACGACAAAAGTTGGATACTTTATATGATGTCATCCCATATACAGTTACAAGAATTGAAGGATCAATGATCACTGCAGTAAGAAATGGACATACAATTACTCGGAATTCTTCTTTCTTCAAGAAAATACACAAAGAACAGGACACTGAAGTATCTGATGTAGAAGATGATGATTCTGATATACCCAAATTATTTCAAGAACATGATGATAATATGGATAACTCAGAGAGCAGTGAGGGGGAAGAAAACATAGCATATGATCAGTCCTTAGATACTAATCGAAAATACCCTCTCAGAGAAAACAGAAGACCTCCTGAATACCTTAAAAACTATGAAAAATAATGTGTTTTCATGTAATGTATTATGTCATCATGCAACTCTTTTATGTGAAATATAGTTGGTCTTATTTCTAGATATTAAGCATAGTATATATATATATATATATACAGTGGGGCAAAAAATATTTAGTCAGCCACCAATTGTGCAAGTTCTCCCACTTAAGAAGATGAGAGAGGCCTGTAATTTTCATCATAGGTATACTTCAACTATGAGAGACAAAATGTGGAAACAAATCCAGAAAATAACATTGTCTGATTTGGAAAGCATTTATTTGCAAATTATGGTGGAAAATAAGTATTTGGTCAATATGAAAAGTTCATCTCAATACTTTGCTATATATCCTTTGTTGGCAATGACAGAGGTCAAACGTTTTCTGTAAGTCTTCACAAGGTTGTCACACACTGTTGCTGGTATGTTGGCCCATCCCTGCATGCAGATCTCCTCTAGAGCAGTGATGTTTTGGGGCTGTCGCTGGGCAACACAGACTTTCAACTCCCTCCAAAGGTTTTCTATGGGGTCTAGATCTGGAGACTGGCTAGGCCACTCCAGGACCTTGAAATGCTTCTTACGAAGCCACTCCATTGCCCGGGTGGTGTGTTTGGGATCATTGTCATGCTGAAAGACCCAGCCACGTTTCATCTTCAATGCCCTTGCTGATGGAAGGAGGTTTGCACTCAAAATCTCACGATACATGGCCCCATTCATTCTTTCATGTACATGGATCAGTCGTCCTGTTCCCTTTGCAGAGAAACAGCCCCAAACCATGATGTTGCCACCCCCATGCTTCACATTAGGTATGGTGTTCTTTGGTTGCAACTCAGCATTCTCTCTCCTCCAAACAAGACTAGTTGTGTTTCTACCAAACAGTTCTACTTTGCTTTCATCTGACCATATGACATTCTCCCAATCTGCTTCTGAATCATCCAAATGCTCTCTAGCATACTTCAGATGGGCCCGAACATGTACTGGCTTAAGCAGGGGGACATGTCTGGCACTGCAGGATATGAGTCCTGACGGCGTAGTGTGTTACTGATGGTAGCCTTTGTTACGTTGGTCCCAGCTCTCTGCAGGTCATTCACTAGATCCCCCCGTGTGGTTCTGGGATGTTTGCTCACCGTTCTTGTGATCATTTTTACCCCACGGGCGTGAGATCTTGCTTGGAGCCCCAGATCGAGGGAGATTATCAGTGGTCTTGTATGTCTTCCATTTTCTAATTATTGCTCCCACAGTTGATTTCTTCACACCAAGCTGCTTGCCTATTGCAGATTCAGTCTTCCCAGCCTGGTGCAGGTCTACAAATTTTGTTTCTGGTGTCCTTCAACAGCTCTTTGGTCTTCACCATAGTGGAGTTTGGAGTGTGACTTTTTGAGGTTGTGGACAGGTGTCTTTTATACTGATAATAAGTTCAAACAGGTGCCATTAATACAGGTAATGATTGGAGGACAGAGGAGCCTCTTAAAGAAGAAGATACAGGTCTGTGAGAGCCAGAAATCTTGCTTGTTTGTAGGTGACCAAATACTTATTTTCCACCATAATTTGCAAATAAATTCTTTCCAAATCAGACAATGTGATTGTCTGGATTTTTTTCCACATTTTGTCTCTCATAGTTGAGGTATACCTATGATGAAAATTACAGGCCTCTCTCATCTTCTTAAGTGGGAGAACTTGCACAATTGGTGGCTGACTAAATACTTTTTTGCCCCACTGTAGTTATATTTATGTTTAGTTTAATTGTTATGTTTCTAATCTAAAGTAAGGGAGAGATATGGTGTCTGTTGTGATATTATAATATATAATGCTTTCTTTCTAGTTTGTGCTCTGACTTGTAAATGTATATAATTGTTGCAAAGAAGCAGGGGCGGGGACAGTGTTGTTGGAGTGAGGAAGCAGGAAATAAAGTGTATAGTTAGTTGCTGTATAAATGGACTCTGTGTCAGATATATTTCTAAACCACCTGGATTTACAAACACTACAACAGCCAGCCTTAATTAGGGACGTTTTGCACAGGATTGGCTCAGAGTATAACCGAAATTGAGAACACCTCTGTTTTGCACAGGTGAAAATACAATTAGACAAATACACATTTGGCATTTCTTTCAAGTTACATGATATTGCTTTTTGAAATTCCAATACTGCTAGAACTGGCTGTGGATCAACACACAAGGAAATATGACAGGAGACTCAGAGCCATGGGTTCAAATCCCCCCCCCCCATGGCCCTGTTATTCGGAATGCTTCCCAGACCTTTTTCTTTTTAGTCTGAAGGCTTGGTTCGTGACATACACCCCCTTCAAAAAGCACACTCTGGGTGCTCAAAGCCTGTTCAAACATCTGTAGATCAGTTTTACAAACCATTCCATTTAAAGCCCTAATACATTCAGATGAAGCTGATTCTTTCCTCGGAACAGCTGCATGAGTTTGTGGACCCATAGAAGATTCCACTGTAGGCATAGCTAGAGTTGAACTAATACAAAGATTGGTCCGTTTTGGAGGGTCCTGATTATGCAAAGCAGATTGTAAAGCACTAGCTGAGGTGTAGAATGCCTACAGATAAGATATGACCTCTTCTCCAGAGTCAAGGAATTTGTTATCTGTGTCATATATAGTATCTCACAAAAATGAGTACACCCCTCACATTTTTGTAAATATTTTATTATATCTTTTCATGTGACAACACTGAATAAATGACACTTTGCTACAATGTAAAGTAGTGAGTGTACAGCCTATATAACAGTGTAAATTTGCTGCCCCCTCAAAATAATTCAATACACAGCCATTAATGTCTAAACCATTGGCAACAAAAGTGAATACACCCTTAAGTGGAAATTTCCAAATTGGGCCCAATTAGCCATTTTTCTTCCCCGGTGTCATGTGACTCATTAGTGTTACAAGGTCTCAGGTGTGAATGGGGAGCAGATGTGTTAATTTTGGTGTTATCGCTCTCACACTCTCTCATACTGGTCACTGGAAGTTCAACATGGTGCCTCATGGCAAATAACTATCTGAGGATCTGAAAAAAATAATTGTTTCTCTACATAAAGATGGCCTAGGCTATAAGAAGATTGCCAAGACCCTGAAACTGAGCTGCAGCATGGTGGACAAGACCATACAGCGGTTACACAGGACAGATTCCACTCAGAACAGGCCTTGCCATGGTCGACCAAAGAAGTTGAGTGCACATGCTCAGCATCATATCCAGAGGTTGTTTTGGGGAAATAGACATGAGTGCTGCCAGCATTGCTGCAGAGGTTGAAGGGGTGGGGGTTCAGCCTGTCAGTGCTCAGACCATACACCGCACACTGCATCAAATTGGTCTGCATGGCTGTCGTCCCAGAAGGAAGCCTCTTCTAAAGATGATGCACAAGAAAGCCTTCAAACAGTTTGCTGAAGACAAGCAGACTAAGGACATGGATTACTGGAACCATGTCCTGTGGTCCCATGAGACAAAGATAAACTTATTTGGTTCAGATAGTGTCAAGCATGTGTGGCGGCAACCAGTTGAGGAGTACAAAGACAAGTGTGTCTTGCCTACAGTCAAGCATGGTGGTGGGAGTGTCATGATCTGGGTCTGAATGAGTGCTGCCGGCACTGGGGAGCTACAGTTCATTGCGGGAACCATGAATGCCAACATGTACTGTGACATACTGAAGCAGAGCAGGGCAGTATTTCAACATGATAACGACCTCAAACACACCTCCAAGACAACCACTGCCTTGCTAATGAAGCTATGGGTAAAGGTGATGAACTGGCCAAGCATGTCTCCAGACCTAAACCCTATTGAGCATCTGTGGGGTATCCTCAAATGGAAGGTGGGGGAGTGCAAGGTCTCTAGCATCCACCAGCTCTTTGATGTCATCATGGAGGAATGGAAAGGACTCCAGTGGCAACCTGTGAAGCTCTGGTGAACTCCATGCCCAAGAGGGTTAAGGCAGTGCTGGAAAATAATGTTTGCCACACTTATATTATATTGGCACTTTTGGCCCACTTTTGTTGCCAATGGTTTAGACATTAATGGCTGTGCGTTGAGTTATTTTAAGGTGACAGCAAATTTGCACTGTTATATAGGCTGTACACTCACTACTTTACATTGTAGCAAAGTGTCATTTCTTCAGTGTTGTCACATGAAAAGATATAATAAAATATTTACAAAAATATGAGGGGTGTACTCACTTTTGTGAGATACTGTATATCCAAATCAACCATACCATCCAATTCTTTCTCAGTTAATGAGAAGCTGGGTGAAGGAGGTGCAGGGAGGTGTGGATCTATAGATTTGTCAGACTCTGATTCAGTTGGAAGGTTTGTCACTTTTATGTCTGAATAGTGACTTACATTGGGAGAATCTCCAGCCAGGACAGAGACAAGGTAATGTGCAGGATTTTCAGGAAGTATTTTTGCAGAGTTCCCCAATGTGGTGGATGCAGGAACAGAAAAAAATGGCATGAGTAGTGGATGTAGTTGAAGCTGTACTTCCATCAACAATCTTTTAAGAATCAGGTACCACTTCTTGTAGCCTTTTAGAAATGGTTGCTTGTTGAACAGATTTGCTCTCGGTAGCTGGGTCATCTCCAGGGGTATTTTCCAGTTTCCTAGAGGAAGTATCATTTGTTCCCTTAGCATCAGAGTCCTTTTTAAACTTGGCTGTATCTCAACTTGATCCACTAAGGGGTCTTACTGGACACCCTGAGATGCAGTGACCAGTTCCCCCACAATAGAAACAGAGGTTAAATTGTCTTTGTCGAGTCTTTTCCTCTTCTGTTAAGGGTTCTTTACAACATTTTCTTGCTTGGGAGGTAACTTCAGACAAGGTTTCAGTTGGGAGACATAAAGTTTCCACCAGCTCCATAAAGTTAGAAAGTATGTCCTTGATAAACTTCAATACAGCTTTCAAAAAAGCAATAATCCCAGAGTCTTCACATTCTGTCATGTTCTGTCTCAGGATTTTTTGTGAGAGCCTCATTGTCAGGAACAGTTGCTTTTAATGAAGATTAGTAGAAGCCATATAGATTGAAAAGATAACAGATTTATTTGAATAACAAAATGCTTTGAATGAGCATATACAGAACTTGTAGGGTATGTTAAATATGTACTATTCAGGTATGTTATGTCCACATATGCCAGAAGTAGAAAAGAACAAACAAGTAAGCAGAGATGCAGATTCAAAAATATAGTCTTTCTCCAGATAGTAACTGAAATGCAGGAATCTGGATAAGGAATAAAACAAATGTGTAAACAGTGTAGCAGGTTCAAAGGTAAAGTCTTCCTCCAAGTAGGTACTGAAGTACAGGAAACAGGTTCTGGCTTGTGACAAAACAGAAACAATGTGCAGCCTAACAGCCAGCCTTAAATAGGGACGTTTTGCACAGGATTGGCTCAGAGTATAACCAAAACTGAGAGCACCTGTGTTTTGCATAGGTGAAAATACAATTAGACAAATACACATTTGGCAGTTCGTTTCAGTTGCATGATATTGCATTTGAAATTCCAAGACTGCTTGAACTGGCTGTGGCTCAACACATAAGAAAACAGGACAGAAGACTTAGAGCCACGGGTTTATATTCCCTCATGGCCCTGTCGGTTGGAATGCTTCCCAGACCTTTTTCTTTTTAATCTGAAGGCTTGGTTTGTGACAACTACACTTTTTAACCTAATTCACACTTTGTAATAAAAGAGTCCAGAGTAAATTCAGTCATTACAGTAACTTCAGAGAGTACAATACCTGTCTCTTGAAAGCTTATGGACTGCATTCTTGTCAGTGAGACCTGCACTGTAGAGGAGAAATTGCTATTCTGCCATATGGATTACATGCACAAGCTAGTTCCCAGCCAGATAAATGACCTACTGACTGTCAGAGTAAGACACCCCCCTCAATGACGCAGAAGTGTTAGCTTGATTGGCCTAATCATGAATGTGACACCGAACCTGTCAGACAGTGGGCAGGCACTCCATCCAACACATTCAGAGCTGTTGTGCAATCAAGGGATGCTGAGCTCATCAGTGACTCTCTCCTTGAATTTTGCAGTGAAGATCAGAAACATTTTTTCCATTTTACTTTCTTGTTAATGTATATATATTTTTTCTTGACATGAGACTCTGCCTGCCCTGACTGCACGTCCCTGCCTTTAAGATTAGCTATTTCTTCCCTTAAGAGAGAAAACCGCTTGCAAACAGGATAACCCCTAAATCTCCAAAATGTTGCACAGTAAAAACGTGCACGGCACCTATTATACAGTATCAGAGACATTTAAAATTAAGCAACACTTTTAGAATAAGTAAATTAAAAGATTTTCTTTACAGACTGAACAAACCCGAGTAACCCTGAATACCTCCTGAAATAACGCCAATATGCTTATTTATTTCACCTTTTTTTTTTTTTAGCTTGATCCCCTTTGTAGCTAGCAGAGCTATAATAACAATAATGCTGAAAATTTCCTAACAGTTTCTTTAGAAATATTCACATTCGGGTGCATCTATAGGTAACTTTCTTAAAATATACACATATAACCAGCTTAATTTGTTTTACATTACAAACTTCATTATATGAGTATGAAACCATTAGAGAAATTTGGCGGTGCCTTGTCCCACAGATGTGAAAATCACATAACAGGAAATTGACAAAAGGAGCTATATAATCCCTTCAATGTCAGAAAAAAAAGGCACAGGTCTCTAGACTAAGAGGCCATTTATTTTTTGTTACTTGTACTTAAGATTTTTCTTCCTAACTAGTCAAAATGATTTCCTTTTAGGGTTTTTGAGAAATAAATGCCTTATCCCTAGCATATAATGTGCCCCAGGAAATTATTAGAACTAATATCAGTGAGTAATCAGAAAATCTAATGGTGTACCGAGCAGCGGAAATTTACAGACAATACAAAATTGCTGACCTCTTATTCTGCCTGCTGTCAACTTCACTTATTTGCTGGTATATTATCAGTTTGTCCTGTACTTGTCTCCTGCTTGCCATAGACCTGGATTATTTCTAACTTTACTTGCTGTTTGACTGACTTGACCTAACTAGACTTATTCTGCTTTCATGTTTATTTGCTTGAACTCTTTATAAATTGGTGATTGGTGGTTCCATGTTCATTTAAATATACGGTTTGAACCAATATTGCAATGTCTATATTTTAACCCCTTAATGACCGCAGCACTTTTCCATTTTCTGTCCGTTTGGGACCAAGGCTATTTTTACATTTTTGCGGTGTTTGTATTTAGCTGTAATTTTCCTCTTACTCATTTGCTGTACCCACACATATTATATACCGTTTTTCTCGCCATTAAATGGACTTTCAAAAGATACCATTATTTTCATCATATCTTATAATTTACTATAAAAAACATTATAAAATATGAAGAAAAATTGGAAAAAAACACACTTTTTCTAACTTTGACCCCCAAAATCTGTTACACATCTACAACCACCAAAAAACACCCATGCTAAATAGTTTCTAAATTTTGTCCTGAATTTAGAAATACCCAATGTTTACATCTTCTTTGCTTTTTTTGCAAGTTATAGGGCCATAAATACAAGTAGCACTTTGCTATTTCCAAACCACTTTTTTTAAAAATTAGCGCTAGTTACATTGGGACACTAATATCTTTCAGGAATCCCTGAATATCCATTGACATGTATATATTTTTTTTTTCAAAGACATCCCAAAGTATTGATCTAGGCCCATTTTGGTATATTTCATGCCACTATTTCACCGCCAAATGCGATCAAATAAAAAAAATTGTTCACTTTTTCACAATTTTTTTCACAAACGTTAGGTTTCTCACTGAAATTATTTACAAACAACTTATGCAATTATAGAATAAATGGTTGTAAATGCTTCTCTGGGATCCCCTTTGTTCAGAAATAGCAGACATATATGGCTTTGGCTTTGCTTTTTGGTAATTAGAAGGCTGCTAAATGCCACTGCGCACAATACGTGTATTATGCCCAGCATTGAAGGGGTTAATTAGGGAGCATGTAGGGAGCTTCTAGGGTTCATTTTAGCTTTAGTGTAGTGTAGTAGACAACCCCAAGTATTGATCTAGGCCCATTTTGGTATATTTCATGCCCCCATTTCACCGCCAAATGCGATCAAAGTAAAAAAAACGTAAATTTTTTCACAATTTTAGGTTTCTCACTGAAATTATTTACAAACAGCTTGTGCAATTATGGCACAAATGGTTGTAAATGCTTCTCTGGGATGCCCTTTGTTCAGAAGTAGCAGACATATATGACTTTGGCGTTGCTTTATGGTAATTAGAAAGTTGCTAAATGCTGCTGCGCATCACACGTGTATTATGGCTAGCAGTGAAGGGGTTAATTAGGTAGTTTGTAGGGAGCTTGCAGGGTTAATTTTAGCTTTAGTGTAGAGATCAGCCTCCCACCTGACACATCCCACCCCCTGATCCCTCCCAAACAGCTCCCTTCTCTCCCCCACCCCACAATTGTCACCGCCATCTTAAGTACTGGCAGAAAGTCTGCCAGTACTAAAATAAAAGTTTTTTTGTTTGTTTTTTTAAGAAAAAAAAAAGCATATTTACATATGCAGTGTTTAGGATCCCCCCTTAACCCCCAACCTCCCTGATCCCCCCAAAACAGCTCTCTAAGCCTCCCTCTCAGCCTTATTGGGGGCCATCTTGGGTACTGGCAGACAATCAAATGTTTATTTTTATTTTTTTATTTATTTTTTTCTGTAGTGTAGCTCAATCCCCCAACCCCCCCCCCCCCCACGGACCAACCCCCACCACCTAAATGACACCTAAGGGTTTTTTTATATATTTAAATTTTGTCCCACTTTTATTTTGGGACACATTTTTTCTGTAGTGTAGCGGTTCCCACCCGCTCCCTCCCCGTGCACGTGCCCGCCCCCGCCCCCTCGTGCACATCCGCGCGCGCCCCCGGACTTACCCGCCCACGATCCCGCCCCCTCCACATGACCAGAGCCATCGATGGCCGCCACCCACCTCCCACACCGGCTCCCACCCACCAACAATACCGGCCATCGATGTCCGGTGCAGAGAGGGCCACAGAGTGGCTCTCTCTGCATCGGATGGCCGTAAAAGGTTATTGCAGGATGCCTCCATATCGAGGCATCACTGCAATAACCGGAAAGCAGCTGGAAGCGAGCAGGATCGCTTCCAGCTGCTTTCCACACCGAGGACGTGCAGGGTACGTCCTCAGGCGTTAACTGCCTTTTTTCTGAGGACGTACCCTGCACGTTCTCGGTCGTTAAGGGGTTAAATAAAAAAAAGTAAAAATGGTTTAAATATACATTTACAGTCATTTACACCAATACCGGTAGAAAGCCCTTTGTCCAGACTACCTGTCACCAGAAAAGGATTGTATAAGAAAAGTAGAGGGTGTATTAATGTTTGTCGAGATATTGTGACTTAACTGTTATGCTTGAATAAAATGTATAAAAAATAAATAAATGTAAAAGTATAGTTACATTCATAATAACACCATCTAATAAAAATTATTTATAAAAAATTGCAATAAAAAGTTATAAGGGCTCAAAGTTATGAGGTCACAAAAAATGGACTGCAAAGGGCTTTAACATAGAGATACATACATATATAGGTATAAATATGTGTATATATATATATATATATATATGTACAGTATATATATATATAAATATATGTGTGTATATATATATATATATATATATATGTGTGTGTGTGTTTGTATACATATGTATTTATATATGACTCATTGTGTAGCTCATTTAGCAGATCTAAACAAGCCAGAATTCTTGCTTTCCCACAGAAAACCCCTGGGTACACTGTTTCCAATGCAGCAAAGGATTCTGGGTAAGATATGCAAATGAGGTCCACAAAGACTCACTCGTCTGCTTCAGTCTGCTTTTCTGCAGACTCCCTTTACGCCATAGCCTGCTGTTCACACAGCTTTTAAGCTTAGCTAGGGTTTGTACAGGATTCAGAGTGCTTAGTGGAGGATTTTAAACTCACTTTTCACCTCCCCATAATTTTAAATGTTGTTGTATTTATATATGTATATGTATTTTCAGTCATATATACACATATAAACACATAATACATAAGTACACACATATGTACATACATACACTCACCGGCCAATTTATTAGGTACACCTGTTCAATTGCTTGGTAACACAAATTGCTAATCAGCCAAATTACATGGCAGCAACTCAATACATTTAGGCATCTAGATGTGGTGAAGATGACTTACTGAAGTTAAAACCGAGCATCAGAATGGGGAAGAAAGGGATTTAAGTGACTTTAAACGTGGTATGGTTGTTGGTGCCAGATGGCTGGTCTTATTCAAAATTTTATTTCAAAAACTGCTGGGATTTTCACACACAACCATCTCTAGGGTTTACAGAGAATGGTCCGAAAAAGAGAAAATAACCAGTGAGCGGCAGTTGTGTGGACGAAAATGACTTGTTGATGTCAGAGGAGAATGGGCAGACTTGTTTGAGATGTAATAAAGGCAACAGTAACTCAAATAACCAATTGTTACAACCAAGGTATGCAGAATACAATCCCTGAATGCACAACACGCCAAACCTTGAAGCAGAGGGGCTACAGCAGCAGAAGACCACACCCAATGCCACTTCTGTCAGTTAAGAACAGGAAACTGAGTCTACAATTTGCACAGGCTCACCAAACCTGGACAATAGAAGATTTGAAGAACGTTGCCTGGTCTGATGAGTCTCGATTTCAGCTGTGACATTCAGATGGTAGTTCAGAATTGGCATAAACAACATGAAAACATGTATCCATCCTACCTTGTATTAACGGTTCAGGCAGGTGGTGGTGGTGTAATGGTGTGAAGGATATTTTCTTGGCACACTTTGGGCCACTTAGTACCAATTGAGTATCGTTTAAATGCCATGGCCTACCTGAGTATTTTTGTTGACCATGTCTATCCCTTTATGACTACAGTGTTACCCATCTTCTGATGGCTACTTCTAGCAGGATAATGCACCATGTCACAAAGCTCAAATCATTTCAAACTGGTTTCTTGAACATCGCAATGAGTTCACTGTACTCCAATGGCCTCCACAGTCATAATATCGCAATCCAATAGAGCACCTTTGGGATGTGGTGGAACGGGAGATTCACATCATGTCAATATGGACCAAAATCTTTGAGGAATGTTTACAACACTTTGTTAAATCTATGCCATGAAGAATTAAGGCAGTTCTGAAGGCAAAAGGGGGACCAACCCGGTACTAGCAAGGTGTACCTAATAAAGTGGCCAGTGAGGGTATATGTGCATTGAAGCTCTTTAAAGTCACGTAGCTGAAAACATGAAAATCATATTTATGCAATATTTATGTTTAATACAGTATTTAACTGTGTTTGTACTGTAAAATATTTCACATTCCAATGTTCTTCACATAGGAAAATATGTTCTAAGTATTTTTAAATAGATATTCCTATATATATATATATCTGTATCTTTCTTATCTATCTATCTATCTATCTATCTATATATATATATATATATATATATATATACAGGGAGTGCAGAATTATTAGGCAAGTTGTATTTTTGAGGATTCATTTTATTATTGAACAACAACCATGTTCTCAATGAACCCACAAAACTCATTAATATCAAAGCTGAATAGTTTTGGAAGTAGTTTTTAGTTTGTTTTTAGTTATAGCTATTTTAGGGGGATATCTGTGTGTGCAGGTGACTATTACTGTGCATAATTATTAGGCAACTTAACAAAAAACAAATATATACCCATTTCAATTAATTATTTTTACCAGTGAAACCAATATAACATCTCAACATTCACAAATATACATTTCTGACATTCAAAAACAAAACAAAAACAAATCAGTGACCAATATAGCCACCTTTCTTTGCAAGGACACTCAAAAGCCTGCCATCCATGGATTCTGTCAGTGTTTTGATCTGTTCACCATCAACATTGCGTGCAGCAGCAACCACAGCCTCCCAGACACTGTTCAGAGAGGTGTACTGTTTTCCCTCCTTGTAAATCTCACATTTGATGATGGACCACAGGTTCTCAATGGGGTTCAAATCAGGTGAACAAGGAGGCCATGTCATTAGATTTTCTTCTTTTATACCCTTTCTTGCCAGCCACGCTGTGGAGTACTTGGACGCATGTGATGGAGCATTGTCCTGCATGAAAATCATGTTTTTCTTGAAGGATGCAAACTTCTTCCTGTACCACTGCTTGAAGAAGGTGTCTTCCAGAAACTGGCAGTAGGACTGGGAGTTGAGCTTGACTCCATCCTCAACCCGAAAAGGCCCCACAAGCTCATCTTTGATGATACCAGCCCAAACCAGTACTCCACCTCCACCTTGCTGGCGCCTGAGTCAGACTGGAGCTCTCTGCCCTTTACCAATCCAGCCACGGGCCATCCATCTGGCCCATCAAGACTCACTCTCATTTCATCAGTCCATAAAACCTTAGAAAAATCAGTCTTGAGATATTTTTTGGCCCAGTCTTGACGTTTCAGCTTGTGTGTCTTGTTCAGTGGTGGTCGTCTTTCAGCCTTTCTTACCTTGGCCATGTCTCTGAGTATTGCACACCTTGTGCTTTTGGGCACTCCAGTGATGTTGCAGGTCTGAAATATGGCCAAACTGGTGGCAAGTGGCATCTTGGCAGCTGCACGCTTGACTTTTCTCAGTTCATGGGCAGTTAGTTTGCGCCTTGGTTTTTCCACACGCTTCTTGCGACCCTGTTGACTATTTTGAATGAAACGCTTGATTGTTCGATGATCACGCTTCAGAAGCTTTGCAATTTTAAGAGTGCTGCATCCCTCTGCAAGATATCTCACTATTTTTGACTTTTCTGAGCCTGTCAAGTCCTTCTTTTGACCCATTTTGCCAAAGGAAAGGAAGTTGCCTAATAATTATGCACACCTGATATAGGGTGTTGATGTCATTAGACCACACCCCTTCTCATTACAGAGATGCACATCACCTAATATGCTTAATTGGTAGTAGGCTTTCGAGCCTATACAGCTTGGAGTAAGACAACATGCATAAAGAGGATGATGTGGTCAAAATACTCATTTGCCTAATAATTCTGCACTCCCTGTATATCCTGTGTGTATATATAAGTCCCACAGCATCCAGGGTGCACACTTTTGGAAATGCGATTGGTTTTGCAAAACTTGTTGGGTGTTCATTTTTTTTTTTCATGTTCCTTTGAAGACTATGGGGGAATACATTAACAAGGTCACGATATTCTAACTTCAGCTTTTTCCGTGCGTCGGTTTAGCCCACGTGCAAAAACTTTCTACTTTCAACTTGTAATATAAGTGGAACCTGACTCATGCACAAAGCTTACTTCTAGTTAGAAGCTATAAATAGCGGAAGCGATAAATAGTTCTCCACTTGTAATCTAGCTCTAAATCAACTAATCATCATGTTTTACTTTTGCATTTGGTGCTTGTTCTTCCTAAGCTTTTGTGTATTTCCAAATTAAGCATATATAATAAAGTCTGGATTGATGAGAAAAAAAGAAAGAAAGAAAGAAAGAAAGAAAGAAAGAAAGAGAGAGAGAAAAGAAAGAAAGAAAGAAAGAAAGAGAGAGACAGAGAAAGAGATCATAAAGAGAGAGAGAGAGAGAGAAAGAGAAAATAAAGAAAGAAAAGAGGAAAGAAAGAAAGAAAGAAAGAAAGAAAGAAAGAAAGAAAGAAAGAAAGAAAGAAAGAAAGAAAGAAAGAAAGAAAGAAAGAATGAAAAGAAAATAAATTAGTCTATCAGTTTAATTTGATTTTGTATCACTGAGGCCCTAAGGACATTTGGAACTCCACTGTAGCAAACTCTGAGCTTCAGTCAATAATAGTCTCTTCAGCAATGCCCCAGTGTTTTTCAATTATTTTGCAAGCATGTGTGATACACTTCTCTCTTGATGTATACCTCCAAATACAATAGCATCATACAGAAAAGATACATTTTCAGTAGTGTTCTAGGACTTTGAAACTGATGAAATATTAACCAAACATAACAAATACTTTGGAAAACAGGATGTGCCCCCCTTGGTATCTTTCCTGCTAGAAGAAATGAAATAAACATCATAAACACAGCTTCAAACTCAGTAAACCAAGACGGCTGCTAGAGCTCAGTCCTCTGCCTATAGCACTTCATTGTGACCGCACTACAGAAAAATATCCTTACAATTCTGACTGTCCCACCTTTTTTAGATGGCTAGATAATTACAAACATTCACAGTCTCAGCGCAATCAGACAGAGGGTAGATGCATTCAAATTATTTAAAGGGCACTTAAACTGTTCCAGGCTGAGATATTTTTAGAGTTTGGTTTGCTACAGCAATATCAGAGAAGCAGAACTTTGTTTTTATAGAGACACTCGTAGGAAAACGATTTTCTGCATCATAAATAGACATATTCAGATCAAGCACTATCAAATCAATTAAATCAAAACATCTATTTTTTGTCAGTGATCTATCTTACGGCTAGATTTAGTTTTGTCGGTAACGACCCGCGTATCTAACGCTGGCTTTTTTCTGGCCGCACCTTTAAAATAACTCTGGTATTGAGAGTCCACAGAATGGCTGCGCTAGGCTCCAAAAAAGGAGCGTAGAGCATATTTAACGCAACTTCAACTCGATACCAGAGTTTCTTACGGACGCGGCCAGCCTCAAAAACATGCTATGGGGCTGTTTGAGCTGATAAAAAACCTAACACCTGCAAAAAAGCTGCGTTCAGCTCCTAACGCAGCCCCATTGTTTCCTATGGGGAAACACTTCCTGTGTCTGCACCTAACACTCTAACATGTACCCCGAGTCTAAACACCCCTAACCTTACACTTATTAACCCCTATTCTGCTGCCCCCGCTATCGCTGACCCCTGTATATTATTTTTAACCCCTAATCTGCCGCTCCGTAAACCGCCGCTACTTACATTATCCCTATGTACCCCTAATCTGCTGCCCCTAACACCGCCGACCCCTATATTATATTTATTAACCCCTAATCTGCCCCCCACAACGTCGCCTCCACCTGCCTACACTTATTAACCCCTAATCTGCCGGGCGGACCGCACCGCTATTATTATAAAGTTATTAACCCCTAATCCGCCTCACTAACCCTATAATAAATAGTATTAACCCCTAATCTGCCCTCCCTAACATCGCCAACACCTAACTTCAATTATTAACCCCTAATCTGCCGACTGAAGCTCACCGCTATTCTAATAAATGTATTAACCCCTAAAGCTAAGTCTAACCCTAACACTAACACCCCCCTAAATTAAATATAATTTTAATCTAACAAAATTAATTAACTCTTCTTAAATAAATTATTCCTATTTAAAGCTAAATACTTACCTGTAAAATAAATCCTAATATAGCTACAATATAAATTATAATGATATTATAGCTATTTTAGGATTAATATTTATTTTACAGGTAACTTTGTATTTATTTTAACCAGGTACAATAGCTATTAAATAGTTAAGAACTATTTAATAGCTAAAATAGTTAAAATAATTACAAATTTACCTGTAAAATAAATCCTAACCTAAGTTACAATTAAACCTAACACTACACTATCAATAAATAAATTAAATTAAATACCTATAATTATCTACAATTAAACCTAACACTACACTATCAATAAATAAATTAAATACAATTCCTACAAATAAATACAATGAAATAAACTAACTAAAGTACAAAAAATAAAAAAGAACTAAGTTACAAAAAATAAAAAAATATTTACAAACATTAGAAATATATTACAACAATTTTAAACTAATTACACCTACTCTAAGCCCCCTAATAAAGTAACAAAGCCCCCCAAAATAAAAAAATGCCCTACCCTATTCTAAATTACTAAAGTTCAAAGCTCTTTTACCTTACCAGCCCTGAACAGGGCCCTTTGCGGGGCATGCCCCAAGAAGTTCAGCTCTTTTGCCTGTAAAAAAAAAACATACAATACCCCCCCCCAACATTACAACCCACCACCCACATACCCCTAATCTAACCCAAACCCCCCTTAAATAAACCTAACACTAAGCCCCTGAAGATCTCCCTACCTTGAGTCGTGTTCACCCAGCCAAGCCAAATTCTTCATCCAAGCGGAGCAAGAAGAGGTCCTCCATCCGGTAGAAGTCTTCATCCAAGCGGGGCAGAAGAGGTCTTCCATCCGATTGAAGTCTTCATCATTCGTCTTGATCGGAACAGCCAATAGAATGCAAGCTCAATCTGATTGGCTGATTGGATCAGCCAATTGGATTGAACTTGATTCTGATTGGCTGACTCCATCAGCCAATCAGAATATTCCTACCTTAATTCCGATTGGCTGATAGAATCCTATCAGCCATTTGGAATTCGAGGGACGCCATCTTGGATGACGACATTTAAAGGAACCGTCATTCGTCGTTCATTCGTCGGCCAGGATGGATGTTCCGCGTCGGAGGTCTTCAGGATGCTGCCGCTCCACTCCGGATGGATGACGATAGAAGATGCCGCTTGGATGAAGACATCCATCGGATGGAAGACCTCTTCTGCCCTGCTTGGATGAAGACTTCTACCGGATGGAGGACCTCTTCTTGCTCCGCTTGGATGAAGAATTTGGCTCGGCTTGGTGAAGATGACTCAAGGTAGGGAGATCTTCAGGGGCTTAGTGTTAGGTTTATTTAAGGGGGGTTTGGGTTAGATTAGGGGTATGTGGGTGGTGGGTTGTAATGTTGGGGGGGGTTATTGTATGTTTTTTTTTACAGGCAAAAGAGCTGAACTTCTTGGGGCATGCCCCGCAAAGGGCCCTGTTCAGGGCTGGTAAGGTAAAAGAGCTTTGAACTTTAGTAATTTAGAATAGGGTAGGGCATTTTTTTTATTTTGGGGGCTTTGTTATTTTATTAGGGGGCTTAGAGTAGGTGTAATTAGTTTAAAATTGTTGTAATATATTTCTAATGTTTGTAAATATTTTTTTATTTTTTGTAACTTAGTTCTTTTTTATTTTTTGTACTTTAGTTAGTTTATTTCATTGTATTTATTTGTAGGAATTGTATTTAATTTATTTATTGATAGTGTAGTGTTAGGTTTAATTGTAGATAATTATAGGTATTTTATTTAATTTATTTATTGATAGTGTAGTGTTAGGTTTAATTGTAACTTAGGTTAGGATTTATTTTACAGGTAAATTTGTAATTATTTTAACAATTTTAGCTATTAAATAGTTCTTAACTATTTAATAGCTATTGTACCTGGTTAAAATAAATACAAAGTTACCTGTAAAAAAAATATTAATCCTAAAATAGCTATAATATCATTATAATTTATATTGTAGCTATATTAGGATTTATTTTACAGGTAAGTATTTAGCTTTAAATTGGAATAATTTATTTAAGAAGAGTTAATTAATTTCGTTAGATTAAAATTATATTTAACTTAGGGGGGTGTTAGTGTTAGGGTTAGACTTAGCTTTAGGGGTTAATACATTTATTAGAATAGCGGTGAGCTCCAGTCGGCAGATTAGGGGTTAATAATTGAAGTTAGGTGTCGGCGATGTTAGGGAGGGCAGATTAGGGGTTAATACTATTTATTATAGGGTTAGTGAGGCGGATTAGGGGTTAATAACTTTATTATAGTAGCGGTGCGGTCCGCTCGGCAGATTAGGGGTTAATAAATTTAGGCAGGTGGAGGCGACGTTGAGGGGGGCAGATTAGGGGTTAATAAATATAATATAGGGGTCGGCGGTGTTAGGGGCAGCATATTAGGGGTACATAGCTATAATGTAGGTGGCGGCTCTTTGCGGTCGGCAGATTAAGGGTTAATTATTGTAGGTAGCTGGCTGCGACGTTGTGGGGGCAGGTTAGGGGTTAATAAATATAATATAGGGGTCGGCGGTGTTAGGGGCAGCAGATTAGGGGTACATAAGTATAACGTAGGTGGCGGTCGGCAGATTAGGGGTTAAAAAAATTTAATCGAATGTCGGCGATGTGGGGGGGCCTCGGTTTAGGGGTACATAGGTAGTTTATGGGTGTTAGTGTACTTTAGAGCACAGTAGTTAAGAGCTTTATAAACCGGCGTTAGCCCAGAAAGCTCTTAACTACTGACTTTTTTCTGCGGCTGGAGTTTTGTCGTTAGATTTCTAACGATCACTTCAGACACGACTCTAAATACCGGAGTTAGAAAGATCCCATTGAAAAGATAGGATACGCAATTGACGTAAGGGGATCTGCGTTATGGAAAAGTCGTGGTTGAAAAGTGAGCGTTAGACCCTTTTTTGAATGACTCCAAATACCGGCGGTAGCCTAAAACCAGCGTTAGGAGCCTCTAACGCTGGTTTTCACGGCTACCGCCAAACTCCAAATCTAGGCCTTACTTTGTTAATATGCTCAGGAATACACAAAGTATTTGAAACCTAGTATAAATCGAACTATCATTGTTATATTGTATTCAAAAAAAGTTCTAGTATCTATATAAAAGAACAACAATTACATATGTTGTAATTGAATTGTTTTTTGCTGATAGGTACTTCCTGTTAATATTAATTTACTGATAGGTACTATGGCTCATTATACATATGAGCCAATGATTATTAGTAAAAAGCACATTTTAGCCACACCTATTAGCCAATCATCATTAGTAAGAAGTGCCTTTCAGCCAATGAGCATTGGTAGATAGTACACAAATGATACTGCTGTATTATTTGCAGTTTACATTTAAACATCTTAAAAGAATCATGTTTAATTGCTGATTATAGATGATAGAAAGATTATTGGAGAATAGTGATTGTAGTACCTCATCATAAAAAGAGCAGTATTGAAGAATCTGGTAACTACAGGCCAGTAAGTTTAACTTCTGTAGTAGGGAAATTAATGGAAACTCTCTTAAAAGAAAGAATTGAGATTTGAATCAAAATGAACAATTTAAAGGAACACAAACAGCATGGTTTTACTTCTGGGAGATCAAATTAATCTAATTAACATCTTTGATTATGTAACTAAAATATTAGACCAGGTTGGAGCAGTTGATGTAGTGATTCTAGATTTCAGCAAAGCATTTCAGACTGCCCCATGCAAAAAACTAGTTCCTTAACTGTAACTCCTTGGTCTAGACTCAAAAATGATGAACTGGGTAGAATGCTGTTTTAAGGATAGACAACAGAGGGTCAGATTACAAGTGTCTCGCATGGGCGTCCAGAAGGGGGGGCAAGAGGGGGCATTTGCCTCCCCCCCTCCTGAATTTTCCTCCCCACCTGGAGTAAAACTGCAGGGGAAAAAAATAGAATGCCTATTTCTAAGTCTTTTAATTCTTTCAATGTAGTTCAGTGTTAGAGGAAGAAGCACAGTATTCTGGGAGTTACACAGCATTCTGGAATTTTATAGTTCACCATATCCTTCTCAATATTGTGTAACTGCAGTTCTGAACTCCAATTCCCAGCATGCATTATTTCCCTCTCCATCTTGAACCGGCTGATCCTGAGGGGGGTAGTTATCAACGTGTCTACTTTACCTGCCTTCGCCGGTTCAATACGCCCGCCTAAGCTCGCCTACCATCGCCGCCGCGGACCTGCAAAATTTTGCCTAAGTTATCAAAAAAGCTGTCAAAAAGCCACGCACCAAGTACGGGGCGATGAGCAGCAGAATGTGAGGGTTATCACTCATCCGATCTCGCTGCTCTTCGGCTTTTTGACAGCTTTAATGCTAGCCTGTCACTAAGCACCCACACTAACTACACTAACCACCACTGTTCTACCCCCTATACCGGCGCCCCCGGAGCCCCCACAACTCAATAAAGTTATTAACCCCTAAACCGCCGCTCTTAGACCCCGCCGCAACTCTTATAAATGTATTAACCCCTAAACCGCCACTCCCGGACACCGCCGCCACCTACATTATACCTAGTAACCCCTATCCTGCCCCCCCTATACCGCCGCCCTCTATAATAAAGTTATTAACCCCTATCCTGCTGATCCCGGACCTTGCCACAACTAAATAAATAGTTTAACCCCTAAACCGCCACTCCCGGACCCCGCCGCAACCTATATTAAACTTAGTAACCCCTATCCTGCCCCCCTACACCGTCGCCACCTATAATAAATTTATTAACCCCTATCCTGCCCCCCTTACACCGCCACCACTGTAATAAAATTATTAACCCCTAAACCTAAGTCTAACACTAACCCTAACACCCCCTAACTTAAATATTAATTAAATAAATCTAAATAATATTTCTCTTATTAACTAAGTTAATCCTATTTAAAACTAAATACTTACCTTTAAAATAAACCCTAATATAGCTACAATATAAATAATAATTATATTGTAGCTATCTTAGGATTTATTTTTATTTTACAGGCATCTTTCAATTTATTTCAACTAGGTACAATAGCTATTAAATAGTTATTAACGATTTAATAGCTACCTAGTTAAAATAAAGAGAAATTAACCTGTAAAATAAAAACTAACCTAAGTTACAATTACACCTAACACTACACTATACTTTAATAAATTATTCCTATTTAAAACTAAATACTTACCTGTAAAATAAACCCTAAGATAGCTACAATATAATTAATAATTACATTGTAGCTATTTTAGGATTTATATTTATTTTACAGGTAACTTTGTATTTATTTTAGCTAGTTAGAATAGTTATTAAATAGTTATTAACTATTTAATAATTACCTAGCTAAAAGAAATACAAAATTACCTGTAAAATAAATCCTAACCTAAGTTACAATTAAACCTAACACTACACTATCATTAAATTAATTAAATAAATTAACTACAAATAACTAAAATTAAATACAATTATATAAACTAACTAAAGTACAAAAAATAAAAAAAGCTAAGTTACAAAAAATAAAAAAAAATAAGTTACAAACATTTAAAAAATATTACAACAATTTTAAGCTACTTACACCTAATCTAAGCCCCCTAATAAAATAACAAAGCCCCCCAAAATAAAAAAATGCCCTACCCTATTCTAAATTAATAAAGTTCAAAGCTCTTTTACCTTAACAGCTCTTAAAAGGGCCTTTTGCGGGGCATGCCCCAAAGAATTCTGCTCTTTTGCCTGTAAAAGAAAAATACAACCCCCCCCAAGATTAAAACCCACCACCCACATACCCCTAATCTAACCCAAACCCCCTTAAATAAACCTAACACTACCCCCCTGAAGATCATCCTACCTTGAGTCGTCTTCAGCTAGCCGACCCACCGATGGAACCGAAGAGGAGATCCGTAGCGGCAGAAGTCATCATCCAAGGCGCGCTTAAGAAGTCTTCCATCCGATGAAGTCATCATCCAGGAGGCGCTGAAGAAGTCTTCCATCCGGGCGATGTCATCTTCTAAGCGGCGTCTTCAATCTTCTTTCTTCCGGATCCATCTTCATCCCGCCGACGCGGAACATCCTTCTTCCCCGATGGACTAACGACGAATGAAGGCTCCTTTAAGGGACGTCATCCAAGATGGCATCCCTTCAACTCCGATTGGCTGATAAGATTCTATCAGCCAATCGGAAATAAGGTAGGAAAAATCTGATTGGCTGATTGAATCAGCCAATCAGATTGAGCTCGCATTCTATTGGCTGATCAGGACAGCCAATAGAATGCAAGCTCAATCTTATTGGCTGATTGGATCAGCCAATCGGATTGAACTTCAATCTGATTGGCTGATTCAATCAGCCAATCAGATTTTTCCTACCTTAATTCCGATTGGCTGATAGAATCCTATCAGCCAATCGGAATTGAAGGGATGCCATCTTGGATGACATCCCTTAAAGGAACCTTCATTCAGTCATCTGCCGTCGGGGAAGAAGGATGTTCCGCGTCGGCGGGATGAAGATGGATCCAGAAGAAAGAAGATTGAAGACGCCGCTTGGAAGATGACATCGCCCGGATGGAAGACTTCTTCAGCGCCGCCTGGATGATGATTCCATCGGATGGAAGACTTCTTCAGCGCACCTTGGATGATGACTTCTGCCGCTCCGGATCTCCTCTTCGGTTCCATCGGTGGGTCGGCTGGCTGAAGACAACTCAAGGTAGGATGATCTTCAGGGGGGTAGTGTTAGGTTTATTTAAGGGGGGTTTGGGTTAGGTTAGGGGTATGTGGGTGGTGGGTTTTAATGTTGGGGGGGTTGTATTTTTCTTTTACAGGCAAAAGAGCAGAATTATTTGGGGCATGCCCCGCAAAAGGCCCTTTTAAGGGTTGGTAAGGTAAAAGAGCTTTGAACTTTTTTAATTTAGAATAGGGTAGGGCATTTTTTTATTTTGGGGGGCTTTGTTATTTTATTAGGGGGCTTAGATTAGGTGTAAGTAGCTTAAAATTGTTGTAATATTTTTTAAATGTTTGTAACTTATTTTTTTATTTTTTGTAACTTAGCTTTTTTATTTTTTGTACTTTAGTTAGTTTATGTAATTGTATTTAATTGTAGTTATTTGTAGGTAATTTATTTAATTAATTTAATGATAGTGTAGTGTTAGGTTTAAATGTAACTTAGGTTAGGATTTATTTTACAGGTTAATAACTATTTAATAACTATTCTAACTAGCTAAAATAAATACAAAGTTACCTGTAAAATAAATATAAATCCTAAAATAGCTACAATGTAATTATTAATGACATTTTAGCTATCTTAGGGTTTATTTTACAGGTAAGTATTTAGTTTTAAATAGGAATAATTTATTAAAGTATAGTGTAGTGTTAGGTGTAATTGTAACTTAGGTTAGTTTTTATTTTACAGGTAAATTTCTCTTTATTTTAGCTAGGTAGCTATTAAATAGTTAATAACTATTTAATAGCTATAGTACCTAGTTAAAATAAATTGAAAGATGCCTGTAAAATAAAAATAAATCCTAAGATAGCTATAATATAATTATAATTTATATTGTAGCTATATTAGGATTTATTTTACAGGTAAGTATTTAGCTTTAAATAGGAATAATTTATTTAATAAGAGTTAATTAATTTAGTTAGATTTAAATTATATTTAATTTAGGGGGGTGTTAGGGTTAGACTTAGCTTTAGGGGTTAATACATTTTATTAGAATAGCGGTGAGCTCCAGTCGGCAGATTAGGGGTTAATGTTTGAAGTTAGGTGTCGGCGATGTTAGGGAGGGCAGATTAGGGGTTAATACTATTTATTATAGGGTTATTGAGGCGGGAGTGAGGTGGATTAGGGGTTAATAAGTTTATTATAATAGCGGTGCGGTCCGGTCGGCAGATTAGGGGTTAATAAGTGTAGGCAGGTGGAGGCGACGTTGTGGGGGGCAGATTAGGGCTTAATAAATATAATATAGGGGTCGGCGGTGTTAGGGGCAGCAGATTAGGGGTACATAGGGATAATGTAAGTAGCGGCGGTTTACGGAGCGGCAGATTAGGGGTTAAAAATAATATGCAGGGGTCAGCGATAGTGGGGGCGGCAGAATAGGGGTTAATAAGTGTAAGGTTAGGGGTGTTTAGACTCGGGGTACATGTTAGGGTGTTAGGTGCAGACGTAGGAAGTGTTTCCCCATAGACAACAATGGGGCTGCGTTAGGAGCTGAACGCGGCTTTTTTGCAGGTGTTAGTTTTTTTTTCAGCTCAAACAGCCCCATTGTTTCCTATGGGGGAATCGTGCACGAGCACGTTTTTGAGGCTGGCCGCGTCCGTAAGCAACTCTGGTATCGAGAGTTGAAGTTGCGTTAAATATGCTGTACGCTCCTTTTTTGGAGCCTAACGCAGCCATTCTGTGGACTCTCAATACCAGAGTTATTTTAAAGGTGCGGCCAGAAAAAAGCCAGCGTTAGCTACGCGGGTCGTTACCGACAAAACTCTAAATCTAGCCGTTAGTTAATAAGAGAAATATTATTTAGATTTATTTAATTAATATTTAAGTTAGGGGGGTGTTAGGGTTAGTGTTAGACTTAGGTTTAGGGGTTAATCATTTTATTACAGTGGCGGCGGTGTAGGGGGGGGCAGGATAGGGGTTAATAAATGTATTATAGGTGGCGGTTTAGGGGTTAAACTATTTATTTAGTTGTGGTGAGGTCCGGGATCCGCAGGATAGGGGTTAATAACTTTATTATAGAGGGCGGTGGTATAGGGGGGGCAGGATAGGGGTTAATAACTTTATTATAGAGGGCGGCGGTATAGGGGGGCAGGATAGGGGTTAATAGGTATAATGTAGGTGGCGGCGGGGTCTGGAAGCGGCGGTTTAGGGGTTAATACATATATTATAGTTGCAGCGGGGACCGGGAGCGGCGGTTTAGGGGTTAACATATTTAGTATAGCTTGCGGCGGGGTCCGGGAGTGGCGGTTTAGGGGGTAATACATTTATTTAGTTGCGGTGGGCTCCGGGAGCGGCGGTTTAGGGGCTAAACAGTTTATTTAGTTGCAGTGGTGTAGGGGGGGGGGCAGATTAGGGGTGTTTAGACTCGGGGTACATGTTAGGGTGTTAGGTGCAGACATCTCCCATAGGAATCAATGGGATGTCTGGCAGCAGCGAACATGAACTTTCGCTATGGTCAGACTCCCATTGATTCCTATGGGATCCGCCACCTCCAGGGCGGCGGTTTGAAAACCAGGTACGCTGGGCCGGAAAAGTGCCGAGCGTACCTGCTAGTTTTTTGATAACTAGCAAAAGTAGTCAGATAGTGCCGCACTTGTGTGCGGAACATCTGGAGTGATGTAAGAATCGATCTGTGTCGGACTGAGTCCGGCGGATCGAAGCTTACGTCACTAAATTCTACTTTTGCCGGTATCTAGGGCTTGATAACTTAGGCGAATCAGCCTCGCCACAAATACGCTGTGGAATTCCAGCATATTTGAGGTAGACACGTTTATAACTAGAGGTTCAGATAAGTTCTGTAACAGCTACACAAAATTTGCACTTGCACTCTTGTGGCATTGTATATTTTTAACTAGTTACACAGTCTGGGGCAGCAGCATTCAGCAATGCTGATTGACACCAATGAACAAGCAACATATTGCTAAATACTACTGCTACCTGTATAACTGCTAACAATCAGGAAAGCACAGTGTACAAAGTAGTAGAAAAATGGCAGGCAGCTTGCAAGAGGAAGGGAAAGGAAACAGGGCTTACAGGGAGCTAGGTCTACCTAGTATGGCTCCCCTTGAATCCCCTATTCTGTGTGTGCATTATCATTTAAAGGGTTACTAAACACTAAATAAATGCTAGAATTATGCATTCAAATAAAGATTAGTCTGAGAATACCGTGTAGATGCATTTTTAAAGTTTCATTAGTTGTTTCATAATAAGTATAAAGTTTTAGTGTCTATAAAACAATGGGAGCTGCCATGTTGTAACTTAGGTTACCTTTTCTGCAGTGGGACAGTTATAAATAAGTCACTGCCAATGGCTGTGTGGTATACAACAGTGTTCTGCACTTCCATTTCTAACAATAACTGAAAAACTCACAATTTCAGAATAGAATTTCATGAAAAGGGGACAAAAAAATGTAATAAAACTATATTGCAATGTTGTTGTTTATATATACTGTATATATATATATATATATATATATATATATATATATATATATATATATATATGATTTATCATGTTATATTACCATCTCAAAGTGTTTAATGTCCCTTTATTTACTCCTTAGACTACACACAATTCTGGAATGTATTGCTTCCTGCAGCAGCCTAAGAAAATGCTATTTAAAGGGACATGAAACCCAACATTTTGCTTTCATGATTTAGGTAGAACATACGATTTTAAACAACTTTCCTATTTACTTCTAATATTATCAAATTTGCTTCATTCTCTTGGAATAATTTGTTGAAGGAGCAGCAATGCAGTATTGGTTTCTAATTGAACACATGTGAGAATCAATGACAAACAGTATATATATATATATATATATATATATATATATATATATATATATATATATATATATATATATATATATATATATATATAAAATATGCAGCCACAAATCAGCAGCTAAAACCAAGGTTATTTGCTGCTCCTGACCTTACCTAGATAAACCTTTCAGCAAAGGATAACAAGAGAAGGAAGCAAATTAAGTAATAGAAGTAAATTGGAAAGTTGTACAAGATTGTATGATCTATCTAAATCAGTATTTTTCAACTCCAGTCCTCAGGACCTTAAAAGGCCAGAATTTCATTATATCTTAACTAGAGCACAGGTGAAATAATCATCTGAAGGGTGAGAGGGTAACCACACCCTGGTGCATATGCTGCTGAGTATAAAATGATAGGAAAACAGTTTAATGTGTCTATATGTTGCTTATGTTGGCAGATTATATGTTTTCAAGACCTATGAGCATGGACTAAACTTTACTTTTATTTATGAGTAATACATAAACATTTGTAAGTATGGCTATGTGTTTGTGCTCGCAGGATTCTTTTATAAAAAATATATACAGTATATAAAATTATTATGAAGGTAAATCATTCAAATATTGTCAAACCGTAACTCCAAGCCAACCTCCCAATATTTCCTGCTGCACCAATACAAATTCCCTTCCATTTTTATTTCAGCTTGTATGTTTCATTGTGTGCCAGACTCAGTATGTGTGAGTGACAGTGTGTATGTGTGTCAGTATGCATGCTTCATTGTGTGTCAGTATGTGTGAGTGACAGTGTGTGTGTGTTAGTATGCATGTTTCATTGTGTGTCAGTATGGGTGAGTGACAGTGTGTGTGTCAGTATGCATGTTTCATTGTGTGTCAGTATGGGTGAGTGACAGTGTGTGCGTGTCAGTATGCATTTTTCATTGTGTGTCAGTATGGGTGAGTGACAGTGTGTGTGTGTCAGTATGCATGCTTCATTGTGTGTCAGTATGGGTGAGTGACAGTGTGTGTGTGTGTGTGTGTGTGTGTCAGTATGCATTTTTCATTGTGTGTCAGTATGGGTGAGTGACAGTGTGTGTGTGTCAGTATACATGCTTCATTGTGTGTCAGTATGGGTGAGTGACAGTGTGTGTGTGTCAGTATGCATGCTTCATTGTGTGTCAGTATGGGTGAGTGACAGTGTGTGTGTAGGGTTGCCACCCGTCCCTTAAAATACAGAACACTTATAAATTACACATGCTGCAGGGTGTGCAGGGAGGAATATGAATAGTGCTGTCCAGAAACACAATACATGTTCCTCCCTGCACACCCTGCAGCATGTGTAACTCCTATGTGTCCAGGAAAACATGGCTGAGGTGGCAACCCTATGTGTGTGTGTCAGTATGCATGCTTCCTTGTGTGTCAGTATGTGTGAGTGACAGTGTGTATGTGTGTCAGTATGCATGCTGCATTGTGTGTCAGTATGTGTGAGTGATAGTGTGTATGTGTGTCAGAATGGATGTTTCATTGTGTGTCAGTATGTGTGAGTGACAGTGTGTATGTGTGTCAGTATGCATGCTTCATTGTGTGTCATTATGGGTGAGTGACAGTGTGTATGTGTGTCAGTATGTATGCTTCATTGTGTGTCAGTATGGGTGAGTGACAGTGTGTATGTGTGTCAGTATGCATGATTCATTGTGTGTCAGTATGGGTGAGTGACAGTGTGTATGTGTGTCAGTATGCATGCTTCATTGTGTGTCAGTATGGGTGAGTGACAGTGTGTATGTGTGTCAGTATGCATGCTTCATTGTGTGTCAGTATGTGTGAGTGACAGTGTGTATGTGTGTCAGTATGCATGCTTCATTGTGTGTCAGTATGGGAGAGTGACAGTGTGTATCTGTGTCAGTATGCATGCTTCATTGTGTGTCAGTATGGGTGAGTGACAGTGTGTATGTGTGTCAGTATGCATGCTTCATTGTGTGTCAGTATGGGTGAGTGACAGTGTGTATGTGTCAGTGTGTCAAGGTGCTAATGTATCTATGTGTGTTAGCAGGGCCGGCTGTTGGGGCAAGCGAGCTGTGTCCGCGCCATTGTCTCTCATAGTTCCTTGTCCCCCAGGGCTCCAGTGTGCCCACGCAATTGTCTTCCAACACACGGCGGCTGGCAGTGTAGTGAAGGGGTGGGGATTATCCCTGCTTCCTTCAATAGCAGCTGCGAGTCGGAAGATTATTCATGCTGTGCCCGGAACAAGTAAAGGGCACAGCGTGAATAATCTTCTGACATGTAGCTGCTAGTGAAGGAAGCAGGGATAATCCCCGCCCCTGCACTACTCTGCCAGCCGCCGTGCATTGGAAGACAGTAAGAGAGTGTCACGGGCGCACTGGATAGGGGTTAATAGGTATAATGTAGGTGGCGGCGGGGTCTGGAAGCGGCGGTTTAGGGGTTAATACATATATTATAGTTGCAGCGGGGACCGGGAGCGGCGGTTTAGGGGTTAACATATTTAGTATAGCTTGCGGCGGGGTCCGTGAGCGGCGGTTTAGGGGGTAATACATTTATTTAGTTGCGGTGGGCTCCGGGAGCGGCGGTTTAGGGGGTAAACAGTTTATTTAGTTGCAGTGGTGTAGGGGGGGGGGGCAGATTAGGGGTGTTTAGACTCGGGGTACATGTTAGGGTGTTAGGTGCAGACATCTCCCATAGGAATCAATGGGATGTCTGGCAGCAGCGAACATGAACTTTCGCTATGGTCAGACTCCCATTGATTCCTATGGGATCCGCCACCTCCAGGGCGGCGGTTTGAAAACCAGGTACGCTGGGCCGGAAAAGTGCCGAGCGTACCTGCTAGTTTTTTGATAACTAGCAAAAGTAGTCAGATAGTGCCGCACTTGTGTGCGGAACATCTGGAGTGATGTAAGAATCGATCTGTGTCGGACTGAGTCCGGCGGATCGAAGCTTACGTCACTAAATTCTACTTTTGCCGGTATCTAGGGCTTGATAACTTAGGCGAATCAGCCTCGCCACAAATACGCTGTGGAATTCCAGCATATTTGAGGTAGACACGTTTATAACTAGAGGTTCAGATAAGTTCTGTAACACCTACACAAAATTTGCACTTGCACTCTTGTGGCATTGTATATTTTTAACTAGTTACACAGTCTGGGGCAGCAGCATTCAGCAATGCTGATTGACACCAATGAACAAGCAACATATTGCTAAATACTACTGCTACCTGTATAACTGCTAACAATCAGGAAAGCACAGTGTACAAAGTAGTAGAAGAATGGCAGGCAGCTTGCAATTGGAAGGGAAAGGAAACAGGGCTTACAGGGAGCTAGGTCTACCTAGTATGGCTCCCCTTGAATCCCCTATTCTGTGTGTGCATTATCATTTAAAGGGTTATTAAACACTAAATAAATGCTAGAATTATGCATTCAAATAAAGATTAGTCTGAGAATACCGTGTAGATGCATTTTTAAAGTTTCATTAGTTGTTTCATAATAAGTATAAAGTTTTAGTGTCTATAAAACAATGGGAGCTGCCATGTTGTAACTTAGGTTACCTTCTCTGCAGTGGGACAGTTATAAATAAGTCACTGCCAATGGCTGTGTGGTATACAACAGTGTTCTGCACTTCCATTTCAAACAGAAACTGAAAAGCTCACAATTTCAGAATAGAATTTCATGAAAAGGGGACAAAAAAATGTAATAAAACTATATTGCAATGTTGTTGTTTATATATACTGTATATATATATATATATATATATATATATATATATATATATATATATATATATGATTTATCATGTTATATTACCATCTCAAAGTGTTTAATGTCCCTTTATTTACTCCTTAGACTACACACAATTCTGGAATGTATTGCTTCCTGCAGCAGCCTAAGAAAATGCTATTTAAAGGGACATGAAACCCAACATTTTGCTTTCATGATTTAGGTAGAACATACAATTGTAAACAACTTTCCTATTTACTTCTAATATTATCAAATTTGCTTCATTCTCTTGGAATAATTTGTTGAAGGAGCAGCAATGCAGTATTGGTTTCTAATTGAACACATGTGAGAATCAATGACAAACAGTATATATGTATAAAATATGCAGCCACAAATCAGCAGCTAAAACCAAGGTTATTTGCTGCTCCTGACCTTACCTAGATAAACCTTTCAGCAAAGGATAACAAGAGAAGGAAGCAAATTAAGTAATAGAAGTAAATTGGAAAGTTGTACAAGATTGTATGATCTATCTAAATCAGTGTTTCTCAACACAGGCCAGAATTTCATTATATCTCAACTAGAGCACAGGTGAAATAATCATCTGAAGGGTGAGAGGGTAACCACACCCTGGTGCATATGCTGCTGAGTATAAAATGATAGGAAAACAGTTTAATGTGTCTATATGTTGCTTATGTTGGCAGATTATATGTTTTCAAGACCTATGAGCATGGACTAAACTTTACTTTTATTTATGAGTAATACATAAACATTTGTAAGTATGGATATGTGTTTGTGCTCGCAGGATTCTTTTATAAAAAATATATACAGTATATAAAATTATTATGAAGGTAAAGGCTGTGACACACTGCAAGCAGAGCGACGCGCAGCGTGTAGATGCAGCTGTGCGCGCTCAGTGTGTCTTGTCTTTTCATCTCTGAGCACTCTGCTGCGTCAGGTCGCGTAGCTAAGCGCTCAGAGATGAAATATTTGAACTTCAGAAGCGATGCGACGCGGAGCAAAGCAGCTGCTTTGCCTCACACCGCATCGCTTGCAGTGTGTCACAGCCTTAAATCATTCAAATATTGTCAAAACGTAGCTCCAAGCCAACCTCCCAATATTTCCTGCTGCACCAATACAAATTCCCTTCCATTTTTATTTCAGCTTGTATGTTTCATTGTGTGCCAGACTCAGTATGTGTGAGTGACAGTGTGTGTGTGTCAGTATGCATGTTTCATTGTGTGTCAGTATGGGTGAGTGACAGTGTGTGTGTGTCAGTATGCATGTTTCATTGTGTGTCAGTATGGGTGAGTGACAGTGTGTGCGTGTCAGTATGCATTTTTCATTGTGTGTCAGTATGGGTGAGTGACAGTGTGTGTGTGTCAGTATGCATGCTTCATTGTGTGTCAGTATGGGTGAGTGACAGTGTGTGTGTGTGTGTCAGTATGCATTTTTCATTGTGTGTCAGTATGGGTGAGTGACAGTGTGTGTGTGTCAGTATACATGCTTCATTGTGTGTCAGTATGGGTGAGTGACAGTGTGTGTGTGTCAGTATACATGCTTCATTGTGTGTCAGTATGGGTGAGTGACAGTGTGTGTGTGTCAGTATGCATGCTTCATTGTGTGTCAGTATGGGTGAGTGACAGTGTGTGTGTAGGGTTGCCACCCGTCCCTTAAAATACAGAACACTGATAAGTTACACATGCTGCAGGGTGTGCAGGGAGGAATATGAATAGTGCTGTCCAGAAACACAATACATGTTCCTCCCTGCACACCCTGCAGCATGTGTAACTCATATGTGTCCAGGAAAACATGGCTGAGGTGGCAACCCTATGTGTGTGTCAGTATGCATGCTTCCTTGTGTGTCAGTATGTGTGAGTGACAGTGTGTATGTGTGTCAGTATGCATGCTTCATTGTGTGTCAGTATGTGTGAGTGATAGTGTGTATGTGTGTCAGAATGGATGTTTCATTGTGTGTCAGTATGTGTGAGTGACAGTGTGTATGTGTGTCAGTATGCATGCTTCATTGTGTGTCAGTATGGGTGAGTGACAGTGTGTATGTGTGTCAGTATGTATGCTTCATTGTGTGTCAGTATGGGTGAGTGACAGTGTGTATGTGTGTCAGTATGCATGCTTCATTGTGTGTCAGTATGGGTGAGTGACAGTGTGTATGTGTGTCAGTATGCATGCTTCATTGTGTGTCAGTATGTGTGAGTGACAGTGTGTATGTGTGTCAGTATGCATGCTTCATTGTGTGTCAGTATGGGTGAGTGACAGTGTGTATGTGTGTCAGTATGCATGCTTCATTGTGTGTCAGTATGGGTGAGTGACAGTGTGTATGTGTGTCAGTATGCATGCTTCATTGTGTGTCAGTATGTGTGAGAGACAGTGTGTATGTGTGTCAGTATGCATGCTTCATTGTGTGTCAGTATGGGTGAGTGACAGTGTGTATGTGTGTCAGTATGCATGCTTCATTGTGTGTCAGTATGGGTGAGTGACAGTGTGTATGTGTCAGTGTGTCAAGGTGCTAATGTATCTATGTGTGTTAGCAGGGCCGGCTGTTGGGGCATGCGAGCTGTGTCCGCGCCATTGTATCTCATAGTTCCTTGTCCCCCAGGGCTCCAGTGTGCCCACGCAATTGTCTTCCAACACACTGCGAGTCGGAAGATTATTCATGCTGTGCCCGGAACAAGTAAAGGGCACAGCGTGAATAATCTTCTGACATGCAGCTGCTAGTGAAGGAAGCAGGGATAATCCCCGCCCCAGCACTACTCTGCCAGCCGCCGTGCATTGGAAGACAGTAAGAGAGTGTCACGGGCGCACTGGAGCCCTGGGGAATGAATGGGGCTTAAAAGGGCTTAAAAGGGGGTGCAATGAATGGGGCTAAAGGGAGGGAGATGGGGCTAAAGGGGGGAGGGGGCTGGGGCTAAAGGGGGGACTCCAGTCCTCAGGACCCTTAAAAGGCCAGAATTTCATTATATCTTAACTAGAGCACAGGTGAAATAATCATCTGAAGGGTAGGGTTGCCACCTCAGCCATGTTTTCCTGGACACTTATGAGTTACACATGCTGCAAAGTGTGCAGGGAGGAACATATACTGTGTTTCTGAACAGCACTATTCATATTCCTCCCTGCACACCCTGCAGCATGTGTAACTTATAAGTGTTCTGTATTTTAAGGGACAGGTGGAAACCCTACTGAAGGGTGAGAGGGTAACCACACCCTGGTGCATATGCTGCTGAGTATAAAAGGATAGGAAAACAGTTTAATGTGTCTATATGTTGCTTATTTTGGCAGATTACATATTTTCAAGACCTATGAGCATGGACTAAACTTTACTTTTATTTATGAGTAATACATAAACATTTGTAAGTATGGATATGTGTTTGTGATCGCAGGATTCTTTTATAAAAAATATATACAGTATATAAAATTATTATGAAGGTAAAACATTCAAATATTGTCAAAACGTAGCTCCAAGCCAACCTCCCAATATTTCTTGCTGCACCAATACAAATTACCTTCCATTTTTATTTAGCTTGTATGTTTCATTGTGTGCCAGACTCAGTATGTGTGAGTGACAGTGTGTGTGTGTCAGTATTTATGTTTCATTGTGTGTCAGTATGGGTGAGTGACAGTGTGTGTGTGTCAGTATGCATGCTTCATTGTGTGTCAGTATGGGTGAGTGACAGTGTGTGTGTGTCAGTATGTATGCTTCATTGTGTGTCAGTATGTGTGAGTGACAGTGTGTATGTGTGTCAGTATGCATGCTTCATTGTGTGTCAGTATGTGTGAGTGACAGTGTGTATGTGTGTCAGATTGCATGTTTTATTGTGTGTCAGTGTGTGTGAGTGACAGTGTGTATGTGTGTCAATATGCATGCTTCATTGTGTGTCAGTATGGGTGAGTGACAGTGTGTATGTGTGTCAGTATGCATGCTTCATTGTGTGTCAGTATGGGTGAGTGACAGTGTGTATGTGTGTCAGTATGCATGCTTCATTGTGTGTCAGTATGGGTGAGTGACAGTGTGTATGTGTGTCAGTATTCATGCTTCATTGTGTGTCAGTATGTGTGAGTGACAGTGTGTATGTGTGTCAGTATGCATGGTTCATTGTGTGTCAGTATGGGTGAGTGACAGTGTGTATGTGTCAGTGTGTCAAGGTGCTAATGTATCTTTGTGTGTTAGCAGGGCCGGCCTTTGGGGCATGCGAGCTGTGTCCGCGCCATTGTCTCTCACAGTTCCCTGTCCCCCAGGGCTCCAGTGTGCCCACGCAATTGTCTTCCAACACACGGCGGCTGGCAGTGTAGTGAAGGGGAGGGGATTATCCCTGCTTCCTTCAATAGCAGCTGCGAGTCAGAAGATTATTCATGCTGTGCCTGGAACAAGTGAAGGGCGCAGCGTGAATAATCTTCAGACATGCAGCTGCTAGTGAAGGAAGCAGGGATAATCCCCGCCCCTTCACTACTCTGCCAGCTGCCGTGCATTGGAAGACAGTAAGAGAGTGTCACGGGCGCACTGGAGCCCTGGGGAATGAATGGGGCTTAAAAGGGGGTGGAATGAATGGGGCTAAAGGGAGGGAGATGGGGCTAAAGGGGGAGGGGGAGGGGGCTGGGGCTGGGGCTAAAGGGGGGAAAGGAGATAGCAGGGGGAGGAAAGGGGGATAATGGAAATTGATTGGAGCTAATAGACCTGAAAGGGGGAGTAAAGGGGGAAATGAAGATAGCAGATGGAGGAAAGGGGGGATAATGGAAATGGATTGGGAGCTAATGGACCTGAAAGCGGGAGGAAAGGGGGGAATGGAGATGACTGGGGAGTAAAAGGGGTGTAATGCAGATGGAAGAGGGGGGCTAATGGACATGAAAGGAAGGGGTAATGGAAATGAAAGGAAGAGGAAATTAAGATGAAAGGAGGGGTAATGGTGATAAAAGGGGGTAATGGATATGGAAGGGGAGGGAGTAATGGAGATGAAAGAGGGGAAATGGAGGGAATGGACATGGAAGGGGAGGGTGAAAGTAAATGGAGAATGGACATAAAGAAATGGACATGGAAGGGAGGGAGGAATGGATGTGGAAACGGTGGAAAGAGAGGGGGATTGAAAGGTGGGGAGGAAGGAGCATGGAAAAGGGAGAGAAAGAGAGACAAGAGTGAAAAGGTGGAGAGTGTGAGTGTGCATATCAATCCATGAGGGAATCTGAGTGTATGTGTGTATCTGTGAGTGTATGAATCTGAGTGTATGTGTGTATCTGTGAGTGTATGAATCTGAGTGTATGTGTGTATCTGTGAGTGCATGAATCTGAGTGTATGTGTGTATCTGTGAGTGCATGAATCTGAGTGTATGTGTGTATCTGTGAGTGTATGAATCTGAGTGTATGTGTGTATCTGTGAGTGTATGAATCTGAGTGTATGTGTGTATTTGTGAGTGTATGAATCTGAGTGTATGTGTGTATTTGTGAGTGTATGAATCTGAGTGTATGTATGTAGCTGTGAGTGTATGAATCTGAATGTGTGAATCTATGAGTGTATGAATCTGAGTGTGTGAATCTATGAGTGTATATATTTGAATGTGGGAATCTGTGTGTGTCCAAACACTTCCCATTTACACACGTCCTAAAACTTTAAAACATACTGATATTACACACACAGAAATATTGACAAAACACATCCTTGCATTGCACACACAGAAGTGTCCAAAGTAATTGGCCTCACACCAAAGCCCCTTAGTATATAAGAACTCTGAAGCAGCAACACCACTTAGAAAACTCCAATTTTATTGAGAAAGCATCAAAATAAAAACAGCAATGTTTCAGACACACTAGTACTTAATCATGCATAAATTGTTACAGATGTGGCAGACTTAAATACCTCATGAACCCCACCCCCTCTGACATCACAGAGCAATTCTGAATCTAGTGCACACAATACTTATTCATTTCTTAAAGGCACAGTACTTACTATAAACACACAGTTAAAACCATCATAGTAATCTTAAAGGGACAGTTTACTCAAAATTTTTCTCCCCTTTAATTTTTTCCCAATGATCCACTTTACCTGCTGGAGTGTATTAAATTGTTTACAAGTAGCTCTTTTACTCTTATATTGGCATTTGAAATAGTTGATTTAGCATGTGGTATCCCCACCTATTCTGAAAGTTTGTGGCTGCAGGTCCCAACTATAGATAAGCTTTGTAAACACAGCCAGCAGAAGAAATTATACTCCCAGTGGGATATAACAGAGATAAGGTAATAAAATGTTGATTTTCCATTGTTCTCTCCAAGTACTGGTGATTGTTTTATGTACAGATATAAGATAAAAAAGCAGGTATATGTACACAATGTGATACAGTAATGAGATCTGATTATACCTACAAGCTCAACCCATTTTATTAGGTTGTGGCTTCAAAACACAAAATCAGAGCTTTAATATACACAAAAAAATAAAAAAAGCTATTTTTCATACATTTTTTTCTCTGCAGTTGGTAAAAAAAGCAATTGTAAACACATTAAGTGAAAAACTATTTTTCAGTATACTGTCCCTTTAAGTTTTTTGCAATATTTCCCAAACCATTCTCAGTAATACAACTCTAAATGTTTATATGTACACATTTTTTACAGAAAGAGGGATAAATCCTATTCTTTGTTCATCCCCATTGGTATCCTACTCTCCAGGTGATAGATCCAAAAGGCCTCTCTCTGTTTGAGCCTTCTGTCTCTATCACCCCCTTGTCAATCTATTGGTATGTGTTCAATAATTTGGAATCTCAGTAACTCACAGAAAGCCTGGAAGTGACAGGCCACTGGTGATGTTTCACATCCATTTCTAATGTTAGATTTGTGCTCAGTGATTGCATCAATATAGAGTTCTTTTGTTTAAGAATCTCGCTGATTTTCAACTTTATGTCTTTCTATAGTATATTTATTACAACATATATTTTGAAAATAAAATTAGGAGAACCTATAGGAATGTAACAAACTCACCTGTAATAAAAAAGTATCCTGTTTAGATTTTCTTCTGCAGAGGTTATTCACTTCATAGAACATCTGTGTGTGACTCTAGATCTTTCATGTTTCTTGTCTTGTGGATGTCAGATTGCAAGATTAACTAAAATCTAAAGCATGTTTTTTATCTGTTTAAGAGCTAGACAAACTTATCCATTATCTTATGTCACTTCTTGTATTTTCTTTATATATTTTCTTTATATGTTTTCTATAGTTATGGAAATCATTAAGAAATGAATAAGCACCAACAGGAAATTGAAGGGTTAACAGGGAATTGAAGGGTTAACATTTTGGAAACCAATTTGGGATCATAGAAGGCGGAGACCACACAGGCTATAAAAACACTAACTTGATTAAATATGGCATCTTGATAAAGGCACTCGAGCCGAAACATGTAGAGAGAGCCATATTCTTTGTTTCAAATCATCACTTGAAAGAGCACCTCTAAAGAAAAATCGTGGGATATCAAAATAAAAAGCAGTTGAAAGGTGAGCGCTCACAGAAATAAGCTTTACATATCCTGGACAGAAAAAAAGCGGATCCAGATGTGACGCAGAAGGGATTGGTTACCTGCAGTCACGTGATCCATTCGGAAAGCAAGAGGAAGAGGATACAAGACTGCGAGTGTGGACGCTATGCAGTGGGAATTTTGCCACTCAGAGAGGTACACAAACAAAGAGGGAATCGGAGTCTGAGGACGATATTCACAGATGGCACAACCCCTTAAACAGCATAGTGACCTATGCATGGGTGTTTTCGGATAAGGTCACAGAAGGTATGAGGGTAGTGTGTTAATCTATGAATAGTAACACAAACACCCATATAACAAATAACTCTTTTCTCAGCATTGTTAAAACTAATACTGGTTAAAGAACTAAGAGCAAAATCCAGTTTAAATAGAGAACATCCTCTCTTAATATCTATTGAGGACTTTTCTACTATTATATCCCTTAGAGTCCCTGCACCTATACAATCATAACACCTGACGATTTGCCAGTCCTTGTAGAAATCAAAGACGATTCAGTAAGAATCGTATCACATTGGAAATTGTATACCACTGTAAAGTCTTTTTTCAAAGTGCAATCAATCTGGAGTGTTTGCTTTTACACATTTGATTTCACTTGCTTAATTCAGGAGCATAGTATGAATGGATACACCGGTGTATGATAATATGTATTATTTTAGAATCTAATTTTACTTGTAAGGATGAATTGCTTTTATTAGATTAAATACTTATATTATATAGTTATTTTGTTGTCATTTTTATTTTAAATTCAACTACAGAGGACATCACATTATTAGGAATTTTTAATCAATTTTGATGGTACATTTAAATAATATTTTGTATGAAATATGAATATTTGAAAGTTTTGTATTTACCAACATTAGCGCTTGAACTTTCCTAATTTATCTATTTTTTGGAGTAATACTCAAACTCTCCAACAGGATCATTGGATTCTTTCAGCACATATAAATCTTTGACTTTATATATTAGAGCTATTTTAGGTGGTAAATTAACTTTTGGTGGAACATTAAACACACGTTTGGTTATTTAATTTATCATCCTATACCCAATCCAGCAGTCACTGCGCCATCCTTTAGTAGTTGCAAACTTGGACAGTAGTCTTCTTATCCCAGCGTCAAGTGGAAGGATAAGGAAATATCCCATAACAAGTGAATAGATAAGAGTATGTGTTACCGTGACCTTTAAATGAGCTTCTCGTATTGGTTTCAAAATTCAATCATAATATATATTGCGCTGTGATAAGGTAAACAAATAGGTGAAAATTGGGTGAAAAATAGTGAAAATATGACTACAAGAGGTTAAAAAACTAAATATTTAATTGTTGCCATACAAAACAATATTGGACTAGATAATATATTCTGATAGGATAATAAGTGGTAAAGAGCTCTATTACCTTGCATATATTATATATTAAAATTCCTTAATCACAAGTTAAAATTGACAATAAATTCACAATAAATTCATGCTATAGTGTTCAAAGCATATGATAAAAACAGATTAAGTTAAAATAATTAACGTAGGAGGTGGAAATAAATGTTCATCTGATGAATTGCAAGTTTTATCTTTTGATGTGACTTTAAATGTGACTTTTAGTTGGAAATGAAATTACTCACAGTTTGCTTGAAATAATTTTTCCAGGTGTCTGATTGGTTGAAACAGACAAGCCTTTATGTGAATAAAATAATTTTTCGCTGTAGTTAAAACTTGTAGATCGAAATTGTAGATGAAGATAACAACTACTGGATGGTAAAGATGCTGAAACTGTTTACCTAAACTGGGTTTGCAGGAGTTTCAGTTGTTGATAAAACTTGGTTCTATATGTAACGTAGGAGGTGGAAATAAATGTTCATCTGATGAATTGCAAGTATCTTTTGATGTGACTTTAGATGTGACTTTTAGTTGGAAATGAAATTACTCACAGTTTGCATGAAATAATTTTTCCAGGTGTCTGATTGGTTGAAACAGACAAGCCTTTATGTGAATAAAATAATTTTTCCGCTGTAGTTGAAACTTGTAGATAGAAATTGTACTTGTAGATAGATACTTGCAATTCATCAGATGAACATAACAACTACTGGATGGTAAAGATGCTGAAACTGTTAACCTAAACTGGGTTTGCAGGAGTTTCAGTTGTTGATAAAACTTGGTTCTGTATATTTAAACTGTTATCTAAGACTTGGTTTGCAGGAGTTTCAGTTGTTGGTATGACTTAATTATAGAAACTGTTTACCTTGTATTTATTTGCTGGAGTTTCTATTTTTCTGGTTGCGTGAGGTGTTTGAACGCTTCTCTTTGTAGGTGTCTGTTTGTAGCTGAAACTATATACCCTCCCAGGGTTTGCTGGAGTTTCAGTGATTGATGGTTGATCTGTAGTGAAACTGTTTACCTAGGAAAGGTTTGCAGGAGTTTCAGACCACCTGTTGGTTATAAAAATCTTTTCTTAAGAGTTGCTGGAGCTGTATACCTTTTTCAAGGTTTGCTGGAGCCTCAGGTCTGGTGAGTGTCCACTTTAAGTCTTGTGGTGCTCGGTGTATAGCAATCACCGGTAACAGATTTTTTCGTGTTCAATCCTGGGTAGTCTCAGATGCAGACTTGAGTTGTTGGAGTGCACACTAGGGGCAAATCTACGCGTTTCGGCTTCAGCCTTTTTCAAGATGCCCAAGGTGTGCTGGTCTTGAGTTTTTAAAGGTGTAGGCGTGATTTCATTGGAGCAATTTGAAATCTGGATCAGCCAATCAGCAAATTGATTGGTAACTACTTAGGTTTGTAGCAATTAGTTTTATTATGTTGAAAAAAGGACCTTAGTTTTACCTTGAACATAGGAAAATTGATAAATAAAATATGACATTTATAAAATAGGAAACAAAAATAAAATATTTTGATAATTTTAATGGACATTTTTTTGAAATGTAAAAATGTTTAAAAAACTTTTTAAAAACTTGTAGATATTAGAACAATTAAATATTTGTTGCTTCTTATAGTTGGGATTTAAAGAGTTTTTTTGCAAAAAACATATTTTAAAATTAATTGTGCGTGTCTAATTTCATTGATACAACATTTTTATTGTTATATTCTTTTCTTTGATGCATTATTTTGGACAGTTTGGTAAATGTACCATTGCTTTAATTTTGTAGCAGTCTTATTTGGATTTTATGGACTTATATTGGTCTCCCTTTAAATTTATATCTTTGAGTGCTAATGTGGGAGGTTCTTATATTCAAGTATAGAAAGGTATTAATTTAAAGAGGAATTTTTACTTATTCTATATGTGAGGATCAATTTATTTCACCTAAATGTAATTTATAGTACAGATTAGTATGACTTTATTGGCTGTTTTTTTAAATGAGAAAATTAAGATCAAATTCCATATTTAGTCCGTGGGGGTGTAGAGTTTTAAAAGAGTGGATATATTCTGCTTCTTTTCTCAGAAGTAGATTTTCTATGTTTCCCCCTCTAGGGTTTAAAATGATTTTCTGAACACCCCAAAATTTCATATGTCTAGTATTGCCATTATGGCATTCTGTAAAGTGTTTGTATAGAATTGTATTAGTAGCTTTATGCTCAATGTGATGTAAGTGTTCTCTAATGCGATCTCTTAGCATTCGACTAGTTTGGCCAAAATATTGATGGCCACATAAGCATTGTATGCAATAAATTACATTTTTGTCTGAGCAGCGGATAATTTCTTTAATATTAATATATTGTTTTGTGTTGTTTGATTGTAAAGATTTAGTTTTTGTACTGTGTTTGTATGATTTGCAAGTTGGGCAGGGGAAGAAGCCTTCTACTTTTTTATTAAAGATGTTTTTGGTACCTTGGATGTTTCTTTCTTTATTTTTAAATTCGCTGGGGGAAAGAATATTTTTTAAATTTTTAGCTTTTTTAAAAATGATATCTGGTCTGTTTTTTAGTTTGTGTCCAATAATCTGGTCTTGTTTTATGTAGTGCCAGTGTTTATTTAAGATTTTTCTAATCTCTTGATGTTGGGAATTGTATTGTGTTATGAAGGGTATGAAGAGGGGGTCCTCCTCTCTGTTGACATAATCTTTTTTTATTTTTGGTTTTAAAATTTGATCTCTGTTCATTTCAAGGACTCCCAATTTGTTTTTTTTCTAAAAATTCTGGGTCGTATTTCTTTTCTTGAAATCTTTTTGTTAGTATTTCTGATTGTGTTGTAAAATGATTTATATCTGAGCAGTTTTTTTCTGATTCTAATGTATAGATTTTTTGGAATATTTGTTTTCCATTTCTGTAGATGACAACTGTCATTATGAATGTAATTATTGGCATCAGTTTTTTTGAAAAAAGTTTTCGTGGTGATTTCATTGTTTACTATTTGTATTTCTATGTCAAGGAAGTGGATATTATTAGTGCTTGATTCATGTGTGAAACTAAGGCCTAATGAATTGCTATTTATATCTTCTATGAATAGTTCGAGTAATTCTGGTTCCCCTTTCCAAATAAGGAACAGGTCGTCTATATATCTGTAATATTGCACAAGGTTCGCCCCCCAGGGACTGGAATTAATGTATTTGTTTTCAAAGTATCCCATAAATAAATTAGCATAGCTGGGGGCGAAACCTTGTGCCCATTGCAGTCCCTTTTAGTTGTAAGAAAATATCTTTATTAAAGAAAAAATAATTATTGTGAAGTATGAAATGTATACAGTTTAAAATAAATTTATTTTGTTCTATATTGAGGTCTGTGTCTCTATCCAGAAAAATTTTTGTAGCTTCTAAACCTTTTTTATGATCAATATTTGTATATAGCGAATTAACATCGCATGTTACCAGGAGGTAATTATTTTTCCAAGAAATTGTTTTTAGAATATTCAATAGTTGTGTAGAATCTTTGAGGTATGAGGGTAGATGTGTGACATATGTTTGTAGAAAGAAATTGACGTACTGAGAGAGATTGGAAGTGAGAGATCCTATGCCAGATATAATAGGGCGTCCTGGGGGTCTTTTGAGGTCTTTGTGAATTTTGGGAAGTATATAAAAAGTTGGGGTGATGGGGTTTTTAATATTCAGAAAGTCAAATTCATTTTTAGTGAGTAATCCTATTTCTGATGCTTCTTTTAGAAGTGACTCCAATTTTTGAATCTGATTTTTTATGGGGTTTGATCTGAGTTTTTTATATGTCTCTTTGTCTTCTAAGAGTCTTGTGAATTTATTGTCAATTTTAACTTGTGATTAAGGAATTTTAATATATAATATATGCAAGGTAATAGAGCTCTTTACCACTTATTATCCTATCTTATTATCCTATCAGAATATATTATCTAGTCCAATATTGTTTTGTATGGCAACAATTAAATATTTAGTTTTTTAACCTCTTGTAGTCATATTTTCACTATTTTTCACCCAATTTTCACCTATTTGTTTACCTTATCACAGCGCAATATATATTATGATTGAATTTTGAAACCAATACGAGAAGCTCATTTAAAGGTCACGGTAACACATATTATTTATGTATTGAAATACACACAGCTCCCCTCACTTGTTTTTTACCCCATCGATCCCTCACAGTTGTTTGAAGGAACAGCTGTTTATCAGGGTTGAGCTGTCTCAATCCAATAGGTGCACTCACTCTTAACTGTTTTTCCCTATTAAGTGAATAGATAAGTAAATGAGGTAACAGTACTCACAGTAGAGGGGCAATCCTTCTTGGCACTACAGGGAATAACTGGAGAGTAGTCAGGCAAGCAGAGTTCGGCAACAATGAGGCAATCCACAGTAACAGCAGTTCAGGTGTTAATCAGAAGAGTGGTCAGAGGTAAGCAGAGTTCAGCAGCAGTAAGGCAGAATGGCAGTTCAAGGGTTAAACAACAGAGTGGTCAAACAGGCAGAGTTCAGTAACAATTAGGCAATCTAGCAATTCAGGGGTTAAACAGGCAGAGTAGTCAGATAGGCAGAGTTCAGTAATAATTAGGCAATCCAGCAGTTTATGGGTTAAACAGGCAGGGTGGTCAGACAGGCAGAGTTCAGTAACAATTAGGCAATCCAGCAGTTTAGGGGTTAAACAGGCAGAGTGGTCAGACAGGCAAAGTCAGTAACAATTAGGCAACAGCGGTTCAGCAAAATATAAACACCCAGGAGTACACATAGTAACACCTATACTTGGACAGAGATGAAAGCAACTGAGGTACTTACATAGGAGGCAGGATTCTAGCCAAGGGTGTACAGATCAGATCCGGACCGGCATCAGGAAAGACAGGGCATGCGGCGATGACGTCATCACCATGTGCCTGAAGCAACCGCCACATCCATGGCAACGGCCATGACAACGGATCGGCGACCGGAACCAGAGACAGAGGAGCCACGTGGTGTAGCCCCCCCACTCAAATGTTCCCACCGGAATCCAGAGTCGGTTTCAAATAGACATGTGCGGTTCGTTTCGGATTTATTCGGAAATTCGGAAAATTCGGTAAATTCAGAGATTTGGATCGATTCGAATTTCCGAATGAAAATACTTCCGAATCTACCGAATTAATCCAAAATAGCTGCCATATCTCCGAATAAATCCGAATTAGCTCGGTAAAATTCCCCATTTCTCCATAGGAAACAATGGGAGTTTCGGCTGAAAAAAAACCTAACACCGCAGCCCCATTGTTTCCCATGGGGAAACACTAAGTCTGCACCTAACACCCTAACATGTACCCCGAGTCTCTAAACACCCCTAATCTAACACTTATTAACCCCTAATCTGCCGCCCCCGCTATCGCTGACACCTGCATTATCTTATTAACCTCTAATCTGCCGACCGGATATCGCCGCCGCCTACATTATAGCTATGAACCCCTAATCTGCTGTCCCTAACATCGCCGACCCCTACATTATAGTTATTAACCCCTAATCTGCCCCCCCAACATCGCCGCAATCTAACTACAAGTATTAACCCCTAATCTGCCGACCGGATTTCGCCGCCACCTACATTATAGCTATTAACCCCTAATCTGCTGTCCCTAACACCGCCGACCCCTACATTATAGTTATTAACCCCTAATCTGCCCCCCCCAACGTCGCCGCAATCTAACTACAAGTATTAACCCCTAATCTGCTGACCGGATATCGCCGCCTACATTATAGCTATTAACCCCTAATCTGCTGCCTTTAACATCACCGACCCCTACATTATAGTTATTAACCCCTAATCTGCCCCCCCCCAACGTCGCTGCAATCTAACTACAAGTATTAACCCCTAATCTGCCGACCGGATATCGCCGCCACCTACATTATAGCTATTAACCCCTAATCTGCTGTCCCTAACATCGCCGACCCCTACATTATAGTTATTAACCCCTAATCTACCCCCCCAACGTCGCCGCAATCTAACTACAAGTATTAACCCCTAATCTGCCGACCTGATATCGCTGCAACCTAAAGTTATAGCTATTAACCCCTAATCTGCTGTCCCTAACATCGCCGACCCCTACATTATAGTTATTAACCCCTAATCTGCCCCCCCAACATCGCCGCAATCTAACTACAAGTATTAACCCCTAATCTGCCGACCGGAAATCGCCGCCACTATAATAAATGTATTAACCCCTAAAACGCCGCACTCCCGCCTCACAAACACTATAATACATTTTATTAACCCCTAATCTGCCCTCCCTAACATCGCCGCCACCTACCTACAATTATTAACCCCTAATCTCCCGCCCCCAACGTCGCCGCTACTATAATAAGGTTATTAACCCCTAAACCTAAGTCTAACCCTAACACTAACACCCCCTAACTTAAATATAATTTAAATAAAACGAAATAAATTTACTATAGTTAAATAAATGAATCCTATTTAAAACTAAATACTTAACTGTAAAATAAACCCTAATATAGCTGCAATATAAATAATAGTTACATTGTAGCTATTTTAGGATTTATATTTATTTTACAGGCAAGTTTGTATTTATTTTAACTAGGTACAATAGCTATTAAATAGTTAATAACTATTTAATAACTACCTAGCTAAAATAAATACAAATTTACCTGTAAAATAAATCCTAACCTAAGTTACAATTAACTAACACTACGCTATCATTAAATTAATTAAATAAATGAATCCTATTTAAAACTAAATACTTACCTATAAAATAAACCCTAATATAGCTGCAATATAATTAATAGTTACATTGTAGCTATTTTAGCATTTATATTTATTTTACAGGCAACTTTGTATTTATTTTAACTAGGTAAAATAGCTATTAAATAGATATTTACTGTTTAATAGCTACCTAGTTAAAATAATTACAAAATTACATGTAAAATAAATCCTAACCTAAGTTACAATTAAACCTAACACTACACTATCATTAAATAAATTAAATAAATTAACTACAAGTACCTACAATTAAATACAATGAAATAAACTAAACTAAAGTACAAAAAAACCCCACTAAATTACAAAAAATAAAAAAAATTACAAGAATTTTAAACTAATTACACCTAATCTAAGCCCCCTAATAAAATAACAAAGCCCCCCAAAATAAAAAAATGCCCTACCCTATAATAAATTACAAAAGTTAACAGCTCTATTACCTTACCAGCCCTTAAGAGGGCCTTTTGCGGAGCATGCCCCAAAGAAAACAGCTCTTTTGCCTGTAAAAAAAAAACACAATACCCCCCCAACAATACAACCCACCACCCACATACCCCTACTCTAACCCAAACCCCCCTTAAATAAACCTAACACTACCCCCCTGAAGATCTCCCTACCTTGAGTCGTGTTCACCCAGCCGGGCCGAAGTCTTAATTCGATGGGGCAGAAGAGGACATCCAGACCGGCAGAAGTCTTCATCCAAGCGGGGCAAGAAGAGGTCTTCCATCCATCAGAAAAGTACCAAAATACAAACAAACACTAAATTACCAAAAATAATAAAGCATTACAAGAATGTTCAACTAATTACACCTAATCTAAGCCCCCTACTAGCTATTAATATAGCACAATATAACTAATAGTTACATTGTAGCTATTTTAGGATTTATATTTATTATACAGGCAACTTTGTATTTATTTTAACTAGGTACAATAGTTATTAAATAGTTAATAACTATTTAATAACTACATAGCTAAAATAAATACAAATTTACCTGTAAAATAAATCCTAACCTAAGTTACAATTACACCTAACACTACACTATCATTAAATTAATTAAATAAATGAATCCTATATAAAACTAAATACTTACCTGTAAAATAAACCCTAATATAGCTGCAATATAACTAATAGTTACATTGTAGCTATTTTAGCATTTATATTTATTTTACAGGCAACTTTGTATTTATTTTAACTAGGTACAATAGCTATTAAATAGTTATTGACTATTTAATAGCTACCTAGTTAAAATAATTACAAAATTACCTGTAAAATAAATCCTAACCTAAGTTACAATTAAATCTAACACTACACTATCATTAAATAAATTAACTACAAGTACCTACAATTAAATACAATTAAATAAACTAAACTAAAGTACAAAAAACCCCACTAAATTACAAAAAAATAAAAAAATATTACAAGAATTTTAAACTAATTACACGTAATCTAAGCCCCCTAATAAAATAACAAAGCCCCCCAAAATAAAAAAAATGCCCTACCCTATACTAAATTACAAAAGTTAACAGCTCTATTACCTTACCAGCCCTTAAGAGGGCCTTATGCGGAGCATGCCCCAAAGAAAACAGCTCTTTTGCCTGTAAAAAAAAACACAATACCCCCCCCAACAATACAACCCACCACCCACATACCCCTACTCTAACCCAAACCCCCCTTAAATAAACCTAACACTACCACCCTGAAGATCTCCCTACCTTGAGTCGTGTTCACCCAGCTGGGCCGAAGTCTTCATTCGATGGGGCAGAAGAGGACATCCAGACCGGCAGAAGTCTTCATCCAAGCGGGGCAAGAAGAGGTCTTCCATCCATCAGAAAAGTACCAAAATACAAACAAACACTAAATTACCAAAAATAATAAAGCATTACAAGAATGTTCAACTAATTACACCTAATCTAAGCCCCCTACTAGCTATTAATATAGCACAATATAACTAATAGTTACATTGTAGCTATTTTAGGATTTATATTTATTATACAGGCAACTTTGTATTTATTTTAACTAGGTACAATAGTTATTAAATAGTTAATAACTATTTAATAACTACCTAGCTAAAATAAATACAAATTTACCTGTAAAATAAATCCTAACCTAAGTTACAATTACACCTAACACTACACTATCATTAAATTAATTAAATAAATGAATCCTATATAAAACTAAATACTTACCTGTAAAATAAACCCTAATATAGCTGCAATATAACTAATAGTTACATTGTAGCTATTTTAGCATTTATATTTATTTTACAGGCAACTTTGTATTTATTTTAACTAGGTACAATAGCTATTAAATAGTTATTGACTATTTAATAGCTACCTAGTTAAAATAATTACAAAATTACCTGTAAAATAAATCCTAACCTAAGTTACAATTAAACCTAACACTACACTATCATTAAATAAATTAACTACAAGTACCTACAATTAAATACAATTAAATAAACTAAACTAAAGTACATAAAAACCCCACTAAATTACAAAAAAATAAAAAAATATTACAAGAATTTTAAACTAATTACACCTAATCTAAGCCCCCTAATAAAATAACAAAGCCCCCCAAAATAAAAAAAATGCCCTACCCTATACTAAATTACAAAAGTTAAAAGGGCCTTTTGCGGGGGCATGCCCCAAATAAAACAGCTCTTTTGCCTGTAAAAAAAAAACACAATACCCCCCCCACATTACAACCCACCACCCACATACCCCTACTCTAACCCAAACCCCCCTTAAATAAACCTAACACTACCCCCTGAAGATCTCCCTACCTTGAGTCGTGTTCACCCAGCCGGCCAAAGTCTTCATCGGATGGGGCAGAAGAGGACATCCAGACCGGCAGAAGTCTTCATCCAAGCGGGGCAAGAAGAGGTCTTCCATCCATCAGAAAAGTACCAAAAAACAAACAAACACTAAATTACCAAAAATAATAAAATATTACCATAATTTTAAACTAATTACACCTAATCTAAGCCCCCTATTAGCTATTAATATAGCTACAATATAACTAATAGTTACATTGTAGCTTTTTTAGGATGTATATTTATTTTACAGGCAACTTTGTATTTATTTTAACTAGGTACAATAGTTATTAAATAGTTAATAATTATTTAATAACTACCTAGCTAAAATAAATACAAATTTACCTGTAAAATAAATTCTAACCTAAGTTACAATTACACCTAACACTACACTATCATTAAATTAATTAAATAAATTAACTACAAGCACCTACAATTAAATACAATGAAATAAACTAAACTAAAGTACAAAAAAAAACACTAAATTACAAAAAATAAAAAAGATTACAAGAATTTTAAACTAATTACACCTAATCTAAGCCCCCTAATAAAATAACAAAGCCCCCCAAAATAAAAAAAATGCCCTACCCCATACTAAATTACAAAAGTTAACAGCTCTATTACCTTACCAGCCCTTAAAAGGGCATTTTTCGGGGGCATGCCCCAAAGAAAACAGCTCTTTTGCCTGTAAAAAAAAACACAATACCCCCCCACATTACAACCCACCACCCACATACCCCTACTCTAACCCAAACCCCCCTTAAATAAACCTAACACTACCCCCTTGAAGATCTCCCTACCTTGAGTCGTGTTCACCCAGCCGGGCCGAAGTCTTCATCCGATGGGGCAGAAGAGGACATCCAGACCGGCAGAAGTCTTCATCCAAGCGGGGCAAGAAGAGGTCTTCCATCCATCAGAAGTCTTGATCCAGGCGGCATCTTCTATGTTCATCCATCTGGAGTGGAGCGGCAGCATCCTGAATACATCTGACGCAGAGCATCCTCTTCTTTCTTGATCCGACGACTAAATGACTGTACCTTTAAATGACGTCATCTAAGATGGTGTCCCTTGAATTCCGATTGGCTGATAGGATTCTATCAGCCAATCGGAATTAAGGTAGGAAAATCTGATTGGCTGATTCAATCAGCCAATCAGATTCAAGTTCAATCCGATTGGCTGATCCAATCAGCCAATCAGATTGACCTCGCATTCTATTGGCTGATCGGAACAGCCAATAGAATGTGAGGTCAATCTGATTGGCTGATTGGATCAGCCAATCGGATTGAACTCAAATCTGATTGGCTGATTGAATCAGCCAATCAGATTTTAAATACCTTAATTCCGATTGGCTGATAGAATCCTATCAGCCAATCGGAATTCAAGGGACGCCATCTTGGATGACGTCATTGAAAGGTACAGTCAATTAGTCGTCGGATCAAGAAAGAAGAGGATGCTCCGCGTCGGATGTCTTCAGGATGCTGCCGCTCCGCTCCGGATGGATGAACAGAGAAGATGCTGCCTGGATCAAGACTTCTGATGGATGGAAGACCTCTTCTTGCCCCGCTTGGATGAAGACTTCTGCCAGTCTGGATGTCCTCTTCTGCCCCATCGGATGAAGACTTCGGCCCGGCTGGGTGAACACGACTCAAGGTAGGGAGATCTTCAGGGGGGTAGTGTTAGGTTTATTTAAGGGGGTTTGGGTTAGAGTAGGGGTATGTGGGTGGTGGGTTGTAATGTGGGGGGGGTATTGTGTTTTTTTTTTACAGGCAAAAGAGCTGTTTTCTTTGGGGCATGCCCCCGCAAAAGGCCTTTTTAAGGGCTGGTAAGGTAATAGAGCTGTTAACATTTGTAATTTAGTATAGGGTAGGGCATTTTTTTATTTTGGGGGGCTTTGTTATTTTATTAGGGGGCTTAGATTAGGTGTAATTAGTTTAAAATTCTTGTAATATTTTTTTATTTTTTGTAATTTAGTGTTTGTTTTTTTGTACTTTAGTTTAGTTTATTTCATTGTATTTAATTGTAGTTACTTGTAGTTAATTTATTCAATTTATTTCATGATAGTGTAGTGTTAGGTTTAATTGTAACTTAGGTTAGGATTTATTTTACAGGTAATTTTGTAATTATTTTAACTAGGTAGTTATTAAACAGTAAATATCTATTTAATAGCTATTTTATCTAGTTAAAATAAATACAAAGTTGCCTGTAAAATAAATATAAATCCTAAAATAGTTACAATGTAACTATTAGTTATATTGTAGCTATATTAGGGTTTATTTTACAGGTAAGTGTTTAGTTTTAAATAGGATTCATTTATTTAACTAATTTAATGATAGTGTAGTGTTAGGTATAATTGTAACTTAGGTTAGGATTTATTTTACAGGTAAATTTGTATTTATTTTAGCAAGGTAGTTATTAAATAGTTATTAACTATTTAATAACTATTGTACCTAGTTAAAATAAATACAAAGTTGCCTGTAAAATAAATATAAATCCTAAAATAGCTACAATGTAACTATTAGGTGTAATTAGTTTAAAATTATTGTAATATTTTATTATTTTTGGTAATTTAGTGTTTGTTTGTTTTTTGGTAGTTTTCTGATGGATGGAAGACCTCTTCTTGCCCCACTTGGATGAAGACTTCTGCCGGTCTGGATGTCCTCTTCTGCCCCATCGGATGAAGACTTCGGCCCGACTGGGTGAACACAACTCAAGGTAGGGAGATCTTCAGGGGGGTAGTGTTAGGTTTATTTAAGGGGGTTTGGGTTAGAGTAGGGGTATGTGGGTGGTGGCTTGTAATGTGGGGGGGTATTGTGTTTTGTTTTTTTTTACAGGCAAAAGAGCTGTTTTCTTTGGGGCATGCCACCACAAAAGGCCCTTTTAAGGGCTGGTAAGGTAATAGAGCTGTTAACTTTTTTAATTTAGTATAGGGTAGGGCATTTTTTTATTTTGGGGGGCTTTGTTATTTTATTAGGGGGCTTAGATTAGGTGTAATTAGTTTAAAATTCTTGTAATATTTTTTATTTTTTGTAATTTAGTGTTTGGTTTTTTGTACTTTAGTTTAGTTTATTTAATTGTAGGTACTTGTAGTTAATTTATTTAATGATAGTGTAGTGTTAGGTTTAATTTTAACTTAGGTTAGGATTTATTTTACAGGTAATTTTGTAATTATTTTAAATAGGTAGCTATTAAATAGTCAATATCTATTTAATAGCTATTTTACCTAGTTAAAATAAATACAAAGTTGCCTGTAAAATAAATATAAATCCTAAAATAGCTACAATGTAACTATTAGTTATATTGCAGCTATATTAGGGTTTATTTTACAGGTAAGTATTTAGTTTTAAATAGGATTCATTTATTTAATTAATTTAATGATAGTGTAGTGTTAGGTGTAATTGTAACTTAGGTTAGGATTTATTTTACAGGTAAATTTGTATTTATTTTAGCTAGGTAGTTATTAAATAGTTATTAACTATTTAATAGCTATTGTACCTAGTTAAAATAAATGCAAAGTTGCCTGTAAAATAAATATAAATCCTAAAATAGCTACAATGTAACTATTAGTTATATTGTAGCTATATTAATAGCTAGTAGGGGGCTTAGATTAGGTGTAATTAGTTTAAAATTCTTGTAATATTTTATTATTTTTGGAAATTTAGTGTTTGTTTATATTTTGGTACTTTTCTGATGGATGGAAGACCTCTTCTTGCCCCGCTTGGATGAAGACTTCTGCCAGTCTGGATGTCCTCTTCTGCCCCATCGGATGAAGACTTCGGCCCGGCTGGGTGAACACGGCTCAAGGTAGGGAGATCTTCAGGGGGGTAGTGTTAGGTTTATTTAAGGGGGCTTTGGGTTAGAGTAGGGGTATGTGGTTGGTGGGTTGTATTGTTGGGGGGGTGTGTGTTTTTTTACAGGCAAAAGAGCTGTTTTCTTTGGGGCATGCCCCGCAAAAGGCCCTTTTAAGGGCTGGTAAGGTAATAGAGCTGTTAACTTTTGTAATTTAGTATAGGGTAGGGCATTTTTTTTATTTTGGGGGGCTTTGTTATTTTATTAGGGGGCTTAGATTAGCTGTAATTAGTTTAAAATTGTCGGTCTGGATGTCCTCTTCTGCCCCATCGGATGAAGACTTCGGCCCGGCTGGGTGAACACGACTCAAGGTAGGGAGATCTTCAGGGGGGTAGTGTTAGGTTTATTTAAGGGGGGTTTGGGTTAGAGTAGGGGTATGTGGGTGGTGGGTTGTAATGTGGGGGGGGTATTGTGTTTTTTTTACAGGCAAAAGAGCTGTTTTCTTTGGGGCATGCCCCGCAAAAGGCCCTTTTAAGGGCTGGTAAGGTAATAGAGCTGTTAACTTTTGTAATTTAGTATAGGGTAGGGCATTTTTTTATTTTGGGGGGCTTTGTTATTTTATTAGGGGGCTTAGATTAGGTGTAATTAGTTTAAAATTCTTGTAATATTTTTTTATTTTTTGTAATTTAGTGGGGGGGTTTTGTACTTTAGTTTAGTTTATTTAATTGTAGATAATTGTAGGTACTTGTAGTTAATTTATTTAATGATAGTGTAGTGTTAGGTTTAATTGTAACTTAGGTTAGGATTTATTTTACAGGTAATTTTGTAATTATTTTAACTAGGTTGCTATTAAATAGTCAATAACTATTTAATAGCTCTTGTACCTAGTTAAAATAAATACAAAGTTGCCTGTAAAATAAATATAAATGCTAAAATAGCTACAATGTAACTATTAGTTATATTGCAGCTATATTAGGGTTTATTTTACAGGTAAGTATTTTGTTTTAAATAGGATTAATTTATTTAATTAATTTAATGATAGTGTAGTGTTAGGTGTAATTGTAACTTAGGTTAGGATTTATTTTACAGGTAAATTTGTATTTATTTTAGCTAGGTAGTTATTAAATAGTTATTAAATATTTAATAGCTATTGTACCTAGTTAAAATAAATACAAAGTTGCCTGTAAAATAAATATAAATCCTAAAATAGCTGCAATGTAACTATTATTTATATTGCAGCTATATTAGGGTTTATTTTACAGGTAAGTATTTAGTTTTAAATAGGATTCATTTATTTAACTATAGTAAATTTATTTCGTTTTATTTAAATTATATTTAAGTTAGGGGGTGTTAGGGTTAGGGTTAGACTTAGGTTTAGGGGTTAATAACCTTATTATAGTAGCGGCGACGTTGGGGGCAGGAGATTAGGGGTTAATAATTGTAGGTAGGTGGCGGCGATGTTAGGGAGGGCAGATTAGGGGTTAATAAAATGTATTATAGTGTTTGCGAGGCGTGAGTGCGGCGGTTTAGGGGTTAATACATTTATTATAGTGGCGGTGATTTCCGGTCGGCAGATTAGGGGTTAATACTTGTAGTTAGATTGCTGTGACTTTGTGGGGGGGCAGATTAGGGGTTAATTACTATAATGTAGGGGTCTGCAATGTTAGGGACAGCAGATTAGGGGTTAATAGCTATAATGTAGGCGTCTGCGATATCCGGTCGGCAGATTAGCGGTTAATACTTGTAGTTAGATTGCGGCGACGTTGGGGGGGGGGCAGATTAGGGGTTAATAACTATAATGTAGGGGTCGGCGATGTTAAAGACAGCAGATTAGGGGTTAATAGCTATAATGTAGGTGGCGGCGATATCCGGTCGGCAGATTAGGGGTTAATACTTGTAGTTAGATTGCGGCGACGTGGGGGGTCAGATTAGGGGTTAATAACTATAATGTAGGGGTCGGCGGTGTTAGGGACAGCAGATTAGGGGTTAATAGCTATAATGTAGGCGGCGGCGATATCCGGTCGGCAGATTAGGGGTTAATACTTGTAGTTAGATTGCGGCGACGTTGGGGGGGCAGATTAGGGGTTAATAACTATAATGTAGGGGTCGGCGGTGTTAGGGACAGCAGATAAGGGGTTAATAGCTATAATGTAGGCGGCGGCGATATCCGGTCGGCAGATTAGGGGTTAATACTTGTAGTTAGATTGTGGCGACGTTGGGGGGGGCAGATTAGGGGTTAATTACTATAATGTAAGGGTCGGTTATGTTAGGGACAGCAGATTAGGGGTTCATAGGGATAATGTAGGTTGCGGCGATATCCGGTCGGCAGATTAGGGGTTAAATAATGTTAATATAGGGTTTGCGATGTGGGGGGGCCTCGGTTTAGTGGTTCATAGGTAGTTTATGGGTGTTAGTGACTTAGTGTACTAAATGGGTGTTAGTGTACTAAAACATACCGAATTTCGGAACCGAATAGAACCGAATTCAGCTGAATTTATTCAAATCCGAATAAATCCGAAACAAATTTATTCGAATCCGAATAAATCCGAAACGAATTCATTCAAATTTTGCCCGATTCGATTCGATCCGAACCGAAATTCGAAAAGTCTGAATCGATCCGAACCGAATTTTTTAGCCGTGCACATGTCGAGTTTCAAAGGATGAGCAGCATGGAATCTGGAGACCAAAGAAGGAGCATGCACATCACAGGCAGGAACCCAGGAACGATCCGCCACAGAGTAACCCTTCCAGTGAACGAGGTATTGGAGCTGCCTGCGTTTAATTCTGGAGTCCAGGATCCTAGCAACCTCATACTCCGGCTCCCCTTGAATCATGAGTGGAGAAGGATGACATCTGAGTCGAGTTTATTTACTTGTGATGTAGGATTTTAGCAGGGAGATGTGAAAGACTGGGTGAATGTATAAGGGCTTAGGCAAGGCCACTATGTAGGCTACAGGAGAAAGTCTCTTGAGAACTATATAAGGACCAATATATCAAGGCCCTAATTTGTGGCAAAGTTGATGTAATCGTATATGTCGAGTAGAGACCCAGACACGATCACCTGCAGAAAAGGCATGAATAGCAGCTTGATGATGGTCAGCAAAGCTCATGTATCTGGAGACAGCTGAGCGTAACTGAGAGCGCATTCGTTGCCAATGGGTACTGAGGTCAGAGAAGTAACATTCTGCAGCAGGAACTCCTGTAGACTGAACAGAAAGAGGAAAACCATGAGGTTGATAACCAGCTGTGGCTTGGAAAGGAGAGCATTGTAGAGAAGAATGTCAATGAGTATTCTTTGTCAGTTCAGCTAGGGGTTACAGCTCAGACCAATTAGTATGCTGGGAATTGACATATGTTCTAAGATAAGCTTCAAGATCCTGATTGGTTTTCTCCGTCTGCTCGTTAGTCTGGGGGTGATAACTAGAAGACAAAGAAACAGTGGTTCCAAGCAATTTGCAGAAGCTTCTCCAAAAGGTGGAAATAAATTGAGGTCCTCTGTCAGAGACTATATTTAAGGGTATACCATGGAGGCATACCACATGTAACAGAAACAGAGTGGAAAATTCTTAGACTGTAGGTAACTTAGGTAAGGGTACAAAGTGAGCAAGTTTCGAGAACCAATCCACCACAACTCAGATAACAGTATGACGGTCAGAAGGAGGGAGGTCTACAATAAGTCCATGGCTATGTGTGTCCATTGTTGTTTAGGTATGGACAATGGTTGAAGTAGGCCATAAGGTAGGGAAAGGGTATTATTAACAGCACAAGTCTGACAAGCTTTGACATAATCCTGAGAGTCTGATTTCATGGTAGGCCACCACACGTGTTGGGAAAGGAGTTTAAAGGTCCTTTTCAAACCAGGATGACCTGACAGCTTGCTGTCATGAGCCAGGATAGCACAGGAGAGCAAAGGTTTGGAGGAACATAAAGGATCTCCGGAGTGGCAGTGGCTTCAGAAGGTTTTCTTGACTGGGTACGTTGCTGTCTTTGAAGAAGAGTATCAGGAACTGGTGAATATATGTTTAGGTGGAACACAACTGCAGAAAGAATAATAATATGTATGTTACACAGGACTGTCTAAAACCTCTATTTCTGAAAAGGCTTCCTTCAGTCATGTGAGTAAGTATAATATAACAAGCATTGATAACTTATTCAGCAGAAAGTGAATAAGAAAATTAATATACTGTTAAGATCACCCTTAGATAATAACAGGAGATATGAGAACAAGATGAAGATTCAGACAGGCAGCATTTGAGCAACAGGACCAGACAAGTGAAGTTGCGGTTAAGGCTTTAAAGTTTATGATTAACCTTCTTATCTTTAATACAAGACTCAGTACATACGTTATGAGATATGATGTTTAGCAGTAATTTGTACCTTGGTAATGCAGACAGCCAGGAGAGCAAGCAGGGTTACCTTCGTAGGTGAATCAGAGTAGTTAGAGTGAGACCGGAGCAGACCTGGAAGTGACGTCACGCTGTGTAGCGTAATCGGGAGAATCTCACTGACAGGCTGAATGAACACTGAGGGTATGAGCTGCGGTAAAAAGAAAGCAGCGAGAGGCAATAGAAAAATACAATAGGTACTTTACCCCACAAGCAGAGAGAGAGAGGCTGTGAATGAAATTCCAAAGTAGAAGTTGCTGTTTAGGATAAGGCTCAGAACTCCGTATAATAAGGTGGAGAAGGAAAAGGCTGAGCAGGCAGGTAAACCTCTCTGTAGCGAAGATCATCAATACTGAGCAAGGTGTAACAGGTGAGCGGCACTCTTAAAGAAGGAGGAACAAATCAGAAAGTAGTGGGTGTAGCTAGGAGAAAAATGGGTTGAACCAGGCAGAACCTGACAGAACCCCCTCCTCAAGGACGCTGTTCCACAGCGGATGGACGAGGCCGATCAGGATGGCGACGATGAAACAAGGAGAGAAGTCTAGGCGAGTTGAGATTGGAGAGAGGCTCCCAAGAATCCTCATCACTTGAATAATTTTTCCACCTGACCAAGTACTGCAGAACACCCCTGGAGATCCTGGAGTCCAAAATGGATTCAACTTCATACTCATCATCAGGAAGAGGAAGGCTTGTAGGTGGCAGAAGAATTTGTGCATCTCTTGCAGGTGTATAAGGTTTTAATAAAGATACGTGAAACGTAGGATGAATCTTAAGAGTACTAGGTAGACGTAGCTTGACAGCATTGGTGTTGATAACACTTTGGACAGGGAAGGGTCCAATGAAGAGACTGGCCATCTTCTTGGAAGGAACTTGTAATCTCAAGTTCTTAGTAGAAAGCCAGACTAAATCTCCTGGGGAGTATTCAGGTGGCTTCCTTCTCCTGAGGTCATAATAATGTTTCTGGTTCTCTTGGGCCAAACGAATGTTCTCCTGGATGACATTGAAATTCTCCTGCAGAGAATTGTGGAGCTGATCCAGCGGTGGTGAATCAGATGAAGCAAAGGTGGAGAAGGTCAGGGTAGGGTGGTAGCCATAGTTTGCGAAGAAGGGTGTCATTTTTGTAGATGCATTGGTTAAGTTATTGTAGGCGAATTCGGCCATAGAGAGGTAATTCATCCAATCGTTCTGTTGATAGGAACAATAACATCTGAGAAAGTGTTCGAGCCACTGGTTTAACCTCTCTGACTGCCCATTAGTTTGGGGATGAAAAGCTGTAGTAAAACGATGTTCCATATTAATCAAGGCACATAATTTACTCCAAAATTTTGAGGTGAATTGTGTACCCCTATCTGTCGTCAGGATAGAAGGTATCCCATGCAACTTAATAATGTGGTCAATGAACAGAGTGGCAGTTTCAGAAGAAGTGGGAAGTTTATGGAAAGGGATGAAATGAGCCATTTTAGTGAATAAATCAATGACCACAAGGATAGTTGTTTGATTTTTTGATGGTGGTAAATCTACAATAAAATCCATGGAAACATGGTGCCAAGGCTTTTTAGGGACTGGTATAGGCATGAGCAAGCCAAAAGGTGGTCTTCTTTCTGGTTTGCAAGTGACACAAGTCCTACAGCTGGCGATATGATCAGAAATGGTGGATTTCATGTGTGGCCACCAATAAGTACGTGAAACAAGATCCAAGGTACGTTGAAGACCTGGGTGTCCAGCTAAGGGAATGTCATGGCAGGTCTGTATAATTTGTTTTCTCAAGGTGGGTGGTATGAAGATTTTCTTATCATAGTAGTAAATGCCATGCATTTTGGTTAAAGTTGGTTCAGGTGGGTTTGAATGTTCCTTGCAGTATTTGCGGAGGTCAGTCAAGATCGTCGAAGTGAACCCAATGAAGCATTGAGGGGAAACAATGTCTTTTCTGACAGGGATGTGAGTCGGTCGTTCTGGTATCCGGGATAAAGCGTCAGCTTTGATGTTTTTATTGGCAGGTCTGTAAATGATAACGAAATTGAAACGGTCAAAGTACAGACTCCAACGAACCTGTCTGGCAGATAAGGTTTTATTAGATTGCAAATACTGGAGGTTCTTATGGTCTGTGTAGATATTAATTGGCAGAGTGGTGCCTTCAAGGAGGTGTCTCCAGTGTTCAAGGGAACGTCGAATGGCCAATAACTCCTTATCCCCTATGGCATAATTTTGTTCAGCAGGGGACATTAATTTAGAAAAATAGGAAATTGGATGGAGAGGATCAGATAGAGATTTTTGTTGTGAGAGGACTGCTCCAATGGCGAAATCGGAAGAATCAACTTCTAGAGTATATTGATGTGAAGGATTGGGAAATTGAAGGATTGGTGCAGAGGTAAATCTGGATTTCAAATAACGGAAGGCTTGTGTAGCATCTGAACCCCATGAGAAAGGTGTTGTAGAGCCTGTTAAAACGGTGAGTGGTTTTACTATTTTGGAAAATCCCTTGATAAATTTTCTATAATAATTTGAAAAACCAAGGAACCGTTGCAGGTCTTTTTTAGTCTTTGGTTCTGGCCAATCCAAAACAGCCTCAACCTTCTCTTTCTGCATCTGGATTCCTGAGGGAGAAATATCATATCCTAGAAAGGATACCTGTGTTGTGTGGAATTTGCATTTCTCCAATTTGGCGTACAATTTATACGCTCTCAGTCGAGCTAGGACTTGGCGGACATGCCTGATGTGTTCCTGCAAAGTTCTGGAATAAATGAGTATATCATCCAGATATATGACAATGCATACATCTAGGAGGTCTCTGAATACATCATTAATGAAGTATTGGAAGGTGGCTGGGGCATTGCAGAGACCAAAAGGCATTACAAGGTACTCGAATAACCCATATCTGGTCCTGAATGCCGTCAGCCATTCATGACCCTCTTTAATCCTGACAAGATTGTATGCGCCTCTTAAGTCAAGTTTGGTAAAAATAGTAGCATCAGATAGCCTCTCAATCATCTCTGGTATTAGGGGTAAAGGATAACGATTCTTAATCGTGCATTTATTTAGTTCACGATAATCTATGATGGGTCTGAGGCTGGAATCCTTGTTACGAACAAAGAAAAAACCAGCCCCTGCAGGAGAAGTTGATGGCCTAATGAAGCCTTTCTTTAAGTTGTCGTCAAGATACACTTTAAGATGTTCCAGTTCAGGATTACTTAGTGGGTAGAGGTGTCCAATGGGTATGCGGGCTCCAGGGAGGAGATCGATAGGGCAATCATATGCCCTATAAGGTGGCAGGTTCTCTGCCTCGGTCTTACTAAATACATCTTTAAATTCCAAATATTGAGAGGGTAAGCCCTCAGTATCAGTAATAGTGTGCAACAAAACAGGACTAGGAAAACATGTTTCTTTGCAATAAGTGGAACAAAACTTTATTTGAAAAGGGTGCCAAACAATAGTGGGGTTATGAAGTTGTAGCCACTTCATCCCGAGAACCAAACTAAAATGGGGAGAGGGAAGGACATCGAAAGAGAGTAATTCGTAATGTCCTGATATATTAAGCATGAGTGGAACAGTCTCATGAGTTATAGGTCCAGAGAACATGAGTGAACCATCTATGACTCTGATTGGTATGGGAGTAGTTTTCTTTATTAAAGGGATGTTTTCCCTAATGCAATAGTCCCGATCCATGTAGTTCCCTGAAGCGCCAGAGTCGACAATGGCATCACTGATCCTCAGTTGACTTTGCTCCAACTGTAGGGAGACAGATAAAGTACAGTAAGGAGAATGTTCTGGGGAAGGTAGAGATGTATAAAGGTAAGTGGACTTACATTTTTTGTTCTTCAAAAGTAGGGGACAGTCCTGAACAGCGTGACTTGGGCTAGCGCAGTACAGGCATAGATTCCTTAAACGTCTCCGTTGTTTCTCCTCTTGAGAGAGGGGACCTCTGAGAAAGCCAATCTCCATGGGTTCCACAGAGGGTTTAGTAGCAGAAACACTGCTTGGGGCCGAAGAGCCAGATGAGGGTTTAGGTTTTGGGTCTGTTGCATACTTTTCAGCCTTCCTTTCACGTAGACGGCGGTCTATCTGAATAGCTGTTTTCATAAAAGCCTCCAAAGTTGTTGGTAATTCAATTCTGGCGAATTCATCTTTTAAAGACTCTGAAAGTCCCAACCGGAATTGATTACGCAGGGCGACAGGGGTCCAGAGAGCATCCGTGGCGAACTGTTTGAAGTCTGTGATATAGTCCTCCACAGGTCTCTTTCCTTGTTTTAAACTCCTCAAACTCATCTCAGCAGTAAGCTGAATATCTGTGTCCTGAAACATTTCATCCATACTTGTGAAAAAGTCTACAAGGGATCCGAGAATGGGATCCTGGTTCTCTATGAATTTATCAGCCCAATTTCTAGGATCCCCTCTGAGAAAGGAGATTGTAGTGAGGACTTTCACTCTTTCAGTGGGGTAAGTCCTAGGTTTCATTGAAAACAATAAAAGGCAGGCGTTTTTAAATTGCCTATATGCCTTTCTGTTACCACAGAAGAGGTCTGGAAGAGAGACTTGAGGTTCAATAACAGTTTCAGTCTGATTCCCCTTTATAGAGATAGACTCTGTAATTACTTTTCTCAGAGCAGCATTCTCAATTTGTAAATCATGCAGGCCTTGTGCCAGTTGATCTACCTTTTGATTGAGGTTACATACTATTTGATGTAGGTCTGCTGGTTCCATATTTATGGCTCAGTATTATATCAGGAACTGGTGAATATATGTTTAGGTGGAACACAACTGCAGAAAGAATAATAATATGTATGTTACACAGGACTGTCTAAAACCTCTATTTCTGAAAAGGCTTCCTTCAGTCATGTGAGTAAGTATAATATAACAAGCATTGATAACTTATTCAGCAGAAAGTGAATAAGAAAATTAATATACTGTTAAGATCACCCTTAGATAATAACAGGAGATATGAGAACAAGATGAAGATTCAGACAGGCAGCATTTGAGCAACAGGACCAGACAAGTGAAGTTGCGGTTAAGGCTTTAAAGTTTATGATTAACCTTCTTATCTTTAATACAAGACTCAGTACATACGTTATGAGATATGATGTTTAGCAGTAATTTGTACCTTGGTAATGCAGACAGCCAGGAGAGCAAGCAGGGTTACCTTCGTAGGTGAATCAGAGTAGTTAGAGTGAGACCGGAGCAGACCTGGAAGTGACGTCACGCTGTGTAGCGTAATCGAGAGAATCTCACTGACAGGCTGAATGAACACTGAGGGTATGAGCTGCGGTAAAAAGAAAGCAGCGAGAGGCAATAGAAAAATACAATAGGTACTTTACCCCACAAGCAGAGAGAGAGAGGCTGTGAATGAAATTCCAAAGTAGAAGTTGCTGTTTAGGATAAGGCTCAGAACTCTGTATAATAAGGTGGAGAAGGAAAAGGCTGAGCAGGCAGGTAAACCTCTCTGTAGCGAAGATCATCAATACTGAGCAAGGTGTAACAGGTGAGCGGCACTCTTAAAGAAGGAGGAACAAATCAGAAAGTAGTGGGTGTAGCTAGGAGAAAAATGGGTTGAACCAGGCAGAACCTGACAAAGAGAGGTGTTGAGCTGAGCAACCACACAGGAGGGAGGTATGATGTGTTTGATAGGAGCTTCAGAAGAGTCGTTAGACTGAGGAAACTGATGGGAAAAGGCATCAGCCTTTTTATTCCTGGTCCCAGGAAGGTAAGAGACTATAAAGTTGAAATTGGAAAAGAATAAGGCCCACCTGGCCTGTCAAGGATTGAGTCGACGAGCAATTTCAAAGTACGTCAGGTTCTTGTGATCCGTGAGAATCTGAATAGGGTTCGCAGTACCTTCTAGCCAGTGATGCCATTTAGTAATGGCTATGTTGATGGATAGGAGTTCAGGATTTCCCATGTCGTTATTCCTCTCTGCAGGAGAAACCCACTTAGAAAAAAAAGCCACAGGATGCAACTTGGAGGTCGAAGGGTCTCTTTGGGTTAAGACTGCACCAGCTTCTATTTCAGAGGAATCAACCTCTAAGATGAATTGTAAATCAGGATCAGGATGACGTAGCACAAGAGCAGTACAAAAAGTTTGAAAACCCCAAGAATCTCTGTAGTTCTTTAATGAGGTGGGTTGAGGCCATTTCAGAACTGCGGTTTGCTTTGTAGGATCCATGGCAAAACCCTCCTTTGAGATGACATATCCAAGGAACTGGATCTGGACTTGATCAAACACATTTCTGCAGCTTGGCTACTTGAGAATTGTACCTGTTTTACATGCTCCTGATGCTCCTCAAGGGTAGAGGAGAATATGAGGATGTCATCCAAATAGACTATGACAGTGTGATTACGAAGGTCATGGAAGACATCATTGACGAATGCTTGGAAGACACCAGGGGCATTGAATAACCCAAAAAGGCATTACGAGGTATTCATAATGCTCTGATCTCGTGTTGAAGGCAGTCTTCCACTCATGTCCTGGGAAGATACAAAAGAGATTGTAGGCCCCACGTAGATCCAACTTAGTAAAGTAGCAAGCATTTTGGAGCAAATCATATAATTCAATGATCAAAGGAATAGGATAACGGTTCTTGATTGTTTAGGGCTCTGTAGTCGATACAGGGTCTGAGACCACTATCCTTTTTACTGACAAAAAAGAAGCCAGCCCTGGCAGGAGAGGAGGAAGGACAAATAAAACCTTTAGCTAGGTTCTCTTGGATGTATTCCTCCATGGCCTTGGTTTCAGCTTTGGAGAGTGGATAAGTCCTCCCTTTATGAAGTGGGGCTCCAGGAAAGAGGCAAATTTTGAAATCGTAAAGATGGTGAGGTGGCAGCACGTCAGCTGCTCTCTTTTCAAAGACATCCATAAATTCTGCATATAATGAGGGAAGATTAGAGGGGGTCAGAAGGCTGGCTATAGGAATGTGATGCAGCGGAGCCCAACTGTCCCTCAGTCCAGTCAAATTGAGGATTGTGTTTACGTAGCCAAGGACGACCAAGGATAACTGTTTTTGCTGGAGAATGGATGACATTGAACTGCAACTGTTTAGAATGTAAGACCCCGACAGTCATGGTTAGGGGTTCTGATTCGAAATGGATTAAACCTGATCCAAGAGGAGTGCCATCCAGAGTGGTTATTTTTAGACATTGTTTTTTCTTGAGAAGAGGCAACCCTGCATGAATCATAAAACGGTGATCCAGGAAATTTCCTGAATCAATAAAGGCCTGAGAGTGAATAATGTTCTGGAGAAAGGTGAGGGTACAAGGTACCAAGATCCGAGAAGAGTGAGGGGAATTAGTAGTGGCCATGCTTAGAGGTACCTCACTCTTATCTGCTAAGCGTTGGCTTTTCCCGGCAGTATATCACAATTCTTTTTTTTTTTTTTTTTTTTTATTCTTTTTATTAAAGAAGCACAGGTACTATTAAACAGGTGTATATACTGACATGTATAGTTACAACGTCATAACAATTGATATTATGGGATGAGCATAGCGTGTTGAGTATCAATACAAGGTCATTAGTGTTACCGTTGCTATCATCAATTGCCATGAGAAACTGCAATTTCTTTTCATAGAGCATAGCACACATGTATTTTACAAGTTTGAGATCATAGCCATGCTATAACATGGAATAATCCCCGCCATGAGAGTTATAGCAAAATTAGTTGATCATCACATATTGCACCTGCACCTCTTAGTTTTATAATATTATTAACACAAACCAAAACTAAAAACACAACACATAATAAAACAATAAAATAAACATCTAATCTGTACAAGTAAAACTAAACAAAAAAAAGATATAGCCCAATTAGGTTCATGAAGTATGTGGACCGCTGACATAATAGAAGAGAATCCCCAGTTAGATATGTGTGAGAAATATCAGTACATAAATTACTCAACTTTAACTGACAAATAAATTATACTGTTAGGCAAATATCTACTAATAAACATCAATTTAGAGACGGACTGTGCAAATGACCAGATATGGAAAGCATGGCTGCCTTAGTATTGCATGTATGGTTTCTTGGTGAATATGGAGTGGAATATGCATATGCCTAGGTTACTTAATATGATTGCATGTGTCTGGCTATAATTTGAAGCAGGAGCTTGTATGCGTGTTGAGACCTCAGGTTGCATAGACTTTTTAATATTCAAGGATATAACTAATAAAAATAGTGTTAACACTGATCCTATTGTTAGTTGTCAGAATCTTGTGCCAAGCAAAGTACTACTAATAGGCAGCATCTAATTACCTGACAGATTAAATAAACAACATAGAGGCAGAGAGATTCTGCATATACCACTAGGAAGGTTGATATACATAACAGTCAATTAGTTCAGTAGTTGCCCCTAAATGTTTTCAGCCTCTGTGCACTATGGTGAGTTACTATGCTTTCTAGCAGATATAGTGAGCTTAGTATTTTAAGCATAAAGGGAGCTGTGTATAAGTTAAAATAAAATAAAAAAAACTTAATAGGAAGTTTGAGGCAAACATAAACTATAAAGCCTAACTATAAAATGAACGTTAGAGGGATAACAATTTGTGCCACCATAACTTAGTCCAGAAAAGCTAACCAGAATAGTGCCGTTGTGGCTTTGAATATATCTTTAGTCAGCCGATGCCCATTTTCCAACCAGTGATCTGTGTATTGTCCTCTGCATGGGGGCTAGAGCTGTAAAAAACTGCAAACTGTTCTGTTGCCAATGTGCTGACCATCCGGACTGCTAGTATCTCTTTTCCTCAAGATAATATGTTGACATGTAGGAGCTCAGAAAGGTCTGTCATGTCGGGACAGCAGATGAATGGTTTCTGCAAGCTTGAGCTTCGCTGTTTCTTGTCACCATAAGCCGCTTCCACTGTGACAGTTGTGGCCGTCCCAGAATTGATGAGTATTCCCACAGATGTGCCCTCCACACCGCGTGTACAACAATCTTGTCGATTACCATACGTTGGGAGCCGTTGTATGCCTCTGCTTTCATTACTGGAATAGAGGTGCCGTATGCCATCTTCTCTGCCTGGACTTAGATCCATGTCCGTGGCTGCAGCAGATGCCTGCATGGACATAGAAGGATTCAGTAGGCCTCTACTTGAATCCAAGAGCAATTCTGTGGCAGATTCTGACAAGCCCTGGCCGGAGGGAATTGCTCTGTTCTCCGATGTTTCTGCCGCTAGTCTGTTCTGTGGGGGAGCGAGTGTCTTGAGGCTGCCAACTGTTTCCTGTGAGTGGTGTGTGATATTACCAGGCAAAGTTTGTAGGGTAGGGGCACGTCCGCTAGAAACGAGTTTGCTTAGTCATGGAGGCCGTTCCTTCATCTTTGCCATTTCACATAGCTTCGTGCAGGATGATATTAGTCGGGCCAACTTAGGCAAGAACGTAGCCCTTAGTTCAGCAAGAATATAACTGTTGAAATCTGAGTCTTTAGTAATGTGCCTTTCCATTTCTTGAGGTTAATGAAGTGAAATGGAGCTAAATACAACGTGGCGATAAACAGCATGCCAGAACGCCAAATGGCCTTGTTAAGTGCCTTCCAGGGGAGAAGAGATGGGGTTACTTCTATCTGCTTGGGATTCCCGGACAGCTTATCTGTCAAGGGAGATGCAGATGGCATAGGAGTGATGGCAGTATAGCAGGTATTAGAAGATGGTTTCTTCAGAGCTACACAAGCTTGCAGCCATCTTCTAGAGCCGCCCACCGGAAGTCATATCACAATTCTTAAATTGATGTGCATTAGAACTACAATAGAAGCACTGTCTTAATCTCCTTCTTCTCTGTTTTCAGATTCTGAGGATTTGAGGTAAGAGAGATCCATGGGTTCCTCTTCAGAGGTAACTGGAGGTGCTGGAAGGGTAGAAGGTGGTCTATTGGGTGGACGGGCAGGAGGACGAGAGGGAAGGATTCCGCGAGTTCTCTTTCTCTCAGCATGTCTTTCCTGAAAGTGAGAATCCAGACTGATGCAAAGTGCTTCAAAATCATCTAGGGAAGAGGGAACATCACGATAAGTAATCTCATCCTTGATGCATTCATGCAGGCCTCTCTGGAAGGCCGCCTTGAGAGCACTGCTATCCCAACTGGTCTCAAGTGCTAAGGTGCGAAACTCGATGGAGTACTGTGCCACAGATCTATTGGTCTGACGGAAATCCAAGATAGAGTACTCTGCAGCAGAAGTCCCAAATATAAAAGATAATGCAGAAATGAAGGTATCAGCATTGTTGAGGAGCTGAGCATTTTGTTCCAAGAGGGTAGAGACCCAGGCTAGGACCTTGTCTTTCAACAAAGAAATAATAAAGGTAACCTTTGACTGATGAGACTGGAAGGTATGAGGGTAATTGCGGAAACGCAATCTGCACTGGTTGAGAAAACCCCTGCAGTCTGTAGTGCATCAGACTTGTCAGGCAATGGTATCCGGGGTATGCTACCAGAAGCAGGGGAGGAGGTTGCGGTACTAGCAGCAAGGACAGACTGTATGGCAACAGGTGCAGCATTCTTCTCTGCAACAAGTGAGGAGAGCAGAGTAGTAATCGTCTCCAATTTGGAATCTAGGCTTTGTAGGTGTGAGGTGTGGGTTCCCAGCATCTGTCCCTGAAGATAGATTGCTCTAGCTACCTCATTTGGGTCCATGGCCCAAGTATAATGTAATGTTCATGTGTTATTTCCCTATCAGACCAAACTTGGCCAGTAGTCTTCTTATCACGGCATCAAGTGGAAGGATAAGGAAATATCCCAGAACAAGAAAATAGATAAGTAAATGAGTGATATCATACAAATAAGGATCAAAAAGAGGTGCGCTTGTGTGGAATGAACAATCTTCAAACGGAAATAGTGAATTCAGGCTGCACTCCCATAAGAATATCCCGGATTCACTCCTGTATACAATGGAGAGAAAAGAAGAGAGGCGCCAACCATAAAACAGTATTGTAGGGATTTCCAAGGCACAGATAGAGCCCTTTCCCCACAAATACAGTATACTCACAAACGGAGCAGCACAATCAGAGTGCCAAAGGTAGCGAGTCTGGACTGTTATGAGTCGCCCGACAGACACGCTGAGGCCAGGTACCTCACAGAGGATCCTCCAATCAAAGAATCCGCTGCTCCTGTACACCGGCTACAGGATCTTGATGTGTTGCAACAAAGTTTTATTGCTAGATACAACTAACTGACATAAAAGGTGGTGATGGTGATATATAATCACAGTGCAAGCGTAGGTGTAAAAACAGCAATAGTTTTATTAGATAAACAACAGCAATGCATTTCTCGGCTGGTGGCCGTTTCATCACATTACATAACATTTGTTCGCACTAAATACCCTACGCTCACCTATCAGGAGGCGTTCTCAATTACACACCTGTCTGACAAGAATGAATTTTAACTGTTTAGGTGATCGTATAAGTGTGCAACAGATACACCCAACAGATAAAATACATCAGTAAGTTTGATACTCTTACTCTTAATACAAAAACCCTATGAAAATACTGATTATAATGATAAAATATATGTTAATCAAACAACTGAATATATAAAATATAAATACAAATCTTAAAATTATACAAACAGAATAAAAAAACTTTCTAAAATATAAATATATATATATCTCTCTTGATCTCAGTCATATATGGGGGTCTATACTAACAACATAATTAAATGATGTAATATATGACATCTATAAAAATATATGCAATTTATATAAATCCATATATATATAAAAATGAATAAATCAGAAGACCTAATATTAATAATTAATCATATACGATAATTCATTATAAATACAAAATTCATTATGTATATATAAATTGCAAATAATTCCCAAATGAGTGTTTATATGACACTGCTATCCATATTCGTAATGGGATAGGCATGGAACCATAACAAAATCACATCAAACAAAGTGAATGATGTGATTCCCAAATGGGTGTTTACATAACAGTGCCGTCCATATCCACAATGGGATAGGCACGGGACCACACCAAAGTCCCATCAACAAGGTGAATTATACATAATCACACAAATGTCCACTAACTAGAAAATTTTTTGCCATAGTCCCAGACTAAGGGAGACCCACTGGATCACACTGTTCTAGATCACTAAAAGGCCGCCAAGTCTACATTAAGATTAAGACGAGAAAGGATGGAGACTCTTCAAAGTGTGTATCCAGTAGGTATCCCTCTGCCTCAGCCTAGACAACCTATTATACAAATGGGATATGGGAATGAATACTATAGGACTAAGGGTGAAGCAGTCTGTTAGGCCTCTATGTGAATCATTACAGTGTCTAGCTACACTTTGGTTCTTGTAATTATTTTTCATATTCCATACATGTTCAGACCACCTGATGCTCAATCTCCTACAGGCCTGTCAGGGTTTTTTCCATGTTGTGTTTGCCATGTGCTGCTGGCAGCCATTTTACTCACCTCTCTTCCTGACTATGGTGCATTGTGGGGGATGCTGCTCATTTCCTCCACTTCCTTTTATGGCCAGACCGGTGTGCATCATCCATGTGAGACAGGATACAGTCTCAGAATTGTGATGTCATCACTTATTATTTAAAGGGCCTCTGTTCAGTATGCTTTGCCTTTGAGTTGTCTCAGACCTGTTTGTGAGAGCTCCTTTGTATTACCTGGCTGCCTGACGTCCTTCCTGGTTCCTGATCCCTGGCTTGTTCCTGACTCTGCTGTTTTCCTTGTTCCTGATTCCGGCTCGTCTGACTATTTGCTTTGGCTCCAGACTTGGCTCGTCTGACTACCAGCTCTGGTTTTGACTCCTGGCTTGTTATTTGACTTGTGGACTTTTTGCTATTAATAAAGGTGTGATTATTTTTGCACTTCTCATCTCAGTCTGATTCCTGGCCCCCTGACACCTGTCACATTAGATTTGAAGACTTTTTGTTTGTGTGTTATTTTCGCACTAAGTTTACATCTTTTGACCCCACATCTAAAGGAGCCCACAGGTGGAACTTTTACTCGCTTGGTTTTGTTAAAAATCTTATGTTTCACAATTTTACTCGGGGCCAACATAGTTTTCAGGCTAGGTGCTTTTTTGTAAACTATTCTAGGCTTGGTCCCCAGTAAATTACCTAAAATTGGATCCTTCTTCCGGATACCCAATGTTTGGTAATTATTTGTCTAATTAATTTGTGATGACAATTATATTCAGTAATAAATAAAGCAGAATTTTCTGTCATATTAGACCCTACTTTAGTAGTTTTATTGGATTTGAAATAATCCTCCCTTTTATCCTGTTTAGCTCTTTGGTAGCCATTATCTATGATATAGGGTGGATAGTGTTTCTCACTAAAACTTTCTTTGAGTACCAGACTTTGGACTTCATAGTCTGCTAGAGTGCTACAATTACGACGGATCCGTTTAAATTGGCCGTATGGCACATTGCGTTTCCAAGGCAAATAATGGTGGCTATTGAAGTCTAAATAGCTGTTGCAATCCACTGTTTTAAAATGGGTAACACTAGTCACCCTATTGTTATCAAATTTTAATGCAAGATCCAAAAACACTATAGTTTCATGGTGTATACAGCTAGTAAAGGATAAACCCCTATCATTGTTATTAAGATGTTCAATGAAGGAGTTAGCAGATACAATATCTCCCCTCCAAACCAGGATCATATCATCAATGTACCACCCATAGAACACCAGGTTCACCCCGTATGCCTTGTCATAGATGTATTTTTGTTCAAATGAACCCATGAAGAAATTGGAATAACTCAGGGCGAACCTGGTGCCTATGGCGGTACCCTTGACCTGAAGGAAGAAATCATCCTGAAACAAAAAATAGTTATGCCTCAGGATGAATGATATGAGTTGTAAAATGAACTAACATTGATTTTCAGGGAGATAAATATCTCCCTGAAGATATTCAGATATTGCTAAAATGCCTAGATGATGTGATATATTGTAATAAAGTGACTGAACGTCACATGTTATCCACAGTAAATCTGAAGTAATAACCACTGACTCTAGTTTCTTAATGAGATCGAGATCCTGTAGCTGGTGTTCAGGAGCAGTGGATGCTTTGATTGGAGGATCCTCTGTGACGTACCTAGCCTCAGCGTGTCTGTCGGGTGACTCATAACAGTCCCGACTCACTACCTTTGGCACTCTAATCGTGCCACTTCGTTTGTGAGTATACTGTATTTGTGGGGAGAGGGCTCTATATGTGCCTTGGAAATCCCTTCGATACTGTTTTATGGTTGGCGCCTCTCTTCTTTTCTCTCCATAAGTAAATGAGGTAACAACAGTACTCACAGTAGAGGGGCAATCCTTCTCGGCACTACAGGGAATAACTGGAGTGTAGTCAGGCAAGCAGAGTTTGGCTACAATGAGGCAATCCACAGTAACAGCAGTTCAGAGGTTAATCAGAATAGTGTTCAGAGGCAAGCAGAGTTCAGCAGCAGTAAGGCAATCTGGCAATTCATGGGTTAAACAACAGAGTGGTCAGACAGGCAGAGTTCAGTAACAATTAGGCAATCCAGCAATTCAGGGATTAAACAGTCAGAGTGGACAGACAGGCAGAGTTAAGTAATAATTAGGCAATCCAGCAGTTCAGTAACAATTAAGCAACAGCAGTTCAGCAAAATATAAGCAACCAAGAGTACACACAGTAACACCTATACTTGGGCAGAGATGAGAGCAAATGAGGTACTTACATAACAAGCAGGATTCATGCCAAGGAGAGCACAGGTGAGATCCGGACAGGCATCAGGAAAGACAGGGCGTGTGGCCATTACGTCATCGCTGTGCACCTGAAGCAACCGCCGCATTCATGGCAATGGCCATGACAATGGATCGGCGTCCGGAACCGGAGACAGAGGAGCGGCGTGACAAAACTTCCATAAAACTGAATAGGGAGATAACATGGCTTTGCCTGCACATGACTAGCATCCTGATTGGTTATTGAAAATCCATTTACAATGTGATATGGCTACTGAGGAATATTTGATGTAAAATATCCTTCTTTATATAGAGATGTTCAGGTGATATTTTGTAGTCAGCCTTTTACAACAATGCTGCATCACTTCACCATTTGGGTATCCCCGATATCCTGCAAAATGCATGGTTGCCTATTAACCCACTCATCCCTGAAATATATTTATACAAACCAATATCTGCATTCTGGGGACTATATGGCTTACCTCTCCATTGTAGTAGCTAGCAGCACTGTCCTTCCCCGTCTCTATTACCTCCAGCTCACATTGTGTCACCTATTTTGACTATAGAGGAAAGGTGAGATGAAGATGAGCACCTCTGTAAGGTAGTCATGAATCTGTGACTTTGTTCAAAGGTAAACTTTGGTCCCCAAAGTACTCTTGGGTATTTCTGTGGCTTATGTAGAATTTAGTGTTAAAAGTTGGAGGAGCGAAGGCAGAAGTAATTTGCACATTGTGTCTCCCTCACTGACACACTGAAATGATATGTGTGTGTGTGTGCGTAGTGTGTGTACGTAGTGTGCATATTCTTTGCCACTCGCAAGCAGAGTTTTACAAGACCTCATTCAGCCCTCCCTAACCCCCCCCCCCCCCACCCCCACCTCACGATGGCTCCCCTAACAGTAACATTAACAGTAACATTGTCGGTATCAGCTGTAGCGTACGTGGTCAAATTATTGTCAGCAGTCAACCAACAGCCATAGTGTCAAAGCCTAAAAGTAACAGTGAGAAACATTTTTTTCTCCATAATCCACTTTTCATTAGAGTATTTCAAACATTACAAAGGAATCACACTACGGAGATGCAGCTCCCACTATACATCAACAACAGATTGTTTTTGAGTAACAGCTAACATGAAAAAAACTATCGCCTAGATTTAGAGTTCTGCGGCCAAAGGGGTGCGTTAGCTACGCTGGCTTTTTTCTGGCCGCACCTTTTAAATACCACTGGTATTGAGAGTTCTCTGAAGGGCTGCGTTAGGCTCCAAAAAAGGAGCGTATAGCATATTTACCGCAACTTCAACTCTCGATACCAGCGGTGCTTACGGACGCGGCCAGCTTAAAAAACGTGCTCGTGCACGATATCCCCATAGAAAACAATGGGGCTGTTTGAGCTGAAAAAAAACCTAACACCTGCAAAAAAAGCCGCGTTCAGCTCCTAACACAGCCCCATTGTTTTCTATGTGGAAACACTTCCTACGTCTGCACCTAACACTCTAACATGTACCCCGAGTCTAAACACCCCTAACCTTACACTTATTAACCCCTAATCTGCCGCCCCTGCTATCGCTGACACCTGCATATTATTTTTAACCCCTAATCTGCCGCTCCGTACACCCCCTATGTACCCCTAATCTGCTGCCCTAACATCGCCGACCCCTATATTATACAGAGAGTGCAGAATTATTAGGCAAGTTGTATTTTTGAGGATTAATTTTATTATTGAACAACAACCATGTTCTCAATGAACCCAAAAAACTCATTAATATCAAAGCTGAATATTTTTGGAAGTAGTTTTTAGTTTGTTTTTAGTTTTAGATATTTTAGGGGGATATCTGTGTGTGCAGGTGACTATTACTGTGCATAATTATTAGGCAACTTAACAAAAAACAAATATATGCCCATTTCAATTATTTATTTTTACCAGTGAAACCAATATAACATCTCAACATTCACAAATATACATTTCTGACATTCAAAAACAAAACAAAAACAAATCAGTGACCAATATAGCCACCTTCCTTTGCAAGGACACTCAAAAGCCTGCCATCCATGGATTCTGTCAGTGTTTTGATCTGTTCACCATCAACATTGCGTGCAGCAGCAACCACAGCCTCCCAGACCCTGTTCAGAGAGGTGTACTGTTTTCCCTCCTTGTAAATCTCACATTTGATGATGGACCACAGGTTCTCAATGGGGTTCAGATCAGGTGAACAAGGAGGCCATGTCATTAGATTTTCTTCTTTTATACCCTTTCTTGCCAGCCACGCTGTGGAGTACTTGGACGCGTGTGATGGAGCATTGTCCTGCATGAAAATCATGTTTTTCTTGAAGGATGCAGACTTCTTCCTGTACCACTGCTTGAAGAAGGTGTCTTCCAGAAACTGTCAGCAGGACTGGGAGTTGAGCTTGACTCCATCCTCAACCCGAAAAGGCCCCACAAGCTCATCTTTGATGATACCAGCCCAAACCAGTACTCCACCTCCACCTCCACCCACATACCCCTAATCTAACCCAAACCCCCCTTAAATAAACCTAACACTAAGCCCCTGAAGATCTTCCTACCTTATCTTCACCTCACCGGGTATCATCGATCGGTCCTGGCTCCAAAATCTTCATCCAACCCAAGCGGGGGCTGGCGATCCATAATCCTGCCCCTGAAGATGTCCAGAAGAGGCTCCAAAGTCTTCATCCTATCCAGGAAGAAGAGGCGATCCAGACCGGCAACCATCTTGATCCAAGCGGCATCTTCTATCTTCATCCGATGAGGAACGGCTCCATCGTGAAGACCTCCAGCGCGGATCAATCTTCTTCCGACGTTGTCCAACTGAAGAATGACGGTTCCTTTAAGGGACGTCATCCAAGATGGCGTCCCTTGAATTCCGATTGGCTGATAGGATTCTATCAGCCAATCGGAATTAAGGTAGGAAACAGCCAATAGAATGCGAGCTCAATCTGATTGGCTGATCGGATCAGCCAATCGGATTGAACTTGATTCTGATTGGCTGATTCCATCAGCCAATCAGAATTTTCCTACCTTAATTCCGATTGGCTGATAGAATCCTATCAGCCAATCGGAATTCGAGGGACGCCATCTTGGATGACGTCCGTTAAAGGAACCGTCATTCTTCAGTTGGACGTCGTCGGAAGAAGATTGATCCGCGCTGGAGGTCTTCACGATGGAGCCGTTCCTCATCGGATGAAGATAGAAGATGCCGCTTGGATCAAGATGGTTGCCGGTCTTAGGGTTAGACTTAGCTTTAGGGGTTAATCCATTTATTACAGTAGCGGCGAGATTCGGTCGGCAGATTAGGGGTTAATAATTGAAGTTAGGTGTCGGCGATGTTAGGGAGGGCAGATTAGGGGTTAATACTATTTATTATAGGGTTATTGAGGTGGGAGTGAGGCGGATTAGGGGTTAATAACTTTATTATAGTAGCGGTGCGGTCTGCTCGTCAGATTAGGGGTTAATAAGTGTAGGCAGGTGGAGGCGACGTTGTGGGGGGCAGGTTAGGGGTTAATAAATATAATATAGGGGTCGGCGGTTTTAGGGGCAGCAGATTAGGGGTAAATAAGGATAACGTAGGTAGCGGCGCTTTGCGGTCGGCAGATTAGGGGTTAATTATTGTAGGTAGCTGGCGGCGACGTTGTGGGGGGCAGATTAGGGGTTAAAGGGACAGTATACTGTAAAATAGTTTTTCCCTTAATGTGTTTACAATTGCTTTTTTTACCAACTGCAGAGTAAAAAATGTATGAAAATTAGCTTTTTAAGGTTTATTTCTGGATATTAAAGCTCTGATTTTGTGTTTTGAAGCCACAGCCTAATAAAATAGGTTGAGCTTGTAGGTATAATCATATCTCATTACTGTATCACATTGTGCACATATACCTGCTTCTTTATCTTATATCTGTCCTTAAAACAATCACCAATACTTTGAGAGAACAATGGAAAAATCAACATTTTATTACCTTATCTCTGCTTTATCACACTGGGAGTGTAATTTCTTCTGCTGGCTGTGTTTACAAAGCTTATCTATAGCTGGTACGCGCGGCCACAAACTTTCAGAATAGGTGGGGATACCACATGCTAAATTAACAATTTCAAATGCCAATATAAGGGTAAAGGAGCTACTTGTAAACAATTTAATACACTCCAGCAGGTAGTGGATCATTGGGAACAAATTAAAGGGGAGAAATTTTTTGAGTAATATAGGGGTCGGTGGTGTTAGGGGCAGTAGATTAGGGGTACATAAGTATAACGTAGGTGGCGGTCGGCAGATTAGGGGTTACAAAAATTTAATAGAGTGGCGGCAATGTGGGGGGACCTCGGTTTAGGGGTACATAGGTAGTTTATGGGTGTTAGTGTACTTTAGAGCACAGTAGTTAAGAGGTTTATAAACCGGCGTTAGCCCAGAAAGCTCTTAACTACTGACTTTTTTCTGCGGCTGGAGTTTTGTCGTTAGATTTCTAACGCTCACTTCAGCCAAGACTCTAAATACCGGAGTTAGAAAGATCCCATTGAAAAGATAGGATATGCAATTGACGTAAGGGGATCTGTGGTATGGAAAAGTCGTGGCTGAAAAGTGATTATTAGACCCTTTAATGACTGACTCCAAATACCAGAGGGCGGTAAAAACCAGCGTTAGGAGCCTCTAATGCTGGTTTTGACGGCTACCGCCCAACTCTAAATCTAGGCCTATTTGAACATACAACAATTCTTGGTCATTCTAAAGAAAAAAAATGAAAAGAGCACTGATATTAACATTAAAAACAAACATATATCCATCAAAGGTCCCAATAAACAACTTTATTGCTGAGGGGTCATGTTATTCTAAGTAGACTATCATAAATAGAAATTAATATACTAAACTAATGGACTGATTTTTTTTTTATTTTTTTTATTCAAAATAAAAAAATCATGGTTCAATTGGAGCATTCAATTTTAGGAAACTTTACAGTTTACTTCATTTACCAATTAACTTAACTTCATTTGTAGCCTTTGTGGAAAATCATACTAACGTTAGCTGCTGATTGGTGACTATACATGACTTTGACTATGTGTTTAAGCCCTTTTCATGGAATAAACACATAGTTAAATGCTAGCAATGGTGCAATAATAAAATGATCCAACACATTTTGCACTTTTATGTCCTTTTAATGCAGTGCTTAGTTATCCCCTAGGGTGTGCTAATGTTGCTTATGTATGTGTCCTCCAACTTGCCTGCAGCAATCTATTAAACCTGGGCTATCATGCACTGACCATTGCATAGAAACTAACCAGACAGTCCGAGCCATCTGCCCTGACATATTTTCTGTTCTGGCAAGCCAGTTACACCCTGACCTTGTGCTTTCGTGCTTGTCTTTTTCTAAAACCATTAATCAGTGGTTTAAACATGGGATGTGTTGTAACATGCCTCTAAGCATGGATGCACAGTCATAACTTTCTGCCTCTGCACTTTACGTAAGGTATAAATATGCCACCATAAATAAATGACAGAAACCCCTTTCAATTCCCTGTAAAAAAGTATCGCAGGCCTCTTTTGATTTGTGCAAAGCACATGGAAAAATAGGCTATAAACTTTGCAATTTAATCTCCTTCATGATGATTTTAACATGTACTGAGAATATTTTTAAATGTAGGCCTTTTAATTCGCACAAAAAAGTAAAAAGTGTCAAAGGGCTCTTAGGTGTTACATTTGATTATAATTTAAAAGCCTCAATTTACAAACTGAGTGATAATTAGAACCTGGTTGGTAATTTGTATAAAAAGCTTTTAAATATAATAAGAGCTTATCATGGAGTCTGTTCTCAAAAACATTTAAAAATGAACTTGTGTCAAAAGCTTTTTCAAATAATAACAGTATCAGGCTCTGATTTTGGTTTTTCAGTTACTCTCACAAGAGTTTGATGATATGGGTATGGATTACAAATGATGCGTTAACTTTTGCTAGGAGTGATATCACGTTTTTGTGGCTTTTTGCATGCATTGGAAATAGCGCTCGTATTACAAGTTAAAGTAAGTACTTTTCTCAAACGCAATCGCCATTAACGTTCGTTGGGTTAGGGTGACTGAACAGCGCGCATAAAGTGTTGTGAGCCGCATAATGAACATTCAGTCAACGTTCGACCGCATATACATCCGTGGTCCATAGAGATAAGAAATCCTGATCGGACAAAAGGACATAGACGTAATACAGTACCAGTAAGGCTAAGTTTAATGCACAGAAAAGTAGTATCAGGGCTCCCAAATGCAAAAAAAGTTCTACTGATAGCAGCAGCAAGAGGCAAAGAAAAAGTATTGATTTGGAAGTAAAAAAAATATTATTATTATGTACAGTATCCTGTACCAGCAACAGCCTACAGATCAACTTTAGCTATGAAAACTCCAATTGTGGTAAGTGCGGATTACATATTATACATTACCCTGTAGTTTGCTAACTACATATTACATAACGTCCAGTTTCGCAGAACGGTAAGCAACACATACCTGTATATAGCTATATATACTTAAAGGTATAGATATCTATTTTACATTAAATTATCAGATATATGTAGAAATATATATGTAATAATAAAAATTCTAGGTGAAAAACATAAAAACGCGATTTGGGTTTTGTGCTTTAGGGTCTAAATCGGTGTCGGCTATGGGCACATGAAGAATTGCTATTTTTAGAGTGTATTTTATAAATATTACATATAAAATATTAAAAAAACAATTATTAAAAATTCTTAAACATACTGTAAAAACTTCTAAATAACCCATAGACTATATATATATATATATATATATATATATACAGTATATATATATATATATATATATATATATATATATATATATATATATATATATATTAAAGTATGTATAATAATTTCTAATAATTATTATTAATATTTTTATATTTTATATGTAATATTATTAAAATGCTCTTTGAGATTATACATTTTTCATTTGCGCTAACCCGACACCGTTAGACTTAAAGCATAAAACCTGAATCGCGTTATGAATATTTTACATTCCTATGTTCTTCACATGTAAAATATTTTACGTTTTATTAATATATATTTCTATAAATATATGTGATGATGTTAATGTCCAATAGATATCTATATCTATAGGAATAGATATACAGGTATACATATATATATAGAAATATGTATTTACAATAAAAATGTAATTGTTCTCTACTTGAAGAACATTGTAATGTGAAATATTCATAACTACTGTCTGGTTAGTGAGCGATAGGTGTTAGTTTTTTTTTCTTCTGCTCTCTCATTTTACTTCTTTGGGGATAATGAGTTAACTTGTTCTTGATATTGCAAAGTCATTTGGTTAGCGTGCAGCGGGTTTCGCTCTCACTCAAATTTTTTACCTTCAATTTGTAATACTGTAAGAAATTACACTTAAACAAAGAAGGATCTTATGTTAAAAAACACAACGAAAAAATAATATATATTAGACATGTGCACGGCTAAAAAATTCGGTTCGTTTTTGGTTCGGATCGATTCGGATTTTTCAAATTTTGGTTCGGATCGAATCGGATTCGGCAAAATTTGAATGAATTAGTTTCGGATTTATTCGGATTCGAATAAATTCGTTTCGGATTTATTCGGATCCGAATAAATTCATTTCGGATTTATTCGGATTCGGCTGAATTCGGTTCTATTCGGTTCCGAAATTCGGCATGTTTTAGTACACTAACACCCATTTAGTACACAAAGTCACTAATACCCATAAACTACCTATGAACCACTAAACCTAGGCCCCCCCACATCGCACACCCTATAATAACATTATTTAACCCCTAATCTGCCGATCGGATATCGCCGCAACCTACATTATAAATATTAACCCCTAATCTGCTGTCCCTAACATCGCCGACCCCTACATTATAGTTATTAACCCCTAATCTGCCCCCCCTAACATTGCCGCAATCTAACTACAAGTATTAACCCCTAATCTGCCGACCCGATATCGCCGCCACCTACATTATAGCTATTAACCCCTAATCTGCTGTCCCTAACACTGCCGACCCCTACATTATAGTTATTAACCCCTAATCTGCCGACCGCAAATCGCCGCCACTATAATAAATGTATTAACCCCTAAACCACCGCACTCCCGCCTCGCAAACACTATAATACATTTTATTAACCCCTAATCTGCCCTCCCTAACATCGCCGCCACCTACCTACAATTATTAACCCCTAATCTCCCGCCCCCAACGTCGCCGCTACTATAATAAGATTATTAACCCCTAAACCTAAGTCTAACCCTAACACTAACACCCCCTAACTTAAATATAATTTAAATAAAACGAAATAAATTTACTATAGTTAAATAAATGAATCCTATTTAAAACTAAATACTTACCTGTAAAATAAACCCTAAGATAGCTGCAATATAACTAATAGTTACATTGTAGCTATTTTAGCATTTAGATTTATTTTACAGGCAACTTTTTATTTATTTTAACTAGGTACAATAGTTATTAAATAGTTATTAACTATTTAATAACTACCTAGCTAAAATAAATACAAATTTACCTGTAAAATAAATCCTAACCTAAGTTACAATTACACCTAACACTACACTATCATTAAATTAATTAAATAAATGAATCCTATTTAAAACTAAATACTTACCTGTAAAATAAACCCTAATATAGCTGCAATATAACTAATAGTTACATTGTAGCTATTTTATCATTTATATTTATTTTACAGGCAACTTTGTATTTATTTTAACTAGGTACAATAGCTATTAAATAGTTATTGACTAATTAATAGCTACCTAGTTAAAATAATTACAAAATTACCTGTAAAATAAATCCTAACCTAAGTTACAATTAAACCTAACACTACACTATCATTAAATAAATTAACTACAAGTACCTACAATTATCTACAATTAAATAAACTAAACTAAAGTACAAAAAAAACAAAACACTAAATTACAAAAAAAAACAAACACTAAATTACAAAAAATAAAAAAATATTACAAGAATTTTAAACTAATTATAGCTAATCTAAGCCCCCTAATAAAATAACAAAGCCCCCCAAATTAAAAAAAATGCCCTACCCTATACTAAATTACAAAAGTTAACAGCTCTATTACCTTACCAGCCCTTAAAAGGGCCTTTTACGGGGGCATGCCCCAAAGAAAACAGCTCTTTTGCCTGTAAAAAAAAACACATTACCCCCCCACATTACAACCCACCACCCACATACCGCTACTCTAACCCAAACCCACCTTAAATAAACCTAACACTACCCTCCTGAAGATCTCCCTACCTTGAGTCGTGTTCACCCAGCCGGGCCGAAGTCTTCATCCAATGGGGCAGAAGAGGACATCCAGACCAGCAGAAGTCTTCATCCAAGCGGGGCAAGAAGAGGTCTTCCATCCATCAGAAAAGTACCAAAAAACAAACAAACACTAAATTATCAAAAATAATAAAATATTACAAGAATTTTAAACTAATTACACCTAATCTAAGCCCCCTACTAGCTATTAATATAGCTACAATATAACTAATAGTTACATTGTAGCTATTTTAGGATTTATATTTATTTTACAGGCAACTTTGTATTTATTTTAACTAGGTACAATAGTTATTAAATAGTTAATAACCATTTAATAACTACCTAGCTAAAATAAATACAAATTTACCTGTAAAATAAATCCTAACCTAAGTTACAATTACACCTAACACTACACTATCATTAAATTAATTAAATAAATGAATCCTATATAAAACTAAATACTTACCTGTAAAATAAACCCTAATATAGCTACAATATAACTAATAGTTACATTGTAGCTATTTTAGCATTTATATTTATTTTACAGGCAACTTTGTATTTATTTTAACTAGGTACAATAGCTATTAAATAGTTATTGACTATTTAATAGCTACCTAGTTAAAATAATTACAAAATTACCTGTAAAATAAATCCTAACCTAAGTTACAATTAAACCTAACACTACACTATCATTAAATAAATTAACTACAAGTACCTACAATTAAATACAATTAAATAAACTAAACTAAAGTACAAAAAAACCCCCACTAAATTACAAAAAATAAAAAAAAATTACAAGAATTTTAAACTAATTACACCTAATCTAAGCCGCCTAATAAAATAACAAAGCCCCCCAAAATAAAAAAATGCCCTACCCTATACTAAATTACAAAAGTTAACAGCTCTATTACCTTACCAGCCCTTAAAAGGGCCTTTTGCGGGGCATGCCCCAAAGAAAACAGCTCTTTTGCCTGTAAAAAAAAACACAATACCCCCCCACACATTACAACCCACCACCCACATACCCCTACTCTAACCCAAACCCCCCTTAAATAAACCTAACACTACCCCCCTGAAGATCTCCCTACCTTGAGTTGTGTTCACCCAGCCGGGCCGAAGTCTTCATCCGATGGGGCAGAAGAGGACATGCAGATCGGCAGAAGTCTTCATCCAAGCGGGGCAAGAAGAGGTCTTCCATCCATCAGAAAGGTACCAAAAAACAAACAAACACTAAATTACCAAAAATAATAAAATATTACAATAATTTTAAACTAATTACACCTAATCTAAGCCCCCTACTAGCTATTAATATAGCTACAATATAACTAATAGTTACATTGTAGCTATTTTAGGATTTATATTTATTTTACAGGCAACTTTGTATTTATTTTAACTAGGTACAATAGTTATTAAATAGTTAATAACTATTTAATAACTACCTAGCTAAAATAAATACAAATTTACCTGTAAAATAAATCCTAACCTAAGTTACAATTACACCTAACACTACACTATCATTAAATTAATTAAATAAATGAATCCTATTTAAAACTAAATACTTACCTGTAAAATAAACCCTAATATAGCTACAATATAACTAATAGTTACATTGTAGCTATTTTAGCATTTATATTTATTTTACAGGCAACTTTGTATTTATTTTAACTAGGTAAAATAGCTATTAAATAGATATTTACTGTTTAATAGCTACCTAGTTAAAATAATTACAAAATTACCTGTAAAATAAATCCTAACCTAAGTTACAATTAAACCTAACACTACACTATCATGAAATAAATTAAATAAATTAACTACAAGTACCTACAATTAAATACAATGAAATAAACTAAACTAAAGTACAAAAAAACAAACACTAAATTACAAAAAATAAAAAAATATTACAAGAATTTTAAACTAATTACACCTAATCTAAGCCCCCTAATAAAATAACAAAGCCCCCCAAAATAAAAAAAAAATGCCCTACCCTAAACTAAATTACAAAAGTTAACAGCTCTATTACCTTACCAGCCCTTAAAAGGGCCTTTTGCAGGGGCATGCCCCAAAGAAAACAGCTCTTTTGCCTGTAAAAAAAACCACAATACCCCCCCACATTACAACCCACCACCCACATACCCCTACTCTAACCCAAACCCCCTTTAAATAAACCTAACACTACCCCCCTGAAGATCTCCCTACCTTGTCTTCACCCAGCCGGGCCGAAGTCTTCATCCGATGGGGCAGAAGAGGACATGCAGACCGGCAGAAGTCTTCATCCAAGCGGGGCAAGAAGAGGTCTTCCATCCATCAGAAGTCTTGATCCAGGCGGCATCTTCTATGTTCATCCATCTGGAGCGGAGCGGCAGCATCCTGAATACATCCGACGCGGAGCATCCTCTTTTTTCTTGATCCGACGACTAAATGACTGTACCTTTAAGTGACGTCATCCAAGATGGCGTCCCTTGAATTCCGATTGGCTGATAGGATTCTATCAGCCAATCGGAATTAAGGTAGGAAAATCTGATTGGCTGATTCAATCAGCCAATCAGATTCAAGTTCAATCCGATTGGCTGATTGAACTCGCATTCTATTGGCTGATCGGAACAGATTTTCCTACCTTAATTCCGTTTGGCTGATAGAATCCTATCAGCCAATCGGAATTCAAGGAACGCCATCTTGGATGACGTCACTTAAAGGTACAGTCATTTAGTCGTCGGATCAAGAAAGAAGAGGATGCTCCACGTCGGATGTCTTCAGGATGCTGCCGCTCCGCTCCGGATGGATGAACAGAGAAGATGCCGCCTGGATCAAGACTTCTGATGGATGGAAGACCTCTTCTTGCCCCGCTTGGATGAAGACTTCTGCCGGTCTGGATGTCCTCTTCTGCCCCATCGGATGAAGACTTCGGCCCGGCTGGGTAAAGACAAGGTAGGGAGATCTTCAGGGGGGTAGTGTTAGGTTTATTTAAGGGGGGTTTGGGTTAGATTAGGGGTATGTGGGTGGTGGGTTGTAATGTGGGGGGGGGTATTGTGTTTTTTTTTTGTAGGTACTTGAAGTTAATTTATTTAATTTATTTCATGATAGTGTAGTGTTAGGTTTAATTGTAACTTAGGTTAGGATTTATTTTACAGGTAACTTTGTAATTATTTTAACTAGGTAGCTATTAAACAGTAAATATCTATTTAATTGCTATTGTACCTAGTTAAAATAAATACAAAGTTGCCTGTAAAATAAATATAAATCCTAAAATAGCTACAATGTAACTATTAGTTATATTGTAGCTATATTAGGGTTTATTTTACAGGTAAGTATTTAGTTTTAAATAAGATTCATTTATTTAACTAATTTAATGATAGTGTAGTGTTAGGTGTAATTGTAACTTAGGTTAGGATTTATTTTACAGGTAAATTTGTATTTATTTTAGCTAGGTAGTTATTAAATAGTTATTAACTATTTAATAACTATTGTACCTAGTTAAAATAAATACAAAGTTGCCTGTAAAATAAATATAAATCCTAAAATAGCTACAATGTAACTATTAGTTATATTGTAGCTATATTAATAGCTAGTAGGGGGCTTAGATTAGGTTTAATTAGTTTAAAATTATTGCAATATTTTATTATTTTTGGTAATTTAGTGTTTGTTTGTTTTTTGGTACTTTTCTGATGGATGGAAGATATCTTCTTGCCCCGCTTGGATGAAGACTTCTGCCGGTCTGGATGTCCTCTTCTGCCCCATCGGATGAAGACTTCGGCCCGGCTGGGTAAAGACAAGGTAGGGAGATCTTCAGGGGGGTAGTGTTAGGTTTATTTAAGGGGGGTTTGGGTTAGATTAGGGGTATGTGGGTGGTGGGTTGTAATGTGGGGGGGGGTATTGTGTTTTTTTTTTGTAGGTACTTGAAGTTAATTTATTTAATTTATTTCATGATAGTGTAGTGTTAGGTTTAATTGTAACTTAGGTTAGGATTTATTTTACAGGTAACTTTGTAATTATTTTAACTAGGTAGCTATTAAACAGTAAATATCTATTTAATTGCTATTGTACCTAGTTAAAATAAATACAAAGTTGCCTGTAAAATAAATATAAATCCTAAAATAGCTACAATGTAACTATTAGTTATATTGTAGCTATATTAGGGTTTATTTTACAGGTAAGTATTTAGTTTTAAATAAGATTCATTTATTTAACTAATTTAATGAAAGTGTAGTGTTAGGTGTAATTGTAACTTAGGTTAGGATTTATTTTACAGGTAAATTTGTATTTATTTTAGCTAGGTAGTTATTAAATAGTTATTAACTATTTAATAACTATTGTACCTAGTTAAAATAAATACAAAGTTGCCTGTAAAATAAATATAAATCCTAAAATAGCTACAATGTAACTATTAGTTATATTGTAGCTATATTAATAGCTAGTAGGGGGCTTAGATTAGGTTTAATTAGTTTAAAATTATTGCAATATTTTATTATTTTTGGTAATTTAGTGTTTGTTTGTTTTTTGGTACTTTTCTGATGGATGGAAGATATCTTCTTGCCCCGCTTGGATGAAGACTTCTGCCGGTCTGGATGTCCTCTTCTGCCCCATCGGATGAAGACTTCGGCCCGGCTGGGTGAACACAACTCAAGGTAGGGAGATCTTCAGGGGGTAGTGTTAGGTTTATTTAGCTGTTAACTTTTGTAATTTAGTATAGGGTAGGGCATTTTTTTATTTTGTGGGGGCTTTGTTATTTTATTAGGGGGCTTAGATTAGGTGTAATTAGTTTAAAATTCTTGTAATATTTTTTTTATTTTTTGTAATTTAATGGGGGGTTTTTTGTACTTTAGTTTAGTTTATTTAATTGTATTTAATTGTAGGTACTTGTAGTTAATTTATTTAATGATAGTGTAGTGTTAGGTTTAATTGTAACTTAGGTTAGGATTTATTTTACAAGTAATTTTGTAATTATTTTAACTAGGTAGCTATTAAATAGTCAATATCTATTTAATAGCTATTGTACCTAGTTAAAATAAATACAAAGTTGCCTGTAAAATAAATATAAATGCTAAAATAGCTACAATGTAACTATTAGTTATATTGTAGCTATATTAGGGTTTATTTTACAGGTAAGTATTTAGTTTTATATAGGATTCATTTATTTAATTAATTTAATGATAGTGTAGTGTTAGGTGTAATTGTAACTTAGGTTATGATTTATTTTACAGGTAAATTTGTATTTATTTTAGCTAGGTAGTTATTAAATAGGTATTAACTATTTAATAACTATTGTACCTAGTTAAAATAAATACAAAGTTGCCTGTAAAATAAATATAAATCCTAAAATAGCTACAATGTAACTATTAGTTATATTGTAGCTATATTAATAGCTAGTAGGGGGCTTAGATTAGGTGTAATTAGTTTAAAATTATCGTAATATTTTATTATTTTTGGTAATTTAGTGTTTGTTTGTATTTTGGTACTTGTATGATGGATGGAAGACCTCTTCTTGCCCCGCTTGGATGAAGACTTCTGCCGGTCTGGATGTACTCTTCTGCCCCATCGGATGAAGACTTCGGCCCGGCTGGGTGAACACGACTCAAGGTAGGGAGATCTTCAGGGGGGTAGTGTTAGGTTTATTTAAGGGGGGTTTGGGTTAGAGTAGGGGTATGTGGGTGGTGGGTTGTAATGTGGGGGGGTATTGTGTTTTTTTTTACAGGCAAAAGAGCTGTTTTCTTTGGGGCATGCCCCGCAAAAGGCCCTTTTAAGGGTTGGTAAGGTAATAGAGCTGTTAACTTTTGTAATTTAGTATAGGGTAGGGCATTTTTTTATTTTGGGGGGCTTTGTTATTTTATTAGGGGGCTTAGATTAGGTGTAATTAGTTTAAAATTCTTGTAATATTTTTTTATTTTTTGTAATTTAGTGTTTGTTTGTTTTTGTAATTTAGTGTTTTGTTTTTTTTGTACTTTAGTTTATTTAATTGTAGATAATTGTAGGTACTTGTAGTTAATTTATTTAATGATAGTGTAGTGTTAGGTTTAATTGTAACTTAGGTTAGGATTTATTTTACAGGTAATTTTGTAATTATTTTAACTAGGTAGCTATTAATTAGTCAATAACTATTTAATAGCTATTGTACCTAGTTAAAATAAATACAAAGTTGCCTGTAAAATAAATATAAATGCTAAAATAGCTACAATGTAACTATTAGTTATATTGAAGCTATATTAGGGTTTATTTTACAGGTAAGTATTTAGTTTTAAATAGGATTCATTTATTTAATTAATTTAATGATAGTGTAGTGTTAGGTGTAATTGTAACTTAGGTTAGGATTTATTTTACAGGTAAATTTGTATTTATTTTAGCTAGGTAGTTATTAAATAGTTAATAACTATTTAATAACTATTGTACCTAGTTAAAATAAATACAAAGTTGCCTGTAAAATAAATCTAAATGCTAAAATAGCTACAATGTAACTATTAGTTATATTGCAGCTATCTTAGGGTTTATTTTACAGGTACGTATTTAGTTTTAAATAGGATTCATTTATTTAACTATAGTAAATTTATTTCGTTTTATTTAAATTATATTTAAGTTAGGGGGTGTTAGTGTTAGGGTTAGACTTAGGTTTAGGGGTTAATAATCTTATTATAGTAGCGGCGACGTTGGGGGCGGGAGATTAGGGGTTAATAATTGTAGGTAGGTGGCGGCGTTGTTAGGGAGGGCAGATTAGGGGTTAATAAAATGTATTATAGTGTTTGCGAGGCGGGAGTGCGGCGGTTTAGGGGTTAATACATTTATTATAGTGGCGGCGATTTGCGGTCGGCAGATTAGGGGTTAATACTTGTAGTTAGATTGCGTCGACATTGGGGGGGCAGATTAGGGGTTAATAACTATAATGTAGGGGTCGGCGATGTTAGGGACAGCAGATTAGGGGTTAATAGCTATAATTTAAGTTGCGGTGATATCAGGTCGGCAGATTAGGGGTTAATACTTGTAGTTAGATTGCGGCGATGTTGGGGGGGGGGCAGATTAGGGGTTAATAACTATAATGTAGGGGTCGGCGATGTTAGGGACAGCAGATTAGGGGTTAATAGCTATAATGTAGGTGGCGGTGATATCGGGTCAGCAGATTAGGGGTTAATACTTGTAGTTAGATTGCAGCGACGTTGGGGGGGCAGATTAGGGGTTAATAACTATAATGTAGGGGTCGGCGATGTTAGGGACAGCAGATTAGGGGTTAATAGCTATAATGTAGGTGGCGACGATATTCGGTCGGCAGATTAGGGGTTAATAAAATAATGCAGGTGTCAGCGATAGCGGGGGCGGCAGATTAGGGGTTAATAAGTGTCAGATTAGGGGTGTTTAAATTAAATTAATAATAATAATAATTAGGGGTTAATACTTGTAGTTAGATTGCGGCGACGTTGGGGGGAGCAGATTAGGGGTTAATAACTATAATGTAGGGGTCGGCGATGTTAGGGACAGCAGATTAGGGGTTAATAGCTATAATGTAGGTGGCGACGATATTCGGTCGGCAGATTAGGGGTTAATAAAATAATGCAGGTGTCAGCGATAGCGGGGGCGGCAGATTAGGGGTTAATAAGTGTCAGATTAGGGGTGTTTAAATTAAATTAATAATAATAATAATTAGGGGTTAATATTTGTAGTTAGATTGCGGCGACGTTGGGGGGAGCAGATTAGGGGTTAATAACTATAATGTAGGGGTCGGCGATGTTAGGGACAGCAGATTAGGGGTTAATAGCTATAATGTAGGTGGCGGCGATATTCGGTCGGCAGATTAGGGGTTAATAAAATAATGCAGGTGTCAGCGATAGCGGGGGCGGCAGATTAGGGGTTAATAAGTGTCAGATTAGGGGTGTTTAAATTAAATTAATAATAATAATAATTAGGGGTTAATACTTGTAGTTAGATTGCGGCGACGTTGGGGGGAGCAGATTAGGGGTTAATAACTATAATGTAGGGCTCGGCGATGTTAGGGACAGCAGATTAGGGGTTAATAGCTATAATGTAGGTGGCGACGATATTCGGTCGGCAGATTAGGGGTTAATAAAATAATGCAGGTGTCAGCGATAGCGGGGGCGGCAGATTAGGGGTTAATAAGTGTCAGATTAGGGGTGTTTAAATTAAATTAATAATAATAATAATTAGGGGTTAATACTTGTAGTTAGATTGCGGCGACGTTGGGGGGAGCAGATTAGGGGTTAATAACTATAATGTAGGGGTCGGCGATGTTAGGGACAGCAGATTAGGGGTTAATAGCTATAATGTAGGTGGTGACGATATTCGGTCGGCAGATTAGGGGTTAATAAAATAATGCAGGTGTCAGCGATAGCGGGGGCGGCAGATTAGGGGTTAATAAGTGTCAGATTAGGGGTGTTTAAATTAAATTAATAATAATAATAATTAGGGGTTAATACTTGTAGTTAGATTGCGGCTACGTTGGGGGGAGTAGATTAGATTTTAATAACTATAATGTAGGGGTCGGCGATGTTAGGGACAGCAGATTAGGGGTTAATAGCTATAATGTAGGTGGCGGCGATATTCGGTTGGCAGATTAGGGGTTAATAAAATAATGCAGGTGTCAGCGATAGCGGGGGCGGCAGATTAGGGGTTAATAAGTGTCAGATTAGGGGTGTTTAGAGACTCGGGGTACATGTTAGGGTGTTAGGTGCAGACTTAGGCCTAGATTTAGAGTTTGGCGGTAGCCGTGAAAACCAGCGTTAGAGGCTCCTAACGCTGGTTTTAGGCTACCGCCGGTATTTGGAGTCACTCAAAATAGGGTCTAACGCTCACTTTTCAGCCGCGACTTTTCCATACCGCAGATCCCCTTACGTAAATTGCGTATCCTATCTTTTCAATGGGATTTTTCTAACTCCGGTATTTAGAGTCGTGTCTGAAGTGAGCGTTAGACATCTAACGACAAAACTCCAGCCACAGGAAAAAAGTCAGTAGTTAAGAGCTTTCTGGGCTAACGCCGGTTTCTAAAGCTCTTAACTACTGTACTCTAAAGTACACTAACACCCATAAACTACCTATGTACCCCTAAACCGAGGTCCCCCCACATCGCCGACACTCGAAAAAAAAATTTTTAACCCCTAATCTGCCGACCGCCACCTACGTTATACTTATGTACCCCTAATCTGCTGCCCCTAACACCGCCGACCCCTATATTATATTTATTAACCCCTAATCTGCCCCCCTCAACGTCGCCTACACTTATTAACCCCTAATCTGCCGACCGGACCTGAGCGCTACTATAATAAAGTTATTAACCCCTAATCCGCCTCACTAACCCTATCATAAATAGTATTAACCCCTAATCTGCCCTCCCTAACATCGCCGACACCTAACTTCAATTATTAACCCCTAATCTGCCGACCAAATCTCGCCGCTATTCTAATAAATGTATTAACCCCTAAAGCTAAGTCTAACCCTAATACTAACACCCCCCTAAGTTAAATATAATTTAAATCTAACGAAATTAATTAACTCTTATTAAATAAATTATTCCTCTTTAAAGCTAAATACTTACCTGTAAAATAAACCCTAATATAGCTACAATATAAATTATAATTATATTATAGCTATTTTTGGATTTATATTTATTTTACAGGTAACTTTGTATTTATTTTAACCAGATACAATAGCTATTAAATAGTTAAGAACTATTTAATAGCTAAAATAGTTAAAATAATTACAAATTTACCTGTAAAAGAAATCCTAACCTAAGTTACAAATAAACCTAACACTAGACTATCAATAAATAAATTAAATAAAATACCTACAATTACCTACAATTAACCTAACACTACACTATCAATAAATTAATTAAATACAATTGCTACAAATAAATACAATTAAATAAACTAGCTAAAGTACAAAAAATAAAAAAGAACTGTTACAAAAAATAAAAAAATATTTACAAACATAGGAAAAATATTACAACAATTTTAAACTAATTACACCTACTCTAAGCCCCCTAATAAAATAACAAAGCCCCCCAAAATAAAAAATGCCCTACCCTATTCTAAATTACTAAAGTTCAAAGCTCTTTTACCTTACCAGCCCTGAACAGGGCCCTTTGCGGGGCATGCCCCAAGAAATACAGCTCTTTTGCCTGTAAAAAAAAACATACAATACCCAAGCCCCCCAACATTACAACCCACCACCCACATACCCCTAATCTAACCCAAACCCCCCTTAAATAAACCTAACACTAAGCCCCTGAAGATCATCCTACCTTGTCTTCACCATACCAGGTTCACTGATCGGTCCAGAACAGCTCCTCCGATGTCCTGATCCAAGCCCAAGCGGGGGGCTGAAGAGGTCCATGATCCGGCTGAAGTCTTCATCCAAGCGGGGCAGAAGAGGTCTTCCATCCGATTGAAGTCTTCTTACAAGCGGCATCCATCCGGAGCGAAACGGCAGCATCCTGAAGACCTCCACCGCGGAACATCCATCCTGGCCGACGACTGAACGACGAATGACGGTTCCTTTAAATGACGTCATCCAAGATGGCGTCCCTCGAATTCCGATTGGCTGATAGGATTCTATCAGCCAATCGGAATTAAGGTAGGAATATTCTGATTGGCTGATGGACTCAGCCAATCAGAATCAAGTTTAATCCGATTGGCTGATCCAATCAGCCAATCAGATTGAGCTTGCATTCTATTGAAGACTTCAGCCGGATCATGGACCTCTTCAGCCCCCCGCTTGGGCTTGGATCAGGACATCGGAGGAGCTCTTCTGGACCGATCGGTGAACCTGGTATGGTGAAGACAAGGTAGGATGATCTTCAGGGGCTTAGTGTTAGGTTTATTTAAGGGGGGTTTGGGTTAGATTAGGGGTATGTGGGTGGTGGGTTGTAATGTTGGGGGGCTTGGGTATTGTATGTTTTTTTTTACAGGCAAAAGAGCTGTATTTCTTGGGGCATGCCCCGCAAAGGGCCCTGTTCAGGGCTGGTACGGTAAAAGAGCTTTGAACTTTAGTAATTTAGAATAGGGTAGGGCATTTTTTTATTTTGGGGGGCTTTGTTATTTTATTAGGGGGCTTAGAGTAGGTGTAATTAGTTTAAAATTGTTGTAATATTTTTCTTATGTTTGTAAATATTTTTTTATTTTTTGTAACTTAGTTCTTTTTTATTTTTTGTACTTTAGCTAGTTTATTTAATTGTATTTATTTGTAGCAATTGTATTTAATTAATTTATTGATAGTGTAGTGTTAGGTTAATTGTAGGTAATTGTAGGTAGTTTATTTAATTAATTTATTGATAGTCTAGTGTTAGGTTTATTTGTAACTTAGGTTAGGATTTCTTTTACAGGTAAATTTGTAATTATTTTAACTATTTTAGCTATTAAATAGTTCTTAACTATTTAATAGCTATTGTACCTGGTTAAAATAAATACAAAGTTACCTGTAAAATAAATATAAATCCTAAAATAGCTATAATATAATTATAATTTATATTGTAGCTATATTAGGATTTATTTTACAGGTAAGTATTTAGCTTTAAATAGGAATAATTTATTTAATAAGAGTTAATTAATTTCGTTAGATTTAAATTATATTTAACTTAGGGGGGTGTTAGTGTTAGGGTTAGACTTAGCTTTAGGGGTTAATACATTTATTAGAATAGCGGTGAGCTCCAGTCGGCAGATTAGGGGTTAATGTTTGAAGTTAGGTGTCGGCGATGTTAGGGAGGGCAGATTAGGGGTTAATACTATTTATGATAGGGTTAGTGAGGCGGATTAGGGGTTAATAACTTTATTATAGTAGCGCTCAGGTCCGGTCGGCAGATTAGGGGTTAATAAGTGTAGGCAGGTGGAGGTGACGTTGTGGGGGGCAGATTAGGGGTTAATAAATATAATATAGGGGTCGGCGATGTTAGGGCAGCAGATTAGGGGTACATAGGGATAATGTAAGTAGCGGCGGTTTATGGAGCTGCAGATTAGGGGTTAATAATAATATGCAGGGGTCAGCGATAGCGGGGGCAGCAGAATAGGGGTTAATAAGTGTAAGGTTAGGGGTGTTTAGACTCGGGGTACATGTTAGAGTGTTAAGTGCAGACGTAGGAAGGGTTAACGCCTAGCAAACAATGGGGCTGCGTTAAGAGCTGAACGCTGCTTTTTTGCAGGTGTTAGGTTTTTTTTCAGCTCAAACAGCCCCATTGTTTCCTATGGGGGAATCGTGCACGAGCACGTTTTTGAGGCTGGCCGCGTCCGTAAGCAACTCTGGTATCGAGAGTTGAAGCTGCGTTAAAAATGCTCTACGCTCCTTTTTTGGAGCCTAACGCAGCCTTTCTGTAGACTCTCAATACCAGAGTTATTTTTATGGTGCGGCCAGAAAAAAGCCGGCGTTAGTTTTTCGAGTCGTTACCGACAAAACTCCAAATCTAGCGGTTAGTGTTTCCCCATGGGAAACAATGGGGCTGCGGTGTTAGGTTTTTTTTCAGCCGAAACTGCCCCATTGTTTCCTATGGGGAATGCCGAATTTTACCGAGCTAATTCGGATTTATTCGGAGATACGGCAGCTATTTCAGATTCATTCGGTAGATTCGGAAGTATTTTAATTCAGAAATCCGAATCGATCCGAATCTCCGAATTTACCGAATTTTCCGAATTTCCGAATAAATCCGAAACGAACCGCACATGTCTAATATATATATATATCAATAATCAGCCTTGTGCAAACAAAATCTATATACAATCTCCTGTATATCTAACTGACTCTCCAAGAACAGACAATACTTTTTTCATAATAATCAATCACACATTTATTAAAGAAAGATAAATAACAAGATTACTTATTATTGCTTACAAGGTTAAAACAAGGTTAAAACAGAGAAAAATAATTTAACAAAGAAATAGTAAATTAGGTCATGGAGTATAACCTGATGTTTTCCCTTCTAGAGAGGCACTCTGAATATTGCTACCTCTCATACATCTTAAATACCCTTTAAAATTGCTGACAATATACTTTTGGCCATGCTCCAAATAAGGTAGTCTGAACTATTGTAATGGAAGATAAACAAGGGGCGCCAACATAGTGTGAATCGTTCAAACAACAAATATAAAAGTGATGTGCAAAAAACTACTCACAAGGAAAGTGGCACCTTAAATGAATAAGGTGCGATAAAGCAGGCTGACATTCAAATTCCAGCAGTCAGTACACTGGAGGTCTCACCCAGAGGACCTGTGGAATCCAGATAGGCGTCTAGAAAGTAGCACCCACGTTTTTTAGGGCCAATGGCCGGACCAGGTGAGCTGCAAGCTGATAGGTGTTCTCCTGCTGCACTCACGCCACTGAGACTTTTCTCCAAAACTGACAGTGTCAGTGTATGAAAGGTTCCGTGGTAAAAGTCCTGTTTCAAAAACAAGTGGATCGTGGAAAGAAGCAAAAATACCGGGTCGTGGTATAAAACAAACAGTATTTATTTTGCAACGCGTTTCTCAGTCTATTCCAGACCGTTTCATCAGGCATAATCATAGTTAACAATAGAGATCTATTTAAACCCACAGTGACCCGGAATTGAAACAAAAGGTCAACTCTATTAACAATGTTGCAATTGCAAAAACATTTAACTTTTGATACATTGTATAAATTGGTTTGAACAATTGTGACCACACAGATAACAGTTAAATAAAAAGTATATAAAAAATCCTATTCGCAATTACCAAATATATCTGGAAAAAAAAAATATCTCATAGTAAACTGGACATATATTAACATGTGTGTATATGTATATCTCATCTCCTGGTTGGATTCGAACCCAGGACCTAATGTGTGCTAGGCAATGGAAAAATCAAAAGGCTACCTTTATGTCTTGTTTAAATGTCTTGCAAAAAGGATTAGTATTGATACAAAATATATAAATTGATCTACATGTCTCACAATGTCTAGAAGATAATCTTATTTGATCTTTTTAATAAATGACTCTAATTTTTAAAACCAAACTAAAAAGAATTTTCTTATAAATATAAAACTAAAAAAGAAATGTTCGTGACAAATGCTTACTATAAATAAGTGACATATAAAAATTATAAAAAATGATAAAAAATATATGTGTATATATATATATATTTTATGGCTCCACTGGACTCGAACTTGGGATCTTCTGTATGTTAAGTGAGTACGAAATTGATAAGGCTATCTTGAAGGCCTATTTTTATGTTATATATTGGAGCAGAAATATGTTAGGAATTATGTTATTAATAATATGTATATATATATTTGGGACTACACTGGACTCTAACTTGGGACCTTCTGTATGTTAGGCAAACATGAAATTGGTAAAGCTATCTTGAAAGTTTATGTTATATATTGGGGCAAAAATATATTTAGGAATTATGTTATTAATTGTTTCCAATCATATACAACAACCAAATAAACTAAAAAGTGTATCCAGAATGTATATAAACAATTGTAGGTGTATGTATTGATGTATAATCAAACATTCAAAAAGATGAAATGTGCAAAATAGTGTATCGTAAAAAATAATATAAATCAGGTATGTAAAATATAATATAATATGAAACTATATAGGTGCTTGGACTATTAGGTTTAGAACCGGATAGACAAGTGCATACATATACACAACTATGTGGACATGCTCGTCATGGGCATATACACATAAATATAAGTGTATGGAAACATAACATATTCTATATGTGTCTAAATTGCATTAATGCAATATATTATTGAAGACTGACAAAGAAGAGAAAAAGAAATAAGAGAGATATAATGTAGTGGTATCGACGTATGGTAGTGTTTGTTAATGTATATCAAAAAATATAAGAAAATATAATGTACTAGACCCTAAAAGCTAAATCTCATGTTAGATACAAATGTAACCTGTATCAAAGTGATAATTTATGTGAAGGCTGCCAAATCTACATTGGCATTTAAGCTTAATGGATACAAGGTTTTGAGTTTGTGTATCCAATATGTTTCTAATTGCCTGAGTTTAATCAGACGATCATAATCTGTGGAAGGTGGTACATGATCAATAGGGATAATTTTATAGATATCTGAACTCCCGTCGTGTATCGTTTCACAATGGTTGGGGACACTATGGTTGGTTTTAGTTTTTTTACAATTTTTACAATTTCGATGATGTTCACCCCAACGGGTACGGAGATTTCTAATAGTGTGCCCTACATACTGGACGCCACAAATACAATTAAGGAAATACACTATATATTTAGATTCGCAATTGAGACGATGTGTGATTTGATAAGTTAAACCAGTAATATTGGATTTAAAAGATTTTTGTGAAATTGTAAATTTGCACATGTTGCAACCTCTTTTGCCACATTTAAATGATCCATGGGAAGCTAAAAAGTTTAAAGTTTTGGTTTGTTTATTGGACCGAAATTGGCAATGTTTTACTCTTTTACTGGGGGCTAATTGATTCCTTAAAGTGGGAGCTCGTCTATATACAATTTTGAGTTTTTCACCGACTATATCTTTAAGGAAAGGATCAATTTGGATAATGTTCCAATGTTTATGTAGTATGTTTCGAATTTTGTAGTGGTTGTTATTGTATTGTGTAATGAAAAGTGGTTTACAAACAACGTTGTTTGTGGATTTCTTTTTGGTTTGATTGTTGGTGCTATTTTGGACTTTTTCAAAGATTAATTCTCTATCTAGATTGCATGCTTTATTAAGACATTGATTTAGTAGATCTATAGGATAACCTTTGTCTACAAAGCGTTGGTAAAGAACCTTGCTTTGAATGTCAAAAGATTCTAAATTGGAGCAATTCCTGCATATTCTCTTAAATTGGCTGTATGGGATGTTTCTTTTCCACCCTATATGGTGGTTACTAGAGAAGTCTAGATAGCTGTTGCTATCGACTTTTTTGAAAAAGGTTTGAGAAATTATGTTACCTTGATTATCCCAACTTAGTAATAGATTCAAGAATTCTATTGAAGATTTTTGTATATTAGCTGTGAAGGTTAAACCCATCTGATTCTGATTAAAGGGTTCTATTAGTGTGTTAGCTAGCTCGTGGTTTCCTCTTAAAATAAAAATCAGGTCATCTATATAGCGGCCATAGTATACCAGGTTCGCCCAAAAGCTTGAGGAATAAATATATCGGTCTTCAAAGATTCCCATAAACAAATTTGCAAAGCTCGGGGCGAACCTGGTACCCATGGCCGTCCCCTTGACCTGTAGAAAAAATCTATCTTGAAAAATAAAATAATTGTGCTTGAGGATGTATTCTATTCCTTCCAATATAAATTCTTTTTGGATGTCTGGCATATATAGGTCCTTTTCCAAAAAGATGGAAACTGCATTAATACCCATGTTATGGCAAATGTTAGAATAAAGGGAGCCAACATCACAAGTGATCCAAATTAGATCATCGTTAGTAGAAATGTTTTTAAGTTGATATAGTAAATGTGTGCTATCTCTGATATAGGAGGGTAAAGTAACAACATATTTTTGTAAAAATTGATCTAAATAAAAAGATAAATTGTATGTGAGGTTACCAATGCCTGCTATAATGGGGCGTCCAGGTGGATTAACTTGATCTTTGTGGATTTTGGGCAGGTGGTAATAGTGTGCCACACTAGGATTTGTGACTTTGAGAAATTCTTTCTCTTCTTTATTTAGAATACCTGTGGATATGCCCTTTTGTATTAGTGTACTGTACCCTTTTAGGAAAATACTTGTTGGATTGAAAGAGATTTCCCTATAGTATTCAGTGTCTGTTAAAATTCTATTGGCCTCTTTGAGATAATCTCCTAGATCTTGTAGGACAAAACCACCGCCCTTATCTGCATCCTTAATTATCAGATTTTTATTGTTGGCTAGCATACGTAAAGCTGTTTGTTCGCTTTTTTTTGTAAATGGTACTGTTTTTTGTGATCTTTTGAAAGTTTTTCAAGATCCTCAATGACTGATCTTTGATATAATTCTATATAGTGGTTTGTTGAAAAAGATGGTGTAAATTGGGATTTTACCTTAATATCTGTATGAATATAATCATCAAATAAATGGGTAGTTAAGCTTTCTGTTTCTGCAAATATGACCTTCATATTCTTATTAGGGGTCATATTATTGACTAGTATAGTCTGTATTTTCAGGTTGTATATATTTTTGTTGTTTTAGTTTCTTTTGTGCAAAGAATTTCTGCAAGGATAGTTTCCTTGTAAATTTATTAACATCCACAAATAGATTATATAAGTTGTGAGGATTGGGTGGGCAGTATGAAAGGCCTTTGTGGAGTACTCTTTTCTCATTAGTTGTTAGAATGTGCGATGATAAATTGAATATACCTTGTTCTAATTTGGATAATTTTTCTTTTTTGGCTGATAAACCCCTTCCTCTAGACCCTCTTGGTCTGAAGTGTACGGTCTTTTTCGTTGTTTTTCTTCACTTAGGTTGCTGTTTGGAAAGGGATGTCTGTTGTGATTTTGGCCATTCTCTAAAAAAGAAGAGGAATGTTCATATGAGGTGCCTGGTGTGTTTTCTTCATCTGGCAAAGATGCTAAAATATTGAATCTATTTGTGTGTTCTAATGGACTGTTTGGTTTGAGTATATGCCCATGGGGTCTCTCCAGAAGTGTTCTATTAGGTTGTTGTGTATGATAATTTGTTGTAACCTGATTGTGAGAAGTAGGATGATTGGAATGAGGCCTGAAGCCATGCTGGGGTGAAAAATGTTGTTATGTGTTAGAATGGTTATCACGAAATTGACTCTGATATGTCCCTTGTGGATATTGTTGGGAATGTCTATTTGTGTTGGAGTAATGAGTTCTAGGTCCATAGTTATTACGGGGGTTTGGGGAATTGAATCTGTAATTCTCATTGTAGTGCGGTCTATAATTAGCATTGTAATTGTTATGTGTATTCCTGTAGGTTCTGTTTTGTTCTCTTCTATAGTTTCTATTCTGAACAGTCGTCCAATTTTCACCCTCTGTTTTGTGTGATGTATAGGAGTTTTTTTGTCCCTTGTTTTCTTCATTTGGATTATTAGAAAGTGAGTTTTTCTTTTTCAACTCTATTGAAAGTGTAAACTTGGTTATTATTATAATCTATTTGGTCCCTCTGTAATTTTTTGCTTTTACTCTGGACGATGTCATCTTGATATTTATCAGTGCGGTCAGTAATTTCTTTAAGAATTTTTTGATATTCAGGGTTATTAACATGTGATAATAGATCTTTTTGTATCTTTTCAATATTCTGACTGCATTTGTCAGTTAATTTTTGTCTATGTTCGATCAAAATTTTGATTAAACTAAAAGAACAATCATCCAAGGCTTTATACCAACTGTCTAATAAATCTTTGTCTTCCTTAAAAGAACAATGTTTCAAAATTCGTAAACCCCTAGGGATTTGTTTGATTTCTATATATTTTTCTAGAGTTTTTAAATCCCACCAATGGCGGTGTTCTTTCATAAGTTCCTCTTCTAACAGATGGAACAAATCTTTCATAGATTTCAAAATACTGGGGTCAGAGTAAGTTTCTAGAGTGACAGTGTTACCTTGCAAAATATAATTAGACCGTTTTTTGTTTCTGTCATCCTTAGATTGCATATTGGGATTGAAAGGTAATTGCTAGGTGTGTTAAATCAATGGGTTAATAAAAAAACTATGAGTTGATGAAGAAAATTAAATTGCTAAATCCTAAAAATAGATGCTATATAGGTAATCACAATATATAGAAACTGAAATGGATATCAATAAAATATATGAACCTAGTAAAAAATGTTATTAAAATATTAAAATAAGCAAGCAATCCTCTGATATCACCAAAATCTAAATAATATAAAAAGAAATTCCTGAGGAGGAAAAAACTTAAGAGGATGCGCTTGGAACACAGGTTATCAAAGTAGGACCTAACACTTTATGATTGTACCCGTTTGTACCCGTATGCATAAATAAAAAATATAAACAGCACAGTGTTTGGTATGTGTGAAAAATTAATAATAATGACAAAAATAAATTGTGTGTAAAACAAGTGCTCAGGACAATTTGTGTATAATATTAGTGATACATTGAAATAATCAGATATCACAGATAAACAATGATATTTGTGGCGATGAGTAAAATATATAAAAAGTACTTATCAATGTCCCAAAAATTGCTGTGATGTAAAAAATAAGTGTCCAATCCTAATATGTGAACGGTGATGTGTAGCACCCACGTTTTTTAGGGCCAATGGCCGGACCAGGTGAGCTGCAAGCGGATAGGTGTTCTCCTGCTGCACTCACGCCACTGAGACTTTTCTCCAATTTTTGGGACATTGATAAGTACTTTTTATATATTTTACTCATCGCCACAAATATCATTGTTTATCTGTGATATCTGATTATTTCAATGTATCACTAATATTATACACAAATTGTTCTGAGCACTTGTTTTACACACAATTTATTTTCGTCATTATTATTAATTTTTTACACATACCAAACACTGTGCTGTTTATATTTTTTATTTATGCATACGGGTACAAACCCAATCATAAAGTGTTAGGGCCTACTTTGATAACCTGTGTTTCAAGCGCATCCTCTTAAGTTTTTTCCTCCTCAGGAATTTCTTTTTATATTATTTAGATTTTGGTGATATCAGAGGATTGCTTGCTTATTTTAATATTTTAATAACATTTTTTACTAGGTGCATATATTTTATTGATATCCATTTCAGTTTCTATATATTGTGATTACCTATATAGCATCTATTTTTAGGATTTAGCAATTTAATTTTCTTCATCAACTCATAGTTTTTTATTAACCCATTGATTTAACACACCTAGCAATTACCTTTCAATCCCAATATGCAATCTAGGGATGACAGAAACAAAAAACGGTCTAATTATATTTTGCAAGGTAACACTGTCACTCTAGAAACTTACTCTGACCCCAGTATTTTGAAATCTATGAAAGATTTGTTCCATCTGTTAGAAGAGGAACTTATGAAAGAACACCGCCATTGGTGGGATTTAAAAACTCTAGAAAAATATATAGAAATCAAACAAATCCCTAGGGGTTTACGAATTTTGAAACATTGTTCTTTTAAGGAAGACAAAGATTTATTAGACAGTTGGTATAAAGCTTTGGATGATTGTTCTTTTAGTTTAATCAAAATTTTGATTGAACATAGACAAAAATTAACTGACGAATGCAGTCAGAATATTGAAAAGATACAAAAAGATCTATTATCACATGTTAATAACCCTGAATATCAAAAAAATTCTTAAAGAAATTACTGACCGCACTGATAAATATCAAGATGACATTGTCCAGAGTAAAAGCAAAAAATTACAGAAGGACCAAATAGATTATAATAATAACCAAGTTTACACTTTCAATAGAGTTGAAAAAGAAAAACTCACACTTTCTAATAATCCAAATGAAGAAAACAAGGGACAAAAAAACTCCTATACATCACACAAAACAGAGGGTGAAAATTGGACGACTGTTCAGAATAGAAACTATAGAAGAGAACAAAACAGAACCTACAGGAATACACATAACAATTACAATGCTAATTATAGACCGCACTACAATGAGAATTACAGATTCAATTCCCCAAACCCCCGTAATAACTATGGACCTAGAACTCATTACTCCAACACAAATAGACATTCCCAACAATATCCACAAGGGACATATCAGAGTCAATTTCGTGATAACCATTCTAACACATATCAACAACATTTTTCACCCCAGCATGGCTTCAGGCCTCATTCCAATCATCCTACTTCTCACAATACAACAAATTATCATACACAACAACCTAATAGAACACTTCTGGAGAGACCCCATGGGCATATACTCAAACCAAACAGTCCATTAGAACACACAAATAGATTCAATATTTTAGCATCTTTGCCAGATGAAGAAAACACACCAGGCACCTCATATGAACATTCCTCTTCTTTTTTAGAGAATGGCCAAAATCACAACAGACATCCCTTTCCAAACAGCAACCTAAGTGTAGAAAAACAACGAAAAAGACCGTACACTTCAGACCAAGAGGGTCTAGAGGAAGGGGTTTATCAGCCAAAAAAGAAAAATTATCCAAATTAGAACAAGGTATATTCAATTTATCATCGCACATTCTAACAACTAATGAGAAAAGAGTACTCCACAAAGGCCTTTCATACTGCCCACCCAATCCTCACAACTTATATCATCTATTTGTGGATGTTAATAAATTTACAAGGAAACTATCCTTGCAGAAATTCTTTGCACAAAAGAAACTAAAACAACAAAAATATATACAACCTGAAAATACACAGACTATACTAGTCAATAATATGACCCCTAATAAGAATATGAAGGTCATATTTGCAGAAACAGAAAGCTTAACTACCCATTTATTTGATGATTATATTCATACAGATATTAAGGTAAAATCCCAATTTACACCATCTTTTTCAACAAACCACTATATAGAATTATATCAAAGATCAGTCATTGAGGATCTTGAAAAACTTTCAAAAGATCACAAAAAACAGTACCATTTACACAAAAGCGAACAAACAGCTTTACGTATGCTAGCCAACAATAAAAATCTGATAATCAAGGATGCAGATAAGGGCGGTGGTATTGTCCTACAAGATCTAGGAGATTATCTCAAAGAGGCCAATAGAATTTTAACAGACACTGAATACTATAGGGAAATCTCTTTCAATCCAACAAGTATTTTCCTAAAAGGGTACAGTACACTAATACAAAAGGGCCTATCCACAGGTATTCTAAATAAAGAAGAGAAAGAATTTCTCAAAGTCACAAATCCTAGTGTGGCACACTATTACCACCTGCCCAAAATCCACAAAGATCAAGTTAATCCACCTGGACGCCCCATTATAGCAGGCATTGGTAACCTCACATATAATTTATCTTTTTATTTAGATCAATTTTTACAAAAATATGTTGTTACTTTACCCTCCTATATCAGAGATAGCACACATTTACTATATCAACTTAAAAACATTTCTACTAACGATGATCTAATTTGGATCACTTGTGATGTTGGCTCCCTTTATTCTAACATTTGCCATAACATAGGTATTAATGCAGTTTCCATCTTTTTGGAAAAGGACCTATATATGCCAGACATCCAAAAAGAATTTATATTGGAAGGAATAGAATACATCCTCAAGCACAATTATTTTATTTTTCAAGATAGATTTTTTCTACAGGTCAAGGGGATGGCCATGGGTACCAGGTTCGCCCTGAGCTTTGCAAATTTGTTTATGGGAATCTTTGAAGACCGATATATTTATTCCTCAAGCTTTTGGGCGAACCTGGTATACTATGGCCGCTATATAGATGACCTGATTTTTATTTTAAGAGGGAACCATGAGCTAGCTAACACACTAATAGAACACTTAAATCAGAATCAGATGGGTTTAACCTTCACAGCTAATATACAAAAATCTTCAATAGAATTCTTGGATCTATTACTAAGTTGGGATAATCAAGGTAACATAATTTCTCAAACCTTTTTCAAAAAAGTCGATAGCAACAGCTATCTAGACTTCTCTAGTAACCACCATATAGGGTGGAAAAGAAACATCCCATACAGCCAATTTAAGAGAATATGCAGGAATTGCTCCAATTTAGAATCTTTTGACATTCAAAGCAAGGTTCTTTACCAACGCTTTGTAGACAAAGGTTATCCTATAGATCTACTAAATCAATGTCTTAAAAAAGCACGCAATCTAGATAGAGAATTAATATTTGAAAAAGTCCAAAATAGCACCAACAATCAAACCAAAAAGAAATCCACAAAGAACGTTGTTTGTAAACCACTTTTCATTACACAATACAATAACAACCACTACAACATTCGAAACATACTACATAAACATTGGAACATTATCCAAAAGGATCCTTTCCTTAAAGATATAGTTGGTGAAAACCCCAAAATTGTATATAGACGAGCTCCCACTTTAAGGAATCAATTAGCCCCCAGTAAAAGAGTAAAACATTGCCAATTTCGGTCCAATAAACAAACCAAAACTTTAAACTTTTTAGCTTCCCATGGATCATTTAAATGTGGCAAAAGAGGTTGCAACATGTGCAAATTTACAATTTCACAAAAATCTTTTAAATCCAATATTACTGGTTTAACTTATCAAATCACACATCGTCTCAATTGCGAATCTAAATATATAGTGTATCTCCTTAATTGTATTTGTGATGTCCAGTATGTAGGGCGCACTATTAGAAATCTCCGTACCCGTTGGGGTGAACATCATCGAAATTGTAAAAATTGTAAAAAAACTAAAACCAACCATAGTGTCCCCAACCATTGTGAAACGATACACGACGGGAGTTCAGATATCTATAAAATTATCCCTATTGATCATGTACCACCTTCCACAGATTATGATCGCCTGATTAAACTCAGGCAATTAGAAACATATTGGATACACAAACTCAAAACCTTGTATCCATTAGGCTTAAATGCCAATGTAGATTTGGCAGCCTTCACATAAATTATCACTTTTATACAGGTTACATTTGTATCTAACATGAGATTTAGCTTTTAGGGTCTAGTACATTATATTTACTTATATTTTTTGATATACATTAACAAACACTACCATACGTCGATACCACTACATTATATCTCTCTTATTTCTTTTTCTCTTCTTTGTCAGTCTTCAATAATATATTGCATTAATGCAATTTAGACACATATAGAATATGTTATGTTCCATACACTTATATTTATGGGTATATGCCCATGACGAGCATGTCCACATAGTTGTGTATATGTATGCACTTGTCTATCCGGTTCTAAACCTAATAGTCCAAGCACCTATATAGTTTCATATTATATTATATTTTACATACCTGATTTATATTATTTTTTACGATACACTATTTTGCACATTTCATCTTTTTGAATGTTTGATTATTCATCAATACATACACCTACAATTGTTTATATACATTCTGGATACACTTTTTAGTCTATTTGGTTGTTGTATATGATTGGAAACAATTAATAACATAATTCCTAAATATATTTTTGCCCCAATATATAACATAAACTTTCAAGATAGCTTTACCAATTTCATGTTCGCCTAACATACAGAAGATCCCAAGTTCGAGTCCAGGGGAGTCCCAAATATATATATACATATAATTAATAACATAATTCCTAACATATTTCTGCTCCAATATATAACATCAAAATAGGCCTTCAAGATAGCCTTATCAATTTCATGCTCGCTTAACATACAGAAGGTCCCAAGTTCAAGTCCAGTGGAGCCATAAAATAAAATATATATATATATATATATATATACACATATATTTTTTATCATTTTTTATAATTTTTATATGTCACTTATTTATAGTAAGCATTTGTCACGAACATTTCTTTTTTAGTTTTATATTTATAAGAAAATTCCTTTTAGTTTGGTTTTAAAAATTAGAGTCATTTATTAAAAAGACCAAATAAGATTATCTTCTAGACATTGCGAGACATGTAGATCAATTTATATATTTTGTATCAATACTAATCCTTTTTGCAAGAAATTTAAACAAGACATAAAGGTAGCCTTTTGATTTTTCCATTGCCTAGCACACATTAGGTCCTGGGTTTGAATCCAACCAGGAGATGAGATATACATATACACACATGTTAATATATGTCCAGTTTACTATGAGATATTTTTTTTTCCAGATATATTTGGTAATTGCGAATAGGATTTTTTATATACTTTTTATTTAACTGTTATCTGTGTGGTCACAATTGTTCAAACCAATTTATACAATGTATCAAAAGTTAAATGTTTTTGCAATTGCAACATTGTTAATAAAGTTGACCTTTTGTTTCAATTCCGGGTCACTGTGGGTTTAAATAGATCTCTATTGTTAACTATGATTATGCCTGATGAAACGGTCTGGAATAGACTGAGAAACGCGTTGCAAAATAAATACTGTTTGTTTTATACCACGACCCGGTATTTTTGCTTCTTTCCACGATCCACTTGTTTTTGAAACAGGACTTTTACCACGGAACCTTTAATACAATAACACTGTCAGTTTTGGAGAAAAGTCTCAGTGGCGTGAGTGCAGCAGGAGAACACCTATCAGCTTGCAGCTCACCTGGTCCGGCCATCGGCCCTAAAAAACGTGGGTGCTACTTTCTAGACGCCTATCTGGATTCCACAGGTCCTCTGGGTGAGACCTCCAGCGTACTGACTGCTGGAATTTGAATGTCAGCCTGCTTTATCGCACCTTATTCATTTAAGGTGCCACTTTCCTTGTGAGTAGTTTTTTGCACATCACTTTTATATTTGTTGTTTGAACGATTCACACAATGTTGGCGCCCCTTGTTTATCTTCCATTCTAGACACCCTGACCCTTCGCACCGCGGGACACAAGAGGAGCACGCCAAACACCTGAACACATCACCGTTCACATATTAGGATTGGACACTTATTTTTTACATCACAGCAATTTTTGGGACATTGATAAGTACTTTTTATATATTTTACTCATCGCCACAAATATAATTGTTTATCTGGGATATCTGATTATTTCAATGTATCACTAATATTATACACAAATTGTCCTGAGCACTTGTTTTACACACAATTTATTTTCATCATTATTATTAATTTTTCATACATACCAAACACTGTGCTGTTTATATTTTTTATTTATGCATACGGGTACAAACCCAATCATAAAGTGTTAGGTCCTACTTTGATAACCTGTGTTCCAAGCGCATCCTCTTAAGTTTTTTCCTCCTCAGGAATTTCTTTTTATATTGAACTATTGTAAGGCTTTGCAACTCTCATCATTCCCTTCTATCCATATATGATCTTAACCCTTAGTATGCCTAAATGACCATCTCAGCATTACATCATGCCTGATGCTAAAATAGTCAGAAGGACATACTAACCTCTATATAACCACAGTGGTACCATTTTATACATATTAAAATCTTACAGTCCACCCCTTTGCTAAGCCTTATAGTGTAACATAAAGGTTTAGCACATTGCAATTGTTTGTATACTATTCTTTTCATTAACTTAATCTGTGCTCTCATTTTACATACAAAAATCAACATAATTAAAACAATAATAAATTGAATAACAATGATCATTTTAAAGGGAACCACAACACCTGCTTGAAATATTTTAAACCAACTTTTTCTAATTATGCAAAATATATTGACTTTAATTCTGTATGCAGTTTTCATCTTACTGCATTCTTTTGTAGGTAAAAGCTTTATCATTTAAACATTGTTCTGCAGCCTTGTACTTGCAAAGTAAGCTGCCATATTGGAACGCACGTTCTTCCACAACAGTGGGTCACGTGATGCACACGGCACCTATTTCTAAAGGAAGCAGATTGAGCCCTGCAGTGTCTTAGAAGAACGCTTCAGGCAGACAGGCACTGTTATGTTTATAAATAGCACACGCAGGGAAGGAAGGGGGAGGAGAAGAATGCACAGGGGGAGGAGAGGAATGCACAGAGGGAAGAAAGTCTCCGGAGTAAGTATGTAGATGAATGCAAATGTCTCCTTACAATCTTATATGCAGAGTGTTTGCTTTCTTTCCTCCCTCTCCTCCCCCTCACAATTTCTTCCCTGCTCGTGCTATTTTTAAACATAACAGTGCCTGTCTGCCTGAAGCCGTTCTTCTTAGACACTGCAGATCTTAATCTGCTTCCTAAACTTTAGCAATAGAAGGTGCCGTGTGCATCACGTGACTCACTGTTGTGGAACCAATTTTGCAATATGGCAGCTTACTTTGCAGGTACAAGGCTGAAGAGCAACGTTTAAATGATAAAGCTTTTATCTACAACAGAATGCAGTAAGATGAAAATACTGCATACAGAATAGTTTGTTAGTTTATTTTGCACAATTAAAAAAAGTTAGTTTAAAACATGTCAAGCAGGTGTTGTGGTTCCCTTTAAAGGTAATCCTCAAAACTGGATACTGAGTAACATTATATATTGAATTCCACAAACTTTCACGAGTCAAGTCCTCAATTGCAAATGTAACTCCTTGAGTAGTCTGTTTAATTTGCAATACATTTTCTGGAGTTCTTTTCATCAATTCTTTAATATCTAATGATAAAGATGGAATGGGCAAAACAAATGTAGGTACAGATCCTTTAATTTCTAATTGTTGTAATATTGTTGTAAACTGGAACAGGTACAACAGTATGTCCATTAATTCTCATAACCTGTTCTACTACAATACAAAAATTAGGTGAAGTATAGAAACATTCTTTTGATCCATAAAAAAAATCAATTCCTTTAGAAACAAAACAATATTTTCCATCACCAATGTATGCAATTTTTGTCATGTTGGCATTCCATTTTAAAAGTTTTACTGTACAAGTGAAAAATGATTCTAAGCTCGTATTACTTTTATAATTACTGTTACCTAAAGTTTGACTACATCCAGGATCATCTGTTGTTATCACGTTACATCTACAAATATAGTTTTCTTTTTGATGTGTACAACACGGAGTATGCCACTTTCCAGAAAATAACTTAACCATAATTTGTGGTGGATTATTAAAAATATTTTGTTTCTAAATAACCTAAAGAATGAATTCTAACTAAATCTTTATAAATTTCAGATCTATTTACAATTGGTAGGGAAATGGTTAAAGTAATTAAATTATTTGATTCATTACAGTTTATATTATGTAATGCTATTTTGTTAAATCCCTAATTGTACACAAATTTATACTCATATTAACCTTATACCAATTAAGGATTTGTTCATCTGATGAAATCAAATAATTTACCTTGCTCAATGTCTCTTATTACATCTGTTAATTTACTTAGTAAAAAAATTTCCATTGCTATTGCTCTTACTATATTATTTTCCTACGCCTCCTTGTTGGTTTGATTGATTATTTCATTTAATTTCTCTTCTAGTTGTAAAAACAAATTCCCAATATTTTTAATGTTATATACAGTCGCTAATTCTTCATCTTCCAATACTAATTGAGAATCTATAACTGGTTGTAAAAAAATTCCTCTAATAATCTTTTAAATCTTTCATTATTTTCCCAAATTGAATCCAAATCAGCTCTATTCCATATTGACATACCAGCCCCAAATAATCCTGAAATTGAACCTACCCAATTTTCTATACTTCTTTTGGCAATTTTAGGATTTAATCTACCTACTCTTCCTGAAGGGTTTCTTTCTTGACCAACATTTCTTTCCCAAAATGCTTTTAATTTATCCTTTAAAAATATGTTACACATATAAATAATTTTATCTTCACATAGTTCTGCAAGTAAAATCCAAGTATCCAAATTCATTATAACAGGTATATGAATAAAACGTATGTCATTATAAATTATCCATGGTATTTTTGGAGCTACCAACCCACTTAAAGATAATTCTTCTAAGATAGGACATTCTACTTCAACAGGTGGTGGAAGAGAAGTATCAAATAATTGATGTTTTTTTTATTTACTACTAAATTTAATGTTGCACCCTGGTATAATGAATTTGGTAATACTGTGTTTTTACATACATACTCTCCTCTATTTTTTATTATTAAACTAGTTATATTTATCCAAAGCATATTGGTAAAACTAGTGGCAATCTCTGTGGTTTATGATATTGTAAAGTTCTCTGTTTCCATGAAATTACACTGTCCTTGATTTCCCATTTTACAGAAGAAAGGAGTGTAGATAAATGCTTCCTTGCCACATTTAACCCATTCTGTATAACACTGTACTGTTAGACTGGATCCTTCGTCTAATACCATGTTAATATGTGCAGGATTAAAATTATTATTTTGATGCTGTTGGTTTACTTTAAAAGTATAGGGTCCCCATCGTCGTCCGAAATGTGGTTCCGTTATATACATTATTGATTTTATACGACAACTGGGATCTGCAAAAGTATCAATTTGATCTTTAAGTTGTCTCTTATCCATACCCAAAATACTCATGCTGTTCTCTGATGATGTAAAAGAATCTTGTCCACTAAAACTCTGCATAATCAGCCATGACCACAACAGGGTATGGATTTTCCCAAATTAAAAAACTCATTGTGAGCTTCATGGTATGTCCTTTAAATTCATTCTAGGAAAAAAATATTTTACCATCACTAAATCTCCCACATTATATTCAAAAGGTCTAAACTTTTTGTCAAAATATGTTTTTATTTGAGCTTTACTCCTCCCAATATTTTGAGCTACAAACATATTTACATTATCAATATGCTGTGACACTTGTTTGACCCAAGTTTCTGTTATTACCCCTTGTAAATTGTAAGTATCAATTGGAAGTAAAGTCCTTCCGGGTGTTCTCATCAATCTACCAGTCATTGCTTGATATGGGGGTGACACCTGTAGTAGAGTGTGGGGTGGATCTTATTGCCATTAAACATAAAGGTAATGTTTTTGCCACATTGAAGGTTTAGTACTACAAAATTTAGTTAATAGATTTTTTTAATGTCCTATTACCCCTTTATACTGCTACTGATGATTGTGGTCTATAAACAATATATAATTTATTTCACTAAGAGAGAGAAAAAAAGCTAATGGCACTACTATCTGATATTCTTAAGATGCTCTGTAATACTTGAGGCAAGTAATATGCCTTGCTATAATAACAGGAGTTAGGTGCTGTGTACTGTTTTGTTCTGAAAAGAGAAGGGTATTTCAATCCTGAGATTGAAGGATGTACACTTGTCAGCACTCACATCTAAGAGAAGGTGGCATATTAGTTAGAACATGTTATTCCAAAGGGAAGGTAGTCTAAGCCGTAGCAATTAAAATATAACCTTTATTAGAAGTTTAGTTAAAAATATGATCCACAAACAAACACAAAAGTTTATTAATAAAAACACAGAATGTTAGTGAGGGTACTGGGTACTAAGTATTGATGCTAAATCCAGGGAATTGCACAGAGAGTTAACTCTTAACTCAGGATGAGGGTATACCCAATTGAAAGGGTGTTCCCCATTGTAGAGAGTTTAATGTACGATATTGGTAGTTATAAGTGTGGGTACTCATTTCACTTAAATGTTCAGTTTATCGTGGTCTTAGTAATCAGACTTCTAGTAGAATGGTAATAGTACTTCACATCTATATATACTTTAAATATTATTAGTGATCCAGTGTTATAATCATTAAATTTCTATTCCTATCGTCACTGCTATTAATGCTGGCATAAAGTTGCTAGCTAAATTGTTATAAATAATTTATTATAGCAGTTGTTTGGAATATTGTTCTGGTCACAATAAAATGATGAAACAAAAATGCCACTTATTTTGTCACTTCAAAATATTGAATAATATATCTTCCACTTGGAGTTAGATTGTGTAGATACAAGATCAAGTAATAAATAATACTCAGTAGTATTGATGCTGATGGACTATTTAATATTTAGCATATAGTTAGTATCATGTTCGGATACCCCCCTTCTTTTTGATTCTAATTTCAAGTGTAGCTGTGATCTATTTTAATTATAATAATTTGTTTTGTTGCACATCAATATGGTGTGCATATATTGTAGCAGATAGTATAGATTAATAAAATAGACACAGCTTCAAACACTTAGATGTAACAATTCTAAGGGTGTTATGCATTCATTCAGTAGATACAAATCTTTCCGTTTAAATGTAACGGTTCTAAAAGTCCATATAGAGTGATTATGTGCTAGAGTTATCTTATCGTATCTCTAACAGTATTTTTCTAAGGTGCCCGAGGGCTCCACACAAGCGGTAGGGAACTACTAGATACTAATATTGTCGGATTATATTGTTATGCAATGCGCTGCAGTTAGCTTAGTTTTCGTATTAATAACCCATTAGCTTAGTTAGAAGATAGTCCCACCATTCGTTCATACTCTTGGCTGTTAGCCATTATGTGTTAAATCAACGTGGTTTTGACACCGCTAATAAGTGCTGTATTCCATACTAGAGAAAAGCTGGTTAAATTTAGTATGAAATCAACACTCCTGCTTTATCAAATGCTTCTTCTAAAACCAAAATGCAATCTTTACAATTTCCACATTCTTCATGTCAAATATTTTTTCAACGCACTCTAAATCTACAAAATCAACTGGTATTCTACATACGGCGATTAATACATTAACCTTTCCCAGTTTTATTTGCAATTTATTAATATTTTGACACAAAAATATCCTCAAAGACACACATTTGTCCTGACTGTAAAACTCTGATTGCTCTACAAGAATTCAGTCACTATTTGTAAAGACACATTCACCACATTTTTTTCAACAAAACATCTCTCGTTTCATTGACTTGACAGAAGCATCTGTTGCACTTGCTAGACTCAAAAGAAATTCAACAGCTAATTGCCTATGTTCTGTAATTCTCCAATTACCTGAGTAATATATTTCTATGTTATATGCATTAAACATTAATGCTTTTTTATTTATTTATTTTTCCTTCAGATTTAGAAAATATCTTAGTTTCAATACTATAATACATAATCTTGTACACTAAACTATGGATTACAAACACCCTCTATGCAATTTAAAATTTCAGTTTGTTTTTTACTGAAGCGATCTTTACTAAACACAAATTCTAACAGTCTCCTATATGAAATCGCCAAAATATGTAAGAAATTACACTTAAACAAAGAAGGATCTTATGTTAAAAACCATACACGACGAAAAATTAATATATATATATATATCAATAATCAGCCTTGTGCAAACAAAATCTATATACAATCTCCTGTATATCTATCTGACCTTCCAATAACAGACAACAATACTTCCTTCATAATATCATCAATCACACATTTATTAAGGAAAGATAAATAACAAGATTACTTATTATTGCTTGCAAGGTTAAAACACAAAAATAAACAATTTAACAAAGAAATAGTAAATACAATTATATTACTCAGTTTGCTTTAACTGTGGGAGGCCTTAGGTCATGGAGTGTAACTTGATGTTTTCCCTTCTAGAGAGGCACTCTGAATACTGCTACCTCTCATACATCTTAAATACCCTTTAAATACCCTATGCAACTCTCATCATTCCCTTCTATCCATATATGATCTTAACCCTTAGAATGCCTAAATGACCAACTCAGCATTACATCATGCCTGATGTTAAAATACACTGTGTGCAGAATTATTAGGCAAATGAGTATTTTGACCACATCATCCTCTTTATGCATGTTGTCTTACTCCAAGCTGTATAGGCTCGAAAGCCTACTACCAATTAAGCATATTAGGTGATGTGCATCTCTGTAATGAGAAGGGGTGTGGTCTAATGACATCAACACCCTATATCAGGTGTGCATAATTATTAGGCAACTTCCTTTCCTTTGGCAAAATGGGTCAAAAGAAGGACTTGACAGGCTCAGAAAAGTAAAAAATAGTGAGATATCTTGCAGAGGGATGCAGCACTCTTAAAATTGCAAAGCTTCTGAAGCGTGATCATCGAACAATCAAGCGTTTCATTCAAAATAGTCAACAGGGTCGCAAGAAGCGTGTGGAAAAACCAAGGCGCAAAATAACTGCCCATGAACTGAGAAAAGGCAAGCGTGCAGCTGCCAAGATGCCACTTGCCACCAGTTTGGCCATATTTCAGAGCTGCAACATCACTGGAGTGCCCAAAATCACAAGGTGTGCAATACTCAGAGACATGGCCAAGGTAAGAAAGGCTGAAAACGACCACCACTGAACAAAACACACAAGCTGAAACGTCAAGACTGGGCCAAGAAATATCTCAAGACTGATTTTTCTAAGGTTTTATGGACTGATGAAATGAGAGTGAGTCTTGATGGGCCAGATGGATGGGCCCGTGGCTGGATTGGTAAAGGGCAGAGAGCTCCAGTCCGACTCAGACGCCAGCAAGGTGGAGGTGGAGTACTGGTTTGGGCTGGTATCATCAAAGATGAGCTTGTGGGGCCTTTTCGGGTTGAGGATGGAGTCAAGCTCAACTCCCAGTCCTACTGCCAGTTTCTGGAAGACACCTTCTTCAAGCAGTGGTACAGGAAGAAGTCTGCATCCTTCAAGAAAAACATGATTTTCATGCAGGACAATGCTCCATCACACGTGTCCAAGTACTCCACAGCGTGGCTGGCAAGAAAGGGTATAAAAGAAGAAAATCTAATGACATGGCCTCCTTGTTCACCTGATCTGAACCCCATTGAGAACCTGTGGTCCATCAAATGTGAGATTTACAAGGAGGGAAAACAGTTCACCTCTCTGAACAGTGTCTTGGAGGCTGTGGTTGCTGCGGCACGCAATGTTGATGGTGAACAGATCAAAACACTGACAGAATCCATGGATGGCAGGCTTTTGAGTGTCCTTGCAAAGAAAGGTGGCTATATTGGTCACTGATTTGTTTTTGTTTTGTTTTTGAATGTCAGAAATGTATATTTGTGAATGTTGAGATGTTATATTGGTTTCACTGGTAAAAATAAATAATTGAAATGGGTATATATTTGTTTTTTGTTAAGTTGCCTAATAATTATGCACAGTAATAGTCACCTGCACACACAGATATCCCCCTAAAATAGCTATAACTAAAAACAAACTAAAAACTACTTCCAAAACTATTCAGCTTTGATATTAATGAGTTTTTTGGGTTCATTGAGAACATGGTTGTTGTTCAATAATAAAATTAATCCTCAAAAATACAACTTGCCTAATAATTCTGCACTCCCTGTATGCAGAAGGACAGAGAGAGAGAGAGAAAAAGAGAAAAACAGAGAGAGAGAGAGAGTTCTGAGAATTAGAAATTGCTCATTTTTCAGAGCTAAATACCATGAAAATTGGCAAAATAAATAATGAAAATATATTGCAAAGTTTCTTAATTAGGTAATTAGGTCCCTTTCATTTATAGGTCAATAAAACCTTTAAGGTACACACTGAATATAATGTTTTATTTATTTCATGTTTACTGTCACTTTAAGGCAGTGATAATTATCTTTAACATCTGGAATGGCATAACATGTATGTATGAAAATATTAGTATATAGTTTTTTAGCTCCCCAAATGTATGCAATTTATAATTATTAGCTTTACAAGGACAAAAGCCCAAATTTGCCCTACATGTTTGAACCAATACTCATTTGGTCTGTTTTTTTATTAGCATTTTTTTAAAAAATATTTATTGGGGGGAGTTTACAATAACAGTAAAATGGCAAAGGAGTAAACTGCTCCATTCTTTTATAGAATGTGTAAAAAGTAGGGGATAAAAAGTTAAGTGCCAATATTATATTAAAAACATAAAAGCACACATGGCTCTGAAAAAGGTTGTTCCCTAAAGAACACTGTCTCTGTCACATGATGGCTAATGTCTATATATTTTATTTTCCCCCAAAAAAATGTTGTATACTAAACAGCATTAGTAGTTTTCTTCCCTAACCAAGGTGTGTACTTTTAGGAGAGTCTGATGGTTGATGCTGTTGCCTCTATCTATTATAAAATATAGTTTATTATCCATACCTACATAAAAATATATAAGAAGAAAACGAAGACACTCATTAACAATATATGTGATGGGTCCCAGTCTGTATATATAAGATGTGGGAATATTGGTTACTAAAGCTAACTTTTTTGTTTACTCTTGTTTATAAATGAGCCTGTCTGTTTACATGATGGCTATATAGGGAGCTGTTACAGGGAACAACTGCTGAGTTTCCGTGGTTACTATCTTATAGTTTGTGTGATGTCAGGCCTCAAACACAGGCCTCATAAATAAACATACCAACTATGCTGTGTTCTCTCATGGATACCTTAGGAATATTGTGTGGATGATGTACAGAATATAACCCTTAATACAGTAATTTGACAGTAAATTGTGAAACACAGATATATAGTCATACGTATGAGAAGCAAGCAGTACAGCTAAGCTTCATATATTTTTATACAACTACGCACAAATATTGTACAGCAGAGTGAGAGCCTGGCTATCAGCTCCTTACAAAGATACTTATTTCATGCCCAAGGACATGCTGAGGAACAGAGGCTGGGCACAATATGGGCATGAGAAAAATAGTGACATCAATCTTGTGAACTTACAATAGGATAGTGATACATATATCTAAAGAAAATACATATTTACTTGCACTAATAGCATGGTAAGGTGACACCTACAGAAGTGGACAAAATCATAACACCAATAAACTAATTCTAATTAGAATGTTATTTGTATTTAAAGACACTCTAGGGAAATACTGTAATTTTAACACTTGGAAAACAGAAGGAGCATTTTGACATGCCTGAGATTCTTATTTGTCTCTAAACTAACGTACATAAAAATCTATCAAGTTATTTCAGATGTGTATAAACTCCTGAGATATTTTATACAACTGTAAAATGTTGTACAGGTTTGCAAACACACTGTTTCCCATAAAAAGGCAGCTGCAACATTTATAAAACACTAGCGAACTCATAATGAGCATCCATTACTAGAAAGTCCTTACAGACAGTACAATCACATGGGGATTACCAGGTGTAAAATCAGTGAGTGAAACTATGACAGGTGCCAGTGGATTTTGCCAGGCAAGCAAAAAAAAAATTACTTACCTTACCGTAATAAGCGTGTCCTCCAAGCAGCGGCACTAAGGCAGGTCAGCAGCAGCTGCAGCTCCTCTTCTCTCTTCAGCAGCAGTGGCATGGCAAGCAGTTTGGCACCAGGCACCCACTCCATCTCCTGCAACACCGGGGCCGGGCGTCAAGTGACTCACAAAGACAGACACTGTGTCTGACTCTGATTGTCACTGTCAGAGAGAGAGAGTCACAAGTTAGTCAGCAGCAGCTCCTTCCTTTACTTCCCACCAGTATGACTCATGTCCATGCTCCACGGCCACGCCTCCCCAGACAAAAGAGGAACCACTGATTGGCTGATTTGTTTAGCTCCTGCCTCTATTCACACATCAAAAACTGTGCGATTAACAAGGTTTAGGGCTGGGTTGGGGGCGGTGCTGCAGGCACTTTGAAATAAGTGCAAAGGGCTTGAAGCCTATACTTCTATCTATCGCACATGCGGTGTGATAGAAGTTAAAATGGGGGGGGGGGGGGAATTAACAAAACTGGACTGGAACTTTGTTGGCTGTATAAATATAAATTTTCCAATAGGGGGCAATTGGAAAAGTTATATTCATTCAGCCAACAAAGTTTTTTTTTGTTTTTTGTTTTTCTCTCCAGGGGTTCACGTGTGCCTGTGCTCCTATAGAGGAGCCTCCACTGTGTATATTTGTTCTAGCCTATGCTAGGTTATATTATTATTCATTATTAGAATTATGTTACTTGCTTAGGGATGTGCATTCAGATCCTTCATTATTATCGGTTATTTGTAGACTCATTAGGCTCCGAAAGCAGAAGAAGGCAGCATCTGGATTTGAACAGATCTTAGTGTGTTGATTTTTAACAAGAATAAATTTGACCTTGAAAAGAGACGAATGCCATAAGGAGGCCGCCTTCCCCTGCATGTAGATCCTACAGATTGATCCAAATGCACATCCCTAGGCAAGTAACTGCAACTGTAATTCTAATAATGAATAATAAACAAAAATTAATATAGTTTGCTTTTTTTTAAAAAACAAGAAATGTTCTCTAACACACAATAAATAAACTATTTTTAAAATATGACTGTGAGTCCAAATTCCAGATCAAGTCTTCCCTATCAGTTTTCAGAGAAAACATCTAACACCTGTGGTTTTTATTTAGGGAAGAAAATTGCAACAACAAAAAATTCTAGCCTTGGACAAGTACCTTGAGAAAAGCATAATTGGTATAACATTCAGTATTCGTCTGTGATGATAAAATTGTGTTACTTGTGAAAGTAAGTCAAATAAAATACAAGAATTTTGAATGTTATACTAATTGTATTTATTTTCTGGTGCTATTCCACTTCAGCGTACACGATTGGAATGTCAAGTGAGTTCCTGCTGTAAATTATATCCTGAAATCCTCACCATTTTCTAGTGCTATTCCACTTATATGTACCCTCTTTTGGTATGTCAATTGAGTCCCTGCTACAACATATGTTCTGCATTTATGGGCATCCACAGGGGGGGCAAGGGGGGCATCTGCACCCTCAAAATTTTCCTCCCCACCTGGAGAACAAACTGCAGAAAAAAAGACAATTCAATGTCTGTTTGTTTTTTTCTTTCAATTCCCTTGAATGTAGCTCTGTTTTAGTGGAAGAAGCACATTATTCTTGGAGTTACATAGCATTCTGGAATATGAAGTTCATTATTTCCCTCTCAGTATTTCGCCACTGCAATTTTAGGGGCCGATTTATTATATGGCGGGCGGACATCGATAAATGCTGACAGCATACGCTGTCGGCATTTATCATTGCACAAGCATTTCTGGTGAAATGCTTGTGCAATGCCACCCCCTGCACATTCACAGCCGCTAGCAGGGGGTGTCAATCATCCCGATCGTATCTGATCGGGATGATTGCAGTCCATAACCTCAGAGGTGGCGGACGGGTTAAGGAGCAGCGACCGCTGCATCTTAACTCCTGATTATGGCGAGCCAGAAGGCTCGTACGGAATGAGCAGCATACGCTGCTTAAAAAATTGTCCCCTTAGACTCTAATTCCCAGCATGCCTTGTACAGTGGTGGCAAGTGAGCTTTGTGGAAGGCAGAAAGTTTTGCATGAGGTCTCACCCCCACCTCTCTGCTATATGTGTGCTATGAGCTATGTTGGGGGATTTCCACTCCCACCACCTTTTTAACAACAGCAAAGAATATGGCAATGTGATCTGAGTTAACACTTTCTGTTTAGAGTCCTGCTACTCACATACTGGAATAGTTTGTTAAGTTTTGCCAAGAGCACAAATAGAGGAATGTCTATTTTGCACATTTTAGGTAATGTGCTGTTACCAGTTTTAGGCTTTAGATGTTAAGGTTAATTTAAAGGAACATTGTATACTAGATTTTTCTTTGCATAAATGTTTTGTAGCTTATTCATTTATAAAGCCCACTTGGAAGTGTTTTTGAAACAATGTATAGTTTTTGCTTATTTTTAAAGAACATTGTGCTGATCTTCAGACTCCTAACCAAGCCCTACAGTGCCAGATGTATACACGCGTTTACAGACCTGTTTGCCCCTGTTTATGTTATCTGTCTTTTCATATGCAGGGAAGGAGGGAGGTGGGGAGTGTCTGCTCTTTTTGTTTACCCAATCCCTTTCACTGGGTGTCCCAGACTGCCTCATCAACAGTGCTTAACTGGGAGCTTCTAAGTACGTTTTTAAAAAAAAAATACTGGATATTTAGATCTGTATCTGCGCATACTCTTCTTTACAGTAGTGTCTATTACATGCAGTAATATGAAAATTGGTGTATACTGTCCCTTTAAGTTGCTTCTTGTGTGTTTAATTTTGATTATGTTTTTCTTCTTTATAACTGTATAATGCAACACATCAAATAAAAAGAACAAATAATAAATACAACTATATGCTCCTTCTATTTTCATTTATAAGTTAGTAGTCTGGATAAAGATATTCATTTTATTACACCCAAAAAAAAGTGTGGCCACAGATTTTTGAAGCAAGAGGATAAAAGCGACCATGGTCTAATTTGCTGTGTGAGAACTGAACAGTTTTACATCCCTGTAGCCTTAAACGATGATTTGCACAGTAAAGGGGATTATTCTGATAAAATGCTTGCTATTTATTATAAGGATATTGGTTTTATGTGAATGGACAGCAATTTATTATTAAATCCAGATTAACTGTGAATACCACCTCCAGCTTTTATCTGTGGTCTGGATACAATTTATGAGCTTTAAGTGGGATTCCCTAAGACTTTTTCTCCAGAAAAGTTTTTTGTGTCACCTCCTCATACTCTCTACCTCGCCCCACAAGACTTTCCCCTGGTTTAAAAAGATTCAAGCTCTTCTAAAAGACTCTACTGTTCAGGATGGATACAATATACTTACCTCAAGTCCTCTCCTTCTTATGTCATCCCCTTTAACCCCTTAGCATTTAAGCTTACAAGCCCAGTTATTTTGTAGATAACCTTCAAGATAGCTGATTTTCAACAGTGCAACTCTTGGCGGGGCCCATTACCCATTTGTTTCCTATAAATTCTACTTTGCATATCATACCTATATTAATTGTGCTGTTAAATAACTAATAATAATAATAATTTAACACCAAATTCTACACTATGACATGGATATACAGGGAGTGCAGAATTATTAGGCAAGTTGTATTTTTGAGGATTAATTTTATTATTGAACAACAACCATGTTCTCAATGAACCCAAAAAACTCATTAATATCAAAGCTGAATAGTTTTGGAAGAAGTTTTTAGTTTGTTTTTAGTTATAGCTATTTTAGGGGGATATCTGTGTGTGCAGGTGACTATTACTGTGCATAATTATTAGGCAACTTAACAAAAAACAAATATATACCCATTTCAATTATTTATTTTTACCAGTGAAACCAATATAACATCTCAACATTCACAAATATACATTTCTGACATTCAAAAACAAAACAAAAACAAATCAGTGACCAATATAGCCACCTTTCTTTGCAAGGACACTCAAAAGCCTGCCATCCATGGATTCTGTCAGTGTTTTGATCTGTTCACCATCAACATTGCGTGCCGCAGCAACCACAGCCTCCAAGACACTGTTCAGAGAGGTGAACTGTTTTCCCTCCTTGTAAATCTCACATTTGATGATGGACCACAGGTTCTCAATGGGGTTCAGATCAGGTGAACAAGGAGGCCATGTCATTAGATTTTCTTCTTTTATACCCTTTCTTGCCAGCCACGCTGTGGAGTACTTGGACGCGTGTGATGGAGCATTGTCCTGCATGAAAATCATGTTTTTCTTGAAGGATGCAGACTTCTTCCTGTACCACTGCTTGAAGAAGGTGTCTTCCAGAAACTGGCAGTAGGACTGGGAGTTGAGCTTGACTCCATCCTCAACCCGAAAAGGCCCCACAAGCTCATCTTTGATGATACCAGCCCAAACCAGTACTCCACCACCACCTTGCTGGCGTCTGAGTCAGACTGGAGCTCTCTGCCCTTTACCAATCCAGCCATGGGCCCATCCATCTGGCCCATCAAAACTCACTCTCATTTCATCAGTCCATAAAACCTTAGAAAAATCAGTCTTGAGATATTTCTTGGCCCAGTCTTGACGTTTCAGCTTGTGTGTCTTGTTCAGTGGTGGTCGTCTTTCAGCCTTTCTTACCTTGGCCATGTCTCTGAGTATTGCACACCTTGTGCTTTTAGGCACTCCAGTGATGTTGCAGCTCTGAAATATGGACAAACCGGTGGCAAGTGGCATCTTGGCAGCTGCACGCTTGACTTTTCTCAGTTCATGGGCAGTTATTTTGCACCTTGGTTTTTCCACACGCTTCTTACAACCCTGTTGACTATTTTGAATGAAATGCTTGATTGTTCGATGATCATGCTTCAGAAGCTTTGCAATTTTAAGAGTGCTGCATCCCTCTGCAAGATATCTCACTATTTTTGACTTTTCTGAGCCTGTCAAGTCCTTCTTTTGACCAATTTTGCCAAAGGAAAGGAAGTTGCCTAATAATTATGCACACCTGATATAGGGTGTTGATGTCATTAGACCACACCCCTTCTCATTACAGAGATGCACATCACATAATATGCTTAATTGGTAGTAGGCTTTCGAGCCTATACAGCTTGGAGTAAGACAACATGCATAAAGAGGATGATGTGGTCAAAATACTCATTTGCCTAATAATTCTGCACTCCCTGTATATTCCCCCCCCCCCCCCCCCCCCCCCCCCCCTCTGAATAAGTGTTCAGCGAATAGAGATTCCAATGAATGTTAAGGAATGATTATTCTTTACAATATTTAATTGCATATTGAAATTACCTTCAAACTTTGAAAATGGAAAAATAATATTGGCTGTGGATGAATAGAGTCATAACTAGTGGTATGGATGGATTCTGGATTGGATGATAATAGTTACTATAATTTAGTCATACAATTAACAAAGACATGACTAGCTACAAAATAGCACAATCCTACCCTTATAGGTAACTATACACCAATATTTACCTCCCATTTTTGAATAAACTCCCCTACTCTATCATTCTGGTTATTTCAGTTTAGTGTTTTGTAAAGTTACTGCAAGTGCACAACCACCATTCAGTGCAATTCTAAATGTTTATAATATTTACTAAATACAAGTTATTTTAAAGAGGATAATTTCTCAGATTTTATTTGTTTTTCACATATTTTGTTTGTGCTGAAGGCATCCTTTTCCCTAGTTGACTTTCTAATTGAGGCCTATTTTACATTGAGGTGGTAAAGTTTGGATATTGGTGGTACAAACATTTATCTCCATTAAAGTCTATGAAGAATTATGTTACCAGCAGTTTACTCTCTTTTGTGTGTGTGTATATGAGAACCTAGCGCAGCAAAGAGGGTAAGTCATGCAGCGATGGGCAGCAGATTTTAAATATATATGTTTATGCTTATATACTTATATATTTATGTGTTTATATTTACAAGGAACACACAGTTCCCTCTAACGTTAACCACTAAAAACTGCTTTGCGCAGTTTTTTTTATTTTAAAATAGTTTTTATTGTCATTTTTTTCATGTTTACAAATTAATCAAACATATCATTGTAATACAATACATTCCTTAGCATGTCTCAAAAAGTACATTATTCATGCAAAATAAAAAAATAATTTTAAACATTCTTTGGTTGCTTTGTGTTTTTGTGTATCAACTGGTAGTCTAGTTTATCTTTAAGTATTAAAGAACTTTTCTAGTACCATGAAGTTTTGTATAACCTATTTACACATAGCACGTAAATCCCTTTATATTTTGTGTGAGCAATGTAAAGAATAAGAACTGGTGGTAGGCCCCGGCTCTCCTTGCCAGTAGAGTGTTTTCCGTGCTATATTCTTAATCTACTCCTTAACCTCATATTGGCTTCATGGAACATTATGTATGGTTCCCATTGAACCTCAAAGCTCTCTTAATTGTTTAGGGATTCAGCTGCAAGGCTAGCCACGTTATAATGGGCAGTTTGTTTGTTTTTAATAAAAAAAACTACTATACTTTATTTTGCAGGAATTGGGGATACTTTGAAAATTAACCAGAGATCTTATCTCTGGTTAATTTTCAGAGCACTAATTGCTATTGTGAGCTCGCCATAGCAATAGCCAGTCACTTGTAATGGCTGGTTATTTATTGCGCGTCCATAAATGGGCGAATTTGCCCGTTTACGGGTGCGCAATAATTTAGCACTCCACTTGTAATCTAGCCCAAAATGTTTTATATGCTATAACAGTAGAAACAGAACTGAAACCTGCAAGGAGGTATTTACAAATAAGAAGAGTCCCAAAGATACCTGGGAAGTTTAGTTTACTATTATATTATAATGTAAATGTTTCAAAACTTGTAATAACTATTAACTATGCTTAAAAATTTGTAATAACTAATTAGGGGGTGCACACAACATTCGGAAATGCAGAAAAATAAATAAAAGTACTGTCTCTAAGTAACTATATTAACTACAAAATATTTGATAATCCATTTGGGTTTTTGCAGTGTATGGTTTAATATCCATGTGTAAAATTATTAGTTAAAGGCTCTTGTATTCCCCTTAATAATGAACAGCGTGCAGTACTAATCTTTAGACAAATGGCAAAGACTTTTGTTAAAGGTATTGTATGTTTAAGTTCCCGTTCAAATGCACACATGCTGTTAAATATAGAATTGAATTCCCTGTGAACTTAAAATCTGCCAATTCTTTGATTTTGCTGATGACAAAGGAATTACAAGTACCAATGACATAATGAGTAATATCACTGATTACACCCAAATATTAATAAATAAAATATTTTCATTGTTATTTTATAGTATGGGACTGTAGTTTTGCATAGGGTTCCAGTCCACTACGTCAAAGGACACACTCTCAAAAACTCTCAGACAAACTCTCAGACACACTCTCACAAACTCTCAGACACACTCTCACAAACTCTCAGACACACTCTCACAAACTCTCAAACACACTCTCAGGAACTGTGAAAAAAAGGGTGGTGTAGTTATCTATCTGCTATGGGTGTAACAGTGTTTGCCTACCTCAAATGTTACCAATTCTCACAAATTAGCAACGTGGAAAAAAGTCAATTACAAAGGTTATGAGGCGGCGCCTTCAGGCTGACTGTTTGTTGAATTTAATGAAGCATGTTAATACATCGATAATCAATTGATTAAAAATGCTAAAATCACCTATGTATATTTCATAAATATATACACAATGCTTAAATAATTAAGTGAATTCATAAACCTCTATTCAGTGAAAAAAAATTTTAATGACAAAGGCTCACAACATACACTCAGAGCCGAAACGCGTAGAAAGGAACTAGCTCCAGTACACAGCTCCACATTAAGGGGTTAAAAATGTTAACGTCTAAAAAATGGAGAAAAGTATTTAAGTTCCAACTGACAAGAACTTTAACAATATATTGTGTTCACTTACAAGCTGTACCATTTGTTTCAAGAGGAAGAAAATTGATTAATAAGACATTGATACATCAGTTATTAATGTTTTTTTACAACGTGGGATATTCTTAAAATACTGCACATAATTGCAATCTAACTTTTTATAATCAAATTTTTTCTGAGCAAATGTGTCAATTAATTTTTCATAATATAATTTTTTAAAGATCATTTTTTCAACTATTTATACTTTATCAAAGGATAATGAATCAATTTAGTTTTAATTAAATGAATGAAAGTTCATGTCATTTTAAATTATACTGTTATTTTAAATTACACCGTCATTTGTATATCTTGTGTTTAGTCATTAAAAAATTTTTTTCACTGAATAGAGGTTTATGAATTCACGTAATTATTTAAGCATTGTGTATATACAGTATATGAAATATACATAGGTGATTTTAGCATTTTTAATCAATTGATTATAGCTGTATTAACATGCTTCATTAAATTCAACAAACAGTCAGCCTGAAGGCGCCGCCTCATAACCTTTGTAACTGACACTCTCAAGAACTCTCAGACACATTCTCAAAAACTCTCAGACACACTCTCACAAAGTCTCAGACACACTCTCACTAACTCTCAGACACACTCTCAAAAGATCCAGATTCACATACAAAAGCAAATATATTCATTTATTCAATCCCTTCAGGTTTTAGTATGAGAAAAAGTACTTGGCACACACTCTTCTTTCACTCCCTCAGTGAAGTGAAAAGCATCTGCTACTGCTGTCACCATATGAGGTCCAGAAGAAGAGCCTCTCCTACATCTTGGCACTTGACATCCAATTGATGTATTCATGCAGGACAGTAGCAGTGACTACAGAGCATCACAGCTCCTACATGATGCACAGCTGCCCTGCTCCGCCCACAAGGGCCATGTGTGTGCAGACAATATCATCTAATAGGAAAGTTTACATTATGTATATATTTACGCATTTTTAAGAATTATTTTTTTAAATTAACTAACTGAATGACAGAACTGAGAGAATACTTCCAAATAACAGATGAAGGGTGAGTGCCAACTTTTGAGCTGGAAACAGAGGCAGAAAGTGGGGGAAAAAGAATTATGTTTAAAAGGACCACAAGACTTCCAAGTTACCTCCCCAGTTAGGAATTATGCAAAACTACTTATGATCATGGACAGACATTGGAGTCATAAATTAAGTTTATATCAGAAAGCTCTCAATATGGATGTGAGCTAACTACGGCTGATGTTACTGGCAATTACTATAATACTGGTGGGATATGGCTGATCTGCTGGATAGCAATTACTGGAATTCAGGTGGAATAAATTTATTAGAATGAAAAATAATTAATATTTAATAAAAAAAGAAGATGGAGGGGAGGAAGACAAACAGTGATGTAAGTCCATCTGAAGGAATTAGGAAAACTATTACAAAGAGACAGGTAAAGGAAAGAAAATAAATGAAATATAAGAGAGAATTTTTTTTAAGTTTTTCTTTTTTTATATACTTAATTCCACTATTTCAAGCCAAGACTATATCAACCTCTGCTGGCTTTAGAATGGAAGTATCTTCCTCTGAGCAACATGCCGGGCGGGAGAGGTATTAAAAATACAATCTAGCTACGCAAGTTGCGCAGTGCTACGCAACGTGAGTAGGGAGATTGTAACTTAACTCTGTTTTCACTGATGTCCAGATCACCAAAAGGTTAGAAAAACAGCACACCTTCTCTGCTTGTAGTGGGGAACGGAAAAAAGGACTTGCCAGGTCCCAGTCAATCCAAGTATAAAGAATATTCCAGCCTCCAATTTCTTTAAAAGACCTTTATTTCATATAGGGTCCTGGACAATGGTCCTCAAAACCGACAATGTTACAGACATGAAAATTGGTATTTTGATTCTCCTTGAAAATAAAGAAACACATGTTTTACCATTTCCCCAAAATCCACTTAAGGGGGGTCTAAAGAGGGGGGGCTGATTTATGAGGATACCTATATCTCAAAAAAATACAATGTTACAGATGTGAAACACATGTTTTACAATTTCCCCAAAATCCACATATTTATTTGGGGGGGTTATCTATAAAGAGTAAAATCAAACAATAATTGCTAAAATAAAAAGGTAAAAATTGATTATAACATGTTTATTTATTTTTTTAAAACATATTGCAATAACTTACAAAATGGTAGCAGGAGCAGATTGAGAACAATCCTCTCCCACCATGTCCCTTATGCCCCTCCCTCAGTGCCTGCATATCTTGCGCCAACAGGGTCTCCAAACTCAAGGAACAGGGTCCCCATAAACCCTCCCTAACAGGCAAGACCCCACACTACAGGACCCCTAGAGCAACAGACCTCTTATTTAGGAACAAGGTACCCACTTCAGGGTCAGACACAAGGCCTAGGACCATTTTCCACCCAGTCTTAACTGTTATTTTACTGCAACTACAACTGTCAGCGCTGCGCTTATTCCTGATCATCTGTCGCCTTCCCCAGCTTACAACTTCTAGCACAGCTGTCAGCACTGTAGCTGCTACAGCTAATCTTTAAACTGGGGTTGGGGGGCTGTCACTGCTGCTCTAGCTAATTTAACTAGCTCTTGGGGCCCCCTCTTAGATGCTAGGCCCCCAGTCCAGGTCCTATTGCCCGACTGCTCAGTCCCCCTCTGCACGATAGGTATGAATGCCTTGTGAGAGTTGAAAGCTCTTTTTGTCCGGAAAAAAATTGGTGGTACAGAAAAAAGTATAGGTTTCCATTTAATCAAAGCATGTCATAAAATGACATTAAAAATATCTTCTAATATACAAACTACCTACAGCCTTTAAGGTGTTAAATAAAGCTTTGGATAATTTCAATAATAATAAAAGCTTTGCTTTCACAGCAGAGTCACAAGTGCAAGCAATTCAATTTTTAAAAAATAGTGTCTATTCATACTGAACATTATTTGCAAATCATGTAATTTGCTGCTGAAATTGAAACATCTCAATGGAAACATCTCTGTAGCTAGGTTCAATTAATTATTTTTTAGCAGCCATAACTAATTAAATCATGTGTGCTAATAATATTTAGTATAAAGAAAAAAAAAGTAATGTACAGTTGATATGCAGAAAATACAAAGATTTAAATTAATGTGATTGTTAAAGGCGCCTAATGTTATAACGTGCAAAAAGAAAATGTGCAAAAGAAATGTGTGGTAGTGTTGCAACAATTGGTTATAGATTCCCTATGACCTCTAGGGAGAGAGGGGGGGACTAGGGGTTTGAGCCCTTAAACCTATAGAAACCAAACCTGGGTGTTTCCAATAGGTAGTGCCTTATGCCAATTAATATATAATTATTACTGAGAAGAGGGATAGAGAAAGTGAGGCATATAGGGCACACTTGGCGGGGCAAAAACCAATGCTATATTAATTGTGTGGTGTGTCGTTTGTTTATTAAAACTTAACTTTTATATCAATAACCATTTAAAAAAAGAGAGTGGAAAATTCCACTGGTGAATATAAGAACAGACAAACAATCTTAAAATTGTGTCCGAGTGGTACTCGGTACACAAAAGGCTCCTCTCAAATGTGATACAGTGATCAGTTTGTATCACACTGTCCTATTGAAATAAAGTGAATACAATATCTTTAGCTATATGTTAATACTTGAAAGTATGAGTACCGTTTCCATCAGTTATATTTGTGGTGATATGCCATGTAAGTGTTTTGCATTTAACTTGGCCCGTTGCAAATATTATCATACAAAATAAATTCTCCGACCTCTAGTGGGGTTATGTGGACGTTCGAGTGTTTACCACATTGTAAAAAGGTCTTTATTAATGATGGCACACAGATTGATTATATTCTGATATGTATAGAGAGAACTTATAATAAACAACTATGCGTCAGGATGTTTATGCTATTAACATCAGTTCAATAGTCTGAACAATTTTTGCTGCCAAATTTGACAGTTTAGCGATGTCTGGCGTATATTGTTTAATATTGATTTACCCCAGTTAATCATGCATTAGATTTGTGCTGTTTGCATTGCTTTAACATGGTGAATACAAATACTCCAGGTGAGCGTAGGATTCTGAGATAGTCCAGAATCTCATAACACTGTGCAGGCTCATATAGCGTGATAACCCATTAAAAAGTAAACATTATATTGTGCGGCTTTTGATGGCCTATTTCAATTGAACTAGGGCTATACTATTGCTGCAGTAAACATGAACTGGTAATATTAACTATAAAGATTATTGTCAGAAAATAATTGTACTCAGAAAGTCGTCTGTCTATAGCGACGGCTTGTACTTGAGCATATCGCTCCAACAATTAAAGCATATTTCGATACCATTAAAGCCTATATTCGCTAGGTCAGACTAAGTTTTTAACTATGAAAAGTTTAAGCTAAAGGTGCCTAAAAGAGGCCAACAATTAATCTAATTTCAACGGACTGTATGAGAGGAGCAGTGCAAACGCCTGACGCGCGTTTCGCAACTGCTTTTTCAGAGGCAACAATAACTATCAGTTAGTTAATTGGAATAATGTTGCTATTTCTTATGTACCAATTTACTCACAATCTGAGTAGTAGTAACAAATAATATGATACACGTTAGGTTACCTAAAATTGTAACATTCAGCACAAAATGTTAAAACACATCAAAAAAGATATATTAATAATATATACACAAACGTGATCACTACAGATATAGTGATGTAAACTCCTAATTAGGAATCCCAAGGAAGTGTAGTGTAGATTCAAAAGATGATATCCAATCTTATGAGGACAAGTGGCTGCTGTGCTTCTTCCAAAGCTAATAGGCAGATAAGCGGTGATCTGAAGAAATGTTAAAAGAAAAGAAGAAGGCGCCACAATAGTGCACAATCAGTAGTATTGAAGTATCACACGCACAAGACGAGTACTACTTACTAGAACATAAGCACTTGAGAAGTGCCACAGGTGCAGTCTGGACTCTTATAGCTGCCCAGCAAGATATCCTCTCGCTACTTCAGCAAAACCTGCAGCTCCAATTGCGATGACAGGACATGAAAACGGCAACCAGGTATAGTCTTTCACTGTTGCCCGATATGTCGAATAGCAGCTGCTCCAAGAGGACAGAATACAATAAAGTACGTGATGCCAAAGTCGTTAAAAAACAACTTCAGTTTATTAAAAACAAAGTACACAACGCGTTTCCCGGTACACAGACCGTTTCATCAGGTGTATACGAATAAAATGACATCACAACTTATAAAGACAAAATCGGCGTGTATAGCCGAAGATTGAAGGAATCCAAACAGAACCGGCTTTGCTACTGACAGGAGGATCAATGGAGGTGTGTGAGACAATACTACCAATAAACTAATAGGCATTATACAAATGAAAAGACTCAATGGGATAGGTTAGTTATGGGTGATGTTAAGAAATAAAAAACATCTGATTGTCGCTATTTACTCCTGATAGTCCGATCAAACTGAGAGAGATATTATAAATCCAAATAACTGATCTAAAGAGATATAGTCAAAAATAAAAAGTATAAATTCCAAAATAATCAAAGGTCAATAAAAAGTCTGAATTCACATACATATACACTTGCCGTTCGGCAAGAATTAAGATAGTGAAATATATACCAGTCATTATGAACATACCACATCTTGTGATTATAAACATAATGATTGATCAATTATAGATAGCTGTGATATACTTCTAAAATGCTGGAAATAAATTGCATATATCAATAAGATTATAAATGGAATTATATTATGAAATTATACGAATTGTGGTGATTAATTACATCAGTCAAGTAATAAAAATTATATATTGTGTAAAATTATACTTATATATTTAAAAAAAATCTTTTTTATATATATATATATATATATATATATATATAAAGCTGGTTCTGATAGATCCACAATGGCATTTATATCTGGTAAGGTAACATAACATACCATATACATCTCAACCTAGAACAACAGTCTTATTCAAAAATGCTGGGGATATATCAAGCAAATAGTCTAAAGATTAAATCAAGATCACAATGTGGTCTTCAATATAAAACAATATAAAACAAATAGATAAGCACTCCCCTTAAAGCCTATTAGGATGTTGAAATGTTATCTATCTACAACATTATAAAACATCTATTTTATCATATTGGTATATTTCAAAAGGCGATAATAGTATTTGCTATACAATCTAAATATCCAGCAGTTAATCAATTGAAAGCTGCCATATCAATGTTTTCATTTAATCCATATGGATTTAAAGTTTTTATTTTCCATATCCAATATGTCTCTCTCTGACGTAAATGCAAATATCTATTTCTCCCCCATTTAGGTGCAATATATTCAATGGGGAATATTTTAAAAGTATCTGATTCTCCTTCATGAAATTTGACCTTATGACGTGGTACACTATGATTTGCTAGAGATTTTTTTTTATGTTCCTCAAATGTTCTCCCCACCTCTTTTTTAGGGGTCTAGAGGTTCTGCCAATGTATTGTACCCCACATTTACATTGCAGTAGATACACTACAAATGCAGAATCACATGTAAAGTGAGATGTAATATTGAATTTTTTTGTGGAGTGTGATATAAATTCTGTTTTACTACCTGTGGTGTACATACATAGTCCACAATTTGCATTTTTACATTTAAAAAAACCTTTTTTAGTCTCCAAAAAGGAGCTTTTAACAGATCTATTGCTTAGGTTAGTGCAAGGCTTCTTCATAACGACCTTACTGGGCGCTAGCTTGTTTTTGAGAGCCGGATCCCTCCTAAAGGTACACATAGGGGTCTCATCTAGCACATCTTTCAATAGTGGGTCTCCCTTTAAAATAAACCAGTGTTTCCGTAGAATATTTTTTATTAAATTATGATTGTTATTATATCGAGTTATAAATCGTGGACTATTCCTGGTTTTAGACTTGAATTCAATCTTATCTGTGGTCACCAAATTTATTTGACTCTGCTTACTGATAGTGACAAATTCTGATCTATCTTTCATTCTCACTCTCTGGTATCTCTCTTCTATCATTTTAGGTGGATAATTTCTTTCCAAAAATCTTTTTTTTCAAAATTTTAGATTGTTCATCAAAGACGAGAACATCAGTACAATTTCTACGTATTCTGCAGATCTGATTATAAGGGATGTTCTCTTTCCATGGTTTATAATGATTGCTATTGTAGTTTAAGTAGCTATTAGTATCTACTTTTTTTAAAAAGTTTTGGTTAATATATATCCTTCAAAATCCCAAAAGAGCACTAAATCAAGAAACTCTATTTTCTCTTTTGCAATTTTGGATGTAAAACTAAGACCCATATCATTTTTATTAAGTGATTCTACAAATTCTATAGCTGATACTTCCGTACGATTCCAGATGAACAGAAGGTCGTCTATATAAAATGGCCATAGAAGACCAAGCTTGCCCCCAGAGGGGAGTTGTAAATATATTTTTCTTCAAAAATCCCCATGAATAGATTTGCAAAGTTGGGGGCAAACCTGGTCCCCATGGCCGTACCCTTAATTTGCAGGAAAAATTGTTCCTGAAATACAAAGTAGTTGTGTGTCAACACGAAAGTAATGGCATTCAGTAGAAACAATCTCTGCTCTTCAGGTAGATATATATCTCTAGTTAGAAAACTATCTATTGCTTGAATACCCAAATCGTGTGCTATATTTGAGTATAATGCTAATACGTCACAAGTCAGCCATAATAAATTCTTAGTATCCATATTCTTAAATTTGGCTAGCTTGCATATTAAATCTGGTGTATCTTTGATGTAAGATGGTAAACATCTAACTTCTTTTTTTAAAAATTGATCAATATATTCTGACAAGTTACACGTCAAATTGCCAATCCCCGAGATGACCGGTCGTCCCGGAGGATTAGTAGTACATTTATGTATTTTCTGGAGGTGGTAATAGTATGCAAGATTTGGGTTAGTAGTAGGAGTCAAATATTCTTTTTCTTTCTTGGTTTGAATACCTTTATAATACCCATCATCAATCAATTTAATGAGGCTATTTAAATATTGTTTGGTAGGATTAAATGAAAGTCTCTTATAATAATTGGTATCTAATAAGATACAATTTGCTTCCTTAATGTAATCTTCCCAATCTTGCAATACTATCCCACCTCCCTTGTCAGCTTGTCTAATCACCAGAGAGTCATTCTTGGCCAGTTTAGATAGAGCTTTAAGTTCAAATATATTTCAATTTGAGGTCTTATTTTTAGTGCCCAAAGATCCAAATTCTTCCAAAACAAGATTTTGGAAGAGTTGGATACTATGACTAGTGAATGGGGGGATTAAAGTTTGATTTCAACATTAAATTGGAATGTATAAAGTCATCAAATAAAGAATCACAAAGACTTTCAGGTTCAAAATAAACAATATCAGTAACTGGTCTCTCTGTCATATTGTCTGTTACTATTGATACTGTTTTCTCCTGTTTTAATTTCTTATCACAAAAGTAACGTTGTAGAGACAATTTCCTGATGAATCTATTTAGATCTACAAATAGTTCAAACAGGTTATGGTCATTAGTGGGGCAAAAGGACAGACCTCTATTCAATACACAAATTTCTTCATTGGTCAGTGAATGACTAGAGAGGTTAAATATACCATCTTTCATTCTCTTAAATTTCTCCTTTTTGGTAGATTTTGCTCTCCCTCTGCCGCCACGTTGGCGTATGTTCTTTTTTTAAGGGAGTGAGAAAATCTCCTCTGGCATATTCCGTTTCCATTTCTTTCAATCGAATCGGTGTATGCCTTGGATGTTGTCTGTAATGATTTTGTTTTTTGTTTAATGGAAAAACCTGTGGTTTATCCTCTACATCTACTGGCCTAACTCTTGAGTTTACTTGGTCAGGTTGATTTTGATTAGAACAGTAGCTATCCTCATAATAGTCTCTATGTTGTTCCCTCTCATACCAATTATTCTCATAATCCCTATGGCGAACAGGGTTATTATTAAATCTGTATTTATTGTTTCTATATTGTCTAGAAGGAACATTATCCTCCCTGGTTCTCCAAGAGGAGTTATACTGTCGGGACGTACTCTGTCCCTGGTTATTCCAGGTATTATTAGGGTGTGGAAAATTCACTTCTTTGTGAATTACATTCTTTTTTTATCTTTAGGTTTATTATAATTTACTTTTACCCATTTCTCATTTGTAATCTTTGTGTCAGTAGAAACCTCGTTTGGGCGCAATTCTTCCACTATTTCATTTTCAACATTAGATTTACTGGTGTATATACACCCTTCTAGATAATCCTTATCATCTATAGCCAATTTTTTAGCTTTAATTTTAATTTATTTTTTTTTATTAGTTATCAGTCTTTTCTAAGATTTCTTTGTTCTTATTCACATATTCAGAATGTTGTTCAAATTTTAACAAAGCTAATTGAAGCTTCTCTATCTCTAGTTCAGTGTTTTTCAAAAGCATTTCTTTATGCTCAATCAATAAATCAATTAATTTGAAGAAACATTCCGACAATAAATTTTGCCATTTAGATGTCAAATCTACATCATTAATAAAATAACACATTTTAGATATCCTAAGACCTCTAGGTTTGTGTCCCTTATTTTTGTATTTTTTCAAAGTGTCTATGTCCCACCAGTGATGGTGCTCTTGTTTCAGTGCATCCTCAAGTTTCAAAAATAATTTTATCATGGATAAGCTACTATTATCCAAAGTAGTGGAAACCTCCATAAAGTTTTCACAATTGCTTAGAGTCAAACTACTCTGATTTCTTAATTCCTTACTCTGCATATTTCCGCTAGTGTATAATATTGATAGTCACTCTTTAACTAGTGCCTAGTGATAATACAAAGATTTAAATTAATGTGATTGTTAAAGGCGCCTAATGTTATAACGTGCAAAAAGAAAATGTTCAAAAAGAAATGTGTGATAGTGTTGCAACAATAACTATCAGTGAGTTAATTGGAATAATGTTGCTATTCCTTGTGTACCAATTTACTCACAATCTGAGTAGTAGTAACAAATAATATGATAACGTTAGGTTACCTAAAATTGTAACATTCAGCACAAAATGTTGAAACACATCAAAAAAGATATATTAATAATATATACACAAACGTGATCACTACAGATATAGTGATGTAAACTCCTAATTAGAAATCCCAAGGAAGTGTAGTGTAGATTCGAAAGATGATATCCAATCTTATGAGGACAAGCGGCTGCTGTGCTTCTTCCAAAGCTAATAGGCAGATAAGCGGTGATCTGAAGAAATGTTAAAAGAAAAGAAGAAGGCACCACAATAGTGCACAATCAGTAGTATTGAAGTATCACACGCACAAGACGAGTACTACTTACTAGAACATAAGCACTTGAGAAGTGCCACAGGTGCAGTCTGGACTCTTATAGCTGCCCAGCAAGCTATCCTCTCGCTACTTCAGCAAAACCTGCAGCTCCAATTGTGATGACAGGACATGAAAACGGCAACCAGGTATAGTCTTTCACTGTTGCCCGATATGTCGAATAGCAGCTGCTCCAAGAGGACAGAATACAATAAAGTACGTGATGCCAAAGTCATTAAAAAACAACTCTAGTTTATTAAAAACAAAGTACACAATGCGTTTCCCGGTACACAGACCGTTTCATCAGGTGTATACAAATAAAATGACATCACGACTTATAAAGACAAAATCGGCGTGTATAGCCGAAGATTGCGCATGTGCGCCAAGGTAATTGACCAATAAGAATCCAAACAGAACCGGCTTTGCTACTGATAGGAGGATCAATGGAGGTGTGTGAGACAATACTACCAATAAACCAATAGGCATTATACAAATGAAAAGACTCAATGGGATAGGTTAGTTATCTGTGATGTTAAGAAAAAACAAAATCATTACAGACAACATCCAAGGCATACACCGATTCGATTGAAACAAATGGAAACAGAATATGCCAGAGGAGATTTTCTCACTCCCTCAAAAAAAAGAACATACGCCAATGTGGCGGCAGAGGGAGAGCAAAATCTACCAAAAAGGAGAAATTTAAGAGAATGAAAGATGGTATATTTAACCTCTCTAGTCATTCACTAACAAATGAAGAAATTTGTGTATTAAAAAGAGGTCTGTCCTTTTGCCCCTCTAATGACCATAACCCGTTTGAACTATTTGTAGATCTAAATAGATTCATCAGGAAATTGTTTCTACAACGTTACTTTTGTGATAAGAAATTAAAACAGGAGAAACAAGTATCAATAGTTACAGACAATATGACAGAGAGTCCAGTTACTGATATTGTTTATTTTGAACCTGAAAGTCTTTGTGATTCTTTATTTGATTACTTTATACATTCCAATTTAATGTCGAAATCAAACTTTAATCCCCCAATCACTAGTCATAGTATCCAACTCTTCCAAAATCTTGTTTTGGAAGAATTTGGATCTTTGGGCACTAAAAATAAGACCTCAAATTAAAATATATTTGAACTTAAAGCTCTATCTAAACTGGCCAAGAATGACTCTCTGGTGATTAGACAAGCTGACAAGAGAGGTAGGATAGTATTGCAAGATTGGGAAGATTACATTAAGGAAGCAAATCGTATCTTATTAGATACCAATTATTATAAGAGACTTTCATTTAATCCTACCAAACAATATTTAAATAGTCTCATTAAATTGATTGATGATGGGTATTATAAAGGTATTCTAACCAAGAAAAAAGAATATTTGACTCCTACTACCCCAAATCTTGCATACTATTACCACCTCCAGAAAATACATAAATGTACTACTAATCCTCCGGGACGACCGGTCATCTCGGGGATTGGCAATTTGACATGTAACTTGTCAGAATATATTGATCAATTTTTAAAAAAAGAAGTTAGATGTTTACCATCGTACATCAAAGATACACCAGATTTAATATGCAAGCTAGCCAAATTTAAGAATATGGATACTAAGAATTTATTATGGCTGACTTGTGACGTATCAGCATTATACTCAAATATAGCACATGATTTGGGTGTTCAAGCAATAGATAGTTTTCTAGCTAGAGATATATATCTACCTGAAGAGCAGAGATTGTTTCTATTGAATGTCATTACTTTCGTGTTGACACACAACTACTTTGTATTTCAGGAACAATTTTTTCTGCAAATTAAGGGTACGGCCATGGGGACCAGGTTTTCCCCCAGCTTTGCAAATCTATTCATGGGGATTTTTGAAGAAAAATATATTTACAACTCCCCTCTGGGGGCAAGTCTGGTCTTCTATTGCCGTTTTATAGACAACCTTTTGTTAATCTGGAATGGTACGGAAGTATCAGCTATAGAATTTGTAGAATCACTTAATAAAAATGATATGGGTCTTAGTTTTACGTCCAAAATTGCAAAAGAGAAAATAGAGTTTCTTGATTTAGTGCTATATTGGGATTTTGAAGGATCTGTATTAACCAAAACTTTTTTTAAAAAACAGTAGATACTAATAGCTACTTAAACTACAATAGCAATCATTATAAACCATGGAAAGAGAACATCCCTTATAATCAGTTCTGCAGAATACGTAGAAATTGTACTGATGTTCTAGTCTTTGATGAACAATCTAAAATTTTGAAAAAAAAGATTTTTGGAAAGAAATTATCCACCTAAATTGATAGAAGATAGTTACCAGAGAGCGAGAATGAAAGATAGATCAGAATTTTTCACTATCAGTAAGCAGAGTCAAATAAATTTGGTGACCACAGATAAGATTGAATTCAAGTCTAAAACCAGGAATAGTCCACGATTTATAACTAGATATAATAACAATCATAATTTAATAAAAAATATTCTACGGAAACACTGGTTTATTTTAAAAGGAGACCCTCTATTGAAAGATGTGCTAGATGAGACCCATATGTGTACCTTTAGGAGGGCCCGACTCTCAAAAACAAGCTAGCGCCCAGTAAGGTCGTTATGAAGAAGCCTTGCACTAACCTAAGCAATAGATCTGTTAAAAGCTCCTTTTTGGAGACTAAAAAAAGGGTTTTTTAAATGTAAAAAAGCAAATTGTGGCCTATGTATGTACACCACAGGTAGTAAAACAGAATTTATATCACACTCCACAAAAGAAAAATTCAATATCACATCTCACTTGACATGTGATTCTGCATTTGTAGTGTATCTACTGCAAGGTAAATGTGGGGTACAATACATTGGCAGAACCTCTAGACCCCTAAAAAAGAGGTGGGGAGAACATTTGAGGAGCATAAAAAAATCTCTAGCTAATCATAGTGTACCACGTCATAAGGTAAAATTTCATGAAGGAGAATCAGATACTTTTAAAATTTTCCCCATTGAATATATTATACCTAAATGGGGGAGAAATAGATATATGCATTTACGTCAGAGAGAGACATATTTGATATGGAAAATAAAAACTTTAAAGCCATATGGATTAAATGAAAACATTGATATGGCAGCTTTCAATTGATCAACTGCTGGATATTTATATTGTATAGTAAATACTATTATCGCCTTTTGAAATATACCAATATGATAAAATAGATGTTTTATAATGTTGTAGATAGATAACATTTCAACATCCATATAGGCTTTAAGTGGAGTGCTTATCTATTTGTTTTATATTGTTTTATATTGAAGACAACATTGTGATCTTGTTTTAATCTTTTAATCTTTAGACTATTTGCTTGATATATCCCCAGCATTTTTGAATAAGACTGTTGTTCTAGGTGAGATGTATATGGTATGTTATGTTACTTTACCAGATATAAATGCCATTGTGGATCTATCAGAACCGGCTTTTATATATATATATATATATATATATATATATATATATATATATATATATATATATATATATATATATATATATATATATATATATATATATATATATAAAAGTATAATTTAACACAATATATCATTTTTATTACTTGACTGATGTAATTAATCACCACAATTCATATCATTCCATGATATAATTCCATTGATAATCTTATTGATATATGCAATTTATTTCCAGTATTTTAGAAGTATATCACAGCTATCTATAATTGATCAATCTTTATGTTTATAATCACAAGATGTGGTATGTTCATAATGACTGGTATATATTTCACTATCTTGATTCTTGCCGAACGGCAAGTGTATATGTATGTGAATTCAGACTTTTTATTTACCTTTGATTATATTGGAATTTATACTTTTTATTTTTGACTATATCTCTTTAGATCCGTTATTTGGATTTATAATATCTCTCTCAGTTTGATTGGACTATCAGGAGTAAATAGTGACAATCAGATGTTTTTCATTTCTTAACATCACCGATAACTAATCTATCCCATTGAGTCGTTTCATTTGTATAATGCCTATTGGTTTATCGGTAGTATTGTCTCACACACCTCCATTGATCCGCCTATAAGTAGCAAAGCCGGTTCTGTTTGAATTCCTATTGGTCAATTACCTTGGCGCGCATGCACAATGTTTGGCTATACACGCTGATTTTGTCTTTATAAGTTGTGATGTCATTTTATTTGTATACACCTGATGAAACGGTCTGTGTACCGGGAAATGCGTTGTGTACTTTGTTTTTAATAAACTGGAGTTGTTTTTTAATGACTTTGGCATCACATACTTTATTGTACTCTGTCCTCTTGGAACAGCTGCTATTCGACATATCGGGCAACAGTGAAAGACTATACCTGGTTGCCGTTTTCATGTCCTGTCATCGCAATTGGAGCTGCAGGTTTTGCTGAAGTAGCGAGAGGATAGCTTGCTGGGCAGCTATAAGAGTCCAGACTGCACCTGTGGCACTTCTCAAGTGCTTATGTTCTAGTAAGTAGTACTCGTCTTGTGTGTGTGATATTTCAATACTACTGATTGTGCACTATTGTGGCGCCTTCTTCTTTTCTTTTAACATTTCTTCAGATATGCTGAAAATGATGGGTAGTGCCCATAGGACATATATTTGATTGTGGCTTCATTGTTAGGGGGCTATTTAAGATGTATTTTGTCATGTTGTATATCACATGATTACTGAATGATGATGTGTATTTTCATGCATGATGTTATATTTAATTAAACATAAATAACACATCTTAAAAATTTGCAGAATTTACATTTACAGAATAAATCAGTGCATTTTCTTTCATAAGGTGGTGAAAGTCCATGAGCCATTACTCCTGAGATTCAACTCCTGGACACTAGGAGGAGGCAAAGATTCCAAAAGCTCTAAGAGCACTTAATCCCTTTCACCTCTCTGGTATTCTAGTCTTTTCTCTGCAGGCATAGGAGGAAAGTGAAGAATTCAGGTGGCCCATTTTCACCTCAGTTGAGGTGCTACTGAGAGGCGGAGGCGGAGATTGGAATATGAGATAGTGAGAGAATCACTCCGAGTAAAGGAGTTGGTCTCATGCCTGCCACAGGTGTCACAGGGTCCGGATCCTCAGCCTCCTCCTGTTGGGTCATCAAAATACTCCGTACATAGAGCCTCTGCTGTGACGTACACAGCACTGGATCGGCTCTCTACTGGAAGCAGTCTTTTATGCAGCCACTATGCACGGTAAATTGGGTGCATCTGAGGCCATTTCTTGCACTCACATGGCCTACAGGATATTAGTAGATACACCAATTTGAGGTACATCATAGTTAGGGAACATACACATGTAACAGACTAATTCCACCTTTATTACATAGACCTTTTATACTTAGTCTAGTAATTATGGAAACTTTATAATGTGGTAATAGCTCCTATTTCTATTTAGCTAATTCACCTATGTTATATACACAGTAAAACTGCCATTTTTCAGATGTCTTATTGCTGAAGAACAAGATATTTATTTATTTTAAGTATTATGCTGGGCTTCATTTTTATGCAGTGCATTATTATTATTTACTATTATTACACAAAGAGGTTTTCACTGTAAAGTACCACTAAAGTAAAAATTAAACACAGTGATGAAGTGGGAAGGAAAATAAAACTAACTTAGAAATTTGTCAGAAAAAAATGTACTTCCCATGTGTGTATGCATTGTCTATGTATGATGTATTTGTTGATTATGCTATTATACTGTATTTAGAGGTCCTTTACTACGTATTGCCCAAGCTTGTCTGTCTCATATGTCTCTGGCTTTATTCTACAAGTTCCCAGTTGCATTGTTTGCAAACATTGTATTTACTGTTTTTAGATGTATTTACAGTAAAGAAAAGACAATTTAAAAAGGTGGTTGTCTTCATTTATTTTTTGCCTGTTTATGTATTATTTCATTGTGCATACTGGGGAGTAGATTTCCTTAGTAGGTAATCCCTTCCACATGAATGTTTTCTCCTTCAATTAGTTCCCTAATAGATTGTGGAACAATGGGGTCTCCCAGACATAGACCTAATGACTTATTTTTCCAAGAGTCATAGTTCTAATGGAATAGAGCGTTCTTCATGAACCTGATTGCTTCAGTCAGGCCCCACAGAACTTGATTTGCAAATCCGATTTAGATGTCAAGCTTTCTCCAATTTTCAAGATTTCATGTCTCTCATCTTGTTGGATTAGAGACTGAATACCTGTTTTAGGTTTCTTTGATGCTGCATTGAATGCCTTATTCTTGTTTAAGACCTTCAAACCTGTTACAAATAACATTTCTCAAATGATTTTAAAAAATGTTTTCTGTTATGAAAATTACGGTTTTAGATGGCATTCTTTTACAATTCCAAGAATTCTTTGTTTTGCATTCGGCTCGGATAATGACTTATCTGCTAACTCTTTAAAGTCATATTTTGTCTTTTCCTGCTTCCTACAGGAAAATTGCTAAATGTCTTGACATCTAGGCTTTGTTCAGACTTAGTCAGGATATATCCAGTGTCTAAACCAATTTCTCCTCTTTTGAACATTAATTTGTTTTGTTTTTTACAAGCTTTACAGGTTTCTCTTTTGGAACTTGAATTGCTTTGGACATAAAGCTTCTGTCTTGGAAGTTTTTGTTGCTTTTAGCAATATCTTCTGCCAGAAGAGTTTCTGATTTATTTATTTTTTGCTCTTTCTTGCAAACTTTTTTGTCTTATTTTCATAATGATAAGACAGTTTTTAAATACTCAATATGATTTTTTTTTACCTAAATTGATTTTTCAGATAACATCAATCAGGAAATTATAGCACATCTCCTTGCCCTAATCCAAATAATTAATTATCTACTTGCCGTAATCCAAATAATTAATTTGATGGCCTCTTACTTAAAGGACAGTCTAGTCAAAATTAAACTTTCATGATTCAGAAAGGGCATGTAATTTTAAACAACTTTCTAATTTACTTCTATCATCAAACTTTCTTTATTATCTTGGTATTCTTAGTTGAAAGCTAAACCTAGGTAGGCTCATATGCTAATTTCTTAGCCCTTGAAGTCTGCCTCTTATCTGAATGCATTTGACAGTTTTTCACAGCTAGATGACATTAGTGCATGTGTGCCATATAGATAAAATTGTGCTCACGTCCATGGAGTTACCTAGGAGTCAACACTGTTTGGCTCAAATGCAAGTCTGTCAAAAGACCTGAAGTAAAGGGGCAGTCGGCAGAGGCTTAGATACAAGGTAATCACAGAGGTAAAAAGTATATTAATATAACTGTGTTGGTTAAGCAAAACTGGGGGGTGGGTAATAAAGGGATTATCTATCTTTTTTAAACAATAAACATTCTGGAGAAGACTGTCTCTTTAATTTAGATTTTGTAAGAGCATTTAAATTCTACTTTTAAACTGCAAAGATTATGAGACGTGTGTTGAATAAATTTACAAGGCAGCAACATTCTTTCTTTAGATTTGATTACTGTGATGTTGTTGGTATGAAAGTCCTTTAGGCAGCAGTGGCTGGTAATTAGGTGCCTGCCTTAAAAAAAATTGCCTCACCCAATAACTCATGGACTCCACAGCCTGTGTATTAATTCCCAGGAGTAATGGCTCATGGACTCTCACCACCTTATGAATAAAAACAATATTTACATTTACTTTATAAATGAATTTCTTTCATGATGGTGAGAGTCTATGAGACCCGCTCATTTTATTTTTTTACTTAAAGGTACAGTCAACACCAAAACGGTTTGTATAAAAAGATATATAACCCATTCCCCAAAACTGGGGAATGGATAAAAAAGGGATTATATATATTTTGACACAATAAACATTTTGGAGTTGACTTTCCCTTTAAATGAAAATGCTCACACAGACATAGCTTTAGGTATTGCCTTCATAAATGTAAACCCATTAGTAAAATAATTTTTCATAAATAATTTTAATATGGGAGTCAATAAAGGCGAGTAGGGAGTGGAGCCCCAAGGGCCTAATTTATGCATAATGAATTCATGTAAAAAAAACCACAAAAAAAAACAACATTTCTTTTATATCAATCTTTACTCTTCATTTAGGGCAGTCACTGCTTACTTTAATATACATTTGTATAACTGCAGGTATTATTGTTCTCTGTTCATAAAATTAACAAGGTATATATGAATACAAGGTTATCACAAAGGTGAAAAAAAAAAGTATATTAATATAACTGTGTTGGTTATGCAAAACTAGGGAATGGGTAATAAAGGGATTATCTATCTTTTTAAACAATAACATTTTTGGAGTTGACTGTCCCTTTAATTATTTTTTCTGGCAGCAGTTTCAGTTTGCATTTTCCCTATTTTGTCCTTTTCTACCTTTCTACTTCTCCTTTCTTGGCTATACGTCAGACTAGAATACCAGAGAGATGGTAGAATTAAGTGGTTTTGGTAATCCGTGCCTTCTTCTAGTGGCCATGAGAAATTGCTTGTGGACTCTCACCACTATTAAAGAAAGGAATTTATCAGGTAAGCATAAATTTAGTTTTTTTGTGTTTGTGTGAGAACCTAAAAGATGGGTTTTAATAAAATGTGTTTGCAATCCATATTGTCCCATTCAAAATCTTTTTAACAAAGTATCACATAATATATAAACACTGCTTAATAAACCTTATTCTAATACATTAAAGGTTGCCATGCAAAACTTTGTATTTAACTTAAATGGGTTGGTATTCTCTTCTATGGCTTTCCAAACTATTAGAAGAATTGCTGTTTCAATTAATTCACTCACCTAAACTAAATATGATATATAGATTATTAAACATTGTTTAAATGTACAGCACAATTAAGGGGAAAAACAATATAAGAAATAAGTATTTGGATGATTTTAATTAATAAAAATAATTGTGTTTAGTAACATTTTAACTAATGCTTGATAAAAAATAAAAAAGACAAAATGTGCCTGAGTAAATGGTGGCTCAAACTTGTTAAATGATATCAACCTAAAAATCATGTGAAAACCTGTTCATAGAGTGTTTTCTAACAGATTGGGTTTTGAATGGCAGATTCGTGGGGCCCGATCCGATATGCAGCGTCGCCCGCAAAAGTCGGCGATGCCAAATTTTGCACTGGTTTGGTATCCTATATACGGCGTAACATAGAAGTTACGCTCGTATATTTCTGCCTTCGCCCGTAGTTTTTCCCCCCATACACTCATATACAAAACCCGCGCAGTTTGGTATCCAATAAACAGCGTAAGGACTTACGTGGCGAAAATGTAGAAATCTTACTCCATTTTCACCTTGCCACAAAATGCAGGCGTAGCAGCCTTACGCTGAGTATTGGAGCCCCGTAACTCCCTAAACTGCCTGCAAAATAAAACCTAACACCTAACGCATGTGCAATGTCTATATACCTGTCAACTGCAATCCCCCGCCGCAATCCCTAATAAAGTGTTTAACCCCTAAACCGCCGCTCCCGGACCCCGCCGCCACCTACATTATATGTATTACACCCTAATCTGACCCCCGTACACCGCCGCCACCTATATTATATGTATTACCCCCTAATCTGACCCCCCTACACCGCCGCCACCTATATTAAATGTATTACCCCCTAATCTGACCCCCCTACACCGCCGCCACCTATATTAAATATATTAACCTCTAATCTGACCCCCCTACACTGCCGCCACCTATATTAAATGTATTACCCCCTAATCTGATCCCCCTACACCGCCGCCACCTATATTAAATGTATTACCCCCTAATCTGATCCCCCTACACCGCCGCCACCTATATTAAATGTATTAACCCCTAATCTAATCCCCCTACATCGCCACTGCCTATATTAAATGTATTAACCACTAATCTAATCCCCCTACACCGCCGCCACCTATATTAAATATATTAACCCCTAATCTAATCCCCCTATACCGCCGCCACCTATATTAAATGTATTAACCCCTAATCTAATCCCCCTACACCGCCGCCCCCTATATTAAATATATTAACCCCTAATCTAATCCCCCTACACCACCGCCACCTATATTAAATGTATTAACCCCTAATCTAATCCCCCTACACCGCCGCCACCTATATTAAATATATTAACCCCTAAACCTAAGTCTAACCCTAACACCCCATAACTTAATTATTATTTAAATAAATCTAAATAATATTAATATTATTAACTAAATTATTCCTATTTAAAACTAAATACTTAACTATAAAATAAACCCTAAGATAGCTACACTATAATTAATAATTACATTGTAGCTATTTTAGGGTTTATATTTATTTTACAGGTAACTTTGTATTTATTTTAACTATGTACAATAGCTATTAAATAGTTAATAACTATTTAATAGCTACCTAGTTAAAATAATTACAAAATTACCTGTAAAATAAATCCTAACCTAAGTTACAAGTACATCTACACTATCAATAAATTAATTAAATCAACTACAATTATCTAAACTAAAATACAATTAAATACACTAAACTATATTACAAAAACAAACAAACACTAAATCACAAAAAATAAAAAAAGATTACAAAAATTTTAAGCTAATTACACCTAATCTAAGCCCCCTAATAAAATAAAAAAGCCCCCCAAAATAATCAAATTTCCCTACCCTAAACTAAATTACAAAAGTAATTTGAATAGCCAATAGAATAAGAGTTACTGACATTCTATTGGCTATTCAAATCAGCCAATAGAATGTCAGTAGCTCTTATTCTATTGGCTATTCAAATCAACCAAAAGAATTACAGTAGCTCTTATTCTATTGGCTCATCCAATTGGCTGATTTGAATTTGAAGGCTCAAACTTGTTAAATATCAACCTAAAAATCATGTGAAAACCTGTTCATAGAGTGTTTTCTAACAGATTGGGTTTTGAATGGCAAATTCGTGGGGCCCGATCCGATATGCAGCGTCGCCCGCAAAAGCCGGCGACGCCAAATTTTGCACTGGTTTGGTATCCTATATAGAAGTTACGCTCGTATATTTCTGCCTTCGCCCGTAGTTTTCCCCCCATACACTGATATACAAAACCTGCGCAGTTTGGTATCCAATATACAGCGTAAGCACTTACGTGGCGAAAATTGCGAAATCTTACTCCATTTTCACCTTGCCACAAAATGCAGGTGTAGCAAGCCTTACGCTGAGTATTGGAGCCCTGTAACTCCCTAAACTGCCTGCAAAATAAAACCTAACACCTAACGCATGCGCAATGTCTATCTACCTGTCAACCGCAATCCCCCGCCACAATCCCTAATAAAGTGTTTAACCCCTAAACCGCCGCTCCCGGACCCCGCCGCCACCTACATTATATGTATTACACCCTAATCTGACCCCGTACACTGCCGCCACCTATATTATATGTATTACCCCCTAATCTGACCCCCCTACACCGCCGCCACCTATATTAAATGCATTACCCCCTAATCTGACCCCCCTACACCGCCGCCACCTATATTAAATATATTAACCTCTAATCTGACCCCCCTACACTGCCGCCACCTATATTAAATGTATTACCCCCTAATCTGATCCCCCTACACCGCCGCCACCTATATTAAATGTATTACCCCCTAATCTGATCCCCCTACACCGCCGCCACCTATATTAAATGTATTAACCCCTAATCTAATCCCCCTACACCGCCACCGCCTATATTAAATGTATTAACCACTAATCTAATCCCCCTACACCGCCGCCACCTATATTAAATATATTAACCCCTAATCTAATCCCCCTACACCGCCGCCACCTATATTAAATGTATTAACACCTATAGAATAGAATAAGAGCTACTGACATTCTATTGGCTATTCAAATCAGCCAATAGAATGTCAGTAGCTCTTATTCTATTGGCTATTCAAATCAACCAATAGAATTACAGTAGCTCTTATTCTATTGGCTATTCAAATCAGCCAATAGAATTACAGTAGCTCTCATCCAATTGGCTGATTTGAATTTGAAGGCTCAAATCAGCCAATAGGAATTCAAGGGATGCCATTATTAATCGCGTACCTTGAATTCTTATTCAGTGTACGGCGGAGATCATATGAAGAGGATCCTCCACGCTCCATGGCTCCGCGGTCTTCAGTTCCAGCGTCGCCGATCTTCAGTTCCAGCATCGCCGGTCTTCAGTTCCAGAGTGGACGGTCTTCAGCTCCGCGGTCATCGGTCTTCAACTCCTCCGGCCCGCGCCAGCTGGTTCCTGGAAGAAGAAGAGGTCGGCGCTTGGAAGAATACTTTACCGCCTGGAACAGGACCTTCTCCGCCGGTCTTCAGGAGAGGTAAGGAGCACTTGGGTGTTAGACTTAGGTTTTTTAAGGGGGGATCGGGTGGGTTTTAGAGTAGGGGTGTGTGGGTGGTGGGTTGTAATAGGGGGGGTTGTTCTTTTTTTTACAGGTAAAAGAGCTGATTAGGAGTAATTAGCTTAAAATTCTTGTAATCTTTTTTTATTTTTGTAATTTAGTGTTGTTTTTTTTTTGTAATATAGTTTAGTGTATTTAATTGTATTTTAGTTTAGATAATTGTAGTTTATTTAATTAATTTATTGATAGCGTAGGTGTATTTGCAACTTAGGTTAGGATTTATTTTACAGGTAATTTTGTAATTATTTTAACTAGGTAGCTATTAAATAGTTATTAACTATTTAATAGCTATTGTACCTAGTTAAAATAAATACAAAGTTACCTGTAAAATAAATATAAACCCTAAAATAGCTACAATCTGATTATTAATTATATTGTAGCTATCTTAGGGTTTATTTTATAGGTAAGTATTTAGTTTTAAATAGGAATAATTTAGTTAATAATATTAATATTATTTAGATTTATTTAAATAATAATTAAGTTAGGGGGTGTTAGGGTTAGACTTAGGTTTAGGGGGTAATATATTTAATATAGGTGGCGGCGGTGTAGGGGGATTAGATTAGGGGTTAATATATTTAATATAGGTGGCGGCGGTGTAGGAGGATCATATTAGGGGTAATATATTTAATATAGGTAGCGGCGGTGAAGGGGCTTCAGATTAGGGGGTAATACATTTAATATAGGTGGCGGCAGTGTAGGGGAGTCAGATTAGGGGGTAATATATTTAATATAGGTGGCGGCGGTGTAGGGGGATCAGATTAGGGGTTAATAAATTTAATATAGGTGGCAGCGGTGTAGGGGGGTCGGATTAGTGGGTAATATATTTAATATAGGTGGCGGCGGTGTAGGGGGGGTTAGATTAGGGGGTAATACATTTAATGTAGGTGGCAGCGGGGTCCGTGAGCGGCGGTTTAGGGGTTAATACTAGGATAGGTTTATTGTGGTGTGGGCTATGGCGGTTTAGGGGTTAATAATTAGGCTTATTGCATTGTGGGGGTTGTCAGTCTAGGAGTTAATACATTTATTGTTAGGAGTGAGAGGGGGAATTGCGGATAGAGGGGTATACGTGTCGGGCTATTTTTGGGAGGTGTGTTAGACAGTAAACGGGAGATTGTATACTTTAGTTAATTTTTTTAGGCGGCGGCAGTTTCTAAAGTGCTGTAAGTCACTGGCGACTTTAGAAATTTGTACTTACGCTTATTTCTGGACATCGCTAGTTTGTCCGACTTACGGCACTTTAGCAACTGTCGGCGCCGTATATATGATAACCCGATGTGCAAGGTGAAACTACGGGCGGCGCAGGTTTCCACGCGCCCTTGTAGAGCAAACTGAGAAAAAAATAGAAAATTGGGTTCTCTGAAGGACAGGAATTTTAAGCCTCACAAAACAATTTGAATTTATTTGAAAAGACTCCATTCACTGCAATAATTGACTCTGTAAAAATGTGTTACATTTGATAATATATGGTAAAATAATAAGTATTTTGCTTAATGTAGTTTAATCTATTAGGTATCATTTACAATTTATCCTGTTTTTAAACTTAAAGGGACAGTCAACACCGAAATTGCTATTATTTAAAAAGATAGATAATGCCTTTACTACCCATTCCCCAGCTTTGCACAACCAACATTGTTATATTAATATAATTTATAACATTTACACCTCTAAATTTCTGCCTGTTTCTAAGTCACTACAAAAAGCCTCTTATCACATGCTTTTTTGTTAGCTTTTCACAATATAAGACTGTTAGTTCATGTGAGCCATAAAGATAATGTGCTCACGCTCGAGGAGTTGTGGCTGACACTGCACTAATTGGCTAAAATGCAAGTCAATAGATAATAAATAAATAGCCATGTGATCAGGGGGCTGTCAAAAGAGACTTAGATACAAGGTAATCACAGAGATAAGAAGTGTATTTCTATAACAGTATTGGTTATGCAAAACTGGGAAATGGGTAATAAAGGGATTATATATATTTTTAAAAAATAAACATTTTGGAGTTAACTGTCCCTTTAAATGAAAATACTCACACAGACATAGCTTTAGGTATTGCCTTTATAAATGTAAACCCATTAGTAAAATACATTTTCATAAATAATTTTAATAGGGGAGTCAATACAGGCGAATAGGGAGTGGAGCACCAAGGGCCTAATTTTTGCATAATCAATTCATGCAAAAAAAAAAAACATTTATTGTATATCAATCTTTACTCTTCATTTGGGGCTGTCATTTCTTACTATACTATACATTTGTGTAACTGCAGGTATTATTGTTCTCTGTTCATAAAATTATCAAGGTATATATGAATACAAAGAATATAATTGCCATCTGTGCAGGGGATTACATGCTGCACAACTGATCTCTACATATGGGGTTATAGACATTTTATCTAAGGGATGGTATTCAATGAGTAACCAGGAATACAGGGTGTGGATATGTGTATTGTAATATGCCTGGTTTGGATCTATACAACATAAATCATAATATAAACCCAAAACCAATGTGCACAGACAGCATGAGTAAGAATGTTCATCCAGGAAAATATTTTGACCTAGGCAAACAAGACACTTGCCTAGTGTGGCAAATTGGGGGGGAGCACTTTTTGAGACTCTGTTGGGAGCAGCAGGTGACTCCGTCTATGTAATATATATATATATATATATATATATATATATATATATATATATATATATATATATATATATATATTTATATATATATATATATATATATATATAAATATATAGTGTATATAAGTGTATGCAAATGTTTTCCAAGTCCTGGTGAGCATTTACTTTGGAAATGGCATGAAAAAAAGTCACATTACACCCTGACCAAAAAAGGTCTAAAACCTGGGGGAGGGGGTTAAAATGCTCTCGTGCCTCAATACCATAAGCAATAGCAGAATTATCCACAATAACATTTTATTTTGCTTCCCAGTTGCAACATCTGTGGCAGTGTAGAATTTATAGAAATCTAATAAATTAAATTGCTCCACATTTCAGTTTTATAAACTACCACTTAATTTTCCATGTAGCAATTTTTTTTATTTTATTTTTTAAATCGTGTTTTGTGGTTAATATGTGTAACCAGAAGAGTCGTAACCATAAATGCTATTCAGCGTTCATAGTATGTTTTAATCACCTGTAGATGTATCTGTTGCTAACAAAAATATGAATCCCTTTAGTTAAAATGATGGAGTATGGAACAGAGATAAATATGATCTGTAGGACATAATGTAACATTTGTTTCTAGAATCCTATCACCGTGTTCATGCTAAATAAAGAACATTCGTTTAGATTAAAACATGCAGGACATAATCTAAATGTGCCATGTCTTTTTAATGATTAACAAGAGTCGAGAATGTAATTTTGTTCTGATCAGTTCTACTTCAAGATGTGGGAGTACTGTGTTTATTAATAGTTGATTGATAAATAGGAACAATTAATTGCATAAATCAGGATCTATGACATAGTTTGTTTCACCTACAGATTGATGCAATAGGTGGTTAAATTAGTAAAAAATAAAATGTGGAAAGGTCTAGCTTCAGACCAGGTTATGGAGCTACAGCAAGATTCATATGTCACTTGCCACAAACTTGACTGCTTGTGTCATTGAACAGCGGTTGAATGACAGCAGTGATGCAGGAATCGCAGAAGAGATTATATTGTACTAGACTTCCTGACATATGCAATATGTGGTATAACTGGCTTCAAGTTGTTGAGATTGCAAATTCCTTATAATAAAATTCCATTCAAAAATTAAGAATCACATCAAATGAAAGATTGATGCAAAATTGTGAGACTCCTCAAGTATTACAGAATGGTATACTATATTCCTGACTGCAAAAGGTTAAACTCTGTGTTACTCTGGGACTAAGATTTATTGTGAATTCTCCTTATATGTATTACAGCTGTCTATGACGGGTATACGCATATCCTTCAGGATTTGTGCAAGGGGCTACTTGTGGGATGGGAGGTAGGAGGCGGTTTGGAGGTGGTGCAGCTCTCACACAGGAAAACATTGGGAGGTGGTTCAGTGTATTCACTGGCGTGGGGTAGAAAGAGTCAGAAAATAATATAGAGTCAGACAGTAAATAATATCAGTGCAATTAGTAAAGTACTGGAACACCCAATCTGCACAGAACGGGATATCTACAAAAGAAAGTTGCATTAGAAACATCATGGAAGGACAAATTCCTTTGGAGTTAAGATTAGAATTAGCCCTCTGCTCTCTACATTTCCTGCTTATGTCTTTGCTTGCTGAAGGCTAAGTGGAGATGCACAGCCTGTTGATCTGGGGGACTATTTGTTGTTGTAATGTTTAGGTCCTAGAGACTCGCAACTGCTGTGGTGCTGAAATGGACAGCTCCCAGCAGAACTGGCCACATAATGACTCTGTTTGGACCAGCGCTGATGTGGATGATCGCTACCCTGGTAACTTCACTTTCTCCTGGACAGTCTTCCTTGCAATCCTCATGGGGATTCTTATAGTGACCACTGTACTGGGCAATGCTCTGGTCATGTTGGCTTTCCTGGTAGACTCCAGCCTCAGGACACAGAATAATTACTTCCTACTCAACCTGGCTATTTCGGATTTTTTAGTAGGTAAAGTATTTTCTACAAAAATCTTTTTCATTAATCACATTGATGACAGGAACATCTCATTCATTTCCTTAATTCAGAACATTAACATTCAAGTGTTAGTATATGACATCGATAAAAGGATCTTTTTAGCACTTTCAAATGGTGTCTCAAAACATGAAGGTTTAGTATAAATTAAATCACCTGGTGTATAAAAGATGATTGCAAAAATGATCTAAGGCTTATTTTTACTAAATATATATCGCTGCATTAAGTGCTGGATTAAAAGTGTGAGGAACATCACGCACTTTGTAATATAAAATGTGCGAATACATTGGCAAATGGGATAGCATAATTACCCTATTATTTTGGAAAATATTCTGGACAATGCTATATGTATTCACTGAAACATAGGATAGCTCATATTCCCTGACAGATTGATCCATACCTTGTGCAAACAGTTGTGATTGGAAACATTATTATAGAAGTAATAATTTGACATACATTGGCTGATGCAAACATAGAGACAAGCAGGATTATCTGCATACATTGACATACAACGTTTTCTGTATAGCTTGAGCAAATAAAGGTGTAATATGGAATACACTGAGCACATTTGCCAATAAATCCATACTCTGTGCAGTAAAGATTGCTCTAGCATATGCAGATGACATATGGGGTAATAGTACAAATTAGACTGGAGTAAGTCATGAGAAATAGAGACGTTCACAGGCTGTAGATATTCATGCAGCTTCCTCATAAACAGAATCATCTGCATGCTCTCTGCACCGGGGAATAATGCTCTGATGCCAGTTTAAATGTATCAATGCTTGTTAATTCCAGGTGCCTTGTGCATTCCTCTTTATGTGCCATATGTGCTCACTGGAAGATGGAGTTTTGGAAGGCATATGTGCAAACTCTGGCTCGTCCTCGACTACCTACTCTGCACCTCTTCAGTGTTTAACATCGTTCTGATAAGTTATGACAGGTTCATCTCGGTAACCAGAGCTGTAAGTATCAATTAATGGGTTAATCGAATGTCTTATTTTAAACTCCCACGTTGAATCCATTGGCTACTAGAATGCTTCCAAAGCATTTCTGTCTGGCACTCAAGGGGTCAATCCTGGGATAAAAGTGTAGCTTCTAATGCAAAATCTGATACTGAATTGTACACATTGGTTGCAAATCGATAGGTGCTCTTATATTTTACATTTAGCTTACTAGAAATGCCCCTTGGTTCCGACACCAGTGTTGTTTTAAATCATTGAACAAGCAAGTGCAATTATTCTGTGAATCACACTTTTTTGCATTGCTCAGTCACTATAATTTTGTGACCTATTCAAAAGCCTCTGCTTGACAGTAAGCACCATCTTCTGTAGATTCATCTGCAATTACTATACATTAATTTATAACACTATTTATAGTAGAAAATGTATTGTGGTTATGGATTGTAATAGTCAGACCAGCTGCACAGTTGTCATCACAACTTGTATTTGCTGGAAGGGAAATTGAGAGCTAGAATTGCTTATCGGTAGTTCTCCTTTTCCTTACATATCACTTTACCTTATGCACAGTTAAAGGGACAGTCATCACCAAAATTGTTATTGTTTAAAAAGATAGATAACGCCTTTACTACCCATTCCCCAGCTTTACACAACCAAATTGTTAATAATAATAATAATAATAATATACTTTATAACATTTAAACCTCTAAATTTCTTCCTGTTTCTAAACCACTAAAGACAGCCTCTTATCACATGCTTTTGTATTTGCTTTACACAACAGGAAACTGCTGGTTCATGTGGGCCATATAGATAGCATTGTGCTCACGCCCTGGGAGTTATTTAAGTCAGCACAACACAGCATTAATTGGCTAAAATGCAAGTTAATAGATCATAAAAAAGTAATGCGATGAGGGGGCAGCGCTTAGATACAAGCTAATCACAGTTATGCAAAACTGGGGAATGGGTAATACATGTATTATCTATCTTTTAAAACAATACAAATTCTGGTGTAGACTGTCCTTTTAACCACATTTTGCTGAACCTGGAGAGCGAATTCCTTTTTGTAAGACCAATTCCTCGTTGCATATCCAATTCTTCATCTTCATCTTTGTATCAAGAGCAACCTCCTTTACCCAGCAAATCCCCATATATGCACAGCTAAGTCTGTAGTCCAGTGATTCATTGAACCCAGCACTTTCACATTTATCTACCTACACCACCACTTTCAAATGTATCTACCTACCATACACTTCACAAAAGCTTCTTTTGCACATCTAAATTCCCCTTCCATGATCATCTGTAGTGCTAACCCTGGTATCTCCTCCTTGGTAGCCAACCCAGAAATACTCGCACATAAAGTGCCCCCCTTCCAAAGCTAGTTTTCCTTGGCACTACCCGCTATTGGCACTGTTACTCACTACTGCCCCCAGCTCTTTGTACAATATTCTCTTCTTGCACTATAGCCCCTTATTTTACCACATTCTCTGGTACAGCCAGCCCCTCTGGAGTGAGATTTCCCTTGCACACCCACAGCTACCCCCCCCCCCCCCACAAACACACACACAACCAACTCCAAATCGAGTTTTACCTGGCATCTCCCATTTAACAACTAACTCTCCAGCACTAAAGCAACATATCAATTCTGTTCCATAAATACATGAGACACTGATGATCTGCTGCAAGTCAAACCAGGTATACATAGGTGCAGTGAGTGAAGAACTGGATTGCTGAGCCTTGGGCAAATTTGTTAACACTGTTCTACATTTTGTGTATTCTATATTTTGAGGTTCCCTATCAAATTGTATTGAATATTCAGAAGCTGCTAAATGGATTTGAACCTTGTTAATTTATTCTCTAAGGAATTAGTTTGTTACTGCATTTGAAGAAAGGGATTCCATTGGATTCAAATAAATCAAAGAATTTTCCTTTCAAGTGATTAGAAATGAGAATTGTAACATCTAAGCAGCCAGAGCCCCCATCAATGCATACTGTTCACCATTAAGCCTTTTAATACTCTAGACCTCATTAATAACAGAAATCTAACTGACTAGAATTTATAATGGCTGGTTTTCTGTACTTTACATAAAGGTTAGGGCAGAACATAAATGGTAGCCATAGGACAGTAGGTGAAGATATTTTGCAAAACATAGAAAAAGGCAAATATGCATGGGTTAAGTGATATTAATAACATTTGGTTTTATATAGACAAACATAGAGCATTGTGTAATCTAGCTTTTAAAAAAAGACAATAGAGAATTATTTAAAGGGACATGAATTCCAAAATGTTTACACAACATTCCAATTTACTTATATTATCTAATTTGCTTCATTCTTTAGATATCCTTTGTTGAAGAAATAGCAATGACCATGGGTGAGCCAATCACACAGGGCATCTTTGTGCAGCCACCAATCAGCAGCTACTGAGTCTATTTAGATATGCTTTTCAACAAAGGATATTAAGAGAATGAAGCAAATTAGATAATATAAGTAAATTGGAAAGTTGTATAAAATAGCAGGCTCTATCTGAATCAAGAAACAAATTCACAATAAAAAGACAGTACAATGCACTTTGAATATTTTCCATATTTCCCCTCCCCCTGTAAGATGTGAGAGCCATCAGTCAGTCACAAAATGCATATACATATATACTGTACACTTTTGCACATGCTCAGTAGGAGCTGGAGTCTCAGAAGGTGTGTATATAATATATATATATATATATATATATTTATTTAAATTGCATGGTTTATCTTAATCATGAAACTTTAATTTTTACTTTAGCAGCCTGTTAAATAGGCCCCGAAGTTCAGTGTCCATACAAACAACCACATGGAACAAAGATTACATATACAATATAGGTCACTGAAGAATATACTCATTGTATGTATGTTTTATGCATATGAGTGTATAAACTGATTGCAAACTGCATCATTTTCACTCCTTTGTTTTCTTGGAGGTTATTATAAAGTGGAAGAAGATTACCAGACAGTCAATCACTTATATTGGGACTATATCCTTTAGTGCACATTATTACACATTTTTTTGTATTGATTTGTAATAAAAGTAATAAATAAATACACTTTTAAAGAGCAAAGAACTGGGAAGGCTTCTTATATAGAACTTCCCCACAAAATTTGCCAAGCTACCCTAGGACAAGGTTTAGTTGATCCAGGTCAAACAGTTGCATGACATCTAGATTTCATACATGTTTTAATACCTGATCAAGTTTTAATTATTATCTACACAGGGAACAGCAAATCATAAAAAAAACAACATGAAAGAAATCAGTATATGTGCAAAAATATATATTTAAAAAAATCAGAAGAATTAAAATAAAAACTGTTTATACAAGATTTGTCCCTTTTTGTTGGATATAGTGTATAGTATTGATTTCTACTAGGCTCTCAAATAATTGGCATATTTTTTTAGGTGAGCTACAGGGCCCAGCAGAGTAATAGCAAGCATGCAGTTCTGAAGATGTCAATGGTTTGGCTCTTAGCCTTCCTCCTTTATGGGCCAGCTATTATCACTTGGGAGTATATCGCAGGAAGGAGCATAATTCCAGAGGGTGAATGCTTTGCTGAATTCTTCTATAACTGGTACTTCCTGATAACTGCTTCCACTCTTGAATTCTTCACTCCTTTTATCAGTGTGACATTCTTTAATGTAAGCATTTACATGAACATTCAGAGGCGAACAAAAAGCCGCCTTGACGTCTTACAGGAAACACAGAGCCAGACTACAATGGAGGATATTAAGGTGGCTTCAGAACCACCCAGGACCAGCTCTTTAAAATGTTGGAAGCAAAAGATTCTGAAAAATGGTCACCATGGAACATCCAAAGCCAAAGATGCTGAGATGCTGAGTAAGGCACAAGCGGTTAAAAGGGCTTCATTGAATGGGAATACATTGACTGTGGCAGGTAAATCCAAGTCAACTAGGAGAAGTTTTAATGAATCCTGCAGCAACCCATCTCTGGAGAAAAGGATGAGGATAGTTTCCCAAGGAATCGCTCAACGGTTCCGTTTATCTAGAGACAAAAAAATTGCCAAATCCTTGGCAGTGATTGTTTGCATATTTGGGCTATGCTGGGCTCCATATACTCTACTGATGATCATAAGGGCAGCATGCAGGGGCCACTGTGTGCCTGAAGTTTGGTATGAGGTATCCTTCTGGTTGCTGTGGATAAACTCTGCTGTGAACCCTATCCTGTATCCTTTGTGTCACTACAGTTTCAAGAGAGCATTTAAGAAAATCCTGTGCCCACAAAAGCTCAAAATAAAACCACACAGCAAACTCCAGCACTGTTGGAAGTGAACACTCTAAAAGAGCATCATTACAAATGTTTTCAGAATACAATCTCTTAATATAAGTGCTATGGCCAGGCAGTGACATATCTGTAGGGAGTTTCTCCAGAGCATTCTGTTTTAATCTCTCAATATCTTGCTTATTCACTGCTGATAGGAATATAATAGATGCTGCATAATAAACACCATTATGCCGTTGGAAATGGGCCCATATAATAGATGGTTTGTGGAGAGTGATCATCTGAGAATTCTGGACTGTGTGTTATTTTGTGGTTCTATTTTCAGTTATTTTTTCTTATACACAAAAGTAATTGAAAACACAATAGATTTGGCAAACCCCTTAATGCCATTGTTTTAAATGCAATCATAGATTTTATTTAAGAATATAATTGGGGTGGTTTTAGCTGCTATTCTGTTATCATTTGTCAGTCCTACAGAGTGAAATTATCAATCAAATTTAACAATATATCTAACAACCCTCAATAGTTACAAATTAAAATTATATAGAATAAAGTACCAGCATGGAGTCCCTTTAGACCAGTTTTCTACCTAAGGTTTAGATGTTCCAATGTTCTATGGTATCTGCTCTTTTCATATTCTACTGTAGGTATGTAGGTTGCTTATATATTTGTTGCTTTTAGGCACATCTGAATTCTGTGGCCAGTGGTATTTTATAACAAGACAATTACACATATGGCGTTATAGTCTGTAGTCAACACAAAATCTCATTGTAGCTGTTGTGATCTTTGTTCTCGCTGAAAACAGGAAAAAAAGCTATATAAATAAAATCCAATGCTAGAGAGATCCACACTCACTGGATTTGGAGAAAGCATTACAATTTATTGTGAAGACGTGATGCTTCCAACTCACAGTCCCTTCATCAGACTCAATCACTGTCTTCATAATACATTACAAATCCAGTGAGTGCGGATCTCTTCTATTGGATTCTGTTAAAAACTATTTCTGGTAGATGGACTACAATGAGATGTGAGTGTGGATCTAGCAATATTGCATAAAGCATCATTTTGTATGTTTCTAGAACTAATAGTGCATGGAAATTTCCTTCTTGGAGTCTTTATGATTCTTCTTTCTATACAGATATTTGAATTCCATTTTTGTTTCTATTGCATACAGACTTTTTTTTACCACTGGCTACAGTACTATGCAAATATGTCTTACAGTTACTGACAACTCAACCTATAGGAATGGATTTGTTTTGTTCCTATAATATTTCTAATCATTGTCACATTGTACGTGGAACAATCACTCCTAACCCCTAGCTAAACATGCAATCATATGATACAGTTACCATGGCAACTGAATATAGGGTCTTTTCCAATCTATTAGAAGAGCTTTGAAAAATGTTTTGTATGGCTTTTTGAAAAGATTCAAAATTCAAGACCATTTAAATCTGTTTGAAAACTATTAGAACATCTAGTTATTGTGTAGTTTAACAGTGACTATGCACTACCCTAACTTTGCCAATACTTTAAATTGAGAAAATCGAGCAGAAAACACTTGTGAGTGGCTTTTTGCATGATTTTTTCAACAGTCTTGACCAGTTAAGAAAAAGCAATATTGGCTTCTTCTGCGAGGCATATCTTGACTTTTACCCAACTGTGTTAATGATTTTGTTCAAGGTGAGCATGCAATTTTATAATAAACATGATCAATTCTTGGTTTAGTAAAAAGTTAAAAATATAACCTAAATCACACTTTTTATAGTAATAAACATTTACTCAACTAAAATCATTATGTTCATTTATTTAAGTTTGTGGGTAATAAAAGATTAATTATAAAATTTTAATTTTACTAAGCACACATTTTTAAATATTGGGGTCGATCACAGTTATTGAAAAAAAAATTGTCTAATGATTTTTCCATTAAAGTCTAGGAGGGTTTTTGTAGAAAAATCATCTGATGATCTTTTCTAAAGGATTCCAATCTACCCCATTATTACATAAATAAAATAAAAAAAACTGTTCAAAAACCTTAGGATGCCATAATTATATTTTATACATAACATTATCTTATCAATATTAAATCAATAGCTGATATTTTATACATAACATTATCATTATCAATATTAAATCAATAGCTGATATTTTATACATAACATTATCATTGCCTACAAATCTTTTGCTTCCATGAAAGATTGCGAAAACTCATGCAAAAATCCACTTGAAATGCACATGAAATTAATTTATTTTTTATTTTTTTGTTTTTAGTTACCTGTATCTAACTCAGATGGTGCCTATGCAAATGTATAGGAAAAGCTTAGAAAACAAAGTTCACAGTTCAATAGCTTTGCATTAAATGTTTTTGTGTAAGACTATTATGAATTAGAATGCAGACCTATGATAAAATGTCATCAATTTTGATGCTTAGTGCCAAATTTTATTTTTCATTTCACTCTGGGGAAGATAAACATATATTACTCGAAAATACGTGGAATGTCCAAAATATAACATACCCTATGTAATATGTCTGTTATTGCATCTAAAACAATCCTTAAAACCTTTCATCCTGCAGTATTTAGGACTTAAACATGCAACTATAATTCATCAAGCTAAAGCACATTTCTCTTGTTTTTTTTTTTTTAATAACATAACATGTTCCTCTGCTATCAAAACATTTGTCTTCTATTTCGTATAGCTGAACCCTGAAAGAAATTATATTTTTTCATCTTAATGTTGTGATATTGAGTCTGAGGTTGCAGTGGGTTTACATTTTACATTCTTCCATGGACCTAAGTCTGTCCCCAGTTTCCTTCGGTAGTCATGTTGTAGCTGACAGTATCACTGTAATTGGACCAATTTGCTCATTATTTAAAAAAAAAAAAAAAAATCTAATGAGAAATAAAGGATTCTTTAAAGGGACATTAAAAAAATGTCATGCTAACGTTAACTTTTTTTTTGCAAAAAAAAGTTAACGCTATTTAAATTAATACACAAAACATGCCTATGTTTATTAATAAGTAGTCTTTATTAAAGGGATATAAACCTCTTTTCAATTGTAATATCAAATGTTTAATCATGTGAAGTAAAAAAAAGAATGCAATATAATTTATTTTTTATTTTCATGTAACTTGACACTGAAAGTGTTTGTTTTTTCCAATTCTGAGAAATGGAAATGCTTACTGCAGACGTCACAAGCTTAACCCTGCCACATATATGTTCCTAATTGGCTCCCACAGAAGTTATCAGGTAATGAACTGCAAAAGCAATACAAGTTTTACAGTGTCAAGTCTTGTCTACTACATTAACTGATCTGGATTGGCTAATAAGACAAAATGGTCGTAGGAGTTTTGTCTTGGAAAAAAATTGCAGAAACACAGTATTAATATCCTATGTAAATTTCCACACTCTGCTCTTTTAATTTTTTCCAAGGCAACAAAAAAAACTTGTAATTACAAGGTATTTGAATGGACAATAAACACCTTGAGATTTGTATAAAAAAATCTTTATTTATGCATAATGAAACAACGTATACTTTCATTTTTATTTTGCTCCCATTTCATGTATTTCAGCTCTGAAAATTGATCAATTTCTATTTCCGTCAGACCTTGAAATGTCCCCTGCTGACTTTTTCAAGGCTAACTCTGCTACATGTATGTATCTAATTGGCTTTGTTAGATAACAATTGCAAAACAAAGCCTTTTATAGTATTTTTATGAACATGACTAGTCTAGTTGTTTGCAAACTGAAGGCCAGATCGGCTCCTCCAAATAAGGCAAATAGTGGGTGGAGTTTGGCTATTGAAAAATAACTGCAGTAAAAAAGGATGTTAATTTGTATTAAAAAAAAACATTAAGACTTGGCTGATATATGTTATTCTATATCTACAGCACAGAAATGTCTTGTAATTACAAGGTTTTTACTCTCCCTTTAATACCCCTCTAATTGGTGGACAATATCACCCCACAAAGTAAAAAATCTGACCAAAAAAATGCCATATTTTAGATGCAACAAATTGAAAATACTTTAATGTCCTTTTAAATAGGAAAATTGACAATATTTCCCAAAATTCCCTTTTCCCCAAATTCAAAAATGGAAAGCTTTAATTGTTTTCCATTAAGACAAGATAGACAGCTTGTGTTCACCACCATTTTATTCTTAAACAAAGCCGTTTGTGTGGTGCCTCGCGCCTACACATTTCCACATATCATCCCACGTGATGTGTGTATGTGTTCTGCATGTGTGTGCGTCAGGAGGTCAACTTATACAGCAACTGGGATCTACCTGTGATGTTGTAATATTGTTGTGCTGCTGTTTGAAATAATAAATGATATTTTCTTACACTGGCAGAGACGTTTTGTACCGTCAGCAATCTATAAAATAGCTTGTGGTTCTCACAGTTATCAAAAAAGTATATGATTGTGTTTGCTGAAATTTCTTAATATGAACATGAGAAATACACTGGATTCTGATAATCTGTAAACAAACAACAACAAACAGGAACTGAAGCAGGAAAATGCTATTAAATCAAAGTAAATTCTCCATGGAAAATATTGATCAGGCATTAATATAATAAGCATTGCAATACTAGAAATTTAAAGTGACATTAAAATCTTTTGAGATTGTAGTATAAAATGTCTAAGTGTAGTAAATCACTTTCCAGTATAGTACACCACTTGCAACATTCTTTCATTATTTATTTTTCCTGTAATTTACCTATGAAAATTGTGGGGTTTCCCCTAAGTTTTAATAAAGCAATGAGTGATGCCATGTTGAAACTTAGGTTTCTCTTATATAATATCTTCTTCTAAAGACAATTAGGGACAAATTGCACACAGCTATTGTACAATTGTACACTTCTGGCTCCATTTATGAAGCTGTGGGTGCAGCGTTGGAGCGCTAGCAGTGCAGGCTTGCTTATGTGACCTGTAAATGCAAGTTAAGAATTAGCGGTCTTGAGAGGTCCTCAGGTGTTGCACATTTCCAACTTTCCAAACTCTTTAATCAAGAGTAATTGACAAGTTATGCTCTCACACAATTGGTTGCACAGGAACAGGGCTGTCCAAAAAAGTATTGTGCAGTGTTAAAGGGACAGTCAATTCAAAATGAAACTTTCATGGTTCAGATACTTTTTTCATCAAATTTACTTTGTTCTGTTGGTATTCTTTGTTGAAAGCTAGAACCTAGGTAGGCTCATATGATACTTTCTAAGCCCTTGAAGGCCACCTCTTATCTCATTGCATTTTGACATTTTTTTTAAGGCTAGACAGCGCTAGTTCATGTGTTCCATATAGATAACCTTGTGCTCACTCAGATGGAGTTACCTAGGAGTCAGCACTGATTGGCTAAAATGCAAGTCTATCAAAAGGACTGAAATAAGGGGCAGTCTGCAGAGGCTTAGATACAAGGTAATCACAGAGGTAAAACATAACATAATATAACTGTGTTGGTTATGCAAAACTGGGGAATGGGTAATAAAGGGATTATCTATCTTTTTAAACAATAACAATTCTGGAGTAGACTGTCCATTTAAATGCTTCATTGGAGGCCCCAAAAGCAATAAGACAGGTTCCCTGCCTGGGAAACTACTCCACCTACACTTTCATAAATGGGGATCTGTATCTGTCCCTAATTGTCCTCAGAAGAAGAGATTAGATCATGGAAACCTAGGTTTCAACATATTGGTTCCTCATTACATAAATGTAAAGTTTAATTTCTTTAAAGTATTCAATATTTAAATAACTAATATGATTTTAAAATTAAAGCTACATTTTATTCTTTGTTATGAATGCATTATTATATCCAGCATTTATGTACTGTTCATTGTCCCTGTAACTGACATTTTTTAAGCACAAATTGCATTGTTTTGATTTGCTTTCCAGAGACATTTTCCTTTTAACAGTCTTTTGATTAGTTTACCTCCTGTAACAGTTTATCTGTGGTAAATTAGGAACAGTTAGGGACTGATGTAAATGAGTTACTGAACTTATCCAGCAATTGCTGTATAAAATGTTGCAGGGTTAGGGTTATAGATTCTAAACAAAATATACTCCAGCTTCTCTGTGGACAGTTTACATTGGTTTTTTTTATTTCCTGTGTTTAGTTACAGGAAAAGTGGGTAAAAAGAAACAATAAGCGTACATTGCTTAGTTTTTTACTACTCAAAATGTAACATTCTAAATAGACTCTAAACACTTCATGTTTTTGTCTAAAAATTGTGCTTCCCCCATGTTCCCTATAGAGGTCAAAAAGCAAATCTGTAAACTAGGTTTTCAAAGTGCTGCAAATGCCTAAACCAGTTGTTTGATTTGCAGCATTTGCAGATTACACAGATGTGTGAAACAAGCACAGTTTTATACAAAATCAAAAAGTATTTAAATGTCTTTTTAATTTACTTTTAAATATTATCCTTTACCTTATTGATATTAATATAAACCACAAGTATTTTAATGGCTGAATATATGGAACGTATGGAGCCCTCTGTGTAGGCACAGAGTATTTATTCTTCTTCTGTTATAAATAGCTTAGCATAGGGCTGGCAACATTAAAGGGACATGTACAGCTATAAGCATACAATTGCTCGTATTAAAAATGTCCCTTTATAAATGTTAAAGGCAATGTTTTTGTAATGTTCCATTGGAGTCACAAGCATGCACCTGGTGCATTAAACACTGGTATGCTCAGTCTATCAGTGTAAACAAACACTGTGCATGTGCACATTGAGCCAATATTTGCGTTATAAAAGGCTAAAAAGGTTTTTTGTTTTTGTTTTTTAAAATGCTTTATGGCATGAAATTGTTGGTAGTTTCCACTGCAGATATTTGATGTCCCTTCAATAAAATGGGAGTATTAGGGTAATAGGAACCCAGGTTACTTTTATAGGAAATACAAAGTCACATCAAAACTGTGCTGTACTTTGCATACTTGCAGTTTTTACCTTTTTTTTATTCATTTAAAGACAAATACTTTTATAAATATAATTTATTTGTAGAGCGCCGACATAATCTTAAAATAAGACAAGATTAGTTAACAGGCATTATAGTTATCTAGCTTTATCTCAGAGGGTAGCTTTCCAGGCTAGTCAAGAGATAAAAACAATGAACTTATAACGACTTCTGGTAGAAGTTGTCAGGGCATGATTACAAACAAATAAATCTTTATTCTAGTCATTTAATACAGGTTCCGGTGTGATTAGAGCTGTGAGATACAGTTACTCTTACAGAAATGTCAAGTGATAAATTCCTTCCTCACTTACCTGTGCCGTTACAGTAAAGTAGCAATGCAGACACCAAGGAGCCGGCCCATTTAAGGAGCACAATATGGCAGCAGTTTTGCAAGAATGTTATCCATTTTCAAGAGCACTACATGGCAGCACTGTTTCCTGTATGTAGTGCTTCAGATGCCTACCTAGGTATAGGAACAAAGCAAATTTGAAAATAGAAGTCAATTGGAAGCTTTTTTTAACGCTCTGTCTGAATCATCATTTTTTGGGGGAGGTTTCATATCCTTTTAACATAATCTTATTAATACAGTAAGAGTATGGGCTCCATTTATTAAGCAGCGTATGCAGCATTGGAGGCCCATTGTTTAAGGCTCACCTGAAACGGATGTTAAGAAGCAGCGGTTATAAGTCCGCTTCTTCTTAACCTCTCTGCCACCTTTTTAGGTGGCGTATTGAAATCATCCCAATCCGATACGATGAATAGGATTAACAGCCCCTGCTAGCGGCTGATTGGATGCCAGTGAGCAGTGGGTGGCATTGCACAAGCTTTTCACTAGAAATGCTTGTGAAATTATAAATGCCGACAGCTTATGCTGTCGGCATTTAGCAATGTCGAGCGGACATGATTTTCTATTCCGAATATATCAACAGTTTAAAAAATATTATCTTATAAAGTAAGTATTAAAGCATAGAAATATGTTCTCTGCGCATTGTTTATCTCTTTTTCTTTAGCAAATTAGAGATAAATATGAATGAGCTCTTGCGCTGAGCTTTGATATGGGGTAGAGGTACTGGGTTCTACAAGAAGCACTGCTGCTTCTCTCATGGCTGGGGAAAATACCAACATTCAGAGCCTGCAGTATAAATCCAGCCTTGGTTGTATAATCTCTTGCTCTACATTTGAACTGTTACCTCCCTTATGCTATATTTAGAAATGATGATTATCATCCAACAATCAAAGGCAGACGCTAGCACCACTTTTGTGTGTTTGAGTGTAATTTACCTCTTCTAGCTTATCTTTCTACTAGTTATATGTAGGAAGGCATCCATTAGACGATGCAGGGATATTACCGCTACAACATATGCACACACAGCTCATACACTGAAGAGGAACCCTCTGGTGCCAGCATCTGATTAGACTCCTGTAAAATGATTGCCTTCTGCTTCTCTCTTCAGTTTAATTTAAATGCAGCAGGCGCTTTTACTTTTGACTTCAATATGTCAATTTTGCTGAGATCAGTGGGTTACTTGCTATTTTACTTTTAAATACAACTTAAACTATAGAGTGTGAAGGATGACACATTGTTGTTGCCCACTCTTAACCCTGAGTGTGGAGGACGACAATGTGTTGTCTTCCTGGGATGTTCCTCTTCTAATCTAGATTTTGGGGACCCCATACACTGCAGCAAGGGAAATTGAATGCAGTCTCTTTCGCCATCACTGGTTGAGTGTGGTTCAGATACAAAAGTAGCAATAACCTGCAGCAGATGCTTACCCTGGTGAGGATGGGACTCTAACACAGCTATTACCCCCCCCCCCATTTGTGCTAGTGTGGTAGGTAAAATCTCATCTTAAAGAGCAGAATAATTTTATTCCAGTGAAGGGTCACTTGTCCCGATAGGATGCAGCTGATAATTGTTAAAAATATCAGCCAATAGGATTGATCTTGCATTCTATTGGCTGATTGGAAAAGCCAATAGATTGCGAGCTCAATCCCATTGGCTGATTGGGTCGGAATTCAAGGGACGCCATCTTGGATGACGTCCCTTAAAGGGAACCTTCAGTGTACGGCTGGGACCGTATGAAGAGGATGCTCTGCGCCGGATGTCTTGAAGATGGAGCTGCTCCGCGTAGGAAGGATGAAGATAGAAGATGCAGTCTGGATGAAGACTTCTGCCCACCTGGAGGATGACTTCTTGCCGCTAAGATGAAGACTTCTCCCGACTTCATTGAGAACTTCTTGCCGCATGGATGAGGACTTCACCGGCTGGATGACGATGGATGTCCGGTCTTCCAATACTGTGATCTTCAGGGGTTAGTGTTAGGTTTTATTAAGGGTTTATTGGGTGGGTTTTATTTTTAGCTTAGCTATTACATGAGGAGTAATTAGTTTAAATATTTGATAATTTCTTTTTTATTTTTTGTAATTTAGTGTTTATTTTTTTTGTAATTTAGTTAATTGTATTTGATTAATGTAATTTATTTATTTTTAGTGTAATGTTAGGTTTTACTGTAAGACAGGATTTATTTCACAGGTAAATTTGTATTTATTTTAACTAGGTAGTAGGGGTGTGACCCTGAAACTAGTAGTGGTAACTAGTCTGGCCAGCTGGGGTACAATTGGTCACCGATGTGCAATTTGCTGAACCTACAACACCCTTTGGAACCTTGAGAGTGTTTTATATCATCGTGTTTTCCTTATCAAAATTTACCGGTATTATTTACAACGTAACACTTTGGAGTTTGCTAACCTCACCGGCAAATCTAGCAAGACACCATTGTGTTTAATTTGGAGGATTCAGCATTCAGACTGGACGAGCCCCTGTGACGAAAGCACTGACGGAGTGGCGTCCCAGTGTGTCTGACGGGTGACTCACAACAGTCTTGTCTAGTTGTTTCTGGCACTTTGGCTTGTGCCGCTCCACTTGTGAGTAGATTCATCTTTGGGGGAGGGTTTACTCCTGTGATCCAGAAATTATCCAAACGATACTGTTCTATGGTGCCGCATCTCTTTTTTCTCTGTCATCTGCAGGATACTCAGTTAGTAAATAGTTAATAACTATTTAATAACTAATCTACCTAGTTAAAATAAATACAAACTTACCTGTGAAATAAAAATACAACCTAAGAAAGATACAATGTAACTATTAGTTATATTGTATCTATCTTAGGTTTTATTTTACAGGTAAGTATTTATTTTTAAATAGGAATAATTTAGGTATTAATTGAAATTTTTATTTGGAATTATTTTAATTATGTTAAAGTAAGTGGGTGTTAGGGTTAGGGTTACGTTAGGGTTAGACTTAGGGTTAGGTTTAGGGGTTAATAACCTTAGTACAGTGGCGGCGAAATTGCGGGCAGCAGATTAGGGGTTAATAAGTGTAGTTAGGTTGCAGTGATTTTGGGGGCAGCAGATTAGTGGGTTAATAACAGTAATGTAGGTTGCGGCGATGTTGGGGGCAGCAGATTAGGGGTGTTTAGACTTGGGGTTTATGTTAGGGTGAAAAAAGGAGGAGGACCCAACCTATATTGTCACTAATCAAACATATATATATGTAAGCCAGATAGTAGAACTTAGTATATCTTGCAGGGGCAAATGCTCGTTACATTCGAAGATTTGTACTTCAATCAATCACTTTAATCACTTGGCAATACCCCGCAATCCTGGAGGATAGTAAGCAGACCAATAATGCTAAATAAAGTTCCCAGATAATAAATAAAGGTATAAAAGTCCTGAGTAAATATTTCCCATAAGTGGAACTTTCGATCCCATATGCAAACAACCCTGTTACCCGGTAAGTTAGTTGCAGATATCAAAAAGTAGAGTTTCAGAGGCAGGTATACAGACCAAACAGTCTCCAAACATAAGGCTAGTTTCACTCACCGGCTGCCGTATTACACCGGGTACCGACCCGTCCACTAACCGCGGAATGAGATCCTTCTCCGGCAGCCCGGGAGTCTTTTGTGTGCGCTTCACCGGGCCCCAGCCGTCCACCATTAGCGGAACGAACGCCGTCTCCAACAGCCTGACTGTGTCTCGAACCTGGGTGTGTCTCTAAACTCCTCACTGATTGGTCCTTGTGGGGAGTCAAGCCTCTGACGCAATATGGTTGAATCGGAGAAACCGGAGAAATGTATCTCAACAGTCCCAGTAATCCAATGCGAATGTCTTGAGTACCAAAAGTAAACTGTACCGGGTATAGGGAAACTTTTGTTTCTATGCAGCGGGATACTATGTCTTTGATCAGCAAAAAACTTTGGTCCACGTCTCCAGCCGGCAAATGCAGCTAGGTGCCTAGCAGTGGCAAAAGGAAGTCCAAGAGGAAAAAGAAGAATTTGCCAGGCACCTTCAATAACTTAAAAATTAGTAAACTTTATTGAGTCAAAATTAAAACATGGTGAGAGAGGGGATAAGATACCCCTAAAGTTAAACAGACTGACATGTTTCGGCACAAAACGCCGTAATCATAGTCTCTAAAAACTTCTAAAAGCAAACCGCCTTTTCAATCCAGTGCTCACATATCATTGGTAGGTTACTAATTAAGATTTAAAGGCATACGGGGGATGGAGCATTGTTAAACAATTTTAAGTTAGTAGATATGCTACATAAACATAGATCTATATGCATGCAATTTAGCCTGCTAGCTTAATCAAAAAACATCCTTCACTTATGAAATTCAAACATTTTGTAGACAATAAATATACATTTATATTAGTAGGATTCACATAAGTCTATCTAGGCCCCCTATAAAAGGGTCATAGATAATCTGATCCCTAAGATTGATTAGAGTCCAAGTATCAAATAGCCTACTATTTAAAGGAGATGGTGTTTATATCCCAAAATTTGGGAGAGGATACATATGTATGAAATGCAAACCATACACCTCAAATAGTTAGCTCTAAGTTACTGGATTATATTGTAGAATAAGACACACTCTGTGGGGCATATTCTAGTAACCACAAAACATGTACCACAAAGGACAAAAGATTAATTTGTATCCATTATGTGTATGTTAAACATATGTTGGTATACACTTACAAAAGACTTATTTATTTGATTTGATTAATTAGATTGATCGTCCCTATTCAGGTGCCCTTATGTCTCCTGGACCTTATGTGCAAATTCAAATTTTATATGTAATTATATTAAAGGTGGCTAGGATCTAATTCCAATGATTAATAAAATCATATTCGGAATTTAGGCCCAAAGGTCTTTTGGTTTGGAGTCTAAAAATCCAATACATTTCCTGTCTGGACAGGATCTTAAATAAGTTCCCCCCTCTCTTTTGAGGTTGAACCTTTTCCACAATCGTCCATTTCAACGAACGACAGTCTTTGTCGTGTCGCTGGATGAAATGGGACACCAGGGGTGTGCTGCTTTTACCCACCCGTATGGTCGACAGGTGTTCTCTAATTCTAGATCTGACATCCCTGGTGGTCAAACCTATGTACTGAAGTTCACAGGTTGAGCACCAGAGTAGATATATGCAATTAGTCGACCTGCAATTTAGACAAGAGGTAATTTCAAAAGTTTCTCCGGTCACCACCGAAGAGAAGCTATTCCCCACCTGAACATATTCACAGGCCTTACATTGTGAATAGCCACACCTGTAGGTACCCCTGTGTCTAAGCCAGGAGGAAGATGGTACCGCCGCTGAGTCTGGCTTCCTAAGCATAGATGGCGACACTGAATTCCCAATAGTTTTATTTCTCCTGTAGGAGAATCTACAGCCATTCCTAGCAGTCACAGCAAGGGCATCATCTGCCACCAATAGGTGGAAATGGTTTCTGACTATGTCACAGATTTCTCCATATTGAGCTGAGTAATCTGTGACAAAGGTTAGTTTATTTTCTTGATCACCCCTATAAGTGTTATAAGCTTGTATAATGTGGCTATTCCCAGAGAACCTTAAGTAAAACAGGCTTATACAAAAGGTTATTACCAAGGGAGATAGCTGGTTTACTTAGTACAAGTTCTTTTTATAACACTTTACAAAATCAAAATAAAGTGAATAAAACAGATGAAATGAAGCCTTTGTATATTTTACACAGTTGTAAAGAGTTGTGTTCTTTTAAGATAGAAGGCAGCAAACAAGCAGCTTATTGGTATTGTCTGAGAAAAGCAGAATTTTATAGCAAAGTCTCTTTATAGTTAAGCTTAGAAATGAGAAACTGATTTGCAGTCTGCAGTGTCCATATATCAAGAGGTATCAGGTTACAGCAGGCAGAGTGTGTGATGCAGAGAGAAGGAGAGAGCCAGATTTAACCAGTTGTGAGCACTTTAACAGTTTGTATGTCAGCAGAACTTTGGATAAGAATATATACAGCTAGAGACAATTGTATATAAAATTAATGATACTTGCGAGTGAGTTTAGAACTGCAGAGAGCGAAGTTGGCACTGAGTCAAAATGGATCACAGCAGGGAAGATGTTCTTATTTCCTGGTAGAGGTAAACACTCAGTAATGGAGCTGGCTGGAAAATCAGACTGCAGAGTTAACACAGACTTGCAAGAGTTGCTGCCAAAGACTGTTCCTTGAAGTGTAAAGCAGCAGGAAATGCTTCTTAGGTTTAGAAGCTGGAGACAACAAGGATTTCCTTTAACAGGTATAAAAGCAGGATCTGTAGATTTTAGCTTTAGAGCTTGAAGCAGAGTGGGAACTACAAACTTCAATTATCAAGCAAAGCACAGGTGTACTGAACACACCTTTAAAGGGAGGTGAAGGAGTGGGTTGGTCTTAGTTCTTAAAGCTACAGGAATATGACAGATCCCCCCTTTCAGGGGCGCCCCCTTCCCGGCTCCAAACCTGGTTTGTCAGGATGTAGACGATGGAAGGATGTGAGCAATTGGGGAGCATGTAAGTCCCTAAGGGGTATCCAAGAATCCTCCTCATGACCATACCCTTTCCAATGTACTAGATACTCAATTGTTCTACCCCAGTGGCGCGAATCCAGAATTGATTCCACTTCGAATTCCGTTTGATCTTCTATCAGCTGAGGAGAGTCCTCGATGACTTGAGGAATATTAACATCAGATCCTTGATAGGGTTTAAGTAGAGAAACATGGAAGGATGGGTGTATCCTGTAAGATACAGGTAGATCAAGAATCGCTGCATTAGAGTTAATCATTCTCTTTATCTTGAACGGACCTATGAACTGGTTAGCCAGTTTTTTGCTTGGTACCTTTAATTTGAGGTTTTTTGTTGAGAGCCAAACTCTATCGCCAACTGAGTATTGAGGTGGAGTTAGATGTTTTTTTATCAAAATAACTCTTTTGGGTACATTTAGATTTCTCTAAGTGAATCTTTAGGGAAGTCAAAGTTTGTTTCAAATTAGAGACATAATCCAGAGCATAAGGTGATTTTGAGGTGGAGATGAAGTTGGGTACAGTGGTTGGATGGTAACCATAAGTGGCAAAGAAGGGTGAGACTTTAGTAGAAGAGTTGATGGAGTTGTTGTATGCGAACTCTGCAAGCGGTAACCATTCAACCCAGTCATCCTGGTTCTGTGAGATATAACACCTTAAGTATTGCTCCAAAGTCTGATTCAGTCTTTCAGTAAGGCCATTAGATTGGGGATGAAATGCTGTTGTCATTCTAGAGGAGATTCTTAACAATTTACATAGTGCCTTCCAAAACCTGGATGTGAATTGAGTCCCTCGATCAGTGACTATAGAGGTCGGTAAACCATGGAGTTTCACAATGTGATCAAAGAATGTTTTAGCTGTTGTGATAGCGTTTGGAATTCTCTTAAGAGGTATGAAATGAGAGAGTTTAGTAAGATGATCTATAACCACTAATATGGTTGTGAATGAATTAGATGGTGGTAATTCGACTATGAAGTCCATTCCAATCATGGTCCAAGGGACTTCAGGTATAGGTAATGGTTTTAGTAAACCAAAAGGTCTGTGGTGTTCTTTTTTGCAAGCTGCACATACATGACAATCTGACACAAAGGTAACTACATCTTGTCTTAAACCAGGCCACCAGTAATTCCTTGTTAATAAATCCTGTGTTTTAGTGATTCCAGGATGACCGGACATAGGGTTCGTATGATGTAGATGTAGGATCTCCTTCCTTACAGAAGGAGGAACGTATAACAAATTGTTGTAGAAGTATAAACCTGAAGTAGTGTCCTTTACGCAGCATGATGGAATGGTAGAATCTTTTAGTAAAGCTAATAAAATGTCTTTTTGTAGGCTAGAAGTTACAGCTATAAACTTGGTTGACGGTATAACTGTTTGTTGTTCTTCCTTTTCATTATGTTTAATGAAAGAACGGGAAAGAGCATCAGCTTGGATGTTCCTTGAACCTGGTCTATATGTGATCTGAAAGTTAAATCGGTCCAGGAATAAAGACCATCGGACTTGTCTTGATGACAAGGTCTTGTTTTTTCTAAGATATTGTAAATTCTTATGATCTGTAAGAACTGTAAAAGGTTTGAGTGTCCCTTCCAGTAGGTGTCTCCAGTGTTCCAGGGCACATTTGATAGCTAGAAGTTCCAGGTCCCCAACGGAGTAATTCCTTTCAGCTATAGACAGGAGTCGAGAGTAAAAGGCTACGGGATGTAGGACTGAAGTATCGGTTTGTTGTTGGGAGAGAATAGCACCAATACCAACAGTGTAAGCATCAACCTCTAACACAAATTGAAATTCTGGATTAGGAAGCTGTAGGATAGGAGCTGAAGTAAAACATTCTTTTAAGTGCTCAAAAGCTTGTTGGGCTTCTACAGTCCAAACGAGTCGATTCTTACCGGTTAACTTAGTTAGAGGTTGGACAATGGATGAAAATCCTTTGATGAATCTCCTATAAAAATTAGAGAAGCCTAGAAACCTCTGAAGTGATTTCACAGAGGTAGGTACAGGCCATTTGAGTATGGATGTAACCTTCTCTGGATCCATGTTTACACCGTTAGGGGAAATTATGTAACCCAAAAATTTTATTGTCTTTACATGGAATACACATTTCTCAGCCTTGGTGTATAGCTGATGTTCTCTTAATCTAGACAAAACCCATCTTACATGTTTTACATGATCAGTTAGATTTTTGGAGTATATCAAAATATCGTCTAGATATATTACAACACACACATCCATTAAGTCTTTGAAAATATTGTTTATGAAAAATTGAAATGTGGCCGGAGCATTAGTTAAGCCGAATGGCATAACATTATATTGAAAGAGACCATAACGGGTTCTAAATGCTGTTTTCCATTCGTCACCGCTTTTTATCCTGATTAAATTGTATGCTCCCTTCAAATCTAGTTTGGTAAAGATGGTTGCATCTGTTAATCGTTCAAGTAATTCAGGTATTAAAGGAAGTGGATACCTATTTTTAATCGTAATAGAGTTTAATGCTCTGTAGTCAATGATTGGGCGTAAGGTCCCATCTTTATTTGTGACAAAGAATATGCCCGCTGCTGCAGGAGAGGTTGAGGTAGAAATAAAACCTTTCCTTAGATTATCGTCTAGGTACTCTCTGAGAAATTTTAATTCTTTTTGAGAGAGTGGAAAAATTCGGCCGAACGGTATGATAGACCCAGGTTTAGTATCAATGGGGCAATCATAAGGTCTGTGTGGAGGTAGATTTTCGGCTTCCTTAAGGTCGAATACATCTGAAAAGTCTGAATACTGCAATGGTATATGAGGGTGTAGAGTTTTGATTTCCACACAGGGAAAACAGGTAGCAGAACAGTATGGGGAAGAGAAAGTTACTGTGTTACTGCTCCAGTCTATTTGAGGGTTGTGTTTTCTTAACCAAGGATAACCCAATATTAAGGGGTGTAGTGAGCTAGGAATGATATCAAACGTAATGTATTCTGTATGACCCATGTTACAAGAGACAAGTAAAGGAACAGTATGGTGTGTGATTGGGCCTTTTAAATAAGTAGAGCCATCAATAACCTTCACATAGATAGGGGTTTGCTTTTGCACACAAGGTATTTTATTAGTATCTACAAGGGTTTTGTCAATGAAGCTTCCATAAGCTCCAGAATCTATCAGCGCCTCAGTCTTGAGAAGATGCTGGTCCCACTGTAAAGACAATGTGAAAGTTAATTGTGATTCATGAATGTTATCAGTATTTGGGTTAACTATAAGAATCTTACCCCTTTTTTGCCGGTTCAGAATAGGGCAGGAAGAGACACTGTGTTCTTTATTCCCACAGTACATACAGAGGTTTGAAATCCTCCTTCTCTGTTTCTCTTCTTGGGATAATGGTCCTCGGATGGCCCCAATTTCCATGGGCACAGGGGCTGTGGAGGTCTTTTCAGAATGAGAGGGTGTAAACCTTTTGAGGTAAGTTTCTGGGTGTTGTTTTTCAGCTCTCCTCTCTCTGTATCGTCTGTCCATGGCTATGCATATCTTTATGAGGGATTCCATGGTGTCTGGAGGTTCAATGCGAGAGATCTCATCCTTAAGATGTTCAGAGAGACCTAAACGGAATTGGTTTTTTTAGACTTACAGTATTCCACTGTGAATCTGTAGCCCAGAGCTGAAAATCTGCCACATAGTCCTCAACTGGACGTTTGCCTTGCTTCAGGGTGCGCAAATTTGTTTCTGCGGTTAACTGGGTGTTGCAATCCTCATATAAGACAGCCATCTCCTTAAAAAATTCACTGATAGAATTCAAAATAGGATCATCAGTTTCATAAAACTTATCAGCCCACGAACGGGGATCTCCAGTTAGATAAGAGATGGTAGTACAAACCTTGATCTTGTCAGTATAATATGTCCTGGGCTTCATGGAAAACATCAGCATGCATGCATTTCTGAATTCACGAAAGCGTGTTCTTTCACCAGAAAAAATGTGTGGAGGGTTAACCTGTGGTTCAGGGTGATCAGCCTCTTTCCTTGAAAAGAAATCATTCATTAACCTCTTCAGGGTGTGGTTTTCATTTTTAACTTCAGTCAAACCTTGTGCTAAAATTTCAACTTTCTGGTTTAAGGAAGCTATTTCAATTGCCATTGAGGCAGGATCCATGATTTTTTTATATACAAGCTTTAAACTATAATGTATATATGTTAGTAAATTTCTTTATGGCTTGATAATTCTGTTATAAGCTTGTATAATGTGGCTATTCCCAGAGAACCTTAAGTAAAACAGGCTTATACAAAAGGTTATTACCAAGGGAGATAGCTGGTTTACTTAGTACAAGTTCTTTTTATAACACTTTACAAAATCAAAATAAAGTGAATAAAACAGATGAAATGAAGCCTTTGTATATTTTACACAGTTGTAAAGAGTTGTGTTCTTTTAAGATAGAAGGCAGCAAACAAGCAGCTTATTGGTATTGTCTGAGAAAAGCAGAATTTTATAGCAAAGTCTCTTTATAGTTAAGCTTAGAAATGAGAAACTGATTTGCAGTCTGCAGTGTCCATATATCAAGAGGTATCAGGTTACAGCAGGCAGAGTGTGTGATGCAGAGAGAAGGAGAGAGCCAGATTTAACCAGTTGTGAGCACTTTAACAGTTTGTATGTCAGCAGAACTTTGGATAAGAATATATACAGCTAGAGACAATTGTATATAAAATTAATGATACTTGCGAGTGAGTTTAGAACTGCAGAGAGCGAAGTTGGCACTGAGTCAAAATGGATCACAGCAGGGAAGATGTTCTTATTTCCTGGTAGAGGTAAACACTCAGTAATGGAGCTGGCTGGAAAATCAGACTGCAGAGTTAACACAGACTTGCAAGAGTTGCTGCCAAAGACTGTTCCTTGAAGTGTAAAGCAGCAGGAAATGCTTCTTAGGTTTAGAAGCTGGAGAAATGACAACAAGGATTTCCTTTAACAGGTATAAAAGCAGGATCTGTAGATTTTAGCTTTAGAGCTTGAAGCAGAGTGGGAACTACAAACTTCAATTATCAAGCAAAGCACAGGTGTACTGAACACACCTTTAAAGGGAGGTGAAGGAGTGGGTTGGTCTTAGTTCTTAAAGCTACAGGAATATGACAATAAGGTTGCTTATCCTTTAGGAGTTGTTCTCTAGACAGGGAATTAATCTCATACCGAGCCTTTTTAATGATCTTTTTCTTATACCCTCTTTCTAGTAGACGTTGTTCTAATTCGTCTGCATGTCTCTTGTAGCTGAGGGGTAGAGTACAATTGCGTTTCAATCGCACAAACTGTCCCTTAGCTACCGAATAGGGCATTTGTTTCGGATGACAGCTCTTAGCATGTAGGAGACTGTTGCCTGATATTGGTTTCCTATAGACTTCGGAGGTGACTCTACCTGTTGGCCATCCCTTCAGTTCCAAATCAAGATAATGCACTATTTGCTTGTTAAACTCAAGTGTAAACCGTAAGTTTACATCATTGGTTCTCAAGTAATCCTCAAAACATTCAGCCTGTTCTTTTTCACCCTGCCAGACAAACAGCAGGTCGTCTATGTAGCGTAGGTATAGCAGGATGGCAGGTCTGAAGGGGTTTCTATCCGCATAGATGCTGGACCGCTCCCACCAACCCATGAACAAGTTAGCATAGGTTGGCGCAAACTTGGCTCCCATGGCGGTCCCGCATCTCTGCAAATAGAACTCCCCCTCGAACTGAAAATAGTTATGTGACAACAAAAACTGTGTCACCTCCAGTACAAAATTTCTGAAAGGTTCACTGTGTGTGGTCCCATTCTCTAGAAAATAAGCGACTGCTTTTAGACCCCAAACATGGGGTATAGAGGAATATAATGAGACCACATCCACAGTGAGCCAACCACAATCCGGTAACCATCTCAAGTCTTCAACTTTATTCAACACCTGTTTGGAGTCCCTACTATAACTAGGGAGGGATTTGACCAAGGGTTGAAGTACCCCATCCAGCCACTCAGAAAGGTGCTCCAACATTGAGCCTATACCATTGACTATAGGTCTACCCTGTACATTTACTAGAGTTTTATGCACCTTCGGTAGGTGGTGAAATAGTGGGATAACTGGATGTTCCACATAAAGGTACTTAGATGTTTCTAAATCAATAAGCCCATCCTCTACTGCTCCATCCAGAAGGTGCATTAGCTCTCGTTGAAACCTGTTGGTAGGGTTCTGTCTAAGATGTTCATAACTGTCTGTGTCTTGCAGCTGTCTCAATGCTTCTTTAATATAGTCAGCCCTGTCCATTATGACCACTGAGCCCCCCTTATCAGCCTGCTTAATCACCAGGCCAGGGTTTTGTTCCAATGATTTTAGGGCAAAGCGTTCATTCCTAGTCAGGTTATTACCACCTGTCGTCCGTGTTAATGAAAGCTGTCTTAAGTCATTTTCCACTCGTTTGTAAAAGGTTTCAATAATGTTACCTCTGCTCTGTATTGGGTAGAAAGTAGAGGGGTTACGATACCTTTTAATAATATCCTTATTAGTCACATCCATTGATGTAGACCCCTCTACTTCCAACTCCCCCAGAGCGATCAGGTCACATGTTTCCATAAACCCCAAACCTTTGGGCCAGGTGTTATGGACACCATTCCCAGGTGTTGTAAATATCTGGTCTTGGTTAGTGTCCCCAAAGTGTTTGCGCGGAGTGATATTGTGTACAAATTTATTTAGATCAAGCATAGTCTTGAAAAGATTAAAATTGACTGTGGGTACAAAACCAAGGCCATATGACAACACTTTCTTTTCTTCCATAGTCAATTCATGACTGGACAGGTTTAGGACGGTACATACTTGGACGGGACACGAGTCTGCCTCTGTGGGTATCTCCCTTGCTGAGGTATCTGTGTGCTCGTGCCCCCCCCCATCTCTCGGGTGTTGACCTATCCGAAAAACCTGTTCCAGTTGTAACAACTCCTCATCCCTGGCCTGTCCACCGGTGGCACCCTGATGAGTGGAATGGTAGTTACTAGCCCCCTGCTGAATAGATGAATGTTCATGGCTGTCAGTACCATAGTGTGTTGAAACATAATTGTGGTTACCACCACGTTGCTGTGCAGAGGGGTAGTGGTGATCAAAATGATCAGCAGTAGATGTTTGATATCTGTTATACTGATTCTGTTTACCTCTAGTATAACCTGTATATTGTGGGGCTCTGGCTCTACCAAAACCTGGTCTGTTGCCTCTTCCTCGTGGAGGAAGATTATAGCCCCCTGTCCTATTGTAGTTGGTATTTATTTCCACTAAGTCTTGGGGAAAACTCCCTTCATTTTCTGACTGGGAGCTATCTCCTCCTGAGTCAGCCTCACTTTCAGAAAAAGATACCACTTTGTTACCTCTACCCCTGCGTCTTCTACCCCTCCCACGTCTTTCTGCTCTAGACTGGTTTTGAAATCTCCTAGTTTGTGACCTCTGACTCTTGTTCCAAATGTAAACCTTGTTATTATCATAATCAGCCTTGTCCCGAATGAATTTGGTGTGTTTAATACCCACCAGCTCATTCTTGATCTCTACTAGAGTGTGTTGCAATACATTATCAAACTTAGGATAATCCACATCTTTACAAAACTTATTTAAAAGTAATTGCACATCATCAATCTCAGACCTAATAATGACCAAGAGATTTGTTTTAAAGGTAATCAGAAGTTTCATCAACCTTATAGAACAGTCACTAAGTACATTATTCCACATTTCTATAAATTCCTGATCTTCTGTCTCAAAAGTGGGAAATGTGTTCATTCTGAGACCTCTTGGTATCATGTTCTGTGCTAAATATTTCTCCAAGGTCCAAATGTCCCATTTAAGCTTCTTTTCTTTTGTCAGTAAATATTCCATATCATCAAACAACATACTTAAATTGTAATTATTACGATCATGTGAAAAGACGTGCTCCAACTCTCTGTTATCCCCATCTCTCTCTTCCACTTTCTTAAGGGAGAAGTATGAAACTACTGCAGTTTCTTCTTGTGTATGCTGCATAGTGACAATAATAGATTAAGGCTAGCGGTCAGCTACAAACCACTAATATATATAAAATGAAAAAAGGAGGAGGACCCAACCTATATTGTCACTAATCAAACATATATATATGTAAGCCAGATAGTAGAACGTAGTATATCTTGCAGGGGCAAATGCTCGTTACATTCGAAGATTTGTACTTCAATCAATCACTTTAATCACTTGGCAATACCCCGCAATCCTGGAGGATAGTAAGCAGACCAATAATGCTAAATAAAGTTCCCAGATAATAAATAAAGGTATAAAAGTCCTGAGTAAATATTTCCCGTAAGTGGAACTTTTGATCCCATATGCAAACAACCCTGTTACCCGGTAAGTTAGTTGCAGATATCAAAAAGTAGAGTTTCAGAGGCAGGTATACAGACCAAACAGTCTCCAAACATAAGGCTAGTTTAACTCACCGGCTGCCGTATTACACCGGGTACCGACCCGTCCACTAACCGCGGAATGAGATCCTTCTCCGGCAGCCCGGGAGTCTTTTGTGTGCGCTTCACCGGGCCCCAGCCCGTCCACCATTAGCGGATCAATCTAATTAATCAAATCAAATAAATAAGTCTTTTGTAAGTGTATACCAACATATGTTTAACATACACATAATGGATACAAATTAATCTTTTGTCCTTTGTGGTACATGTTTTGTGGTTACTAGAATATGCTCCACAGAGTGTGTCTTATTCTACAATATAATCCAGTAACTTAGAGCTAACTATTTGAGGTGTATGGTTTGCATTTCAAGGTTTGGATACATATGTATCCTCTCCCAAATTTTGGGATATAAACACCATCTCCTTTAAATAGTAGGCTATTTGATACTTGGACTCTAATCAATCTTAGGGATCAGATTATCTATGACCCTTTTATAGGGGGCCTAGATAGACTTATGTGAATCCTACTAATATAAATGTATATTTATTGTCTACAAAATGTTTGAATTTCATAAGTGAAGGATGTTTTTTGATTAAGCTAGCAGGCTAAATTGCATGCATATAGATCTATGTTTATGTAGCATATCTACTAACTTAAAATTGTTTAACAATGCTCCATCCCCTGTATGCCTTTAAATCTTAATTAGTAACCTACCAATGATATGTGAGCACTGGATTGAAAAGGCGGTTTGCTTTTAGAAGTTTTTAGAGACTATGATTACGGCGTTTTGTGCCGAAACATGTCAGTCTGTTTAACTTTAGGGGTATCTTATCCCCTCTCTCACCATGTTTTAATTTTGACTCAATAAAGTGTACTAATTTTTAAGTTATTGAAGGTGCCTGGCAAATTCTTCTTTTTCCTCTTGGACTTCCTTTTGCCACTGCTAGGCACCTAGCTGCATTTGCCGGCTGGAGACGCGGACCAAAGTTTTTTGCTGATCAAAGACATAGTAACCCGCTGCATAGAAACAAAAGTTTCCCTATACCCGGTACAGTTTACTTTTGGTACTGAAGACATTCGCATTGGATTACTGGGACTGTTGAGATACATTTCTCCGGTTTCTCCGATTCAACCATATTGCGTCAGAGGCTTGACTCCCCACAAGGACCAATCAGTGAGGAGTTTAGAGACACACCCAGGTCCGAGACACAGTCAGGCTGTTGGAGACGGCGTTCGTTCCGCTAATGGTGGACAGGCTGGGGCCCGGTGAAGCGCACACAAAAGACTCCCGGGCTGCTGGAGAAGGATCTCATTCCGCGGTTAGTGGACGGGTCGGTACCCGGTGTAATACGGCAGCCGGTGAGTGAAACTAGCCTTATGTTTGGAGACTGTTTGGTCTGTATACCTGCCTCTGAAACTCTACTTTTTGATATCTGCAACTAACTTACCGGGTAACAGGGTTGTTTGCATATGGGATCGAAAGTTCCACTTATGGGAAATATTTACTCAGGACTTTTATACCTTTATTTATTATCTGGGAACTTTATTTAGCATTATTGGTCTGCTTATTATCCTCCAGGATTGCGGGGTATTGCCAAGTGATTAAAGTGATTGATTGAAGTACAAATCTTCGAATGTAACGAGCATTTGCCCCTGCAAGATATACTAAGTTCTACTATCTGGCTTACATATATATATGTTTGATTAGTGACAATATAGGTTGGGTCCTCCTCCTTTTTTCATTTTATATATATTAGTGGTTTGTGGCTGACCGCTAGCCTTAATCTATTATTGTCACTATGCAGCATACACAAGAAGAAACTGCAGTAGTTTCATACTTCTCCCTTAAGAAAGTGGAAGAGAGAGATGGGGATAACAGAGAGTTGGAGCATGTCTTTTCACATGATCGTAATAATTACAATTTACCTATGTTGTTTGATGATATGGAATATTTACTGACAAAAGAAAAGAAGCTTAAATGGGACATTTGGACCTTGGAGAAATATTTAGCACAGAACATGATACCAAGAGGTCTCAGAATGAACAAATTTCCCACTTTTGAGACAGAAGATCAGGAATTTATAGAAATGTGGAATAATGTACTTAGTGACTGTTCTATAAGGTTGATGAAACTTCTGATTACCTTTAAAACAAATCTCTTGGTCATTATTAGGTCTGAGATTGATGATGTGCAATTACTTTTAAATAAGTTTTGTAAAGATGTGGATTATCCTAAGTTTGATAATGTATTGCAACACACTCTAGTAGAGATCAAGAATGAGCTGGTGGGTATTAAACACACCAAATTCATTCGGGACAAGGCTGATTATGATAATAACAAGGTTTACATTTGGAACAAGAGTCAGAGGTCACAAACTAGGAGATTTCAAAACCAGTCTAGAGCAGAAAGACGTGGGAGGGGTAGAAGACGCAGGGGTAGAGGTAACAAAGTGGTATCTTTTTCTGAAAGTGAGGCTGACTCAGGAGGAGATAGCTCCCAGTCAGAAAATGAAGGGAGTTTTCCCGAAGACTTAGTGGAAATAAATACCAACTACAATAGGACAGGGGGGCTATAATCTTCCTCCACGAGGAAGAGGCAACAGACCAGGTTTTGGTAGAGCCAGAGCCCCACAATATACAGGTTATACTAGAGGTAAACAGAATCAGTATAACAGATATCAAACATCTACTGCTGATCATTTTGATCACCACTACCCCTCTACACAGCAACGTGGTGGTAACCACAATTATGTTTCAACACACTATGGTACTGACAGCCATCACCATTCATCTATTCAGCAGGGGGCTAGCAACTACCATTCCACTCATCAGGGTGCCACCGGTGGACAGGCCAGGGATGAGGAGTTGTTACAACTGGAACAGGTTTTTCGGATAGGTCAACACCCGAGAGATGGGGGGGGCACGAGCACACAGATACCTCAGCAAGGGAGATACCCACAGAAGCAGACTCGTGTCCTGTCCAAGTATGCACCGTCCTAAACCTGTCCAGTCATGAATTGACTATGGAAGAAAAGAAAGTGTTGTCATATGGCCTTGGTTTTGTACCCACAGTCAATTTTAATCTTTTCAAGACTATGCTTGATCTAAATAAATTTGTACGCAATATCACTCTGCGCAAACACTTTGGGGACACTAACCAAGACCAGATATTTACAACACCTGGGAATGGTGTCCATAACACCTGGCCCAAAGGTTTGGGGTTTATGGAAACATGTGACCTGATCGCTCTGGGGGAGTTGGAAGTAGAGGGGTCTACATCGATGGATGTGACTAATAAGGATATTATTAAAAGGTATCGTAACCCCTCTACTTTCTACCCAATACAGAGCAGAGGTAACATTATTGAAACCTTTTACAAACGAGTGGAAAATGACTTAAGACAGCTTTCATTAACACGGACGACAGGTGGTAATAACCTGACTAGGAATGAACGCTTTGCCCTAAAATCATTGGAACAAAACCCTGGCCTGGTGATTAAGCAGGCTGATAAGGGGGACTCAGTGGTCATAATGGACAGGGCTGACTATATTAAAGAAGCATTGAGACAGCTGCAAGACACAGACAGTTATGAACATCTTAGACAGAACCCTACCAACAGGTTTCAACGAGAGCTAATGCACCTTCTGGATGGAGCAGTAGAGGATGGGCTTATTGATTTAGAAACATCTAAGTACCTTTATGTGGAACATCCAGTTATCCCACTATTTCACCACCTACCGAAGGTGCATAAAACTCTAGTAAATGTACAGGGTAGACCTATAGTCAATGGTATAGGCTCAATGTTGGAGCACCTTTCTGAGTGGCTGGATGGGGTACTTCAACCCTTGGTCAAATCCCTCCCTAGTTATACTAGGGACTCCAAACAGGTGTTGAATAAAGTTGAAGACTTGAGATGGTTACCGGATTGTGGTTGGCTCACTGTGGATGTGGTCTCATTATATTCCTCTATACCCCATGTTTGGGGTCTAAAAGCAGTCGCTTATTTTCTAGAGAATGGGACCACACACAGTGAACCTTTCAGAAATTTTGTACTGGAGGTGACACAGTTTTTGTTGTCACATAACTATTTTTAGTTCGAGGGGGAGTTCTATTTGCAGAGATGCGGGACCGCCATGGGAGCCAAGTTTGCGCCAACCTATGCTAACTTGTTCATTGGTTGGTGGGAGCGGTCCAGCATCTATGCGGATAGAAACCCCTTCAGACCTGCTATCCTGCTATACCTACGCTACATAGACGACCTGCTGTTTGTCTGGCAGGGTGAAAAAGAACAGGCTGAATGTTTTGTGGATTACTTGAGAACCAATGATGTAAACTTACGGTTTACACTTGAGTTTAACAAGCACATAGTGCATTATCTTGATTTGGAACTGAAGGGATGGCCAACAGGTAGAGTCACCTCCGAAGTCTATAGGAAACCAATATCAGGCAACAGTCTCCTACATGCTAAGAGCTGTCATCCGAAACAAATGCCCTATTCGGTAGCTAAGGGACAGTTTGTGCGATTGAAACGCAATTGTACTCTACCCCTCAGCTACAAGAGACATGCAGACGAATTAGAACAACGTCTACTAGAAAGAGGGTATAAGAAAAAGATCATTAAAAAGGCTCGGTATGAGGTTAATTCCCTGTCTAGAGAACAACTCCTAAAGGATAAGCAACCTTATAGGGGTGATTAAGAAAATAAACTAACCTTTGTCACAGATTACTCAGCTCAATATGGAGAAATCTGTGACATAGTCAGAAACCATTTCCACCTATTGGTGGCAGATGATGCCCTTGCTGTGACTGCTAGGAATGGCTGTAGATTCTCCTACAGGAGAAATAAAACTATTGGGAATTCAGTGTCGCCATCTATGCTTAGGAAGCCAGACTCAGCGGCGGTACCATCTTCCTCCTGGCTTAGACACAGGGGTACCTACAGGTGTGTCTATTCACAATGTAAGGCCTGTGAATATGTTCAGGTGGGGAATAGCTTCTCTTCGGTGGTGACCGGAGAAACTTTTGAAATTACCTCTTGTCTAAATTGCAGGTCGACTAATTGCATATATCTACTCTGGTGCTCAACCTGTGAACTTCAGTACATAGGTTTGACCACCAGGGATGTCAGATCTAGAATTAGAGAACACCTGTCGACCATATGGGTGGGTAAAAGCAGCACACCCCTGGTGTCCCATTTCGTCCAGCGACACGACAAAGACTGTCGTTCGTTGAAATGGACGATTGTGGAAAAGGTTCAACCTCAAAAGAGAGGGGGGAACTTATTTAAGATCCTGTCCAGACAGGAAATGTATTGGATTTTTAGACTCCAAACCAAAAGACCTTTGGGCCTAAATTCCGAATATGATTTTATTAATCATTGGAATTAGATCCTAGCCACCTTTAATATAATTACATATAAAATTTTAAATTGCACATAAGGTCCAGGAGACATAGGGGCACCTGAATAGGGACGATCAATCTAATTAATCAAATCAAATAAATAAGTCTTTTGTAAGTGTATACCAACATATGTTTAACATACACATAATGGATACAAATTAATCTTTTGTCCTTTGTGGTACATGTTTTGTGGTTACTAGAATATGCCCCACAGAGTGTGTCTTATTCTACAATATAATCCAGTAACTTAGAGCTAACTATTTGAGGTGTATGGTTTGCATTTCATACATATGTATCCTCTCCCAAATTTTGGGATATAAACACCATCTCCTTTAAATAGTAGGCTATTTGATACTTGGACTCTAATCAATCTTAGGGATCAGATTATCTATGACCCTTTTATAGGGGGCCTAGATATACTTAAGTCAATCCTACTAATATAAATGTATATTTATTGTCTAAAAAATGTTTGAATTTCATAAGTGAAGGATGTTTTTTGATTAAGCTAGCAGGCTAAATTGCATGCATATAGATCTATGTTTATGTAGCATATCTACTAACTTAAAATTGTTTAACAATGCTCCATCCCCCGTATGCCTTTAAATCTTAATTAGTAACCTACCAATGATATGTGAGCACTGGATTGAAAAGGCGGTTTGCTTTTAGAAGTTTTTAGAGACTATGATTACGGCGTTTTGTGCTGAAACATGTCAGTCTGTTTAACTTTAGGGGTATCTTATCCCCTCTCTCACCATGTTTTAATTTTGACTCAATAAAGTTTACTAATTTTTAAGTTATTGAAGGTGCCTGGCAAATTCTTCTTTTTCCTCTTGGACTTCCGTTTATGTTAGGGTGTTTAAACATAAAAAAAATTCCCCATAGACATCAATGGGGCAGCGTTACGGAGCTTTACGCTCCGTGATTGCAGGTGTTAGGCTTTTTTTAGCTGGCTCTCCCCATTGTTGTTTATGTGGAAATCGTACATGAGCACGTAACAGTAGCTCAAAGCAGCGCTGGTATTTGTGTGCGGTATGGAGCTCAACGCTGCCATATCGCCCGCAAACTCCAGCTTTTTTTAAACTCGTAATACCAGCGCTATAGGGAGTAAAATACCGCCGAAAATGCTGCGGTCATTAATTTCCCTATAGCGCTCAAAACTCATAATCTGGCTGACTGTTATTACAACAAAACATTGCACAAAAAAGTTATAAGGGCTCAAAGATTTGAGATCTTGGGTGTTAGAAAAAAAAATCAGGCAAATGACTTTAACTTTGAGACACATACATTTGTGTGTATATATACAGGGAGTGCAGAATTATTAGGCAAATGAGTATTTTGACCACATCATCCTCTTTATGCATGTTGTCTTACTCCAAGCTGTATAGGCTCGAAAGCCTACTACCAATTAAGCATATTAGGTGATGTGCATCTCTGTAATGAGAAGGGGTGTGGTCTAATGACATCAACACCCTATATCAGGTGTGCATAATTATTAGGCAACTTCCTTTCCTTTGGCAAAATGGGTCAAAAGAAGGACTTGACAGGCTCAGAAAAGTCAAAAATAGTGAGATATCTTGCAGAGGGATGCAGCACTCTTAAAATTGCAAAGCTTCTGAAGCGTGATCATCGAACAATCAAGCGTTTCATTCAAAATAGTCAACAGGGTCGCAAGAAGCGTGTGGAAAAACCAAGGCGCAAAATAACTGCCCATGAACTGAGAAAAGTCAAGCGTGCAGCTGCCAAGATGCCACTTGTCACCAGTTTGGCCATATTTCAGAGCTGCAACATCACTGGAGTGCCCAAAAGCACAAGGTGTGCAATACTCAGAGATATGGCCAAGGTAAGAAAGGCTGAAAGATGACCACCACTGAACAAGACACACAAGCTGAAACGTCAAGACTGGGCCAAGAAATATCTCAAGACTGATTTTTCTAAGGTTTTATGGACTGATGAAATGAGAGTGAGTCTTGATGGGCCAGATGGATGGGCCCGTGGCTGGATTGGTAAAGGGCAGAGAGCTCCAGTCCGACTCAGACGCCAGCAAGTTGGAGGTGGAGTACTGGTTTGGGCTGGTATCATCAAAGATGAGCTTGTGGGGCCTTTTCGGGTTGAGGATGGAGTCAAGCTCAACTCCCAGTCCTACTGCCAGTTTCTGGAAGACACGTTCTTCAAGCAGTGGTACAGGAAGAAGTCTGCATCCTTCAAGAAAAACATGATTTTCATGCAGGACAATGCTCCATCACACGCGTCCAAGTACTCCACAGCGTGGCTGGCAAGAAAGGGTATAAAAGAAGAAAATCTAATGACATGGCCTCCTTGTTCACCTGATCTGAACCCCATTGAGAACCTGTGGTCCATCATCAAATGTGAGATTTACAAGGAGGGAAAACAGTACACCTCTCTGAACAGTGTCTGGGAGGCTGTGGTTGCTGCTGCACGCAATGTTGATGGTGAACAGATCAAAACACTGACAGAATCCATGGATGGCAGGCTTTTGAGTGTCCTTGCAAAGAAAGGTGGCTATATTGGTCACTGATTTGTTTTTGTTTTGTTTTTGAATGTCAGAAATGTATATTTGTGAATGTTGAGATGTTATATTGGTTTCACTGGTAAAAATAAATAATTGAAATGGGTATATATTTGTTTTTTGTTAAGTTGCCTAATAATTATGTACAGTAATAGTCACCTGCACACAAAGATATCCCCCTAAAATAGCTATAACTAAAAACAAACTAAAAACTACTTCCAAAACTATTCAGCTTTGATATTAATGAGTTTTTTGGGTTCATTGAGAACATGGTTGTTATTCAATAATAAAATTAATCCTCAAAAATACAACTTGCCTAATAATTCTGCACTCCCTGTATTTATATATATATATATATATATATATATATATATATATATATATATCTTTATATGTTTACATAAATATTAACGTATTTATATGTGTTTATACAGTATCTCACAAAAGTGAGTATACCCCTCACATTTTTGTATATATTTTATTATATCTTTTCATGTGACAACACTGAAGAAATTATACTTTGCTACAATGTAAAGTAGTGAGTTTACAGCCTGTATAACAGTGTAAATTTGCTGTCCCCTCAAAATAACTCAACACACAGCCTATAATGTCTAAATCGTTGGCAACAAAAGTGAGTATACCACTAAGTGGAAATATCCAAATTGGGCCCAAAGTGTCAATATTTTGTGTGGCCACCTTTATTTTTCAGCACTGCCTTAACCCTCTTGGGTATGGAGTTCCCCAGAGCTCCACAGGTGGCCACTGGAGTCCTCTTCCACTCCTCCATGACGACATCACGGAGCTGGTGGATGTTAGAGACCTTGCGCTCCCCCACCTTCCATTTGAGGATGCCCCACAGATGCTCAATAGGGTTTAGGTCTGGAGACATGCTTGACCGGTCCATCACCTTTACCCTCAGCTTCTTTAGCAAGGCAGTGGTCGTTTTGGAGGTGTGTTTAGGGACATTATCATGTTGAAATACTGCCCTGCGGCCCAGTCTCCGAAGTATGTCACAATACATGTTGGTATTCATGGTTCCCTCAATGAACTGTAGCTCCCCAGTGCTGGCTGCACTCATGCAGGCCCAGACCATGACACTCCCACCACCATGCTTGACTGTAGGCAAGACACACTTGTCTTTGTACTCCTCACCTGGTTGCCGCCACACACGTTTGAAACCACCTGAACCAAATAAGTTTATTTTGGTCTCATCGGACCACGGAACATGGTTCCAGTAAATGTAATCCATGTCCTTAGTCTGCTTGTCTTCAGCAAACTGTTTGCAGGCTTTCTTGTGCATCATCTTTAGAAGAGGCTTCCTTCTGGGATGACAGCCATGCAGACCAATTTGATGCAGTGTGTGGCATATGGTCTGAGCACTGACCGTCTGACCGCCACCCCTTCAACCTCTGCAGCAATGCTGGCAGCACTCATATGTCTATTTCCCAAAGACACCCTCTGGATATGATGCTGAGCACCTGCCCACATCTTCTTCGGTCGACCATGGCAAGGCTTGTTCTGAGTGGAATCTGTCCTGTAAAACCATTGTGTGGTCTTGCCCACCGTGCTGCAGCTCAGTTTCAGGGTCTTGGCAATCTTCTTATAGCCTAGGCCATCTTTATGTAGAGCAACAATTCTTTTTAATTTAAATTCTTTTTAATATTTAATAACTATTGTAGCTAGTTAAAATAAATATAAACTTGCCTGTAAAATAAAAATAAACTCTAAGCTAGATACAATGTAACTATTACGTTTGGGATTTTGCTGTTTCTCTCGTTCAGAGAGCTACAATTTATCACATCAGTCCTAAGATCACAGAAACTTCCCTACAGATGGGGCTTTCCGGTTAGTATAACCGCCACAAGAGGAGATAGATCATCCACATATAGGAGCCTAGATGACCTGAAGACTTTCTGCAATACACTACAAATAGAAGTTACACCTTCAAGAGATCAAGCCGGCATGCCTGGCATCACCACTCAAGGAGAAGAACCGCACAAAAAAACATAGGGAAGTGGTTCTCTTACAACGGATTACTCCTACCTTTCATTGAGATGTGGACATTCTCACCGCTTACTATAGGTGTCAGTGGACGACACACCCAAACAGACTTTCATCCAATGGATGGGTAAAGTTGATATGTAGTCACTGATGCAACATGTTTTCATTGTTTTTTTATGTTATGCAGTTAACTATGTTTAAAAGGTTTGTAGAATAATGTGTATTTTCATGTAAGGCAAGCATGTCATGTAATTGACATAGTGGGGAGTGTTGGATGCTGGTCATGAATACCCAGTTTAATTCATATGTAAACGCAGGATACAAAGAAATCCTTCCCTCACAGAAACCTAACATTAGCAACATGACCCTGCAGTACATACCCGATAACATTCCCGGGGACTAGAATAGCACAGGGATAGGTGATTAGAGTGCAGAATAACTCTAGATGATCACAGGACATCCTAACGCTTGATATAGCCAGCTTTGGGGCAAACATGTTGCAGGAATGTAGTTTTAAAATGGCATTTGAAAATGTGCTATATTTTATCTGAATTATCCAAATGTATGACCCTGCATGCACTCTGTTTGTATATGTACTGTGCTGTATGATACTTGCTTCTGGAGCGATGACCGTTCTGTATTGTATATACTGTACCAAATGACAAAGGCAGGCTTACACGGGGTAGCCGAGAATTCATTTTTTAGGTACTTGTAACAAGGTCACTTTCATGGATGCAACACACCGGGTTAAAGGGAGTGTTATAACGGCAGGAGGAACCATGGGGGCTCTACACGAGATCAGATTCAGCCCATGTCCTTCCCATCACACACAGTCTAATGCAACACCCAAATAGAGTGACCTCTCGAGGGACAATACAAACTCTTAACGGCACGCCTAACATACTGATAGGATAGTGCCAATTACAGCCCAGAATTACATTAGAACTAGCACAAGAATTCTGAATTACACAGACAAAACCATACACTTAATGAGAACTGTATGGACGTATGCAGAGGTAAATGGCCGGAACAAATTTAACTTAAATACAAACATCGGTGCGCTTGCAGTGGGGCGTTAGTAGAAAATATGCAAAAACATTTTTTAGATCTGTTACTGAATAGTTATATGTTTAAACACTTCAGGCTGGGGGTAAGGGATACCACACTCAGTCATTGTACTCGTCTTCTGTATTACTCTCCAGAGAACAGGAGACACCAGTGCTTTTATAGCACCAATACACCACCAGGAGTATTTGGGTGAGGGTTGCCGCCACCCCAACCTTATCCTCAAGAACCTAACCTCCCCCGTTAATCTACACCCCTTCCCTCCCCCATCCCAACTTGCTCTTCCATCTCCGACCTTTGAGTGAACAATTTCCTACGGAAATTATAAAGCCACATGGTCCACAATGCTGGGTCAGGGATCCATGCCACACTCACATAGGCTGCGTCTTATAACCATTAACGCTAAAGGACTTAACAGTCCGGAATGCATTCCATAGCCTTTAGGGAATTACACAGCCAGGAGGGGAATATCATTTTCGTTCAAGAGACACACTTTAAAAAGGGTAGAGAGCCTAAACTATTAAATGCCAGATATAAGAGAACATTTCTGTCTTCAGGACCGAATAAAACAGAAGGGGTGGGAATCCTGATCAAGAACGCGCTTCAATTCCAGCCAACTCAAGTAGAAAAAGACAGGGAGGGAAGGTTCGTCATAGTGGTTGGGCTGCTATATAACAGGTATATAACACTAGTGAATGTGTATATGCCAAATCAACTACAACACAAAGCAATGAGAGAGGTCATACAAGAGATACTAGAATTAAGTAGGGGTGCAATCTTTTTGGGCGGGGACTTTAACACACCGTTGGACCCCGTAATGGACACTACGAGTGGCTCCTCCAGCATGCCCAGGAGAGTACTAAAATCCATCAATCACCAATTACAACAACTCATGGTATACGACACATGGAGGGAATTACACCCTAGAGACAAAGATTTCACTTTTTACTCACACCCACATCAGTCATACTCTACAATAGATTATATTATGACAGACTCGGCTACACTTTGTGACTTTGTCTGGCCCGAAAAACCATTACTCCCCTACATCTGGCGCTTAGACAAACATTTACTAAAAAACCTGCTGCATAAATTAGAAATCGACAGAGAACTAAAAGACTTAACAATACTGGACAGACCAAAACCTCAATGGTATGGGAGGCCCATAAAGCTGTTATACGGGGAGTCATGATTAAAATTAAAGGACAGCTACGCAAGCAGAGTAGACAATATAATTATTCATTAAAGGCACAAATTGCTTATTGGGAAACCGAACACAAAAAATACCACAGCGTCGGTCTCTATACTTAACTCACTCACACAAGTCAGGGAAGAACTCCAAGCACTACAACTCAAGGAAACACAGTTAAGGGCACTACGCCTACCACAACAATACTTTGAGTTTGGTAACAAACCCGGCACACTCTTGGCTTAGGCTCTCAAAAGGAAAGAATTTCAGGCTCACATAGCGCACATATATGACCAGCATGGGATGTAGCACAAGGATAGCCAGAATATAGCCGAGATGCTGAGACTATATTACTCCTCACTATATAATTTACAATCGAACAATTTAACACAAAACCCTGCCACAGACAAAGGGACCACCCTGACAGAAATAGAAAACTATCTAAAAGACATAGAAATCCCAACTATAGACACAGAGGAGGCAAAACAATTATAATTACCCATATCACATGAATAAATACTAAAAGCAATTAAAGATATGTCTGCGGGAAAAAGTCTGGGTTTGGCATGTCTTAGTATAAACAATTTGCAGCGTTACTTACACCCTACTTAGCGGACACATACAACGCATTATTAAAAGAAGGGGGCTTCCATAGCAACCTACTCGAAGCTCACATAACTGTTTTTCCAAAACCAGGCAAACCACCAAATAGACCAGAAAACTTTCAGCCAATCTCTTTATTAAATTCTGATATAAAAATATACGCAAAAATCCTAGCCACACGTTTTAATAGAATCCTCCAAAGATAATCAATCCAGACCAAATGGGTTTCATGCCGGGCTGCGAGGCAAGAGATAATACTCTAAGGGTACTACAGCTCATCTAAGGGATAAGATACCCCTAACTCTCATCTCAACAGATGCAGAAAAGGCGTTCGACAGAGGGAAATGGCCCTTTCTAAGGGTCGCTCTGTCAAAAATGGGGTTTAGCCAACTTTTCATAGAAATGATCTTCGCCTTATACACCACACCAACTGCGAGGGTAAAAGTCAATGGGTGGCTATCGGATAGCTTCACAATCACAAACAGAAATAGGCAGGGATGCCCTCTCTCGCCAATATTGTACGCAATCTCCATAGATATTCTGGCCCTTAAAATCCGTGGGTGTGCACAGATCGCAGGCATTACATTAGATTGCATAGAACATAAAATGGTGATATATGCGGACGACGTACTACTTACACTTACAAATACGGAAATCTCCCTCCCACGAGTATTGCAAACTTTTAGTGAATATGGCAAACACTCTAATTTCTTATTAAATGTCAACAAATCGGAACTGTTAAACATCACTACGCCTAAGGAAAAATCTTCACAATTATTGTTAGATTGCCCGTTAAAGCAGCAGCCTGATAAAATGAAATACTTAGGGGTATACCTCTCAGCAAATGCTGAGACTCTATTTGAGGCCAATTACAAACAATTAGAGGGAACACTGACTAGAGACCTTTCTTGTTGGAGAAACAAAAATCTCTCATTGGAGTTATAAAGATGAATGTCCTACCCAGAATTCTTTATATTTTGCTGACTCTACCTATCCCCCTACCATGAGACTACCTAAATAAGTTACAAAACACAATAAAGGCTTACATCTGGAATGGTATAAAACCAAGAATCTCAAAACAAACACTATACCTGCCCAAAGACAGAGGACTGGGTATCCCAAACATACAGTTGTATGGACAGGCAATAATTTTGCAGAGGCTTGTGGAGTGGTGTACAAACGACCCTAAAAAACACTGGATCCAGATAGATAGATTCGTATTACACACAAATAATCCAGGTCACCTTGCGTGGACAGCAAAAAAAGAGAGGCCTACCCTGATAGAGGATTATCCTCTAATGAGGGAACTCTTTGTAACATGGGACAGGATTGTCCATACCTCCACGTATATCTCCACACCGGTGTCACCTCTGACGCCTTACGTAGATAACCCCAACTTGAAGTTGAACATAATAAAAAAGTTTACTCACAATGGCCGGCACGTTAGAGAAAACACAATACATCACCTAACACAACAACACCAACACAAATTAAAAAAGATGGGAGATATTTTAGAAGCAGACACCTCCATGACATGGTTGTCATACGCACAAGTAAATCACTATGTCGCCACGCATAGGCATAAGACATCACTTCTCGCCCACGACTGAATTTGAAAAATTGTGTCTGGCAAGCCAGCCACCCTCACACCTAATTTCTATATTGTATAAGAAATTACAAATATCTAGGGAACACCTTTTACCAACATACGCCAGGGCATGGGATAAAGAACTTGACCTAGGGCTGACACTAAAAATCTGAAAACACATATTTTTCAATAAGAAAGTAGCATCCATCTCAGCTCAGGTTCAGGAGACTAACTTTAAATACCTGACAAGGTGGTACTTGACCCCGGCCAGACTGAAGGTGATATACCCTACTTCCACGGGCAGATGCTGGAGGGGCTGCACAGATGAGGGAACCATACAGCACATTTGGTGGGCCTGTCCTAGATTACAACAATTCTGAACAGACATAATTGCATACATCTGTAGGGTCCTAGAGACCATAGTTCCTAGAGACACTAAAATATTACTCTTAATGAGCCTCCCTAAGCTAAAAGATGTGGCAAAGCAAAAATTGTTGCTAACGATGATGAGTGGTGTGAAAATGCTGATTCCCAGACACTGGAAATCTACCTCAATCCACACTTTTAGGGAATGGGAGAAACAAGTAGATACACTTTTACAATTAGAAAGGTACCATTACATTAGAAGTAACACTGTGGAAATACATGAAAGGATGCTGGCGATGTTGAAACAAGATTAGTGATCTTTAAACATTTACAGGTGTAGCTCCCAGGCAGTAGCTCACTTCACCTCGCCCGCATTCCTACCGATAACACCTTATGCCCCCCCAGCGCCCCCCCATACTCTGGACTTTGTGGCGACCCCAACGGTATCACGAAAGGATGTACAGCCATTGTTTTTTCAGTTAATATGTTGTACCCGCTTAAAGACTGAAACCCAATGAAAATGGACATTGACGGGTCATTTATAATGTTTATTGTAGACAGAGAACATTGTACGCTGTAACATTCTTGATATGTGTTATGAATATCCAATGTGCGACATGTATACTCAGTTGATCTAAATAAAGCTTCTTTGAAAATTAAAAAAAAAAAGTATATACTTACTGTGTAAGACACCCATCCACATATAGCAGACAGCCAAACCAGTAATGAAACATAGCAGAGGTTATGGTAGAGGAGTATAATGTCAATCTGTAAAGGGAGGCAGCAGATGAATCCCTGCTACCGATTTACAGAGAGCCTTAGAATAATTTCCCATAGGTGAAAACATGGCGTCATCAGGCAATACTCCCTTCACATCCCTCAAACAAGCACTGTACTTTGAGAGGAACTGGGCTTCAATATGCTTAGAAGCCCCTATCACAGAAGAAAAATCAAGCACAACTTGCTTCACCACCTCCATGAGAGGCAAAGTTTGTAAAACTAAGGTATGGGAGGTGTGTTTATAGGCATTTTGAGGTTTGGTAAACTTTGCCCCCTCCTGGTAGGAATGTAAATCCCATATGTCACTAGCTCATGGACTCTTGCCACTTACATAAAAGAAAAAAGAATAACTCTCTGCCTGAGCGTTAGTATTGTGCTAGAGGGAATATAGGAGCATGCACACAGCCGAACCAGTAGTCAAAAATACAAGACTAATTTTAACACTAAAAATGAGGATTTCAGAAGTCTGGTGTACTTAAAATAACTTAAAGGGATATAAAACAGTGCCCCTTTAATAAAAATAAATATATTAAATCAAAGTTAACATTAAAAGAAACAGATTGGGTAACAAAACAAACACACAATAACAAAAACAGCAAACAACTTTTTTTTTTTTGCAAAATGAACACTAAGCAATTCTCAGTGTCACTCACCTGATGAAATGGTAAACCAAGAAACGCGTTGTGAGCTAAGTGCTTTTATGTTGTAATTAATACGTTTTAATTAAAGCATTTTTTATTATATCTTTTGCTGACCTGAGTTCTTTCTGAAAGAAGGAGGATATTGCACTTTGAGCAGTGTCTGTTTTGGGCCACCTTTTCCTTTCCGGATATCTACTCTGGGGATTTGTATCAGTTTTCCAACATTGGATCCAAGGTTTCATAAGTCAGCAGTTTTGGTTTTGGTCCTCTTTCCCTCTACTAATACTGGCTGTGTGTCATTGTTCCTGCACAAGATTTGAGACCTCACACAAGTCAGCTGGGAGGCTTCCAACAGTTCAGCCTACCTCAATTGCACTGTTTGAGTGTATACCAATCTGTGAGTATGTTTCTTTTGTCACTTATCACATCTTTAAAGTCTGAAGATATCACTCCATTGGGGCGCCCTGTTTTTTGTTTTCTAGATTGGATACTTCTTGTCTCACAAGAGTACTACTGAAGGGGAGCAGCTCAAATTCCCATTAAATTTGGGTATACATCTTTTGGGACTTACAGACTCTTTATACCATTAGGTCTATCACTTATATGGACGGCGCTTACATCATTTTGCCTTGCACTATTTCACTGCCTGAAGCTAGATAAGGGAGAAGACATGTTGGCAACTTAGGTTGCATTCTGCCTTTTCTGAGCATGGGCAAATCTCACTCCCTATTACATAGACTTTGACAGTAGAAAAGGACCAAAAAGACCATCAAGTCTACCCATATTACGTTACTTTTTCTTAGGATAGCCTTATGTGTGTCCCAGGCAGTTTTAAATTATTTTACAGTCCTTGTGTTTTCCACCTTTATTGGAAGTTTATTTCATAAACCCACCATCCTTTCTGTAAAAAACTGCTTCCTTATATGTCTCCTAAATCTGCTACCTTCTAACTTTAGATTGTGGCCCCTATCTAATCTATTCAGTTTATACTAAACCAGCTCATGTTACTCTAGAAGTTTTATGACATCAAGCTATAAATGCATTCCTGCAGAGGCCACACCCTTCTTGTAGGGCTGTGACAGGAAGCAATGGACAGTGAACATATTAAGTTTAAAAATAAATAAAAGGTATGTCACTGCTTAGTGCTTTTTATTACAACAATGAAACAAACTGTTTCATATGCCTTTGAGAGGGGTAAGTGTATGGAAAGGTTTGATTGTTGTATTATATGTTTACTGTCCCTTTAAGATGCTTTCAAAGAGTGTGGTCCTATACAATGAGAAAACATAACACCTGTTATTATTTATGGTATTAAGGTTTAAACATGCAATACCGACACAGATTTAGCCGTTGTGATATATAACATCTTTATTAAACTTAAAATTAAATAAAACTAAGTTTCATAAACAAACAGAAGTGCAACTTTAAAACATAAAAAAACAAAACTGTGAACTCTATTGGCTGTATTGCACATATTACCCAATATAAAACTTTAACAGTTCTCTGTTAATAATTAAAACAAGTATCAAGTAACTCAACACAACAAAAAGTTTCTGCAGCTAGCACAGGCACAGCATAACTTAAACCCATACTCGTGGGTTATGCTTATTTCTATAGGAAGAATCAATTGATTGTTCACAGATTCGAAAAATTTTCTGTAACGATATTAGCACTGCTCTAGAACTTCCAAACTCATTATATACTCCTTGAGTAAAGGTTTATTAACCTTCTGTCAGCAAATTTTGATATAGTTTTAGTCATAGTCTTTTGACTAAAATGTTATTTTGATTTAGTTTTATTCATAGTCTTTTGAATAAAATGCCATTTTAGTTTTAGTCGTATTTTAGTCATCAGAATTTCTTTATTTTTATACTCATTTTAGTCGACGAAATTAACACTGGCAAGAACAAAAATCACCACCACCAAAAATGAGCCGGCATCTAAACTTCACATTCCTGCATTTCAAATAAAGATACCACGAGAATGAAGAAAATGTGATAATAGGAGTAAATTAGAAAGTTGCTTAAAATTGCATGCTCTATCTGAATTACGAAAGAAAAAATTTGGGTTCACACTACTGGGAGATAGCTGATCGCATTTAATGAGCAAATGTCGAGAGACATATGTGTGTAACCAGCATTCACCAGTTAGCCACCAATAGTGTGTTGCTGCTTCTGAGCATATCTATAAAGAATATTAAGTGAACACAGTAAATTTGAGAATTAAAATTGGTTAGAGAAATACTGAGAACCCCATTTTTTGGCTTGTTTTATTTCTGGATAACCCTTGTTACTTTCCAATTTACATCATAGTTCATGTTGAAAAAATGTCTTCAAAATAACAATGAACTTTTTCCAGCTTGTCTTGTGTGAAGAAAAATAAATTACATTTGATTTCCATAACCTAGTGTTACATTTAAAAGCTAACAATAATAATAATAATAATAATAATAATAATAAAATCTAGTTTCCTTTCCAATTTATTGACTGAAAAAAGATGTAATTGCCTATCAACAAAATGACTTTCTTTAAAGTGAATGAACCTTTTCATTGACAGTGATCAAATCTCTAGAGGTCACATTAGAAAATGTAAAGAAAAGGTCAATTCATATTACAGCATGTCTTGGATTTATGTTAGATGTTTTGTACCCTTATTACTCTACAAGACCCTATTTTCTAGAGAAAATAAGTCTATACTAACAAAGGTTGGTTTGAAACAGTTAAGAGCCTGGCTGTGCTCTATAGGCAATTCTAGCAGGTCAGGATTTAATGATTGCTCCCTGCTGCAGACATCTCAAGTGTGCAAATCTGTAGAAATGCGGATGTCTATTCATGCAGAAACATAAAAATATTCAACGAGGGATTCCTGAGACATCCAAAAAATATATAAAGATTTCCTACTACAAATTTGCAATGTTATATGAATTTTGGAGAGTCATTCCCCGACTTTGGGACAGATTACAAGATAACACCACTAGAAGTAAAGATTTTGTGAGCATGGGTTAACACGTATTACAAGCTGAAAATAAAACTTTTGCATGCAAGTGAAAATGAACGTGTGCTAACTTCAGGACTTCGATATAGTGACTGTGCTAACTTCTTTTCCCCATAGACTTCAATGGTGAGCGTAGAAGAGAAAAACCTAAAACGTATCGCTCACACGTTAACCCGATAGGAGTTATTAATATTTCCCATTCCAATATTCTTCGCTTACAGGAAAAAGCTATTTTTATTTTAAATAGCTATTTCTATATATATCTGTACATACCTATACTTGTATATATATATTATATATTCATACCCTCTCTACCTAATTCATCCACTTTGCTGTGCTGTCAGCAGCCGAGTTAGCATGGCACTTATATTCTTTGCTTGAGAGGAGTTTAATTTGAGCTATTAAGTGAGTCTAACACCTGTTGTATTATATGACTTAATATTGGTTGGGATACTACCCTGCTCTGATGCCTGGTCAAGGTATACTGTATACATAATTGGGAAACTTTATAGTCCTATTAATTCCCATGAGTGTTGCTTGAACTCCTTCATATAGCACCTATTGAACCCACTCCGAAATTAGCTTAAACTTGAGGAGGGTTTGTTATTATATTATTATGTCTCAGTTAATATCTGGTTTCCTCCTAAGCCCAAATTATCTCACTCACTTGACTTATTTGGGCTTGTTAACTTATACTGTACTTATAGTTTAAACACTGCTTACTAGCTATTTATATTTAATTTATAATGTGACCTTTGAGAAGCTATAAACTGTACAAGAGACATTAATAACCCCCTAATATCTTGCTTAATCGGAAGTGACCTCTATGCAGCTGCTATTTACTCTACATGGGGTTTTAGTTAAAGTGAATTATACTAATATCTGTATGGGTGACATGCTGATTCATGTTCTAGAGCTTCTATTGGTATATAAAGACCCAAAAGTGGTCTTGCATCTTCTACCTTCTGTCGATTATTCCCATAAGTGATCAGGGGTCCAAGAGTGGCCCAGAATGTTTACAGCAGAAGGTATATTTAAAAAAGAAAATGAGGTTTCAGATAATATCTTGTTATATTTTTTATTGCATTACATCTAATTTTCATATGTACTATACTTTAACTATGTAGACTGTATACAATATCATTTTCCAATTTTCATATGTACTAGACTATAAGTTTGTAACTTGTATACAATATTTTCTTTCTTTTACTCTGTATGTTAAGAACCTCAATAAAAAATAAAAAAATAGCCAAGATGTGGAAGTCCACAGAAAAATCATTAGAGAGGGAGGGATAAAATAAAATAAACTATTTCCGCTGAGAAATTAAATCCACAAAATACGTTCTTATAAACAGAAGAATCAAACTGAGACAGCTTCCTGAAGAACTTTTCTACAAAAGACTTCTTCAGAAGAAGCAAATACATCAAAATGGTAAAATTATGTAAATGTATGCAAAAAAGACCAAGTTGCTGCTTTGCAAATCTGATCAACTGAAGCTTCATTCTAAAAAGCCCACGAACTGCCAACTGATCTAGAAGAATAAGCTGTAATTCTTTGAGGTGGAGACTGTTCCGCCTCCAAATAAGCCTTGTGAATCAAAAGCTTTAACCAATATGCCAAAGTAATGGCAGAGGCTTTCTGGCCTTTCCTAGAACCAGAAAAGACAACAAATAGACTAGAAGTTTTCCTGAAATCCTTAGTAGCCTCCACATAGTATTTCAAAGCTCTTACCACATTCAAAGAATGTAACGATTTCGCAAGAGAATTCTTAGGATTCAGACACAAAGAAGGGACAACAATTTCCCTACTAATGTTGTTAGAATTCACAACCTTAGGAAGAAATTTAAACAAAGTCCGCAAAATAGCTTTATCCTGATGGAAAAGCAGAAAAGGAGACTCACAAGAGAGAGCAGACAATTCAGAAACTCTTCTAGCAGAAGAGATAGCCAAAAGGAACAACACTTTCCAAGAAAGTAGTTTAATATCCAAAGAATGCATAGGCTCAAAAGGAGGAGCCTGCAAAGCCTTCAAAACCAAATTAAGACTCCATTGAGGAGAAATAGACTTAGGGCTTGATAAGGACCAAAGCCTGAACAAAACAGTGAATATCAGGAAGTTTAGCAATCTTTCTATGAAATAAAACAGAAAGAGCAGAGATTTGTCCCTTCAAAGTACTTGCAGATAAACCTTTATCCAAACTGTCCTGAAGAAACTGTACAATTCTAGGATATCTAAAAGAATGTAGACAAGTGGTTGTTCCACTGGCTTGTGAGTATCCGCGCTGCTATCGGTGACTGAAAGAAATCAAGAAATTTACTCTCACCTCTGTTCGTCTCATCCGTCTTACCCCTCCCGTTGGGTCTCTCCGCTCTATCCCTCCGCTCTATGGCGGTTGCGGGATTCTTCCAATGGCGTCTGACGTCACTCCCTCGTGACTGATCCTGACCAATGGGGGGCAGACTTAGCGAACAGTCGTCCAGGCAACTGTCAGTTTATACCGGTCTTGGCAGCAGAAAAGATTGCAAGTAAATGCCCGTAGCTCCCTTGGGCAAACCCGGGCCACACGCCCTGTAGCAGCACACAAAAGGCCCTCTCCTTGGCCAAAATTTTCAAAAACATACAAGAATTGCCGCTTGGGTAAAAATGTGAAAAGCTTTATTCAATCAATAAAATCCTTATTGCTAACGTGCAGTAAACTTTAAATAGAAACGATTCATCACAGAATTAGGCCAGTCTGACGCGTTTCGGCTCTTATGCCTTATTCATAGACTACATTGCTCAATCTTCCTGTGGGGCTTTAAATGCCCCCTCACAATCTCATTGGTTGCCTACTACTGTGAGTTTTCATTCTCCTCCCTCTTGCTTGTCTATCATTGGTTACTATAAGTATCTCCCAACACACCTCTAGATACAATCCCCTTCTCGGTCTCATCTAATCAACAGCTGAATATTTCAGCTGTATGTTAGCTCTTTGCACTCATTTTAGTCTGATGCCTCTGAATGCCAAGAGAATTTAGGAGAACACCATGAAATATAGGTTTTCCACGCCCGATAATAAATCTTCCTTGAAACAGACTTACGAGCCTGCAACATAGTATTGATCACAGAGTCAGAGAAACCTCTATGACTAAGCACTAAAAGTTCAATTTCCATACCTTCAAATTTAGTGATTTGAGATCCTGATGGAAAAACAGCCCTTGAGACAGAATGTCTTGCCTTAAAGGAAGTGACCAAGGTTGGCAACTGGACATCCGGCCATGCTGGTGCTATCAGAAACACATGTAATTGTTCCATTATGATCTTGGAGATCACCCTTGGTAGAAGAACTAGAAAAATATAAGGAAGTTGGTAAGACCAAGGAACTGCTAATGCATCCACCATCTGCGCCTGAGGATCTCTGGACCTGGAAAGGTATCTGGGAAGTTTCCTGTTTAGATGAGAAGCCATCAGATCTATTTCTGGAAGACCCCACATCTGTACAATCTAAAAAAACACATCTGGATGGAGAGACAACTCCCCTGGATGCAAAGTCTGACGGCTGAGATAATCCGCTTCCCAATTGTCTACACCTGGGATATGAATCGCAGAAAATTAGACAAGAGTTGGATTCCGTGCAAGAAAGTATCCGTGATACTTCTTTCATTACTAAAGGACTGCGAGTCCCTCCCTGATGATTGACATATGCCACAGTTGTGATATTGTCTGTCTGAGAGCAAATTAAAAGTTCTCTCTTTAATAGAGGCCAAGCCTGAAGAGCTCTGAAAATAGCACAGAGTTCTAAGATATTGATTGTGTCAGTATATACCAGGGTTATAATACAATTTATTTGTTATTAATCTTTAAAAAAAAAACAATTAAAATGTATATATGAAACAATTGAAATGAATAATTATTCCTAAATTCTTTAGATTAGTTAAGATTTATATACACATTGCAATATATTTATAGAAACCAGACTATGAATCAAATTATACACACTTATGCTGTTATAATATTCTATACAACAGATCATAAAATATACCTTTAAAATTAACCTTACTCACATGAATCACATTAAAATACCACTAAAAAATACCAGAAAATGGGCCGCTAACTTCACAGTGCTTAGATAAACAATATACCAAGATACTTCACACAAATCTTACTGGGTCTCAATAGATTTAAGATAACATTCAAACAAGTATAAGTAAGTTATTGAGCCCACAAATGATTCTATATAACTTCAATTAGAAACATCAGAAATTGTATATATTATTAATGCAAACAGCCAATTTATATGACTAGCTAAGACTACACAGGACTATGGATATAAGCATAAAATATGAAGTGCTCTTTTAAAATTACCATCTTCAATTACTGTAGCAATAATGAATGTATTTGCTTTAAAATATTAGATTATAGTCACTGTCATACGTTACCATATAATCAAATGATTATTCAGTTTCCAGAATTTCTTGTGGGTCATCTAATAAGGATTTATCCACTATGTGAAGAGGAACAGGTCTCAAAATTGTTAATCTTCCTTTGTTCAAGAAAATGTCCCAAAATGGCAGAGAATATACTTGGCCCAAAGCCTATGTATTTTCCTCTCCAAAACTGCTTCTTTGAGTCTGTCCTTTGTCTACTGTGTGTGTGCTTATCCAAGATATAGCCCCTCCTTCTTTTCTTTAATCATTCCCACAAGATTTTGATAGGCCCTCAGATGCTTGTCTGTGATTCACCCTTAACGGAGCTGAGCATTGATTGGTTATTTGGTTTGGCATATGTTTTAACCAGTCAATTCATTTGGCTGTCATACCATTTCTGAACTATTGGTGGCAGCAGATAACCAGAATTGCAGTCTCACTATCAATATTGCTACAATAAATACAGTTCTTATATATATTTTTCTCAAATGCCTATTTTTATATACTTTTAATCTCCTATGACTAGATTTAGAGTTGGGCGGTAGCCGTCAAAACCAGCGTTAGAGGCTCCTAACGCTGGTTTTTACCGCCCTCTGGTATTTGGAGTCAGTCAGGAAAGGGTCTAACACTCACTTTACAGCCGCGACTTTTCCATACCGCAGATCCCCCTACGCCATTTGCGTATACTATCTTTTCAATGGGATCTTTCTAACGCCGGTATTTATAGTCGTGGCTGAAGTGAGCATTAGAAATCTAACGACAAAACTCCAGCCGCAGAAAAAAACCAGGCGTTAAGAGCTTTCTGGGCTAACGCCGGTTTATAAAGCTCTTAACTACTGTGCTCTAAAGTACACTAACACCCATAAACTACCTATGTACCCCTAAACCGAGGTCCCCCCACATTGCCGCCACTCTAATTACATTTTTTAACCCCTAATCTGCCGTCCGCACGCCGCTGCAAGCTACGTTATACTTATGTACCCCTAATCTGCTGCCCCTAACACCACCGACCCCTATATTATATTTATTAACCCCTAATCTGCCCCCCTCAACGTCGCCTCCACCTGCCTACACTTATTAACCCCTAATCTGCTGACCGGACCGCACCGCTATTATAATAAAGTTATTAACCCCTAATCCGCCTCACTCCCGCCTCAATAACCCTATAATAAATAGTATTAACCCCTAATCTGCCCTCCCTAACATTGCCGACACCTAACTTCAAGCATTAACCCCTAATCTGCCAACCGGAGCTCACCGCTACGATAATAAATTTTTTAACCCCTAAAGCTAAGTCTAACCCTAACACTAACACCCCCCTAAATTAAATATAATTTAAATCTAACGAAATAAATTAACTCTTATTAAATAAATTATTCCTATTTAAAGCTAAATACTTACCTGTAAAATAAACCCTAATATAGCTTCAATATAAATTATAATTATATTGTATCTATTTTAGGATTAATATTTATTTTACAGACAACTTTGTATTTATTTTAACCAGGTACAATAGCTATTAAATAGTTAATAACTATTTAATAGTTAACTAGTTAAAATAATTACAAAATTACCTATAAAATAAATCCTAACCTAAGTTACAATTAAACCTAACACTACACTATCAATAAATAAATTAAATAAAATACCTACAATTATCTACAATTAAACCTAACACTACACTATCAATAAATTAATTAAATACAATACCTACAAATAAATACAATGAAATAAACTAACTAAAGTACAAAAAATAAAAAAGAACTAAGTTACAAAAAATGAAAACATTAGAAAAATATTACAACAATTTTAAAATAATTAAACCTACTCTAAGCCCCCTAATAAAATAACAAAGCCCCCCAAAATAAAAAAATGCCCTACCCTATTCTAAATTAAAAAAGTTCAAAGCTCTTTTACCTTACCAGCCCTGAAAAGGGGCATGCCCCAAAGAATTCAGCTCTTTTGCCTGTAAAAAAAAAACATACAATACCCCCCCCAACATTACAACCCACCACCCACATACCCCTAATCTAACCCATGATTAAGGAATTGACCGAAACATGTAGGACAGACTGGTTCCTGAGAATGTGCTGTCTATTCTTTTGCTTTTAAAACCCTGTTGCTTTTCATGGATACTTTGCACTGTATGGAGATAATGAAGAATTAAAAGTTTATGCTTTTAAGGATTGCAGTGTATCTTTTTCTGTTTTGTTTGTTATTCTAACCCAAACCCCCCTTAAATAACCTAACACTAAGCCCCTGAAGATCTCCCTACCTTGTCTTCACCTCATCGGGTTCAGCGATCGGTACAGAAGAGGGTCCGAAGTCTTGATCCAAGCGGCGGCTGAAGAACTCCATCATCGGGCTGAAGTTGGAAGTCCATCATCGGGATGAAGTCTTCTATCAAGTGGCATCTTCAATCTTCTTTCTTCCGGAGCGGAGCGGAGCCATCTTCTTCCCAGCCAACGCGGATCCAACCTCTTCAACTGACGCCTACTCGCCGAATGACGGTTCCTTTAAAAGACGTCATCCAAGATGGCGTCCCTCGAATTCCGATTGGCTGATAGGATTCTATCAGCCAATCGGAATCAAGGTAGGAATCAGCCAATCAGATTCAAGTTCAATCCGATTGGCTGATCCAATCAGCCAATCAGATTGAGCTCGCATTCTATTGGCTGTTCCGAATATTCCTACCTTAATTCCAATTGGCTGATAGAATCCTATCAGCCAATCGGAATTCGAGTATCGACATCTTGGATGATGTCCCTTAAAGGAACCGTCATTCGTCGGGAAGTCGTCGGTGAAGATGGATGGATCCGCGCTGGAGGTCTTGAAGATCAGCCGGTCGTCATCGGATTGAAGAACATAGAAGATGCGGCTTGGAAGAAGATGTTTGCCGGTCCGGATGTCCTCTTCTGCCCGCTTGGATCAAGACTTCAGCCGGAGGATGGACGTCACTCTTCAGCCCCCGCTTGGGCTTGGATCAACACTTCAGAGGCTTGGATCAAGACTTCCGAGGACAGATCGGTGAACCTGGCATGGTGAAGATAAGGTAGGAAGATCTTCAGGGGCTTAGTGTTAGGTTTATTTAAGGGGGGTTTGGGTTAGATTAGGGGTATGTGGGTGGTGGGTTGTAATGTTGGGGGGGGGTATTGTATGTTTTTTTTTACAGGCAAAAGAGCTGAATTATTTGGGGCATGCCCCGCAAATGGCCATTTTCAGGGCTGGTAAGGTAAAAGAGCTTTGAACTTCTTTAATTTAGAATAGGGTAGGGAATTTTTTTTATTTTGGGGGTCTTTGTTATTTTATTAGGGGGCTTAGAGTAGGTGTAATTAGTTTAAAATTGTTGTAATAATTTTCTAATGTTTGTAAATATTTTTTTATTTTTTGTAACTTAGTTCTTTTTTATTTTTTGTACTTTAGTTAGTTTATTTCATTGTAGTTATTTGTAGGTATTTTATTTAATTAATTTATTGATAGTGTAGTGTTAGGTTTAATTGTAGGTAATTGTAGGTAGTTTATTTAATTAATTTATTGATAGTGTAGTGTTAGGTTTAATTGTAACTTAGGTTAGGATTTATTTTACAGGTCATTTTGTAATTATTTTAACTATTTTAGCTATTAAATAGTTATTAACTATTTAATAGCTATTGTACCTGATTAAAATAAATACAAAGTTGCCTGTAAAATAAATATTAATCCTAAAATAGCTACAATATAATTATTATTTATATTGTAGCTACAGGGAGTGCAGAATTATTAGGCAAGTTGTATTTTTGAGGATTAATTTTATTATTGAACAACAACCATGTTCTCAATGAACCCAAAAAACTCATTAATATCAAAGCTGAATAGTTTTGGAAGTAGTTTTTAGTTTGTTTTTAGTTATAGCTATTTTAGGGGGATATCTGTGTGTGCAGGTGACTATTACTGTGCATAATTATTAGGCAACTTAACAAAAAACAAATATATACCCATTTCAATTATTTATTTTTACCAGTGAAACCAATATAACATCTCAACATTCACAAATATACATTTCTGACATTCAAAAACAAAACAAAAACAAATCAGTGACCAATATAGCCACCTTTCTTTGCAAGGACACTCAAAAGCCTACCATCCATGGATTCTGTCAGTGTTTTGATCTGTTCACCATCAACATTGCGTGCAGCAGCAACCACAGCCTCCCAGACACTGTTCAGAGAGGTGTACTGTTTTCCCTCCTTGTAAATCTCACATTTGATGATGGACCACAGGTTCTCAATGGGGTTCAGATCAGGTGGACAAGGAGGCCATGTCATTAGATTTTCTTCTTTTATACCCTTTCTTGCCAGCCACGCTGTGGAGTACTTGGACGTGTGTGATGGAGCATTGTCCTGCATGAAAATCATGTTTTTCTTGAAGGATGCAGACTTCTTCCTGTACCACTGCTTGAAGAAGGTGTCTTCCAGAAACTGGCAGTAGGACTGGGAGTTGAGCTTGACTCCATCCTCAACCCGAAAAGGCCCCATAAGCTCATCTTTGATGATACCAGCCCAAACCAGTACTCCACCTCCACCTTGCTGGCGTCTGAGTCGGACTGGAGCTCTCTGCCCTTTACCAATCCAGCCATGGGCCCATCCATCTGGCCCATCAAGACTCACTCTCATTTCATCAGTCCATAAAACCTTAGAAAAATCAGTCTTGAGATATTTCTTGGCCCAGTCTTGACGTTTCAGCTTGTGTGTCTTGTTCAGTGGTGGTCATGTTTCAGCCTTTCTTACCTTGGCCATGTCTCTGAGTATTGCACACCTTGTGCTTTTGGGCACTCCAGTGATGTTGCAGCTCTGAAATATGGCCAAACTGGTGGCAAGTGGCATCTTGGCAGCTGCACGCTTGACTTTTCTCAGTTCATGGGCAGTTATTTTGCGCCTTGGTTTTTCCACACGCTTCTTGCGACCCTGTTGACTATTTTGAATGAAACGCTTGATTGTTCGATGATCACGCTTCAGAAGCTTTGCAATTTTAAGAGTGCTGCATCCCTCTGCAAGATATCTCACTATTTTTGACTTTTCTGAGCCTGTCAAGTCCTTCTTTTGACCCATTTTGCCAAAGGAAAGGAAGTTGCCTAATAATTATGCACACCTGATATAGGGTGTTGATGTCATTAGACCACACCCCTTCTCATTACAGAGATGCACATCACCTAATATGCTTAATTGGTAGTAGGCTTTCGAGCCTATACAGCTTGGAGTAAGACAACATGCATAAAGAGGATGATGTGGTCAAAATACTCATTTGCCTAATAATTCTGCACACAGTGTATATTAGGGTTTATTTTACAGGTAAGTATTTAGCTTTAAATAGGAATAATTTATATAATAAGAGTTCATTTATTTCGTTAGATTTAAATTATATTTAACTTAGGGGGGTGTTAGTGTTAGGGTTAGACTTAGCTTTAGGGGTTAAAAAATTTATTAGAATATCGGTGAGCTCCGGTCCGCAGATTAGGGGTTAATTATTGTAGGTAGCTGGCGGCGATGTTGTGGGGGGCAGATTAGGGGTTAATATATATAATATAGGGGTCGGCGGTGTTAGGGGCAGCAGATTAGGGGTACATAGGTATAATGTAGGTTGCGGCGGTATACGGAGCGGCAGATTAGGGGTTAAAAAAATATGCAGGTGTCAGCGATAGCGGGGGCGGCAGATTAGGGGTTAATAAATATAATATAGGGGTCGGCGGTGTTAGGGGCAGCAGATTAGGGGTACATAACTATAATGTATGTTGCAGCGGTGTACGGAGCGGCAGATTAGGGGTTAATAATAATATGCAGATGTCAGCGATAGCGGGGGCGGCAGATTAGGAGTTAATAAGTGTAAGGTTAGGGGTGTTTAGACTCGGGGTACATGTTAGAGTGTTAGGTGCAGACGTAGGAAGTGTTTCCCCATAGTAAACAATGTGGCTGCGTTAGGAGCTGAACGCTGCTTTTTTGCAGGTGTTAGATTTTTTTTCAACTCAAATGGCCCCATTGTTTTCTATGGGGGAATCGTGCACGAGCACGTTTTTGAAGCTGGCCGCGTCCGTAAGCACCGCTGGTATCGAGAGTTGCAGTGGCGTTAAATATGCTCTACGCTCCCTTTTTGGAGCCTAACGCAGCCCTTCTGTGAACTCTAAATACCAGCGGTATTTAAAAGGTGCGGGGGGGAAAAAAGCACGCGTAGCTAACGCACCCCTTTGGCCACAGAACTCTAAATCTAGCCGCTAGTTTTAATAATTATATGTTCCATATATGGTCCATTTAATATAATTTTATTCTGAGTATTTCAAGATTAAGCATGAATATATTCCGCTTATAATATCTTAAAAATGCGTTTTAAAATCATATTTTCTATGAACATATTTAAAAAGATTATAATAACTTCATCATGGACTCAATTACTTTCTCATTTATCATCTTAATATCACATACATACCTTGAGATCATCAATCAGATGTAATTTCACATAATTATATTTATATTGGACTACTATCCCATATCAATATAAATTATGCATATATCTCTTGCTGAGTGTCTAGAAACATATGATATTATTTACAGCACCAAATATATATGTACTTATAAGATGCCTGAAAAATATAAGAATATGTTATCCCTTTTGAAACAAGTTGTTTAAACGTTGACATTGATTATATAGCTACTTATTAAGTTCAGCAAATACTTATCTAATATGTTACTTTGAGGCATTTATTCTCAGGATATATATATATATATATATATATATTTATACAGTCTGAGTATCAATTAAATCTTTGAGAATTACACAGTTCGTATAGATGAATTTCTAACTTCTCTTTTTAACACCAAGATTTAAATTCTTACATGCTTTCAGCACTCATAGGATTAAACATGTTTCTCTTTTATTCTCCTGCTATTTTTCATTGAGACGTACGTCTGAGCTTGGTGTATTTGAAACTCAGTAGGGGACACTTAACACTTTGATAATAAGGGCTATCTCCTCTGAGTATGTTTGTATATTCAGATATCAGTTCAAACTAAGCGACTGCTTTTTCAGATAGGGAAAACTCTGTATACAAGTTTCCTTTGAAATGAATAATTTGAGATATCCTGGCCTGTGATGTATACCCAGTCAATGCAAGGGGGTCTGTGTCATCCTGAGAATTTACAGATGTGAGTCCCTTTGTTCTGTAATCAGGAAAAAGGGGGCTGGTCTATTTTGATTATAGCCCACACAACTCATGTCAAGGGAGATCTTAGCTGACATCAAATATAAAAATTTATTTGGTACATATGTAGTTTATTTAATGCTATTCACAGGTACCCTGACAATTGGTTACCTTGCCTATAGAGGATTCCAAACCCCTTGTGCTGTCAGAGACCTCCAGACAGCTACCCAACCTGAAAGATTTGCATCTGTTGAGACTACAGTCCAGGAAGGACGAACAAAAGAGGCCCCTTGAAAAATATGATGAGGGTTTAACCACCAAGTCAGAGAGAGTAGAATGTTGGGATTTAAGAATATCAATTGTCATATCCGAGTATAATCCCTGCACCATTGATTCCGCATGCAAAGCTGCAGAGGTAAAAACTTAAGACCTAAAACTTCCATGCACATAGCCACTGAAGGGAATGATCGAGACTGAAGGTTTCGACAGGCTGAAACCAATTTCATTTGTCTCTTGTCTGTTAAAGACAGAGTCATGGACACTGAATCTATCTGGAAACCTAAAAAGGTGACCCTTGTCTGAGGAATCAAAAAACTTTTTGGTAAATCCTCCAACCATGTATTTGAAGAAACAACACTAGTTGATTTGTGTGAGATTCTGCTAAATGAAAAGATTGAGCCAGTACCAAGATATCATCCAAATAAGGAAACACTGCAATACCCTGCTCTCTGATTACAGATAGAAGCGCACCGAGAACCTTCAAAAAGATTCTTGGAGCTGTCGCTAGGCCAAATGGAAGAGTGACAAATTTGTAATGCTTGTCTAGAAAAGAGAATCTCATAAACCGATAGTGATCTGGATGAATTGGAATGTGAAGATAAGTGTCCTGTAAGTCTATTGTGGATATGTAATGACCTAACTGAACAAAAGGCAGAATAGTCCTTATAGTCACCATCTTGAAAGTTGGGACCCTTACAAAATGATTCAAAGACTTCAGACCAAGAACTGGCCTGAATGAATTTTCTTTCTTTGGGACAATGAATAGATTTGAATAAAAAGCCAGACCCTGTTTCTGAAGTGGAACTGGTATAATCACCCCTGAAAGCTCCAGATCTAAAACACACTTAAGAAAAGCCTGAGCTTTCACAGGATTTGTTGGAACATGAGAGAGAAAGAATCTTCTCACAGGAGGTCTTACTCTGAAACCTATTCAATACCCTTGAGAAACAATGCTCTGAATCCACTGATTCGGAACAGAATATGCCCAAATGTTTTGAAATAATTTCAATCTGCCCCCCATCAATTGAACTGGATTGAGGGCTGCACCTTCATGCAGTCTTGGGGGCTTGCTTTGGTTTCTTATAAGGCTTGGATTTATTCCAACTTGAAGATGGCTTCCAATTGGAGCCAGAGTCCTTAGGCGAAGTAGTGGTTTTCTGTTCTCTATTCTGATGAAAAGAACAAAACCGATTAGAAGCTTTAGATTTACCCTTAGACTTTTTATCTTGGGGCAAAAAAACTCCCTTCCCCACAGTGATAGTGGAAATAATAGAGTCCAACTGAGAACCAAATAAATTATTACCCGGAAAAGATAGAGATAGTAATCTAGATTTAGATACCCTGTCAGCATTCCATGATTTAAGCCATAACGCTCTTCTAGCCAGAATAGCTAAAGACATAGGGCACCATGTACTAAGCTTTGAAGTGACCGTCCGTCTGTATTTCCGCATCAAAATTTGCTCACAATCTGCTTCTCGTATGTACCAATCTGCGATCTGGTCGAAAAACCACTATTTTCATCAGCGATCGTAATTTTACGCAACTGATCGTTCCGAAGCCTTTTTCCACTTACTACATGTTCGATCACACGTAAATTCGCTGTAATCGGAAATTATGAATGTTACAACTAATCCGTCCGCTCCAACTTTCACTGTAACTTTGCGTGATTTGCTTCGCGACCATTTAGGTAGCGAATACAATAGAAAACTATAGGGCATCTCAATCTGACGCCAGGTAGAAGTACTTAAGTGAAAGGACTAGACTACTATTGTAGCATTATTGGTTTTTGGATCACTGAATGAAGATGGAGACACTTTTACACATGTTTCTTTTCCGATTAATTCAATTACGAGGAGGAAGGGCTATACAGGCACCGGTTGACAACTTTTTGGATTTTGTTTAACGCTTGATATCGTTGAACCTTTTTTTGCAGGACTCGATATCTTTTTTAGTGGGTCCTTGAGCACTCACTGCGTCACTAATTTTCTCCCAAATAATCTTCTTACGAGCGCCTGGGGTTTGCTTGACTCGACTACCATAAATATTGTCATAATATTCGAGTACTAGATCAACAAGTACAACATTCTGTTGATGCGAGAAGTTAGGGTTGCGAGTCTTCTTAGAAGTAGCAGAATCTCCGGAGCAAGCCATCTTGTCAAAGTGAATACCGAAAAGTAAATAAACAATATTCTAAGATTTCTGGGAAAATGCACATTCTTATACATGTGAGCAGCCAGACGTTGCCGCTTGTCTGACGATTATGACACCTAGATCGTCACGTGGGTAAAGAACTAAACCAATCAGGTCGCAGACTGATTCTTAACTTTGCTCTTTCGCGCCGAACGAAGCTTCAAAGTTATCAATAATCCGATTGTCTTCGGCACACAATAGACGCGAAATTTTACGGCTTGGTTTTTAGTACATTCATGTAACGAAGTGCCATCCACATGGTGCGAATGCCGGCGGGTTATTTCGATACGGTCTGTGCGAAAAATTGACGCCTTAGTACATGGCGCCCATAGTTTTAACATTAATCTTGATGATATCAAAAATACCATACGAGACAAGAAAGTTAAAATGAGCCCAGAACTGATAAGGGGGTAGTGAAATACTTAAGAACAAAAAGTGGTATTCAGCCGCAATCAGCTACATGCCTCCGTAGCTATGGTGCCAAACAACAACAACACCAGCTCAACAGGCAAAAGTGCTTAACACCAAGATAAGAAGCTGAACGTGCCATTTCAGACCGGGGAGGATTTAGTGATAAGTACCTCTTACCCTGGTCCAAGTCTGTCGCCGATGTCCGTCACACACTGGAGCGGTCGGGAGCCCAAACAAATCAGCGAACAGTATAGCCTCGCTACCATCCGCAGCTAGAGCGTGTTGCATGCAAGGGAGTAAGTGTGTCCAATAACCCTATGAAAATCCATGGTGTCAGATGGGTAAAAGTCAGAGTGTGTCAAGGAAAAAGTCCACCAAGGAAGCAGAAATAGTTTAAAGTAAAACTTCACTTTTATTTGAGCAATCCAGTAAAACGGTTAAAGATTAACCTGAGGGGGACAATCTCAAGGAGAGGGGTGTAAGCAACTGGCTTACGCATTTCAGGCCACACCTGGCCATAATCATAGCCTGTGGTGTGGCCAAAACGCGTAAGCCAGTTGCTTACACTCCTCTCCTTGAGAATGTCCCCCTCAGGTTAATCTTTAACCGTTTTACTGGATTGCTCAAATAAAAGTGAAGTTTTACTTTAAACTATTTCTGCTTCCTTGGTGGACTTTTTCCTTGACACAATCAAAAATACCATCACAGATAAAATGCTTAGCATGTTTAAGCAAACGAACAATGCTAGACAAATTAGGATCTGTTTCCTGATGGGCTAAGCTATCCAACCAAAAAGTTGATGCAGCCGCAACATCAGCCATAGAATATAGCCAGAATGTAAATAAGCTTTCCTTAGATAAGATTCAATTGGCTGATCGGAACAGCCAATAGAATGCAAGGTCAGCCAATCTGATTTTTCCTACCTTAATTCCGATTGGCTGATAGAATCCTATCAGCCAATCGGAATTCAAGGGACGCCATCTTGGATGACGTCATTTAAAGGAACCGTCATTCAGTTGTCGGGATCGATGGATGCTCCACGTCGGATGTCTTCAAGATGATGCCGCTCCTCATCGGATGGAAGAAGATAAAAGATGCCACTTGGATGAAGACTTCTGCCGCTTGGAGGACCTCTTCTGCTTTGATTCGATGAAGACTTCTGGCTGGATCGGATGAAGACTTCTGCCCGGCTGGGTGAAGATGGCTCAAGGTAGGGTGATCTTCAAGGGGGTAGTGTTAGGTTTTTTTTAAGGGGGGATTGGGTGGGTTGTAGAGTAAGGTTGGGTGTGTGGGTGGTGGGTTTAAATGTTAGGGGGGTTTGTATCTCCTTTTTTTTCAGGTAAAAGAGCTGTGCCCTGCAAAAGGCCCTATTTGTAATTTAGTATAGGGTAGGGAATTTTATTATTTAGGCGGTTTAGGGGTTAACAAATTTATTTAGTTGCGGCAGGGTTCGGGATCAGCAGGATAGGGGTTAATAAGTTTAATGTAGGTGACGGCGGTATAGGGACGGCAGATTAGGGGTTAATAGGTATAATGTAGGTGGCAGCGGGGTCCGGGAGCGGTGGTTTAGGGGTTAATATATTTATTATAGTTGCGGCGGGGTCCGGGAGCGGCAGTTTAGGGGTTAATATGTTTATTAGTTGCGGGGGGCTCTGGGAGCAGCGGTTTAGGGGGTAAACAGTATAGTATAGTGTGGGTGCTTAGTGACAGGCTAGCAAGAAAGCTGTAAATAAGCCGATGAGCAGCGAGATCGATGACTGTCAGTTAACAACAGTCCGCTGCTCATTGCACCGTACTTGGTGCCCGGCTTTTTGACAGCTTTCTTGATAAATTTGACGAACGTATTCAGGTCCGTGGCGGCAATGTTAGGTGAGCTTAGGCGAGCGTATTGGTGCCGGCGAATGCAGGTAAATAGACAGCTTGATAAATAGAGGCCATAGCCTTCTGTATTGCATCAGCAATATAATTTTTCATATCAACAGGGATATAATGTACATTAGATGTTGAGGGAACAACAGGTGCTGTACTAATAGAAACATTATCGGCATGCAAAAGCTTATCATGACAACTGTTACATAATATAGCCGGAGATATAATCTCAGCTCGCTTACAACAGATACACTATGCTTTGGTAGAACTGTGTTCAGGCAGCATGGTTCCTACAGTAGCTTCTGAGACAGGATCAGACTGCGATATCTTGCAAAATGTGAAAGAAAAAATAACATTTAAACAAAATATCCAATTTCCTCATATAGCAGTTTCAGGAATGGGAAAAAATGCAAATGATAAATAAGCAGACACGCAGACAGCATAGCCCTCTAGAATATAAAGAGAGCAGGGAGCATAAAGGAAGTGGGGTAATATAACCAAAAAAATATTTGGCGCCAAGTATGATGCACAATGCAAAGTGAACATTTTTTGGCACCAAACAACATCCGGAATAGACGCAACTTGCTTCATAACAAGCGCAACTTCACGCCAAACAAAATAACGTCAATAAAGACGCAGAAAATGACGAAACTTGCGACACTATAGACACTATAGCGGCAAAACATTTTCGCGCCAAAAATGATGCAATAAATAACAGCATTTTGCGCCCTCACGAGCCTAGATTTGCCCGTGAATTTTAAGTAAAAAACAAACAGTTAGACTGCAAAGGGAAATACACATAGACCTGACTCATGGCAAATATAAGTAAATACATATATTTAAAACTTTATATTAATACATAAAGCACCAAACATAGCTGAGAGTGTCTTAAATAATGATACATACTTACCAAAGACACCCATCCACATATAGCAGACAGCCAAACCAGTACTGAAAAAACTCAGCAGAGTTAATGGTATAAGAGTATATCGTTGATCTGAAAAGGGAGGTAGGAGATGAATCCCTACGACCAATAACAGAGAACCCTTGAAAATATTTCCCATGAGTGAAACCATAAAAATCAACAGGCAATAATCTCTTCACGTCCCTCTGACAAACACTGTACTCTGAGAGGAATTGGGCTTCAGAATGCTTAGAAGCGCTTATCATAGAAGAAATCATAAAAATAAAGCCCAAACTTACTTCAATACCTCCACAGGAGGCAAATAGCTAGATTACGAGTTTTGAGCGTTATAGGGATTTTAACGACCGCCACAAAAGTGGCGTTATTTCGCCTCCCTATAACGCTGGTATTACGAGTTTTAAAAAAGCAGGCTTGTGCGGGTAAAATAGTTGCGTTAAGCTCCATACCGCACCGAAAACAAGCGCTGCTTTGATGTGCTTGTGCAGGATTTCCCAATAGACATCAATGGGGAGAGCCGGCAAAAAAAAACTAACACCTGCGATTGCGGAAACAAAAGCTCTGTAACACAGCCCCATTGTCTATAGGGAAATAAAAAGTTAAGTTTAAACCTAACACCCTAACATAACCTCAGAGTCTAAACACCCCTAATCTGTTGCCCCCGACATCGCCGCCACCTACATATAGTTATTAACCAAATCTGTTGCCCCCGATATCGCCGCAACCTACCTACAGTTATTAAACCCTAATCTGCCGTCCCCGATATTGCTGCCACCTACATACAGTTAATAACCCCTAATCTGCCGCCCCCGATATCGAGGCCACCTACATACAGTTATTAACACCTAATCTGCCACCCCCAACTTCGCCGCCACCTACATAAAACTATTAACCCCTATTCTGCCGCTCCTAATGTCGCCGCCACTATACTAAAGTTATTAACCCCTAAACCTGTGGCCTCCCACATCATCACTACCACTAAATAAATCCATTAACCCCTAACCCTAACCCTAACAAAACCCTAAGCCTAACACCCCCTAACTTTAACATAATTAAAATACAGCTAAACTAAAGTTAAAATTATTAACTAAATAATAACTATTTAAAACTAAATACAAACTTACCTGTGAAATAAAACCTAAGCAAGATACAATATAACTAATAGTTATATTGTAGCTAGCTTAGGTTTTATTTTTATTTCACAGGTAAGTTTGTATTTATTTTAACTAGGTAGACTAATTAGTAAATAGTTATTAACTATTTACTAACTACCTAGTTAAAATAAATACAAACTTACCTGTGAAATAAAAATAAAACCTAACCTAAGCTAGCTACAATATAACTATTAGTTATATTGTAGCTAGCTTAGGTTTTATTTCACAGGTAAGTTTGTAAGCAGACTGAGACAGCAATAGCTTAATGCAAAATAGGTGGTTGCCTAAGGCTGCATATAAGCAGGGGCCTTGCAGCACCAATCCTGTACCAATCCTGCACAGTATTGCTTACAGTAATACAGGCAAACAGCTGCTCTCCTCCACGCAGGTAGTGCACCGCAACAACAGCACTACTTTTAAAAATAAAAAAGGCATCAAAATTGTGCAGCACCAGCGAGATGTCAGATGTTTTGTATTTATTTTTTGCACAAGATTTTATGAAGCAAGATGTGGGCGGGGTGAGCCATTGGAGACGGAGCTATAGCAGCCTTGATTCAGGACCTTAGTGACAACAGAACTACAGAGGTAACATGTAGTATATGTTGTGCTGAAGACAGTGCAGGGAATCCAACTGGTGAGTCACTGTCACCACTTGAAGGAGGCAGGTGGGAGGAGTTTCCCATGAGCAGAGTGTACTCTGTATCTGCTCTCTGCTTCCATGCTGGTGTAGTGCCAGCCCATGCCTTGCTTACAGACTCTACAATCTGCTTTAGTGAGGTAAGTAGCAGAACGCAAGAAGCCTAATAAAAACTTCAGTACAGTGATAAATAAATAATACATAAAATGGAGAGCGCCAACAGCCATGGACAACGGAGCAGTTTCGTGAGTAACGAGTGCGGGCTGAAGGGGCCTGCTATCAATGGCCTCAATAGAAAGCGGAACAGACTGAGGCAAAACAGGAATAGAGTGCTTTAATACAAAAGCACTGTCAATAAAATAGCCTGCAGCACCAGAGTCAACAAGAGCCTGGGTGACTATGGAGGAGTTCACCCAGGAAAGGACAACCGTGACCAAAGGTTTCTCCTTAAGCGGTTCCGGAGACGAGGATAAACCACCCAAGGTCTGCCCCCAACAGGACTTAAGGTGTGAGCGTTTCCTGGCCGTGTAGGACAAGACTTCAAAAGGTGGCCCTGTAACCCACAATAGAGACAGAGCTCCTCCCTCCTCCTAAAGGCCTCCTCTACCGCGGAGAGGCACGTGAATCCCAGCTGCATCGGCTCAGCAGTACCTGGTGACTCGGGACCAAGAGGCATGGGAGGAGAGGGAGGCATGGGTGGGAACGAACACGTAGGAGACAACGGAACAGGAGGCTTCCGCAAGCGCTCCTTGAAAGAGGGCCTCTCTCTGAGTCTGATTAGGATCAAAAAAGACACCAATGCCTCGAGATCCTCTGGTAAATCTCTGGCAGCAACTTCGTCTTTAATCGCATCAGAGAGCCCATGAAAGAAGGCGGCAACAAGGGCTTCATTGTTCCAACCTACCTCTGCGGCAAGCGTACGGAACTCAATAGTATACTGAGCAACAGATCTTGTACCTTGCTGAATGGACATGAGTCGTTTAGCAGCAGAGGAGGAGCAAGCCAGAACATCAAATACCCTTTGAAAGGAGGCCACAAATTCAGGGTAATTTGAAATCACAGGTTTATTAGTCTCCCACAAGGGATTAGCCCAGGCAAGAGCTGTTTCAGAGAGTAACGAGATGAGAAATCCCACCTTAGCTCTGTCAGAGGGAAACGCCTGAGGTAACATCTCAAAGTAAATGCCCACCTGGTTCAAAAACCCTCTGCACTGAATAGGTTCGCCTCCATATCGCTGAGGTAGAGGTGCAGAACCGGACATGCTCCTGGTAAGCATAGGTGCAGCAGCGGAAACAGGAGCAGCCATAACTTGCGGGACACTTTGGTCCAAATGTGCAGTGCGAGTCAGCAGGGTTTGCAGGGCTAGTGCAAATTGATCCAAGCGGTGATCCTGTACATCCATCCTGGAAATGATGGCAGGTAAAGGTGGATTATTAGCACCATCAGGATTCATGGCCTTTGCGTAATGTCAGGGTGCCAGGAATCAGACTGAGACGAGAAGTGCAAAAATAATCACACCTTTATTAATAGCAAATAATAATAAAAAGTCCACAAGTCAAATAACAAGCCAGGAATCAAAACCAGAGCTGGTAGTCAGACGAGCCGAGTCAGGAGCCAAAGCGAATAGTCAGACGAGCCGGAAACAGGAACAAGGAAACCAGCAGAGTCAGGGACAAGCCAGGGATCTGGAACCAGGAAGGATGTCAGGCAGCCAGGTAATACACAGGAACTCTCACAAACAGGTCTGCGACAACACAAAGGCAAAGCATACTGAACAGAGGCCCTTTAAATAATAAGTGATGACATCACAATTCTGAGACTGCATCCTGTCTCACATGGATGATGCACACCAGACTGGCCATAAAAGGAAGTGCAGGAATTGAGCAGCATCCCCCACAATGCACCATAGTCAGGAAGAGAGGTGAGTAAAATGGCTGCCAGCAGCACATGGCAAACACAACAGGGAAAAAACCTTGACAGGTCTGTCCCTCTTTTGAATTTTGAAATGTTGGGAGGTATGCAGTATTCAGTATATATTTCAAAGAAATTATATTTTATATGTATATACATTTACTGTTTTAATACAGCTACATAGTTATACCCCATATTTGCTAAGCTGGTGTTGTATCTTGTACTCATTGCTTATTCAGGAAATGGTGCATTCAAATCATAAAACAAGCTGTGCATTTTTTTCTAGCCTCGGATTATTGTGTTGACTGGTTAGTAGTTAAACAGAAGCTATAGTTCAGCTCTGGAAGATGTGATAAGTCACCTCTTAACAAATAATTGCACAGTCTTAAAGGGACAGTCAAGTCCAAAAAAACTTTCATGATTCAGATAGGGCATGTAATTTTAAACAACTTTCCAATTTACTTTTATCGCCAATTTTGCTTTGTTCTTTTGTATTAGTTGAAAGCTAAACCTAGAAGGTTCATATGCTAATTTCTTAGACCTTGAAGGCCGCCTCTAATCGAAATGCATTTTGATAGTTTTTCACCAATAAAGGGCATTAGTTCATGTGTTTCATATAGATGTTGACAATTCCATAAAGTACACCCCTTACATAAATTTAGCTCTCCTGCCACTTTTGATTTCCTTTCTGGCACAATTGAGATCCCGTGCAGTAAATCAATCATTGTTGCAGGAATCTACCGCCCACCTAGCTCCCCTGTGCATTCCCTTTCTGACATAGTCCATCTCCTTAGTGAAACCATAGCTCAAAACCCAAAAAGTGAAATTTTGGTCTTTGGAGATTTTAATATTGATTGGCTGAATCCTAAAAACAATAGTTCTTGCTCACCATTTAAGACTTTGCAGCTAACGCAATTAATCTCCCCCCCCAACTCGCATAAACATTAAAAGCCATAACCACACCCTGCTCGATTGGATTCTCTCCACTTCTCCTGACCGAATCCAGGAGGCAGGTGTTCTCCCTAACAGTTTTAGTGACCACTGCTTAGTGTACTTTGTGCACAAAATAAAGGTTACTAAATCCTCTCCCAACGTTAAAATCACCAGGTCCTTCAAAAAATTTAATCTTCAATCATTTCTAAATGACATCAAGAACCTCCCCTGGCACAAATTAAACCTAATTCCAGATTTAGACTCTGCAGTTGAATTTTTTCAGTACAAACTCCTACAAGTTTGGAATTTGCATGCCCCGCTGCGTAAGGTGAGAGTAAAAGTAGCACATATGAATTGGATCACAGCTGACCTCATTCAAATGTACCAGTTTCGGGATTCTTTGTGGTCAAAGTACAAGCATACTGGTTCTATGAACGATCACTGTGTATATAGACAATGGCGGAATATATGCACTAAACAAACAAAATTGGCCAAGGCCCAATATTTCTGTGAAAATCTGAACAATAACATATCAAACCCTAGAAAATTTTGGAAAGTCATAAATAACTTACATACTCCCCCAATCCACTCCCAACCCTCCACTGTCAAAGTGGACAGCCAAACTCTGCAACTTCCCTTAGAAGTAGCAAATGCCTTTAACAATTATTTTGTTGGATGCTCCATTACTCTGATTGACAAACTAATAAATGACACGCATCCTGAAACTACAAATGTGGATCTGGCTTCGCTAAATCTGCAAAGACCCAATATAGAGAAGTTAAATTTTAGACCTGTACCCATCTATGTCATTAAGAAACACCTTAATAATCTAAAAATGAAAAACCAGTCTGGACCTGATCAAATCCGAGCAATGCTGTTGAAGCTCTGTGCGCCGGCAATTGCTAAACTTGTCACAACCCTAATTAACGAATCCTTGGTGTCTGGTTACATACCCAAACTTTGGAAGAGTGCAAGAGTAGTGCCTATCCATAAAAGTGGTGAGTTAACCTTGGTTACTAACTATCGCCCAATATCATTGCTCCCGGTATTGTCAAAAATCTTAGAAAAATGCGTCCATACGCAACTATGTGAGTATTATCAACAATCTATCTATCTGATTCCTGTTCAATCAGGTTTTTTCCCAAATCACTCCACTACAACTGCCCTCCTAAAAGTTTGCAACGACATCCAAACTGGCATAGAACAAGGAGACCTAACTGGAGCAATTTTCCTTGATTTTGCAAAGGCCTTTGACACAGTAGACCACGACATACTATTGCACAAACTAAAAAACTCAGGTATTGTTGATCGTCCACTAACCTGGTTTCGATCATATGTATCGGATCAATCACAGTATGTCTCCATTTCTGACAGCAACTCCCTCTCCCAGTCACGTGTGGTGTTCCCCAAGGTTCCATTCTCGGCCCCCCTACTATTCACATTATTCATAAATGATCTGCCAAATGTCTGCAAATCCTCAACTGTACACATGTACACAGATGACACGGTAATCTATGCAAACAAATCCGATCTGCCGCAGCTTGAGGTAGTGCTCCAAGACCAGTTCACAGAGGTAGAAAAGTGGATCTCAAAAAACAAACTCTTCCTAAACACTGACAAAACTGTCACAAAGATCTTTGGAACGGGACCTAAATTACACAAACTACAAAATTCCCATCTACGCATCGAAACAAAATCAAATTGCACACTGACCGCAGTCAACTCTTTCAAATACTTGGGTATGTTGTTAGACCCCAATCTATCTTTTGGCCTCCACATAGAAATAATTGCATCTAAACTCTATCCTAAACTAGGTGCCCTGTACAGAAACAAATCCTGCCTCAGCACAACAGTAAAGGAAAAGATTGTACAGCAAATGCTGATGCCAATCATGGATTATGGGGATGTAGTATATGCACCTGCACCGCAAACTCACCTTAATAAACTTAATACACTGTATAACTCGTTCTGCCGCTTTGTGCTACAATGTAACTACAGGACCCACCATTGTGACATGCTAAAAGAACTAAACTGGCTGTCGCTGGAATCCAGACGCACCCTCCATCTTTCCAGCCTTGTGTTTAAGAGCTTTTCTTGGAAGCTCCCACCCTACCTGAGCAGAATGCTCTCCCCGGCTGTTCCCACCTCCCATAACCTCCAATCCAGTACCAGCACATTATTTAGCTTGCCTCAATACAAAAAGAAAGCAGCACGATCCTCCTTTTCCTACAGAGCACCACAATTATGGAACGACCTCCCGCACACTTTCAAACCTTCCCCAAGCCTAAAATCCTTTAAGAGATCCCTCTCTGCATATCTCAAAACAGAATGCACCTGTCATTGTTGATTATATATTTCCTACCTGTTCTATGTCAAATTTTGCATATATTATGTATTAATATTGTTTTTATATTTTATTGTACCCTATTGTATCAATGCAATGTTTTGTGGACCCAGGACATACTTGAAAACGAGAGAAATCGCAATGTATCGTTCCTAGTAAAATATTTTATAAATAAATAATATAGATAACATTGAGCTCATACACGTGAATTTACCATGGAGACAGCTCTGATTGGCTAAAATGCAAGGCTGTCAAAAGAACTGAAATAAGGGGGCAGTCTGCTGAGGCTTAGATACAAGGTAATTACAGAGGTAAAATGTGTATAATTATAACTGTGTTGGTTATGAAAAACTGGGGAAATGGTAATTAAGGGATTATCTATCTTTTAAAACAACAAAAATTCTGATGTTGACTGTCCCTTTAAGAAATTATTGTTGATCAAGTATAAGCTATGTAGTGTTTTTGTGTATCTGTATGTATAAGTGTATGCTGTGTAGTGTGTGTATCTGAATGTATAAGTGTATGATATGTAGTGTGTGTATCTGCATGGGTAAGTGTATGCTATGTAGTGTGTGTGTATCTGCCTGTATAAGTGTATGATATGTAGTGTGTGTGTATCTGCATGTGTAAGTGTATGATATGTAGTGTGTGTGTATCTGCATGTGTAAGTGTATGATATGTAGTGTGTGTGTATCTGCATGTATAAGTGTATGATATGTAGTGTGTGTGTATCTGTATGTATAAGTGTATGCTGTGTAGTGTGTGTATCTGCCTGTATAAGTGTATGCTATGTAGTGTGTGTGTATCTGACACTGCTCTCTGCATCAGCTGACTTAAAGTATACTCACAACAAGTCTAAGGAACATTCACAGACCCACATTTGCAGCTGACACTGCTCTCTGCATCAGGTAGTTACAGGAAGATAGTCATCTTATTATATTTCACCCCTGTTTTCTAATAATGTGTATGTTGTAATATGTATTTGCTTTACGCACGACTCGGTATACGAAATTTCGGTTTACGAAATCGAAATTTGAAGAAAAATTGACTCGGTTTACGAATTTTTTTCGCAATACGAAACAAAATGCCGGTTTGCCCCCCTCGGTTTACGAATATTTTTCGCAATACGAAACCAGTGGCCCCTGTGCCCCCTGCATACTCAAGTATGATTGAATTAATGAAGTTTGGGTACCAGTGTGGAGGTGTTGGAGAGGTTTTGGAGCCATTTTGCAGCAAGTTGTTGAGCCTTTTGGAGTCATTTGCAGCAAGTTGTTAAGCCTTTTGGAGCCATTTGCAGCAAGTTGTGGAGCCTTTTGGAGACATTGGAGCCATTTGCAGCAAGTTGTTAAGCCTTTTGGAGCCTTTTGGAGCATTTTTTGGACACTTTATTTGAATTTTTTCGGACCTCCGGAACGCATTAATTGATTTTCAATGCATTCCTATGGGAAAACGTGTTTCGGTTTACGAATTTTTCGCAATACGAAACGACCCGGAGAACGAATTAAATTCGTAAACCGAGGCCTCACTGTATTTGTATTCTGTATTTTAAATGCATACTGGAGCACACTGATGGGCCATTTATCTTGCTTGTTAAATGGTTTTATTTTCCTCAATGGATACCTCTCTTATCTCTTTAATTTGTGATCTTTCTCTGTGTTTTTTTCTTGGTTTTTATTTTCTTTTTGGCCTGTATGACCCCTAGCACCCTCCCTTAACTTTTTTTGCAGACCCATATAACACTAATTTATCTTTCCCCCCAGCTGGCTTAAAGTATACTCACAACAAGTCTAAGGAACATTCACAGACCCACATTTGCAGCTGACACTGCTCTCTGCATCAGGTAGTTACAGGAAGATAGTTACCCTCCCACCCTGCCCCTCACCCCACCCACCCCAGGTTCATTCCCCAATTTATAGATAGTCTCCCACACACCTTTCATTCTCCCAAACTGACAGCTGCAAACACTAATCAGCTCATCCTTCCATTCACTTAACCCTTTAGAATACATACCCTCTCTCCCTACAAATAGCTATATATCCCACACCAATAGTGTGTGAATATATATGTGTATGTGTGTGTATGTATGTATACATATATATATTTCTTTTTTATATTGTACTATTCTTGATTTATTTTCACCTACACATCTCATAGCACTAACATGTATCAAAATATGACCATACTGATATTCGTGACAACTGTTTTCTCACTCCAATTTTGTTCACTTCATTACCGCCATAATCACCCACCTCAAACTGGAAAACAAATTATCATACACCATGGCCTGCTCTGTTGCTGTAACTTATCTGCTGAGTGCTGGTGGAGAGTTATAAAAAATAGCCCTCCTACCCCCACCACACAAAATTATAAAGTATGCCATTCACTATATAGCCAAACAAAAACTATGTCCAAATTCCTATTCCTTATGCTACTTGCCCTTGCAAATGATGTAGAGTCTAACCCTGGTCCCCCAGCAAATTCCATTCCTAGCCTTCCAGCTAAAAAAGGCCTCTCCTTTGTGCACTGTAATATACGCAGCTTATTTCCAAAAATCGATGCACTGCAAGCTTGGTGTTTACAATACAAGCCAAAAATCATTGTTATCTCTGAATCATGGCTAACTGCAAAAATACCTGACTCTGCCATTGCAATACCTGGGTATTCATGCCATTGAATTGACAGAGCAAAGAGAGGAGGCGGCATTGTAATTTATGTTGACAACTCCACAAAGTTCACCCCCATACAAAAATCTAGCTCTCCTGCCACCTTTGATTTCCTTTCTGGCAAAATTGAGATCCCGTGCAGTAAATCAATCATTGTTGCAGGAATCTACCGCCCACCAAGCTCCCCTGTGCATTCCATTTCGGACATAGCACAGCTCCTTAGTGAATCCATAACTCAAAACCCAAAAAGTGAAATTTTGGTTTTTGGAGATTTTAACATCGATTGGCTGAATCCAAAAAATAACAGTTGTCGCTCGCTGTTTAAATCTTTGCAGCTAACGCAATTAATCTCCCCCCCAACTCGCATAAACATCAAAAGCCATAATCATACCCTGCTCGACTGGATTCTCTCCACTTCTCCCGACCGAATCCAGGAGGCAGGTGTTCTCCCTAACAATTTCAGTGACCACTGCTTAGTGTACTGCGTGCGCAAAATAAAGGCAACTAAATCCTCTCCCAAGGTTAAAATCACCAGGTCCTTCAAAAAATTTAATCTTCAATCATTTCTAAATGACATCAAGAACCTCCCCTGGCACAGATTAAACCTAATCCCAGATATAGACTCTGCAGTTGAATTCTTTCAGTCTGAACTCCTACAAGTTTGGAATTTACATGCACCGCTGCGTAAGGTGAGAGTAAAAGGAGCACACTTGAATTGGATCACAGCTGACCTCATTCAAATGTACCAATTTCGGGATTCATTGTGGTCAAAGTTCAAGCATACTGGCTCTATGAATGATCACTGTGTATATAGAAATTGGCAAAATATATGTACTAAACAAACAAAATTGGCTAAGGCGCAATATTTCTGTGAAAATCTGAACAATAATATATGTAACCCTAGAAAGTTTTGGAAACTCATAAATAACTTACAAAATCCACCAATCCACTCCCAACCCTCCACTGTCAATGTGGATAACCAAAACCTGCAACTCCCCTTAGAAGTAGCAAATGCCTTTAACAATTATTTTGTAGGATGCTCCACCACCCTGATTGACAAACTAATAAATGGCACACATCCTGAAGCTACAAATGTGGATCAGGCCCCACTAAAACAGCAAAGACCCAATATAGAAAAGTTCAATTTTAGACCTGTACCCTTCAATGTCATTAAGAAACACCTCGATAATCTAAAAATGAAAAACCAGTCAAGACCTGATCAAATCCCAGCAATGCTGTTGAAGCTCAGTGCGCCGGCAATTGCTAAGCCTGTTGCAACCCTAATTAACGAATCCTTGGTGTCTGGATACATACCCAAACTCTGGAAAACTGCAAGAGTAGTGCCTATTCATAAAAGTGGGGAGTTAACCTTGGTTTCTAACTATCGTCCTATATCACTGCTCCCTGTATTGTCAAAAATCCTAGAAAAATGCGTCCATACGCAATTATGCGAGTATTATCAACTTTCTATCTGACCCCTGATCAATCAGGTTTCAGACCAAATCACTCCACTTCAACTGCCCTCCTAAAAGTTTGCAACGACATCCAAACTGCCATGGAACAAGGAGACCTAACTGGAGCTATTTTCCTTGATTTTGCAAAGGCTTTTGACACAGTGGACCATGACCTACTACTTCTCAAACTAAAAAACTCTGGTATTGCTGATCACCCGTTAACCTGGTTTAAATCATATGTATCGGATCGATCACAATATGTCTCTGTCTCTAACAGTGACTCCCTCCCTCTCCCAGTCACGTGTGGTGTTCCCCAAGGTTCCATTCTCGGCCCCCTACTATTCACATTATTTATAAATGATTTGCCTAATGTCTGCAAATCCTCAACTGTACACATGTACGCAGACGACACAGTAATCTATGCAAACAAATCTGATCTGCTGCAGCTTGAAACAGTGCTCCAAGACCAGTTCACAGAGGTAGAAAAGTGGATCTCAAAAAACAAACTCTTCCTAAACACTGACAAAACGGTCACAATGATCTTTGGAACGGGACCTAAAATACATAAATTACAAAATTCCCATCTTCGCATCAAAACAAAATCCAATTGCACGCTGACCGCAGTCCACTCTTTTAAATACTTAGGTATGTTGTTAGACCTCAATCTATCTTTTGGACTCCACATAGAAAAAATTGCCTCTAAACTTTATCCAAAACTAGGTGCCCTGTACAGAAACAAATCTTGCCTCAGCCCTACAGTAAAGGAAAAGATTGTACAGCAAATGCTGATGCCTATCTTGGATTATGGGGACATAGTATATGCACCTGCTCCGCAAACGCACCTTAATAAACTAAATACGTTATATAACTCGCTCTGCCGCTTTGTGCTACAATGTAACTACAGGACCCACCATTGTGACATGCTAAAATAACTAAACTGGCTGTCGCTGGAATCCAGACGCACCCTCCATCTTTCCTGCCTTGTCTTTAAGAGCCTTTCTGGGAAGCTCCCACCCTACCTGAGCAGAATGCTCTCCCCTGCTATTCCCACCTCCTATAACCTCCGATCCAATAACAGCACATTATTTAGCTTGCCTCAATACAAAAAAAAAGCAGCTCGATCCTCCTTTTCCTACAGAGCGCCACAATTATGGAATGACCTCCCTCACACTTTAAAAACTTCCCCAAGCCTAAAATCCTTTAAGAGATACCTCTATACATATCTCAAAACAGAATGCTCCTGTCATGGTTGATTAAATATTTCATACCTGCTCTATGTTAATGTTTGCATATAATGTGTATTTTTATTATTGTTTTTGTATTTTATTGTACCCTATTGTATCAATGCAATGTTTTGTGATCCCAGGACATACTTGAAAACGAGAGAAATCTCAATGTATCCTTCCTGGTAAAATATTTTATAAATAAATAAATCTGCATGTGTAAGTGTATGCTATGTAGTGTGTGTGTATCTGTGTAAGTGTATGCTATGTAGTGTGTGTGTATCTGCATGTGTAAGTGTATGCTATGTAGTGTGTTTGTATCTGCATGTGTAAGTGTATACTATGTAGTGTGTGTGTATCTGCATGTGTAAGTGTATGCTATGTATTATGTGTGTATCTGCATGTGTAAGTGTATGATATGTAGTGTGTGTGTATCTGCATGTGTAAGTGTATGCTATGTAGTGTGTGTGTGTATCTGCATGTGTAAGTGTATGCTATGTATTGTGTATGTATCTGCATGTGTAAGTGTATGCTATGTAGTGTGTGTGTATCTGCACGTGTAAGTGTATGCTATGTAGTGTGTGTATCTGCATGTGTAAGTGTATACTATGTAGTGTGTGTGTATCTGCATGTGTAAGTGTATGCTATGTAGTGTGTGTGTGTCTGCATGTGTAAGTGTATGATATGTAGTGTGTGTGTATCTGCATGTGTAAGTGTATGCTATGTAGTGTATGTGTATCTGCATGTGTAAGTGTATGATATTTAGTGTGTGTGTATCTGCATGTGTAAGTGTATGCTATGTAGTATGTGTGTATCTGAATGTATAAGTGTATGCTATGTAGTGTGTGTGTGTGTACCTTCATGTGTAAGTGTATGCTATGTAGTGTGTGTGTATCTGCATGTATAAGTGTATGCTATGTAGTGTGTGTGTATCTGCATGTGTAAGTGTATGCTATGTAGTGTGTGTGTATCTGCATGTGTAAGTGTATGCTATGTAGTGTGTGTGTATCTGCATGTATAAGTGCATGCTATGTAGTGTGTGTGTATCTGCATGTGTAAGTGTATGCTATGTAGTGTGTGTGTATCTACATGTATAAGTGTATGCTATGTAGTGTGTGTATCTGCATGTGTAAGTGTATGCTATGTAGTGTGCTGACTTTAAAGGCCAGATGCTATGTAGATTGCTGACTTTAAAGGCCAGAATCTAGAATAATAATGGGGAATGCAGAGAGCAGTTTTAAAGAATCTATTATTAAATGCCCAATTAAAATAAAAATGTTTAGCACTGTCTCTGCAAAAGCTAAATAAATACAGAGCTCACATAGCCATACCAATGGCTTGAGCTTGTGTTTGATTTGCTACCCAAGAGTATTAAAATATATGACTTTATTTATAATTTTATTTATAGTACTTTGGTCTTATGATTGTTCTGTAAGCCCCGTCCCTGCTCCTGCTCACCACATTTCTCATTTTTGCCATGGGGAGTGGGAGGTCTGTCCCTCTTTTGAATTTTGAAATGTTGGGAGGTATGTCATTGTGTTGCTGTACTGAAAAACCTGTCACAAATCTTACAGGAATTCTGTGTAAAGAGGGAAGGATGACGCACAGTCACAGAGGAGAAGCTTGTCTTTCTACTAAATAACTGCAGGCTCAGTTCTGCCGATTGCAGAAAGACAAAACGGGCACTGTTGAAATGGGGGGCCCAGAACTAAGCATGCGAGGTCTAGTAATGCCCCTGGCTCTGTGTTTTTCCAATTATCTTAAGAAGCTTAAAGGGACAGTCATACCAGAATTTTTTGTTGTTTAAAAGGGTAGGTAATTCCTTTATTACCCATTCCCCATTTTTGCATAACCAACACAGTTATAATAATACACTTTTTACCTCTGTAATTACCTTGTATCTATGCCTCTGCAAACTGCCCCCTTATTTTAATTATTTTAACAGACATCCATTTTAACCAATCAGTGCTCCCTCCTAGGAGCTTCACGGTCATTCTGCACACGTTTTTGTACTATACTTATATTAAAATGGCAGCATTAAATTGGATTTCCACTGCCTACAACCTGGTCAGCTGTCTTAGTTTTTGTTGTACTTCACGTTCATGAGCTCAATGCTATCTATATGAAACATATGAACTAACGCCCTCTAGTGGTGAAAAACTGTCAGAATGCTTTCAGAGGCAGCCTTCAAGGTCTAAGACATTAGCATATGAACCTCCTAGGTTTAGCTTTCAACTTAGAATGCCAAGAGAATAAAGCAAAATTAGTAATAAAAGTAAATTGGAAAGTTGTTTAAAATGACATGCCCTATTTAAATCATGAAAGTTTTTTTTTTTACTTGACTGTTAGTGATGTCATGAATAGTTTGCCGGCGAATAGTTCCCGGCGAACATAGCTTGTTTGCGTTCGCCGCAGCGGGCGAACATATGCGATGATCGATCCGCCCCCTATTCGTCATCATTGAGTAATACTTTGACCCTGTACCTCACAGTCAGCAGACACATTCCAGCCAATCAGCAGCAGACCCTCCCTCACAGACCCTCCTACCTCCTGGACAGTATCCATTTTAGATTCATTTGGAAGCTGCATTCTTAGAGAGAGGAGGGACAGTGTAGCTGCTGCTGATTTAATAGGGAAATCGATAGCTAGGCTAGTGTATTCAGTGTCCACTACAGTCCTGAAGGACTCATCTGATCTCTGCTGTAAGGACAGCACCCCAAAAAGCCCTTTTAAGGGCTAGAATATCAGTTTGCTTTTTTTTTTTCCTGTGTAATCTAATTGCAGTTCCCTGCCTGGCAGCGTGTGTGTCAGCCTCACCTCGTATACTGTGCCTACTTGCCCAGTGCCACCACTCATATCTGGTGTAACAGTAGTGTAGATTTAAAAAAACAACACTTTTTTGACTGTATTAAATAATAGCAGTCAGTTTCCTTCACATGTGTGCGTTTCAGTGCCTGCCTGCCAGGGCACAGTATCACCCCAGTGCAACTCATATCTGGTGTAACAGTAGTGTAGATTTAAAAAAAAAAAAAACTTTTTTGACTGTATTAAATAATAGCAGTCAGTTTCCTTCACACGTGTGCGTTTCAGTGCCTGCCTGCCAGGGCACAGTGTCACCCCAGTGCAACTCATATCTGGTGTAACAGTAGTGTACATTTAAAAAAACAACACTTTTTTAACTGTGTTAAATAATAGCAGTCAGTTTCCTTCACACGTGTGCGTTTCAGTGCCTGCCTGCCTGCCTGCCAGGGCACAGTGTCACCCCAGTGCAACTCATATCTGATGTAACAGTAGTGTACATTTAAAAAAAACAACACTTTTTTGACTGTGTTAAATAATAGCAGTCAGTTTCCTTCACACGTGTGCGTTTCAGTGCCTGCCTGCCAGGGCACAGTGTCACCCCAGTGCAACTCATATCTGGTGTAACAGTAGTGTACATTTAAAAAAACAACACTTTTTTGACTGCGTTAAATAATAGCAGTCAGTTTCCTTCACACGTGTGCGTTTCAGTGCCTGCCTGCCAGGGCACAGTGTCACCCCAGTGCAACTCATATCTGGTGTAACAGTAGTGTACATTTAAAAAAAAAAAACACTTTTTTGACTGTGTTAAATAATAGCAGTCAGTTTCCTTCACACATGTGCGTTTCAGTGCCTGCCTGCCAGGGCACAGTGTCACCCCAGTGCAACTCATATCTGGTGTAACAGTAGTGTAGATTTAAAAAAAAAAAAAACATTTTTTTGACTGTGTTAAATAATAGCAGTCAGTTTCCTTCACACATGTGCGTTTCAGTGCCTGCCTGCCAGGGCACAGTGTCACCCCAGTGCAACTCATATCTGGTGTAACAGTAGTGTAGATTTAAAAAAAAAAACACTTTTTTTGACTGTGAAATAATAGCAGTCAGTTTCCTTCACACTTGTGCATTTCAGTGCCTGCCAGGGCACAGTGTCACCCCAGTGCAACTCATATCTGGTGTAACAGTATGTACATTTAAGAAAAAAAACACTTTTTTTGACTGTGAAATAATAGCAGTCAGTTTCCATAACACGTAAGCGTTTCAGTGCCTGCCTGCCAGGGCACAGTGTCATCTGGTAACAGTAGTGTACATTTAAAAAACAACACTTTTTTGACTGTAATAGATTGAATAGCAGTTAGTTGTCTGCAAGCGTGTGTGTCAGGCCTACAGCGTGTACTCTGCCAACTTCTGCCAGTGCACAGTGCCACTCATATCTGTACCTGATAGGGGACGTAACAGGGATTAAACTGATAAGAATAGTACTACTTAACACACCACTCCTATCTGGTGGCACATTAGATTGCACGCGCAGTGCCCCAAATTTGAAGTAGGAGGACCGACCAAGTATCTTTTTCCACCTCCCGGTTCCTAAAATCGATGCCATATACACGTCCCCTGATAGGGGACGTAACAGGGATTAAACTGATAAGAATAGAACTACTTAACACACCACTTCTATCTGGTTGCACATTAGATTGCACGCGCAGTGCCCCAAATTTGAAGTAGGAGGACCAACCAAGCATCTTTTTCCATCTCCCGGTTCCTAAAATCGATGCCATATACACGTCCCTTGATAGGGGACGTAACAGGGATTAAACTGATAGGAATAGTACTACTTAACACACCACTCTTATCTGGTGGCACATTAGATTGCACGCGTAGTGCCACAAATTTGAAGTAGGAGGACCGACCAAGCATCTTTTCCATCTCCCGGTTCCTAAAATCGATGCCATATACATGTCCCCTGATAGGGGATGTAACAGGGATTAAACTGATAAGAATAGAACTACTTAACACACCACTCCTATCTGGTGGCACATTAGATTGCACGCGCAGTGCCCCAAATTTGAAGTAAGAGGACCGACCAAGCATCTTTTTCCATCTCCCGGTTCCTAAAATCGATGCCATATACACGTTCCCTGATAGGGGACGTCACAGGGATTAAACTGATAAGAATAGTACTACTTAACACACCACTCCTATCTGGTGGCACATTAGATTGCACATGCAGTGCCCCAAATTTGAAGTAGCAGGCGTCCCAGGGGGCTTGTTGTCACCTTTCGGGGACCCTTGGTGTTGTACGTGGCTGGGTGGAGGAAGAGACCTTCAATGACATCAGTGATGACAAGGAACAGGACATGGCTAGCTTGGTATCCAACCTTGTGCAAATGGGGAGTTTGCGGTTGTGCAAATGGACTGTTTGCGGTTGTTTGCGGTGCGTTAAAGGGACAATCTAGGCCAAAATAAACTTTCATGATTCAGATAGAGCATGTCATTTTAAACAATTTTCCAATTTACTTTTATCACCAATTTTGCTTTGTTCTCTTGGTATTCTTAGTTGAAAGCTTAACCTAGGAGGTTCATATGCTAATTTCTTAGACCTTGAAGCCCACCTCTTTCAGATTGCATTTTAACAGTTTTTCACCACTAGAGGGTGTTAGTTATCGTATTTCATATAGATAACACTGTGCTAAGCAGAGGCTTAGATACAAGATAATCACAGAGGTTAAAAGTATATTATTATAAATGTGTTAGTTATGCAAAACTGGGAAATGGGTAATAAAGGGATTATCTATCTTATAAAAACAATAAAAAGCATAATTTATGTAAGAACTTACCTGATAAATTCATTTCTTTCATATTAGCAAGAGTCCATGAGCTAGTGACGTATGGGATATACATTCCTACCAGGAGGGGCAAAGTTTCCCAAACCTCAAAATGCCTATAAATACACCCCTCACCACACCCACAAATCAGTTTAACGAATAGCCAAGAAGTGGGGTGATAAGAAAAAAGTGCGAAAGCATAAAAAATAAGGAATTGGAATAATTGTGCTTTATACAAAAAAATCATAACCACCACAAAAAAGGGTGGGCCTCATGGACTCTTGCTAATATGAAAGAAATGAATTTATCAGGTAAGTTCTTACATAAATTATGTTTTCTTTCATGTAATTAGCAAGAGTCCATGAGCTAGTGACGTATGGGATAATGACTACCCAAGATGTGGATCTTCCACGCAAGAGTCACTAGAGAGGGAGGGATAAAATAAAGACAGCCAATTCCGCTGAAAAAATAATCCACACCCCAAAATAAAGTTTTAATATAATGAAAAAAACTGAAATAAGCAGAAGATCAAACTGAAACAGCTGCCTGAAGTACTTTTCTACCAAAAACTGCTTCAGAAGAAGAAAACACATCAAAATGGTAGAATTTAGTAAAAGTATGCAAAGAAGACCAAGTTGCTGCTTTGCAAATCTGATCAACCGAAGCTTCATTCCTAAACGCCCAGGAAGTAGAAACTGACCTAGTAGAATGAGCTGTAATCCTTTGAGGCGGAGTTTTACCCGACTCAACATAGCATGATGAATTAAAGATTTCAACCAAGATGCCAAAGAAATGGCAGAAGCTTCTGGCCTTTCCTAGAACCGGAAAAGATAACAAATAGACTAGAAGTCTTTCGGAAATCTTAGTAGCTTCAACATAATATTTCAAAGCTCTAACAACATCCAAAGAATGCAACGATTTTCCTTAGAATTCTTAGGATTAGGACATAATGAAGGAACCACAATTTCTCTACTAATGTTGAATTCACAACCTTAGGTAAAAATTCAAAAGAAGTTCGCAACACCGCCTTATCCTGATGAAAAATCAGAAAAGGAGACTCACAAGAAAGAGCAGATAATTCAGAAACTCTTCTGCAGAAGAGATGGCCAAAAGGAACAAAACTTTCCAAGAAAGTAATTTAATGTCCAGAATGCATAGGTTCAAACGGAGGAGCTTGAAGAGCCCCCAGAACCAAATTCAAACTCCAAGGAGGAGAAATTGACTTAATGACAGGTTTTATACGAACCAAAGCTTGTACAAAACAATGAATATCAGGAAGATTAGCAATCTTTCTGTGAAAAAGAACAGAAAGAGCAGAGATTTGTCCTTTCAAGGAACTTGCAGACAAACCTTTATCCAAACCATCCTGAAGAAACTGTAAAATTCTCGGAATTCTAAAAGAATGCCAAGAAAAATGATGAGAAAGACACCAAGAAATATAAGTCTTCCAGACTCTATAATATATCTCCTAGATACAGATTTACGAGCCTGTAACATAGTATTAATCACAGAGTCAGAGAAACCTCTTGACTAGAATCAAGCGTTCAATCTCCATACCTTTAAATTTAAGGATTTGAGATCCTGATGGAAAAAAGGACCTTGCGACAGAAGGTCTGGTCTTAACGGAAGAGTCCACGGTTGGCAAGAGGCCATCCGGACAAGATCCGCATACCAAAACCTGTGAGGCCATGCTGGAGCCACCAGCAGAACAAACGAGCATTCCTTCAGAATCTTGGAGATTACTCTTGGAAGAAGAACTAGAGGCGGAAAGATATAGGCAGGATGATACTTCCAAGGAAGTGACAATGCATCCACTGCTTCCGCCTGAGGATCCCTGGATCTGGACAGATACCTGGGAAGTTTCTTGTTTAGATGAGAAGCCATCAGATCTATTTCTGGAAGTCCCCATTTGAACAATCTGAAGAAATACCTCTGGGTGAAGAGACCATTCGCCCTGGGGGGGGGGGGGGGGGGGGGGGGGGGGGGGGGGGGGGGGGGGGGGGGGGGGGGGGGGGGGGGGGGGGGGGGGGGGGGGGGGGGGGGGGGGGGGGGGGCGTTTGGTGCGACTGAGATAATCCGCTTCCCAATTGTCTATACCTGGGATATGAACCGCAGAAATTAGACAGGAGCTGGATTCCGCCCAAACCAGTATTCGAGATACTTCTTTCATAGCCAGAGGACTGTGAGTCCCTCCTTGATGATTGATATGCCACAGTTGTGACATTGTCCGTCTGAAAACAAATGAACGACTCCTTTAGAAGAGGCCACGACTGAAGAGCTCTGAAAATTGCACGGAGTTCCAAAATGTTGATTGGTAATCTCACCTCCTGAGATTCCCAAACCCCTGTGCTGTCAGAGACCCCCAACAGCTCCCCAACCTGTCAGACTTGCATCTGTTGAAATTACAGTCCAGGTCGGAAGAACAAAAGAAGCCCCCTGAATTAAACGATGGTGATCTGTCCACCACGTCAGAGAGTGTCGTACAATCGGTTTTAAAGATATTAATTGTGATATCTTTGTATAATCCCTGCACCACTGGTTCAGCATACAGAGCTGAAGAGGTCGCATGTGAAAACGAGCAAAGGGGATCGCGTCCGATGCAGCAGTCATAAGACCTAGAATTTCCATGCATAAGGCTACCGAAGGGAATGATTGAGACTGAAGGTTTCGACAAGCTGAAACAATTTCAGACGTCTCTTGTCTGTCAAAGACAGAGTCATGGACACTGAATCTATCTGGAAACCTAAAAAGGTTACCCTTGTCTGAGGAATCAATGAACTTTGGTAAATTGATCCTCCAACCATGATTCTTGAAGAAACAACAAGTCGATTCGTATGAGATTCTGCTAAATGTGAAGACTGAGCAAGTACCAAGATATCGTCCAAATAAGGAAATACCACAATACCCTGTTCTCTGATTACAGACAGAAGGGCACCGAGAACCTTTGTAAAAATCTTGGAGCTTTGCTAGGCCAAACGGCAGAGCCACAAACTGGTAATGCTTGTCTAGAAAAGAGAATCTCAGAAACTGAAATGATCTGGATGAATCGGAATATGCAGATATGCATCCTGTAAATCTATTGTGGACATATAATGCCCTTGCTGAACAAAAGGCAGAATAGTCCTTATAGTTACCATTTTGAATGTTGGTATCCTTACATAACGATTCAATATTTTTAATCCAGAACTGGTCTGAAGGAATTCTCCTTCTTTGGTACAATGAATAGATTTGATAAAACCCCAGCCCTGTTCCAGAACTGGAACTGGCACAATTACTCCAGCCAACTCTAGATGCTTGAGCCTTCACTGGATTTATTGGAACGCGAGAAAGAAAAAATCTTCTTGCAGGAGCCTTATCTTGAAACCTATTCTGTACCCTTGTGAAACAATGTTCTGAATCCAAAGACTGTGAATCGAATTGATCCAAATTTCTTTGAAAAATCGTAATCTGCCCCCTACCAGCTGGCTGGAATGAGGGCCGCACCTTCATGTGGACTTGGGAGCTGGCTTTGGCTTTCTAAAAGGCTTGGATTTATTCCAGACTGGAGATGGTTCCAAACAGAAACCGTTCCTGTAGGAAGGATCAGGCTTTTGTTCCTTATTCTCACGAAAGGAACGAAAACGATTAGCAGCCCTATAATACCTTTAGATTTTTTATCCTGTGGTAAAAAAGTTCCTTTCCCCCCAGTAACAGTTGAAATAATAGAATCCAACTGTGAACCAAACAATTTATTACCTTGGAAAGAAAGGGATAGCAAAGTTGACTTAGAAGACATATCAGCATTCCAAGTTTTAAGCCATAAAGCTCTTCTAGCTAAAATAGCTAAAGACATATACCTGACATCAACCTAATGATATCAAAGATGGCATCACAAATAAAGTTATTAGCATGTTGAAGAAGATTAACAATGCTATGAGAATTATGATCTGTTACTTGTTGTGCTAAAGCCTCCAACCAGAAAGTTGAAGCTGCAGCAACATCCGCCAAAGATATAGCAGGCCTAAGAAGATTACCTGAACATAAATAAGCTTTTCTTAGAAAGGATTCAATTTTCCTATCTAAAGGATCCTTAAAGAAGTACTATCTGCCGTAGGAATAGTAGTACGTTTAGCAAGAGTAGAGATAGCCCCATCAACTTTAGGGATTTTGTCCCAAAACTCTAATCTGTCAGATGGCACAGGATACAATTTTTTAAACCTTTTAGAAGGAGTAAAAGAATTACCCAGATTATTCCATTCCCTGGAAATTACTTCAGAAATAGCATCAGGGACAGATAAAACTTCCGGAATAACTACAGGAGGTTTAAAAACCGTATTTAAACATTTAGATTTAGTATCAAGAGGACCAGATTCCTCTATTTCTAATGCAATTAAGACTTCTTTAAGTAAAGAATGAATAAATTCCATTTTAAATAAATATGAAGATTTATCAGTGTCAATTTCTGAAACAGAATCATCTGAACCAGAGAAATCATCATCAGAAACAGAATCAGAATGATGATGTTCATTTAAAAATTCATCTGATAAATGAGAAGTTTTAAAAGTCTTTATACGTTTACTGGAAGGAGGAATAACAGACATAGCCTTCCTAATGGATTTAGAAACAAAATCTCTTATGTTAACAGGAACACCCTGAGTATTAGATGTTGATAGAACAGCAACAGGTAATGAAACATTACTAAAGGAAATATTATTTGCATTAGCAAGTTTATCATGACATTCATCACAAACAACAGCCAGAGGACAGTTACCACAAGTTTACAACAAATGCACTTAACTTTGGTAGATCCAGCATCAGGCAGCGAATTTCCAGAAGTAGCTTCTGATCCAGGGTCAATCTGAGACATCTTGCAATATGTAATAGAAAAAACAACATATAAAGTAAAATTGATCAAATTCCTTAAATGACAGTTTCAGGAATGGGAAAAAATGCCAATGAACAAGCTTCTAGCAAACAGAAGCAAATAAACAATGAGACTTAAAGGGATAGTAAACTCAAAAAATATTTAATTTTTTTATAAAACATCATTAAGTATTATACATATTTACAATAAGTACCTATTAAAAGTTTCCTGTCCTTTTCTTGTTATTTCTAAAACAAATTCCATATTTCGCCAAACCCAGTTTTTCCTCATTCTGCATACCCTATAAAGATGTTCTACCTAGGTAGAAACATCATGGTGGCCCGCATGCGCATATAACATATTTTCTGAGTAACGCATGCGCATTTTGGTTCCCCTCAGTTCTTCTGTGGCACGTCATCAGAAAGCAGGGTAGACAGCTCTCAGCGCTGAAGAGACCCCTCGGACCCCAGCTACTGAAATCATTTGTGTTATTAATGACAACCAGCTGCATGTCAGCAGTCACTTCCTGCAGTGCTCAAAATCACAAACATTATACAATTACACTACACACTCCTTAGCACTGCACCACCTTATATCAGTATCTCTATATTTACTATTAGACATTGGTGGGCGTGGCACACCAGAGCGTCTCAGCGCTAAGCGCTGAAGATTCACTGCTGGCTGAAGGTGATTGTTCTAACGATCAAAATAAGAAGTCCAATGTTTTGGAACTTGCATTATCACAGCCTCCATGCTAGCCCAGCTTCACCCAGCCGTCAAACAGCGCAAAGATTCACAGAGTTAGCCGGCTCCCCTCAGCATTACTCTCAGCCTCAAACACACAAAAGTGACTCCGGACTTCATATAATAAAGTTTTTCTATATGAAGTCGGGAGTCACTTTTGTGGGTTTGAGGCTGAGAGTAATGCTGAGGAGAGCCGGCTAGCTCCGTGAAGTTTGACGGCTGGCGGCAGGGCTGGGGGAAGCTGGGCTAGCATGGAGGCTGTGATAATGCAAGTTCCAAAACATTGGACTTCTTATTTTGATAGTTAGAAAAATCACCTTCAGCCAGCAGTGAATCTTCAGCGCTGAGACGCTCTGGTGTGCCACGCCCACCAATGGCTGTGGCTCTGGAGTAGCAGAAAACATTTGTCAATGTTACATGAATACACTGAGATTAGCCAGGAAATAAAAATGTCACTGTGAATCTCTGTGGTGTTTGACGGCTGACAGTGGGACTGGGGGAAGCTGGGCTAGCATAGAAGCTGTGATAATTTATGTTCCAAAACATTCACCTTCAGCCAGCCTGGCTATGAATATTAAAATGTAATGGGCAGAACACGTCCCTATTGGCTGGGGCACGGAAATAATTTACATAAACCCTGCCTATTTTTATGGGAGGTCTTTAATGCTCATTTTACAGAAATTAAAAAGTTAAAGCAAACATATTTAGAAGCTTCATTTCAGTAAAAAAAAGTAGGTTTATTTTATAACATATGTTTATATAATTATAATAATGACTTATTTTCTTAATATTTTACAAAGATTTCTAACCCTTTAAATAATGTGGAGACAATAATGACGCCCATATTTTTTAGCGCCAAAAAAGACGCCCACATTATTTGGCGCCTAAATGCTTTGGTGCCAAAAATGACGCCACATCCGGTGACGCTGACATCTTTGGAGCAAAAACGTAAAAAAAATGACGCAAATACAAACAACTTCCGGTGACAAGTATGACGCCGGAAATGACTAAGAAAAATTTTTTTGCGCCAAAAAAGTCCGCGCCAAGAATGACGCAATAAAAAGAAGCATTTTCAGCCCCCGCGAGCCTAACAGCCAACAGGAAAAAAGTCAAATTTTAAGGTAAGAAAAATGTATTATTCAAATGCATTATCCCAAATAATGAAACTGACTGTCTGAAATAAGGAATATTGAACATCCTGAATCAAGGCAAATAAATGTTTAAACACATATATTTAGAACTTTATATAAAAGTGCCCAACCATAGCTTAGAGTGTCACAGAAAATAAGACTTACTTACCCCAGGACACTCATCTACATGTAGTAGAAAGCCAAACCAGTACTGAAACGAGAATCAGTAGTGGTAATGGTATATATAAGAGTATATCGTCGATCTGAAAAGGGAGGTAAGAGATGAATCTCTACGACCGATAAAAGAGAACCTATTAAATAGATCCCATAGAAGGAGACCATTGAATTCAAATAGGCAATACTCTCTTCACATCCCTCTGACATTCACTGCACTCCGAGAGGAAAACCGGGCTCCAGCCTGCTGCGAAGCGCATATCAACGTAGAATCTAGCACAAACTTACTTCACCACCTCCATGGGAGGCAAAGTTTGTAAAACTGATTTGTGGGTGTGGTGAAGGGTGTATTTATAGGCATTTTGAGGTTTGGGAAACTTTACCCCTCCTGGTAGGATTGTATATCCCATACGTCACTAGCTCATGGACTCTTGCTAATTATATGAAAGAAATTCTGGTGTAGACTGTCTCTTTAGACGGGGAGTTTGGTCTTTCACTGTGAAGCGGGCGTAACCCTCACACTACCTGATCGATACAACATCATGCGTGATGTTTTAAAGCACGTTATTCCAAACAATTTAGGAATGTTAGGTGATTTATGCCCTTTATGGCTTAAAACCAGACTCTGCATCAACTATGTAATTTTCCATGGGAGTTTTGCCATGGATCCCCCTCTGGCATGCCACAGTCCAGGTGTTAGTCCCCTTGAAACAACTTTTCCATCACTATTGTGGCCAGAAAGAGTCCCTTTGGGTTTTAAAATTCACCTGCCTATTAAAGTCTATGGCGGTTCCCCCGGTTCGCCCGTTCGCGATGTTTTGCAGTGTATTGTTTTATTTGCTTTTATACACTATGCCTGTAAAATGAGTTTTATGAATTGTAAACAATGTAGTGGGTTTTTTAAATCTATTTTCTTTGCTTATGTTGTGAAAAAAATATAACACCAATATGAATCATAGTATCAAGAATAAAGAACATCAAGTCAGAACAGCTATAGTAGCCCTTTTAATTATATAATTTAAGATATAATAGAACATTTCTGCACTGTGTTAAATATACAGGACTGGATCAACCCAAAATAGTTATGTGAACAATTGTCAATTTGGATTAGCACCAATACAAAAACAAAGATCATGCAAGACAAGACTAATTACTAATTAAACTATTGACTGAAATAAAATAACAAAAATAAAATACTGTACACTTAGCAGACCTCAAGGGTATATTAAACCAAATGATGTAAAAAAAATATTACAAAAACATATAGTATATATATAAGTATGAAAGCAGAATATTCACATTTGCTTACAATTGTTATTTGCAGCTCACTTAAAAGGGATATTTTCCTTTGTGATTCAGGCAGATCAAACTATTTTAAAAAAAAAAGTTTCAAATTTACTTATATTATAAAAGTTGCGTTGTTACTATGATATTCTGTGTTGAAGAGATACCTAGGTAGTCATCTGGAGCACTACAAGGCAGGGAATAGTGCTTCTATCTAGTGCTATTGCAAATGGATCACATTCTTGCAAAACTACTGATATATAGAGCTCCAGAAATGGTCTGGATCCTAAGCATTACGTCCCTGCTTTTCAACAAAAGTTACCAAGAGAACAAAGAAAATGTATAATAGAAGTAAATAAGAAAGTTGTTTAAACTCACATACTCTATCTAAATCATGAAAGAAAACTGTTGGGTTTCATATACCTTTATCTTGGCAGTAGTAATTTAATTTGTCACTGTGCTTTTAATTAAAGGACAAGATGTGATAGCCTTTATCACTCACATATAACACATATGAAATATGTACAGCCTGTCTCCAACAAGCTGAAGTGCAAATATTGGCTGAAGTTATGGGCATCTCTTGTGCTTAGAGTCTAATTAGGCTTCCCTAGACTTGGCATCTGACAGTCTGACAGGAGCTAGACAAAGAGATGAAAGATTACTGATAAAAGCTTGAATGATTCTCCAATCATTTTCCATGCACAATGTGAGAGGGAAAAAATACACTTTTAATTGAAAATGATAAAGAGATAAGAAGGTGCAGAAATACTGGGATTATGATATTAAAACCAATTATGTCCTCTTCTGTACTAGGGGCCGGTGTGAGGAATTTGTCTGTTGGCGCAAATATACATTTTTCTGATCAACTAAAAAATACTCATACATTCTTGATAAAATCTTATAGAGATTTCTTAAAGGGGCAATATTTTTATTTCATAATTTAAGATACCATATGTTGTTTTTTTTAAAATTGCATTGGAGCCAGCGGCATTGTTTTGCACAAAGGCACATAACTCCCACCTCTCGCACGGACTCCTCCATGAGGAGAAAGGGACCTTAAAAAAGTAAAAATACAAATGCTGCTTTCTTCCCTGCTGCCTGTGTCTGCCTTATAGAAGCACTGACCTGCTACAATATTTTTATAACGGTTATTAAGTTAATATTATTAAAGTTTGCTTATAAAATACAATATTCTTTTACAGGGGCATGATATATTTAGAATTAAAGACAAATCATAATACAAACATTACATGCTATTTTTTAGAGTATGTAAATTTTTAAAAATTACCATAACATGTTATATGTTTAAGCCCAGCTGAGGTGTTAAATACATAGGTAAAGTCTCCATTTGGAGCCAGAAGCACTGCAGCTCATGAGCAGAACATTGTCAGTGATTTGTGGCTTGTACGACTGTCACTCCTAAGAAGTGGGACTTTATCTTTGTGTTTAACCCTATTTCTGAGTGTTAAAAGGAGCTAATAAATTAGAGCGTGCATTTTTGCCATTAGTTTGTCTATTTATCAATGGAATGTACATTCATGAATTATTTTGCTCGTTCTTTCACTTTTTTTCTCGGAGAGTCTGGACTACATACTGAAGATTACTGCCACATGTTGTACAGTCAATGCTTAGATCAGTGGCAGGCTGATTTATTTTTAGCTCTGGCCCCAGCTAAGGCAAAATGATAAAATATACTCAAGAACATTTCAAGGAGTGAACATTTTACTAACATATGGGATATTCTAAACCATATCAATTATAATCCATGTTTTCTAACAAACTACATCATTATAGTTTATAGGAGTATATGTTGATAAAGCACTTGATATGTTTTTCTAAAGTATTAAAAAATGCCCAAAACGTACAGATTTGTATGTTTATAAAAATATGTTTGGGCATATGTTTTGTTGTGCAGTGTAGACATTTGCTTGCCATACAAAAGCACAATGTCAAATTATAATATGAGCTTTACATATCAAAACACTCTTCATGTTATTAACCATTATAAATATATAGTTTGTTTTTTTATGAAACACAATCTTTTTCTGCAGAGATTTACAGCATCTACAGAGCTGAAGAAATGTATGAAAACACAGCAGAAAAGCAAGCTTTGTCTTAGCTAGGAATCTAGTGTAGTGACAGGCAATTTGTTTCACGTGAAGGGTTGGAAATGAGGCTAGAGGAGTTTACATTTTATTTTGGATCTATGACAAAAAGGCTAACATTATTTGTGTGTGTGACAGAGAGAAGGCAATGGGAATAAACAGTTATGTAGGGAGGTGTATATGAGGTATAAGATTATTTATTCTGCATGGATAATACTCATGGGATTGACATGCAGAGGAGAGTGATGACAGAGACCTATGATCATGAGGGCAACAAGCAAGTATTCCTGCTGCACATATTGCCACTAATAATATTTTTTTCCAGGGCATTTATTTATTTTGCCTACCTGGAAAAAAATTATGTAGATGTATTTGTGTGTGTATGATATACAATAATTAACACACACATACACACTTACAGTACACTCTCTACTACCCATACACATAAACACAAACATACACACAAATACACACCCACACACACTTACACAAACATACAAAAACACTCACCCACACACAAACACCCACAAACAAACACACCATCACACACACTCTTCACACCAACACACACATTCCCACAATAACCCACACACAAAGACCCACAAATACACATACCCACAAACAAACACACATAAACACACTCATAGACCCACACACACTCACTCATCTACACATACATATACACAAACACCCACACACTCAAGCCCATAAACACACCCACCCACCCACCCACAGACATCCTAACACACACAAACACACCCACTTACGCACACAAACACACCCACACCACACACACTTACACCCCACAAACACTCTCCATTACACACACCAAAATAACAAGGGTATTGCAGTAAGTAGTGATACATTTTTTTATTGGACTAACAACACTTTTTTTTGTCAAGTCTGAAGCAATATTGATCAATATGATGAAATCTATATCTTGAAAATCAGGATGTCCAGAAAGTGTTACAGAGGTCTGAGTACAGGGACAAGAGAGGGTGTTATAAAATCACGAGGGAGGGGCATATGTGGTGAAAAGAGACTGATAATTGCCAGTATAAAAAAAAAAACAGATGTGAACGACATAAAGATCTATCTACATTGTATGTACATAAATATAAATGCTGAAATAAAGATCTATCTACATTGTATCAATCCATAAAAAAGGGAATATAAATATAAAAGTACCATACAGACAGCTACATGCACATATATAATATATATATATATATATATATATATATATACACACACACATGTGATGTACATGCTACTGAGTATACACAAAGAAAGAAAATGGAAAGAAAAATGTAAGAGTTGATATAATCTTACAAATATGTATGTACAGAAAATGTAGAATATTAAAGACAAGCAACCAATTGAAGGAATAGTAGAAAAAAAGTAATGTTCAAGGAACCTTATATATACCTGTATATATATATATATAATGAAAGAATATAAAGCACTCACCGGACTTCAGACAACTTTGCAAAATAAATTTATTAAGGTGACGTTTCGGGGTAGAAAACCGCCCTTCTTCTGACAATCAAACAATGTGAAATACAAACATATAAAACCTATTAGGCCCACCCCAAAGGCAATTAGCAAATCAGTGAGCACTGTGTGCAAAATAAAGCTACTGAGCATGTCTTCAAAATGTAAACACACCAGTGATAATGTTAATATGTGAATCATGTAAGCATTCTTGTGATAAATATAGTGAATGATGTTGCATGATTATGGCTTATTTTGTAAGATTCTTGATATGTTCTTCCATGTGATCTTGTTTGTGTTTTGAAATAATGGCTCAATGATGTATTATCTGCTATTTGTCCTTTTGACGTGTTGCAATTTGTTCTAATATTTTATTCCCGTTCCTTTACCACAACACTACACAGTTATAGTCAATTTTATGAATGGATGCATTGCTCATTGCCCAGTGTGCTTGTTGATAAGCCAGGTTTTTGGATTATACATCTCACTAGTATTTTGTATTGTATTCCCTACCAGCTTTCTTTTTCTTTTCTTTAGAGGGTCTTTATTACTTTAGGTCTGGTTTGTCTACCGTTTTTTCAGGATCAATACTTGGTAATTAATCTCACTTTGTCTATCGTCACCAGCTATTATGGCATAGATATTTGACATATATAACGAATGGACATTGGCCCTTCTATTTTGCATTGACATATGCAAACATTGTTATGCTGCCTTTCTTTCCTTTTTGGTGACATTACATGTTTTTCTTTGTTTAGTTTATTTTATTTTATGCTAGTAATCATTATCTACAGAGGTAATACTTGATGCTGTTTTTATATATATATATATATATATATATATATATATATATATATAGATTTTGCCCCTTGATATAACCATGTTGATGTTTCATACTCTTGATTGTCTATTTGCCTTATTTTTTCCCTGCACACTAGCCACTCCCCCTGTCAGACGGGCCTTTCAGATCACACTCTCCACATAAGGCATGTCATGAGGGGATCTGTAGCCCTATTGGCCCCATGAGGTTTCACACGCCTGTTTGTTTCCCGGCCTAATCGTTTCCCTGAACATTGGCCACTCCCCCTGTCAGACAGGCCTCTTGTATCACACTCAGCTGCACACCGGCACATCATGTGGGCGTTGGATGGAGATCTTTAGTACTATTGGATCCTATCATGAGAGTCGAGAGGTGTGTGTTATTCTTTATTCACCTATCAGCTGAGTTCCGGTTCGGTTTTTGGCCGGACTTGGATTATTAGAAAAATGTTGCGGTTTCTCTTCTCTTTGTTTTATTTATACTATTGTTAAACCTGGTGCGGATCTATACCAGTGGACAGAGCAATTGCCATCCATTATTCACTATATTTATCACAAGATTGCTTACATGATTCACATATTACCATTATCACTGGTGTGTTTACATTTTGCAGACATTCTCAGTAGCTTTATTTTGCCACATGGTTCTCACTGATTTGCTAATTGCCTTTGGGGTGGGGCTTATAGGCCTTTATATGTTTGTATTTCACATTGTTTGATTGTCAGAAGAAGGTTTTTTCACCTTAATACATTTCTTTTGCACAGTTGACTGAAGGTTGCATGCTTACTGCAGTCAAACTCTTTCAAATACTTGGGTATGTTGTTGGACCCTGAATCTATCTTTGGCCTCCACATAGAAAAACTTGCATCTAAACTTTAATCCAAAATAAGGTGCCCTGAACAGAAAACAAATCTTGCCTCAGCCCTACAGTAAAGGAAAAGATTGTACAGCAAATGATGATGCCTATCATGGATTACGGGGACGTAGTATATGCACCTGCACCGCAAACTCACCTTAATAAACTTAATACATTGTATAACTCGTTCTGCCGCTCTTGTGCTACAATGTAACTACAGGACCCACCATTGTGACATGCTAAAAGAACTAAACTGGATGTCGCTGGAATCCAGACGCACCCTCCGTCTTTCCTGCCTTGTGTTTAAGAGCTTTTCTGGGAAGCTCCCACCCTACCTGAGCAGAATGCTCTCCCCGGCTATTCTGACCTCCTATAACCTCCAATCCAGTACCAGCACATTATTTAGCTTGCCTCTATACAAAAAGAAAAGCAGCTCGATCCTCCTTTTCCTACCGAGCGCCACAATTATGGAACGACCTCCCGCACACTTTCAAACCTTCCCAAGCCTAATATCCTTTAAGAGATCCCTCTATACATATCTCAAAACAGAATGCACCTGTCATGGTTGATTATATATTTCCTACCTGTTCTATGTTAAAATTTTGCATATATCGTGTATTATTATTGTTTTTGAATTTTATTGTACCCTTTTGTATCAATGCAATGTTTTGGTGGACCTAGGACATACTTGAAAACGAGAGAAATCTCAATGTATCCTTCCTGGTAAAATATTTTTATAAATAAAATAAATAAATAAGTCCAAGTGAGTGCTTTAATTTTTTCATTATTGACACCCAGGACAGCACCCCGGCGGATGCAATACTTTTGGTGAGAGTGCACACTCATTGTGCATATATATACATAATATATATATATATATATATATATATAGATATACACACACATACACACACATGCTCTAAAGTGTTTACAGTCTATCCTTTTGAATATGTGGGCGCAGAAACTGTGAAGCTTTGAGTCCAGTAGTTTGCCTTGCAGTAGCGCTCTCTGTCCTATGTGCCATACACCTTTCATCTACTGACTGCGGACAGGTTATCCTGCTTCTACCAGACTGAAAAAGTAAATATTTCAGACAGCTCCTGTACAGTGCTTTTAAAATAAGGTGAATTTCTAAAGACAGCATTAAAGCATAAGAAAATACAGCCTGACTTTGCTACAATACTGGGTGATCATGCTGTTCTGCAGGAACATGCCATCAGAGAATGAATGATACCCTAGGGCTAAAAGACACACACAGAGCTGGAAACCTTCAGGAATGCTTTGCACAAAGTATCACATTAGGACTGGGGTCTCACAGCCAGAATTGTGCTGAAATGAATAAATAATTCTTCTTCCTCACACTAAACAAAGGATGGGAAGATAATAACCATAAAGAGCTACACACACAGTATCTGTTCAATAGATACTCCTGGGCAGCAGTCAGCCATAAAAAGGGTTATTGCAGAAGTGTAAGAATAGATACTTAATCTATACTGTAAATGTGAATCATGTTATTTCCCTGCTGGGCATCATTAGCAGCCCAAGCTTGTAGTGTAGCAGAAGACAATAAGCTCCTGTGAGATGGTGAGTGACATGAAAATGATTGAAATCTTTAGGTGATGTGTCACAGTGCGTATCACATGATACACCATGTAGTATAGGTATCCTAGGCACTATCAAGAATTTATAGGATGCCTAAATCTAGAACAATAAAAGCACATCCTATTATATAAAATGCGAAGTGTGTTTGTCCGAAGCTGTCATGCGCAGTAGAGAGCACGAGGACAAACACAACTGGCCTTTTGAGTCCTACTCCCTGCCTAGCTGATCTCATCTGTGGCAGAAGTGGGCATGAACGGTGCGTGAGCGGGGGCATGGTTGGCGTAAAGGGGGCGTGACCGGGGCATGAAATGGCCGTGAATGGGGCATGGTCGGGTGTGAAGGGGCGTGGCCAGGCGCAGGCGCGAGATAGAGAGACAGAGAGGAGGGGAGACAGAGGAGGGGAGAAAGAGAGAGAGGAGAGGGGGAGAGAGAGAGGGGAGGGGGAGAGAGGGGAGAGAGAGAGAGGAGGGGAGACAGAGGGGAGGGGAGACAGAGAGGAGAGGGGGGAGAGAGCGCAAAAGAGATGGGGAGAGAGAGAGCAAAAGAGAGGGGGGGGAGAGAGAGCAAAAGAGAGAGGGGGGAGAGATAGCACAAAAGAGAGGGGAGAGAGAGAGCAAAAGAGAGGGGGGAAAGAGCGCAAAAGAGAGGGGGAGAGAGAGAGCACAAAAGAGGGGGGAGGGGGGGAGAGCAAAAGAGGGAGAGAGAGAGAGCACAAAAGAGAGAGGGGAGGAGAGAGAGAGGAGGGGAGCGGAGAGGAGAGGGGGGAGAGAGAGGAGGGGGGAGAGAGAGAGGAGGGGGGATTGAGAGAGAGGAGAGGGGGAGAGAGAGAGGGGGGGGAGAGAGAGGAGGGGGGGAGAGAGAGAGAGGAGGAGGGGGGAGAGAGAGAGAGAGAGAGAGAGAGAGAGAGAGAGGAGGGGGGAGAGAGAGAGAGGGAGGGGGGGAGAGAGAGGAGGGGGAGAGAGAGAGGAGGGGAGAGAGAGAGAGAGAGAGAGAGAGAGGAGGGGGGAGAGAGAGAGAGAGAGAGAGAGGAGAGGGGGAGAGAGAGAGGGGGGGGGAGAGGAGGGAGGGAGAGAGAGAGGGGGGGGGAGAGGAGTGGAGGGAGGGAGAGAGAGAGGGGAGGGAGGGGGGGAGAGAGAGCTCAAAAGAGAGGGGGAGAGAGAGCACAAAAGAGATGGGGGGAGAGAGAGATCAAAAAGAGATGGGGGAGAGAGCACAAAAGCGATGGGGGAAAGAGAGAGAATAAAAGAGGGGGGGAGGAGTGCGAAGAGAGGGGGGAGACAGCTCAAAAGAGAGGGGGAGAGAGAGAGCGCAAAAGAAAGGGCGAGAGAGAGAAGAGCGCAAAAGAGAGGGGGAGAGAGCGCAAAAGAGAGGGGGAGAGAGCGCAAAAGAGAGGGGGAGAGAGCGAGCGCAAAACAGAGGGGGGGAGAGAGAGAGCAAAAGAGGGGGAGAAAGAGAGCAAAAGAGAGGGGGAGAGAGAGAGGGGAGAGAGAGAGAGGAGGGGAGAGAGAGGGGAGGGGAGACAGAGAGGAGAGGGGGGAGGAGAGCGCAAAAGAGATGGGGAGAGAGAGAGCAAAAGAGAGGGGGGAGAGAGAGCAAAAGAGAGAGGGGGAGAGATAGCACAAAAGAGAGGGGAGAGAGAGAGCAAAAGAGAGGGGAAAGAGCGCAAAAGAGAGGGGGAGAGAGAGAGCACAAAAGAGGGGGGAGGGGGAGAGCAAAAGAGGGAGAGAGAGAGAGCACAAAAGAGAGAGGGGGAGAGAGAGAGGAGGGGAGCGAGAGAGGAGAGGGGGGAGAGAGAGGAGGGGGAGAGAGAGAGGAGGGGGGAGAGAGAGGAGAGGAGAGGGGGAGAGAGAGGAGGGGGGGGAGAGAGAGGAGGGGGGGAGAGAGAGAGAGGAGGGGGGAGAGAGAGAGAGAGAGAGAGAGAGAGAGGAGGGGGGAGAGAGAGAGAGAGGAGGGGGGGAGAGAGAGGAGGGGAGAGAGAGAGGAGGGGAGAGAGAGAGAGAGAGAGGAGGGGGAGAGAGAGAGAGAGAGAGAGAGAGAGAGGGAGAGAGAGAGGGGGGGAGAGAGGAGGGAGGGAGAGGAGAGAGGGAGGGGAGGGGGGGAGAGAGAGCTCAAAAGAGAGGGGGAGAGAGAGCACAAAAGAGATGGGGGGAGAGAGAGATCAAAAAGAGATGGGGGAGAGAGCACAAAAGCGATGGGGGAAAGAGAGAGAATAAAAGAGGGGGGGGAGAGTGCGAAGAGAGGGGGGAGACAGCTCAAAAGAGAGGGGGAGAGAGAGAGCGCAAAAGAAAGGGCGAGAGAGAGAGAGCGCAAAAGAGAGGGGGGAGAGAGCGCAAAAGAGAGGGGGGAGAGAGCGCAAAAGAGAGGGGGAGAGAGCGAGCGCAAAACAGAGGGGGGAGAGAGAGAGCAAAAGAGGGGGAGAAAGAGAGCACAAAAGAGAGGGGGAGAGAGAGAGGGGGAGAGAGAGAGAGAGGGGAGAGAGAGGAGAGGGGGGAGAGAGCTCAAAAGAGGGGGGAGAGAGAGCCCAAAAGAGAGGGGGAGAGAGAAAGCTCAAAAGAGAGGGAAAGAGAGAGCGCAAAGAGATGGGGGGAGAGAGAGCGCAAAAGAGATGGAGAGAGAGAGCGCAAAAGAGATGGGGGAGAGAGGAGAGCGCAAAAGAGAGGGGGAGAGAGAGGAGAGAGCGCGCAAAAGAGGAGGGGGAAGAGAGAGAGCGCAAAAGAGAGGGGGAGAGTGCAAAAGAGAGGGGGACGGAGAGCAGAAGAGAGGGGGGGAGAGGGAGAGAGCAAAAGAGAGGGGAGGGAGAGAGCGCAAGGGGTGGGACCGCTGTACTGCAAAGAATGGCCCGTGTGAACGGGCTTTAGGACTAGTATATAAATAGAAGAAAACAGTGATGCATTGTCTAGCAAAATATGCATTTAATAATTACGCTGAAGATTAGTTGGGCATCAGACCCAGACAGAGCATAGGGTATACAGGGCACTTGCCTTGTGGGCCGGAGCCAATCGCTATCATTATTATTTGTGTATGATGCCCCGTACCAGCCCTGCCCTTGCCTCTGACTTGCTGTATATGTCAGGTCAGGGCTGGTTTTGCCCTGTGCACTATTTTTTTGAGCCAACTCAAGGCTGGTTGGGTACCCCAGATTTACATCAAAATGATCCTCCTCACAATGGCTGGCTCTCTTGGCTGTTAATGGCTTCCTACAGAGGTGTGTTCCTGATGGATTTGAATTAAGTGCATACTGCCCCTACTTTGTGTTATCACCTTATGCCTGCCTGTAAATCTGTGATTTAGAGTTTATTTGTGTCCTGCTGGGATGTAACTACAGGAGTCTCAGAAGTCTCATATTGATACAGGGCCCACAAATCTATAAACTCCTTCTGGCCTTTCAATCATTAGCAGCCTTTCCCCACCGGCATCATGTCTAGCCCCTCTGTGTGCATTCTGCAGAAAGTGGATGAATTTACCTTTATGGTGGAAGGGTTTCCAAGATGGCTGCTATAGTCTTGTCTGCATAGGAAAAACTGCTGTCTCACAGCCAGGATGTCTTCCAAAACCACTGACTAGGCCCTGTGTGGGCCCAGATGAGTCTAAACACTATTGTTAGTGTTGCATGAGAAATGTAAGTTTAATGGATTTCATCACACTTTGGTCTAGATCACAATGCTGTTTATATCCTGTACATATACCTATCTGCAGTAGTATATTGCAGCTCTGGAGTTGACTTTAAAGGGTCTTGAAGCACAAAAAAATTATTCCATTATTCAGATAGAGAATACAATTTTAAACAACTTTCCAATGTTCTTCTATTATCTAATGTGCTTCCTTCTTTAGATATCCTTTGTTAAAGAAATAACAATGCACATGGGTGAGCCAATCCCACAAGGCATCTATTTGCAGCCACCAATCAGCAAACTAATGAGCCTATTTAGACATGCTTTTCAACAAAATTATATCAAGAGAATGAAACTAGACAATAGAAGAAAATTAGAAGTTATTTAAAATTGCATGTTCTTTCAAAACCGTGAAAGAAAAAATTGAGTTTTATGTCACTTTAACTATGTGAGTAATCCCTCTGCAGGGGTTATAAACATAGTTATATTCAAGCAATAGTGCAATAATAAAATGCTGTAATATATTAGAGCCTTCTGTTCTTGCACTTTAATATCCCTTTAAGTGTACCCATCTCATCTTTCATCTTTTCAGTTTTGTAGATTGTGCTTTTGAATGAAAGTGCTTATTATAAACAATTCTACTTGTGTAATTATATTGTTTTCTGCATTTTATATATAATAATAGAACACATGAAAGTCAAAATTAAATTCTCTTTGTTCAAATAGAGTATGCAATTTACTTCTATGATCAAATCTACTCTCTTCTCTTAGTATTCTTTGTTCTCTTGGTTGAATCTGTATTGCAACCAATGCTGCCATATATATACATGCACACTCCTGAGCATACACAGGTATGCTTTCCAACAAGGAATACCAAGAAAATGAACTAAATGTATTAATAGAAGTATTTTTTTTTTTAAATGTCATGCTCTTAAAGGGACATAATATGCTAAATCACTTGAAACTGATGCAGTATAACTGTAAAAAGCTGACAGGAAAATATCACCTGAGCATCTGTATGTAAAAAAGGAAGATAATTTTACCTCACAATCTCCTCAGCTCAGCAGAGTAAGTTCTGTGTAAAAAGTTATACTCAGCTGCAGCCCAGCTGCAGGTAAAAAAAAAAAAATGAAGAAATGAACAGCAGCCAATCAGCATCAGCAGTGCTGAGGTCATGAACTATTTTACTGTGATCTCATGAGATTTCACTTAACTCTCATGAGATTTCATAGCAAAGTTCCTTTAAACTGAATAGGGGAATAAGATGAGAGTGCACGTAAGCTCGCCCCTTCCGCTGTCCCGGGACAGACATACTGATTTGCTGCTTAGAAGTCCTTTACAATGGGATGTAGCTACTGAAGAAACTTTTGAAGGTAATATATCTTCTCTTTTTTACATAGAGATGTTCAGGTGATATTTTCTAGTCAGCTTTTTACAGCTATGCTGCATCACTTTCAAGTGTTTAAACATTTGGGTATTATGGCCCTTTAAGTCATTAAACTTTTATTTTGACTTCCCTGACCCTTGTGAGGGACATAAACCCCCAACAAATTATTTGATTATCAATATGATTCTGATAAAGCGTAACATTTATTTATAAAAATAAAATTAAAATTGACTTTAATTGTCAAATTTGTTTTGTTCTCTTGATATCCTTACTTAAAAATCAAGAAGGAAGGTGAAGGAGCATACATGTGACTGGAGCAAAACTATGTTATACATGTAGAAGAACAGCAGGTGGCAGCAGTATTTCCTGTCATGTACTGCTCTAGAAATGAGTATGCTATCTATCTAGATATTTATTCAACAAAGAATAACATGAGAATAAAGTCAATTTGATAGCAGAAGTAAATTGGAAACTTTTTTAGAATTGTATGCTCTGTCCGAACCATGGGGAAAAAAGTTAGGTTTCAAGTCCTTTTAAAGAACACTTATCACAGTTACCCATAGCCACAGATATGTAAAGCTTAAAATAAGATCCTTGGCGATGGACATCCACAGAAAGTTTTCCTGTGGATAAACAAACATAATATCATAAATTATAATTGGCAAAATAAAAATGAACAGCAGTAGAATATTGCTTGCTGCACACTTGTACTTCACATCATTTAAAAAACAGTGTCTTGTTTGAATAAAAAAAGAAATTCCACTGAGCGTTTATGCTTACGCAGCAATATACAGTATAATTAAGCAGCAAGGTGTTATTATAGTTTAAGTAGTGTTTGAAAATAAGGACTAGTGAGAACTACCAATAAAACCCATAAAAAAGAAGCCATTTTCACAAATTGCATAGCACACAAAGCACCAGATCGGTTACAAGTATTTATCACAATTTGAGAAATAATTCTGTAAATTAGACAGAATGAGGGATATTTATCAAGCCGTCAACCTCAAATACGCTGGAATTCCGTAGCGTAATTGTGGCGAGCCTGATCCGACCTAGTTATCAAAGCCTACAGACAAAAGTTGAAATTTGTGACGTAACATACAATCCGCCGGGCTCAATCTGACACAGATCAATGCTTACGTCATTACAGATGTTACCGAATACAAATCGGCACTATCTGACAACTTTTGCAAGTTATCAAATTTCTAACAGGTACGCTCCCGGCTATTCCGGCCCAGCGTACCTGGTTTTCAATCCGCCACCCTGGAAGCCGCAGATGCCATAGGAATCAATGGGAGTCTGAAAGCAGCGAAAGCTTACGTTCGATGCTGCCAGATATCCCATTGATTTCTATGGTAGAAAACGAGTAACGTTTACACCTAACACCCTAACATAACCCCGGAGTCTAAACACCCCTAATCTGCCTCCCAACATCGCCGCAACCTACATAAAAATATATTAAACCCTATCCCCCGCGCTCCTGGACCCCCCGCAACTAAATAAATGTATTAACCCCTATCCCGCCGCTCCCGGGCCCGCCACAGCTGTAATAAAATGATTAACCCCTATCCCGCCGCTCCCAGGCCCCGCCACAACTGTAATAAAATGATTAACCCCTAAACCCCTGGCCTCCCACATCACTACCACTTACTAAACCTATTAACCCCTAAACCGCCAGCCCCCCACATCGCCATAAACTAAATTAAGCTATTAACCCCTTAACCTAACAACCCGCTAACTTTACATTAAATATTAACTCATCCCTATCTTATAATAAATTAAAACTTACCTTTAGAATTAAAATAAACTATATTAAACCATTAATTAACCTACCCTATAATTCTAAAATTACATTAAACTATATTAAGCTATTAATCTACCCTATTATACTAAAATTACATTAAACTATATTAAACTATTAATTAACCTACCCTAACTATTATACTAAAATTACATTAAACTAACAATTAAATTAACTATATTACATATTTAAAAACCTAACCCTATTCAAGTTATTTAAATCTACTATTAAAAATTACTAAGTTACAAAAAAATAACAACTAAGTTACAAAAAATATAAAACACTAAGCTCCCCATTGCCCTGAAAAGGGCATTTGTATGGGCATTGCCCTTAAAAGGGCATTTAGCTCTTTTACTGCCCAAAGTCCCTAACCTAAAATTAAAACCCACCCAATAAATCCATAAAAAAACCTAACACTAACTACCGACGATCCACTTACAGTTTTCGAAGACCGGACATCCATCCTCATCCAAGCGGCAGAAGTCCTCAGCGAAGCTGGCAGAAGTCTTCATCCAAGCAGGCTGAAGTCTTCATCCAAGCGGGCCGAAGTCTTCATCCAGACATCATCTTCTATCTTCATCCATCCGGCACGGAGCAGCTCCATCTTCAAGACATCCGGCGCGGAGCATCCTCTTCTTACGAAGTCTCTTGAAGAAGGAAGTTTCCCTTTAAATGACGTCATCCAAGATGGTGTCCCGTACATTCCGATTGGCTGATAGAATTCTATCAGCCAATCAGTATTAAGGGGGAAAAAATCCTATTGGCTGTTGCAATCAGCCAATAGGAGTGAGCTTTCATCCTATTGGCTGATCAAATCAGCCAATAGGATTGAACTTGCATTCTATTGGCTGATATTGAATGATACAAATGCCCTTTTCAGGGCAATGGGGAGCTTAGGTTTTTTAGATAGGTTTTTATTTGGGGTGTTGGTGGTGGGTTTTACTGTTGGGGGGTGTTTTTCTTTGGGGCAATGCTGATTTCTTTGGGGCAATGCCCGCAAAATGCCCTTTTAAGGGCCATTGGTAGTTTATTGTAGGCTTGGGGTTTTTTTTATTTGGGGGGGGGCTTTTTTATTTTGATAGGGCTATTAGATTAGGTGTAATTCTTTTTTATTTTTGATACTGTGGTTTTTTTATTTTTTGTAACTTAGTGTTTTTTATTTTTTGTAACTTAGTTGTTATTTTTTGTAATTTAGTAATTTTTAATAGTAGATTTAAATAACTTGAGTAGGGTTAGGTTTTTAAATATGTAATATAGTTAATTTAATTGTTAGTTTAATGTAATTGTTAGTTTAATGTAATTTTAGTATAATAGTTAGGGTAGGTTAATTAATAGTTTAATATAGTTTATTTTAATTCTACAGGTAAGTTTCAATTTATTATAAGATAGGGATGAGGTAATTATAATGTAAAATTAGCGGGTTGTTAAGTTTAGGGATTAATACCTTAATTTAGTTTATGGCGATGTGGAGGGCTGACGGTTTAGGGGTTAATAGGTTTAGTAAGTGGTAGTGATGTGGGAGGCCAGGGGTTTAGGATTTTAGGGGTTAATACATTTATTTAGTGTCGGTGGGGTCCGGGAGCAGCGGGATAGGGGTTAACACTTTTATTTAGTTGCAAAGGGGTCTGGGAGTGGCGGGATAGGGGTTAATAGCTTTATTAAAGTTGCGGTGGGCTCCAGGAGCGGCGGGATAGGGGTTAATACATTTATTTAGGTTGCGGCGGGGTCCAGGAGCAACAGGATAGGGGTTAATACATGTATTTAGGTTGCGGCGGGGTCTGGGAGCGGCGGGATAGGGGTTAAACATTTTAGTATAGTGGCGGTGTTTAGTGACAGGGTATAAATAAAGTTGGGAAAAAGCCAAATAGCAGCGAGATCGATGACTGTTAGTTAACAGTTAGTTTGATGGCTTTTTTTATAAATATGGAGATCGTATTCAGGTCCGTGGCCGCAATGTTAGGCGAGCGTATTGGTGCCAGCGAATGCAGCACAGCTGACGGTTTGATAATTCGGCCTCAATGTGTGGAGTATATTGACAAACTAATAAAACCACCAATCTTTATTGATAACCATTAAAAAATATATTAAAAAAAAAACACCAATTTTCCACGTGAACTCGAGGGAGGGATACTTGTAATATAATCCTCTTCTGCAACATCGCTAAGAGTAATGCTGGGACTAATTTAAAAACATGCTCATGGGGCTAAGGTAGAGTAGATATGATATTGAGGGCAGCCAGTACACTATTCACATTCAGTTATAGCAGGCACTTCAGGAGGAAGAAAGGATGAAATTCCTCAGCATTCAAATACAAGAACACCTGTGCGCACAAAGCCAACCTCCTGTCTGCAAGCACCCTGGGGGTTATCCATTCATCTGATTTCTGACTATAGCCCTATCACTTGTATCATCACTCATATACAAGTTTTAGTATTCATAATTCATAGTGATACATTACACTTAAATTGGTGGGTGAGGCTAAGGGACAAATGTTTTAAACTAAACACTTGCAACAGTTTCATTATGGCTGCAACTAATATATCACTTTGTTGTATCCGTGTTTTTAACTTTTAGGAATAAAGGCTAAATTTTATTTTACACCAGTACTCCTAATTTGGAGATTTTTGTACAGCAGTATCACTGTCAGGCATCAGCATGGTATTGGTAATATAACTCAAGAAGAAACTTCAGATATATACCACATATAGACAATTATATTTGTGAGACAGAAACACTGGACTATAAAGTAAAATATCCTTAATCTGCTGGCAAGAAACTATAGGCCATAATATTGCCTATCAATTCAGTACCCTTTGTATATTCTAATTTAACAGCATTCCACTGGAACTTTAGAAAGCTATATGTTGAAGCAGTAACCTGTCACCCTTTAGCAGTGGAGGTCCTATACATTATGGAATCCTTTAGAAAAATGTATCTAATGATTATCAACAGAAAAACACCACTAAGGTCTATGGGGATTTTTGTAGATAAATCATTTGATAAGGTTTTCTGAATAATTGTGATCAACCCCTGTGGTGTTCATTGGTCTCAATCAAAGTGAATAAAGTCAGAAGATATAACAAGCTTCCAAACTGAGACAATGAAAGTATCTGGCACGATTCTCAAAAACTTGCCGGCATGGAGAGAAATCATTGGCTTATTTTACTAAACATTATATTGTAAATAAGTGTTTGCCTTTCGCATAAAGCATTTAGTGAGATCCCCTTAGGTAGATACACAGCTCCCAAGGTAAAAATTGTTACTAAAACAATCCCTGAGAGTCCTTGGAATATTGGTGAGGCCTTTTAAATAATCTCACCATACCAGAGAGAATCGAGCCCTCTGTGAAATTCCCCAGTACTACAGAGCTTGTTTTTATCATACCCAAAGTAAAATACAGTGTAGTGTGGAGACATTGTATTGTAAAATGGTCTACCCTTTAAAAATGAACAGTGAACACTTTGTAATTAGAAGCCATGTCTGTTGTGTTGCTATAGAATAACAAGTCAGCCAAGTCTTGACTTTTTTTTAACAGAAATTAACAACCTTTTTTCTGGAAAAAAATTCATTAGCCAAACTCCAACCACCATTTGCCTTATTTGAAGGCGCCAATCTGGGCTTTAGTCAGCAGACTACCAGGCTAGCCACTGTCATAAGGTTAGTATAATATGTCGTTATTTGCATTTGTTATCAGTTGAAGTTAATTAGGCCCAGATATCGAGCAGAGCTAGCATTGTGCATTTCAATTTCATTTCAAGTTCTGAGTATTAGAAATCGCTCAATTTTCAGAGTCAAGTTACAAAAAAATGAGGCAAAATAAAAATATATTGCAAAGTAGTTTCATTATGCATAACAAAACATTTTATATACAGATCTCAATGTGTTTACTATCCCTTTAACATGTTCTCAAAGGTCCATTTTACCTGCTGGAATGTATTTAAATGTTTGCAATCAGATTCTTTACCTATATTTTGTTATTTGAGATAATTGTTTTGCTTGTATAAACCATCACCTACTCTAAAAATATGAATAACAAACATATTCTCCGTAGAAAAGCTATGTAAACACAAAATGATATCACTGATTAATCTCCCAGTGGGGATAGGAGAGAGACAGAGCTTTTTGTATCTGACATTATGCCCAGCTATATTTCTCATTTCAATACCTAAGTATGTTTAGACATAGATAACATTAACATGTCTGCTTTACCTGCAGGCTCAGCCCATTTATAAGCATGTTCTTGAGAACAACAGGTGATGGTCGTAATAAATAAAACAGCTATGCAAAATAAAAAAATAAACATGAAGTTCCTATACATGCAATATTCTGCAGTAGGTATAAAAGTAGTTTGGAACACATTAAGGGGACACAACCTTTATAGCACAGTGTCCCTTTAAGTCTGAAAATTGTGGATTTTCCCATGTTGAAAACTGAAAGAGCACATGGCAGGCTTTACAAGCTTAACTTTGCCACATATATGTGCCAGATTTTCAGTTTGTCATCTTATCATTTCTGCTGAATCTAAACAATGGAGATTTTGTTAACACATTGTCAGTGGCAAACCCTTTCATCTTCAGACTCAAGCCCAGATTGGCTCTTACAAATAAGGAAAGTGATGGGTGGATCTCATAAAAATTTGTCTCAATATAATAAAGATGACAATAATCAAATATAAATAAATGTGTGTGGTGTGCAACATAATGAAATGCTAAATAAAAGCAAAATATATCAATCTTAAAATATATATATCCAAACAAAAAAATAAATAATAATAAAAATGTGTAGAAGATAACTTAAAATGAACAGGCCTGTGACCATTCTTCAATACATTCAGACAGAGCTTATCTTAAAAACAAAAAAAACTGTGTTACGTGTTATTTCTCACAATGGATTACTCACGTGAGGGAAATGGAGCTACATTTAGATCTAAGATGCTAGCACATCTCATTAACCCTTTTAGGTAACAGGAAAACCAGGGAATACTGGAAGTAAAAGAACCAAAAATGCAATTTAAATCTTAGTGGTCATATGTGTTATGTAGCAATGACATAAGCTGTGCACACCTTGTTTGAAGAAAGAGCAAGGCAGCTGTGTGCCTGGTTACCAGGGAGAGTTGACTATACAGGGAGTGCAGAATTATTAGGCAAGTTGTATTTTTGAGGATTAATTTTATTATTGAACAACAACCATGTTCTCAATGAACCCAAAAAACTCATTAATATCAAAGCTAAATAGTTTTGGAAGTAGTTTTTAGTTTGTTTTTAGTTATAGCTATTTTAGGGGGATATCTGTGTGTGCAGGTGACTATTACTGTGCATAATTATTAGGCAACTTAACAAAAAACAAATATATACCCATTTCAATTATTTATTTTTACCTGTGAAACCAATATAACATCTCAACATTCACAAATATACATTTCTGACATTCAAAAACAAAACAAAAACAAATCAGTGACCAATATAGCCACCTTTCCTTGCAAGGACACTCAAAAGCCTGCCATCCATGGATTCTGTCAGTGTTTTTGATCTGTTCACCATCAACATTGCGTGCAGCAGCAACCACAGCCTCCCAGACACTGTTCAGAGAGGTGTACTGTTTTCCCTCCTTGTAAATCTCACATTTGATGATGGACCACAGGTTCTCAATGGGGTTCAGATCAGGTGAACAAGGAGGCCATGTCATTAGATTTTCTTCTTTTATACCCTTTCGTGCCAGCCACGCTGTGGAGTACTTGGACGCGTGTGATGGAGCATTGTCCTGCATGAAAATCATGTTTTTCTTGAAGGATGCAGACTTCTTCCTGTACCACTGCTTGAAGAAGGTGTCTTCCAGAAACTGGCAGTAGGACTGGGAGTTGAGCTTGACTCCATCCTCAACCCGAAAAGGCCCCACAAGCTCATCTTTGATGATACCAGCCCAAACCAGTACTCCACCTCCACCTTGCTGGCGTCTGAGTCGGACTGGAGCTCTCTGCCCTTTACCAATCCAGCCACGGGCCATCCATCTGGCCCATCAAGACTCACTCTCATTTCATCAGTCCATAAAACCTTAGAAAAATCAGTCTTGAGATATTTCTTGGCCCAGTCTTGACATTTCAGCTTGTGTGTCTTGTTCAGTGGTGGTCGTCTTTCAGCCTTTCTTACCTTGGCCATGTCTCTAAGTATTGCACGCCTTGTGCTTTTGGGCACTCCAGTGATGTTGCAGCTCTGAAATATGGCCAAACTGGTGGCAAGTGGCATCTTGGCAGCTGCTCGCTTGACTTTTCTCAGTTTATGGGCAGTTATTTTGCGCCTTGGTTTTTCCACACGCTTCTTGCGACCCTGTTGACTATTTTGAATGAAACGCTTGATTGTTCGATGATCACGCTTCAGAAGCTTTGCAATTTTAAGAGTGCTGCATCCCTCTGCAAGATATCTCACTATTTTTTACTTTTCTGAGCCTGTCAAGTCCTTCTTTTGACCCATTTTGCCAAACGGAAAGGAAGTTGCCTAATAATTATGCACACCTGATATAGGGTGTTGATGTCATTAGACCACACCCCTTCTCATTACAGAGATGCACATCACCTAATATGCTTAATTGGTAGTAGGCTTTCAAGCCTATACAGCTTGGAGTAAGACAACATGCATAAAGAGGATGATGTGGTCAAAATACTAATTTGCCTAATAATTCTGCACTCCCTGTAAAGTGCTGTTGATCATGAAGTGCACACGTGCTAATGGGAAGTGTGCCATTGTCAATCCCATACATCTAAACCACTGGCTTTCAAACCTGTTCTCTAGCCTCCCCAACAGGTCAGGTTTTCAGGATTACCTTGGATGAGAGCAGGTCAAATAACCATGTTTACTAAGCAGCTGATTATTTCACCTATGTTCTAGTTCAGATATCCTCAAAATGTGGCCTGTTAGGGAGGTCTGAGGACAGGTTTGAAAACCAGTGATCTATCCACTATCTGCTATTTTACTAAGTAAATGTAGGGCCCTTTCTCTTGTGCCTGGGCCCATTTTTAAGCCCAGGCAAATGGCAATTCAATCATATTGAAAAGATATCTTGGACTTTTGGGTGTAATAGTAAATCCTGTATTAGGAACAATGTATATGGACTGGGGCCTTGAAACAAGCAAAGAGAATGTAAAAACACAAAGTTATATATTAATGAAACTAATATCCAGCAGTGAAGTGGCATCACACATGATACCATACATGTAGACTTGCATTGACAAGATCCTGTAGGTATTATTGCCATTATCAGCCACAGCAACATTATACAATGTTCAGAAGAGTGCACATGTCTGAGCACTATATGGCAGCAGTTTTGCAAGAATGTTATCCATTTGCAAGAATACAAGATGGCAGCAATATTTCCTGAAATATAGTGCTCCAGATGCCTATCTAGATATCTCTTCAACAAAGATTACCATGGGAACAAAGCAAATATGATAATAAAAGTAAATTGTAAACATTTTTAAAACGGTATGCTCTGTCTGAACCACAAAAGAAAAGTTCTTGGCTTCATATCCCTTTCATCTTTCACAGATTTGTGTTTGCAACCATTTTGTCCATCCTTGGCATGGCGCGGATGTTCTGTGTTAGTGAAAGGTACATGATACAACAGTAACAGGACATAACTGTTTAGCAAAGTAAAAAGTATTTTGCGAACTTATTTATAAAAAATAAATACATTTCTGTGGGATTAATTATACTGTAAAATACATTTTCTAAATGTTAGCTCACTTTTATATGCAAAAAAATCATCCAATCAAAATTGTGCCATCAAGTGAGAGAGGCCGCTGGGGTTTGGATAGATTCCTTGGTAAGTGACCACACATGTAACTATATTCATTTGTTTTCTTTCTTCTAATTATGATGAATTTCTCTTGCAATGAGCCTAATTTAAATGCTGGCAGATAAAATTGCTGCCATTTAACTATTTACGACAGAAGATGCGGGAGGCTGGAGACTGCTCAGAATTAATATATCAGTCTCAATTGAGTCATTCCACTGACCCGGAGAGGTAATTACTTTTTTTTTTTTGCATTAACCCCTTCTATATATGAGATCATTGCCTACATAACAAACCAAAAAAAAACACACAAAAACAGCCCAACGTGACAAAGTTCAAAACCCTGGCTTTCAGAATTAATCCTTTAGCAGTCAAGGGGTAATAATGAGGTGTAAATAAGAAAATAGCAATTTACACATTTCAACCTTAAAGGGACACTGAACCCAATTTTTTTTTCTTTCGTGATTCAGATAGAGCATGCAATTTTAAGCAACTTTCTAATTTACTCCTATTACCAATTTTTCTTCGTTCTCTTGCTATCTTTATTTGAAAAAGAAGGCATCTACGCTAAGGAGCCAGACAATTTTTGGTTCAGACCCATAAACAGCACTTGTTTATTGGTGCTGTCTAATCAGCAAGGGCAACCCAGGTTGTTCACCAAAAATGGGCCGGCATCTAAACTTACATTCTTGCTTTTCAAATAAAGATACCAAGAGAATGAAGAAAATTTGCTCTATCTGAATCATGGGGAAAAAAAGTTGGGTTCAGTGTCCCTTTAATATCAGTTATTGAGTTCGAAGTTTAAAAGGATCCTCAATTTAAAATGTTTGTAATTAAAATTGTAATACGCCTACAGTACCTGTACATAAATATGTGTGCATGTTTTAATTATACACAGATCTGTTTACATTTTATTTGTAAATGTTTCATATTTTAATTGTATATTTATAATGACTGACTGTCTAAAGTCATTAGCTTGGGGATATCATACTTACTATCTCCCCATAAGAGTAGGCAGACAGAGGAAAACGTGATAAAAAAATAAAATAAAAACACACTCTTATTATAGCTTAGGCTGTGCTGCAAACACCAATGTGAAACCTTGATAACTCACGCCTGCTAATTAGCAACACTAATACTTGGTCTCCAGAGATCTGTGGTAGGCAAGGTTAATGCACTAAATATATAAACTACTTCCAAACACACGGCATAAAATTGAAGTATTATCAGCCTCATGTAGCTAATTTGATGTGTGGTGATTTGAATTGCATCCTAAACGTATATATTTTATTTGAAATTTGCTATTAATTGTTATTGTACATATAAGGCTGTTTTGTGTTTTTATATTTTATATAAGGGATGTGTTCCTTATATAAAATATATATATTCCTTATATAATATATAACGGATGTGGTATTTTTTTGCGGTCCATTGGAAAAAGAACAAATAATGTGTTCAATAAATGTTGTCCCCAAGGCAGAACATAGAGTGATCTGAGATGTCATCGCAGAAAATGCAGCATGTCTGCAGAAAGAACAGGAACTGTTAGCACTTTTCAGCACTGCTCCACATTAGACTGTTCTTTTTAAAAAACATAATTTATGTAAGAACTTACCTGATAAATTCATTTCTTTCATATTAGCAAGAGTCCATGAGCTAGTGACGTATGGGATATACATTCCTACCAGGAGGGGCAAAGTTTCCCAAACCTTAAAATGCCTATAAATACACCCCTCACCACACCCACAATTCAGTTTAACGAATAGCCAAGAAGTGGGGTGATAAGAAAAAAGTGCGAAAGCATATAAAATAAGGAATAATTGTGCTTTATACAAAATCATAACCACCACAAAAAAAGGGCGGGCCTCATGGACTCTTGCTAATATGAAAGAAATGAATTTATCAGGTAAGTTCTTACATAAATTATGTTTTCTTTCATGTAATTGGCAAGAGTCCATGAGCTAGTGACGTATGGGATAATGACTACCCAAGAAGTGGATCTTTCCACACAAGAGTCACTAGAGAGGGAGGGATAAAATAAAGACAGCCAATTCCTGCTGAAAATAATCCACACCCAAAATAAAGTTTAATGAAAAACATAAGCAGAAGATTCAAACTGAAACCGCTGCCTGAAGTACTTTTCTACCAAAAACTGCTTCAGAAGAAGAAAATACATCAAAATGGTAGAATTTAGTAAAAGTATGCAAAGAGGACCAAGTCGCTGCTTTGCAGATCTGGTCAACCGTAGCTTCATTCCTAAACGCCCAGGAAGTAGAAACTGACCTAGTAGAATGAGCTGTAATTCTCTGAGGCGGAGTTTTACCCGACTCAACATAGGCAAGATGAATTAAAGATTTCAACCAAGATGCCAAAGAAATGGCAGAAGCTTTCTGGCCTTTTCTAGAACCGGAAAAAATAACAAATAGACTAGAAGTCTTACGAAAAGATTTCGTAGCTTCAACATAATATTTCAAAGCTCTAACAACATCCAAAGAATGCAACGATTTCTCCTTAGAATTCTTAGGATTAGGACATAATGAAGGAACCACAATTTCTCTACTAATGTTGTTGGAATTCACAACTTTAGGTAAAAATTCAAAAGAAGTTCGCAACACCGCCTTATCCTGATGAAAAATCAGAAAAGGAGACTCACAAGAAAGAGCAGATAATTCAGAAACTCTTCTGGCAGAAGAGATGGCCAAAAGGAACAAAAAACTTTCCAAGAAAGTAATTTAATATCCAATGAATGCATAGGTTCAAATGGAGGAGCTTGAAGAGCCCCCAGAACCAAATTCAAACTCCAAGGAGGAGAAATTGACTTAATGACAGGCTTTATACGAACCAAAGCTTGTACAAAACAATGAATATCAGGAAGAATAGCAATCTTTCTGTGAAAAAGAACAGAAAGAGCAGAGATTTGACCTTTCAAGGAACTTGCGGACAAACCCTTATCTAAACCATCCTGAAGAATACTGTAATATTCTCGGTATTCTAAAAGAATGCCAAGAAAAATGATGAGAAAGACACCAAGAAATATAAGTCTTCCAGACTCTATAATATATCTCTCTGGATACAGATGTACGAGCCTGTAACATAGTATTAATCACAGAGTCAGAGAAACCTCTTTGACCAAGAATCAAGCGTTCAATCGCCATACCTTTAAATTTAAGGATTTCAGATCCTGATGGAAAAAAAGGACCTTGAGACAAAAGGTCTGGTCTTAACGGAAGAGTCCACGGTTGGCAAGAGGCCATCCGGACAAGATCCGCATACCAAAACCTGTAAGGCCATGCCGGAGCTACCAGCAGAACAAACGAGCATTCCTTCAGAATCTTGGAGGTTACTCTTGGAAGAAGAACTAGAGGCGGAAAGATATAGGGAGGATGATACTTCCAAGGAAGTGATAATGCATCCACTGCCTCCGCCTGAGGATCCCGGGATCTGGACAGATACCTGGGAAGTTTCTTGTTTAGATGAGAAGCCATCAGATCTATTTCTGGAAGTTCCTACATTTGAACAATCTGAAGAAATACCTCTGGGTGAAGAGACCATTCGCCCGGATGCAACGTTTGACGACTGAGATAATCCGCTTTCCAATTGTCCATACCTGGGATATGAACCGCAGAGATTAGACAGGAGCTGGATTCCGCCCAAACCAAAATTCGAGATACTTCTTTCATAGCCAGAGGACTGTGAGTCCCTCCTTGATGATTGATGTATGCCACAGTTGTGACATTGTCTATCTGAAAACAAATGAACAACTCTCTCTTCAGAAGAGGCCAAGACTGAAGAGCTCTGAAAATTGCACGGAGTTCAAAAATATTGATCGGAAATCTCACCTCCTGAGATTCCCAAACCCCTTGTGCCGTCAGATACCCCCACACAGCTCCCCAACCTGTAAGACTTGCATCTGTTGAGATTATAGTCCAGGTCGGAAGAACAAAGAAGCCCCCTGAACTAAACGATGGTGATCTGTCCACCATGTCAGAGAGTGTTGTAAAATCGGTTTAAAGATATTAATTGAGATATCTTTGAGTAATCCCTGCACCATTGGTTCAGCATACAGAGCTGAAGAGGTCGCATGTGAAAACGAGCAAAGGAGATCGCATCTGATGCGGCAGTCCTAAGACCCAACATTTCCATGCATAAGGCTACCAAAGGGAATGATTGTGACTGAAGGTTTTGACAAGCTGATATCAATGTTAAACTTCTCTTGTCTGACAAGGACAGAGTCATAGACACTGAATTTATCTAGAAACCTAAAAAGGTTACCCTTGTCTGAGGAATCAATGAACTGATTGGTAAATTGATCCTCCAACCATGAACTTGAAGAAACAACACAAGTCGATTCGTATGAGATTGTTCGAAAATGAGAAGACTGAGCAAATACCAAGATATCGTCCAAATAAGGAAATACCAAAACCCTATTCTCTGATTACAGAAAGAAGGGCACCGAGAACCTTTGAAAAAAATTCTTGGAACTGAGGCTAAGCCAAACGGTAGAGCCACAAAACTGGTAATGCTTGTCTAAAAAGAGAATCTCAGACACTAAAAGTGATCTGGATGAATCGGAATATGCAGATACACATCCTGTAAATCTATTGTAGACATATAATGCCCTTGCTAAACAAAAGGCAGGATAGTCCTACAGTAACCATCTTGAATGTTGGTATCCTAACATAATGATTCAATAATGATAGATCCGGAACTGGTCTGAAGGAATTGACCTTCTTTGGTACAATGAAGAGATAAAATAAGACCCCAGCCCCTGTTCCAGAACTGGAACTGGCATAAATACTCCAGCCAACTCTAGATCTGAAACACATTTCAGAAATGCTGAGCCTTTGCTGTGTTAACTGGGACACGGGAAATAAAAGAATCTCTTAGCAGGAGGCCTTAACTTGAAGCCAATTCTGTACCTTTCTGAAACAATGTTTCTGAAACCAGAGATTAAGAACGGAATTGATCCAAATTTCTTTGAAGAAAACGTAATCTGCCCCATACCAGCTGAGCTGGAATAAGGGCCGCACCTTCATAGGTACTTAGGAGCTGGCTATAGGTTTCTATAAGGCTTGGATATATTCCAAACTGGAAATAGTTTCCAAACTGATACCGCTCCTGAGGATGAAGGATCAGGCTTTTGTTCCTTGTGAGGAAAGGAACGAAACTGATTATTTACCCTGGAAAGAAAGGGAAAGCAAAGTTGACTTAGAAGACATGTCAGCATTCCAAGTTTAATCCATAAAGCTATTCTAGCTAAAATAGCTAGAGACATATACCTGACATCAACTCTAATGATATCAAAAGATGGTATCACCAATAAAATTATTAGCATGTTATAGAATAAAAATAATGCTATAAAATTATGGTCTGTTACTTGTTGCGCTAAAGCTTCTAACCAAAAAGTTGAAGCTGCAGCAACATCCGCTAAAAAATATAGCAGGTCTAAGAAGATTACCTGAACATAAGTAAGCTTTTCTTAGAAAGGAATCAATTTTCCTATCTAAAGGATCCTTAAATGAAGTACTATCTGCCGTAGGAATAGTAGTACATTAGCAGGAGTAGAGACAGCCCCATAACCTTAGGGATTTTTGTCCCAAAAAACTCTAATCTGTCAGATGGCACAGGATATAATTTGCTTAAACGTCTAGAAGGAGTAAATAAATTACCCAAATTATTCCATTCCCTGGAAATTACTTCAGAAATAGCATCAGGGAGATAAAACACTTCTGGAATAACTACAGGAGATTTAAAAACCTTATTTAAACGTTTACATTTAGTATCAAGAGGACCAGAATCCTCTATTTCTAATGCAAATAACACTTCTTTAAGTAAAGAACGAATAAATTCCATCTTGAACAAATACAAAGATTTATCAGCATCAACCTCTGAGACAGAAACCTCAGAACCAGAAGAACCATTATCAGTATCAGAATGATGATGTTCATTTAAAAATTCATCTGAAAAAAAGAGAAGTTTTAAAAGACTTTTATGTATACTAGAAGGAAAAATAACAGACATAGCCTTCTTAATGGATTTAAAAAATAAAATCTCTTATGTTATCAGGAACACTCTGAAAATTAGATGTTGACGGAACAGCAACAGGTAATGTAACAGTACTAAAGGAAATTTTATCTGCATTAATAAGTTTGACATGACATGCAATACAAATAACAGCTTGAGAAACAGATACCAAAAGTTTATAGCAGATACACTTAGCTTGGTAGCTCCAGCATTGTGCAGTGATTTTCCTGAAGTATCTTCTGACTCAGTTGCAACGTGGAACATCTTGCAATATGTAAAAGAAAAAAACAACATATAAAGCAAAATTGATCAAATTCCTTAAATGACAGTTTCAGGAATGGGAAAAAATGCCAAAGAACAAGCTTCTAGCAACCAGAAGCAATAAAAAATGAGACTTAAATAATGTGGAGACAAAAGTGACGCCCATATTTTTTCGCGCCAAATAAGACGCCCACATTATTTGGCGCCTAAATGCTTTTTGGCGCCAAAAAATGACGCCACATCCGGAACGCCGACATTTTTGGCGCAAAATAACGTCAAAGAATGACGCAACTTCCGGCGACACGTATGACGCCGGAAACGGAAATAGAATTTTTGCGCCAAAAAAGTCCGCGCCAAGAATGACGCAATAAAATGAAGCATTTTCAGCCCCCGCGAGCCTAACAGCCCACAGGGAAAAAGTCAAATTTTAAGGTAAAAAATGTTAAATTTAAAATGCATTATCCCAAATATGAAACTGACTGTCTGAAAATAAGGAAAGTTGAACATTCTGAGTCAAGGCAAATAAATGTTTGAATACATATATTTAGAACTTTATAAACAAAGTGCCCAACCATAGCTAGGAGTGTCACAGAAAATAAGACTTACTTACCCCAGGACACTCATCTACATATAGCAGATAGCCAAACCAGTACTGAAACGAGAATCAGCAGAGGTAATGGTATATATAAGAGTATATCGTCGATCTGAAAAGGGAGGTAAGAGATGAATCTCTACGACCGATAACAGAGAACCTATGAAATAGACCCCTTAGAAGGAGATCACTGCATTCAAATAGGCAATACTCTCCTCACATCCCTCTGACATTCACTGCACGCTGAGAGGAAAACCGGGCTCCAACTTGCTGCGGAGCGCATATCAACGTAGAATCTAGCACAAACTTACTTCACCACCTCCATCGGAGGCAAAGTTTGTAAAACTGAATTGTGGGTGTGGTGAGGGGTGTATTTATAGGCATTTTAAGGTTTGGGAAACTTTGCCCCTCCTGGTAGGAATGTATATCCCATACGTCACTAGCTCATGGACTCTTGCTAATTACATGAAAGAAAGAGCTGTTCTCTGGCTGCATTGTATAAGTTTTCCTTAACAGTGCATCCAGAGCAAAGTGCTGCTTGAAGACAACAATCAAATATGCAGTAGTGCTGCAAAGCAGCAGTGCATTGATTGTAGTCTGGCTCTGAGATTTTTGCAAGCTCGTTCCCTAGCTTTTTACAGTCTGTTTTTCTCTGAATGTAAGATGTTCGTATGAGCAATGCACCTTTTTATTACTACATTTCTATGTTAGACTAAGAGAAAAGGAAACAAATTAATTCAAGAGGCATTTTACAATTACTTTTTTTGTCTGCAGCTAATTTGCAATGCAATTTTCAACTACTGCACTAGATTATAAAACTTTAAATATTGCTTTATTCTCCAGTTAACCAACACATTGCAATTGATCTGGTGCTTTAGTGTAACTGACAAATTTACAATTTTATTTTATTTAAAAATGACCTGCAGAAAAATATTCACTAAAAAAATCTCATCGCAGAAAGTGAAAAAAGTTCTGTCTCTGGGAATGTTGTAGCCACAGGAAAAAAAAAACAAGAATTAAAAATGTGCACTTAGGGGGGGCGGAGCTAGCAGCCGAAGCAGCCACACACTTCTTTCTATAGCTCCTGACATTTGCTTAAATATACTACTGTTTTACACTAATTAAGGATTCTTAAACTTTAATTCTTCTTGCTAAACACACTGGGAAGAGAAGTGTAACCTTTATTGGACATTGATGCAAAAGAACTGGAGGATATAACGACACAAAGTCTCTGGGCCTGAGCTGACGACAGCACAAAGTAAGCCGCCATTGCATGGAACACTTGCGCGCCTTACTTGCTATCAGAGATATATTTTATGCAAACTATCTGCACCCTTAGCTTTGATATGGAGGAGTCGCTCTTTGCTAAGCTGCGTGGTCTACTGGTCTCCTTAGACACCCAACAACATACCATCATTAGCGAATTGAGAAGGGCTGTGGGCGCGCAACCGGATCTGCTGACTACATGCAGGGCCGCAGAATTGACCGACTATAGTGCTTCAGACACACTGCAATTGAAAAAGAACGTCCTTCAGGGGACCGGGGAGATGCACAAGGCAGGAGCATTAAGCCTCGAGCCCAACATAGCAGCGCAGATTGACCAGCGACAAACTACCTTACACCCCTCTAAAAAAGAAGCAGAGACATCCCAGCATAATGCAGCACAAGATCGGAGCAATTTGCCGAGACTGGAAGTGACGGAAGCAGAGCCACAATCCGCCACAACAGTGTGGAAACTTGGAAAGTATAATACTGCTGACGGCTCTGATTCCGTCTCGCAGCAACACGGTCTCCATACAGAGCCTAGTACAAAGATGACCCATGCTCAGGGGAGTGCCGCCCAGAAACTTGAGGCCTTGAACGAGTTGAGTGGACCCCGGCAACTCGATGGAAACGGTGATGTGCGGAGTGCTGTGGGAGAGATACGTAACAGCTGGGACTTTCTTATACCTAGCTGCCACGGTGTTCTAGCAACCTCAGCCTTATGTCAAAGCTCACAGCCGCTACCCCATTATGGTGGAGCCCTGGGGACACTGACACTTCACCCACAATTTGATCTAGTGCTTCTTGTCGCCAATACCTTTTCAGCAAGCTATGTCAGACATAACTACCCACCTGCCCTACATCGGCTGCAACCTAAATCTGGGTCCTGTCTGAGAGAGGGCATCGGCTGAGGCATCAGGCATTGCAGGTCGGATCTGTGGAACTAAACAATCTTTTGACAAGCTCCAATTATGTTTCTGGCATACACTGCTTTAGATGCTTTTAGCACATACTTCATGTTCTTTGGGACAACATATAAACTGCCAGTTGTTTTGCAGCAGAACTTTCCTGTATGTGTTTTGTAAGACCTATAACACATAAGTTTAACTTTTCCCTAGCATTGATCTATTCTACAAAAATTGTTATTCATACAGTCTTCCTAGCTAAAACCTAGAAATACCTTGTATGTGATATGTTTACTACTGTCTAATACTGTAATCTGAATGTTGTATGGTTGAGGGCTCCTAGATAGCCTAGGAAAGCCTAGTGTTATATCCCACACACGCTAAACCTTAGAGACATATGTGTTTATGTTTTTTATCTCTCACCATATTGGAGTTTAGAACTTGCTATGAAGGAGGCAATTATCTATATCTACACTTATACTACATGTATACTAATAACATGTCACGCACGCAGGCGTAGTTATTCATATAGAGCCACACTGCATGCTCCTTAATGGGCTACTTTATATTACTATTAACGCTAACACAGGGTTTTGCATTTAAGCTTTCTGTAAGTTCAGCATACATTTGAGATGATTTCATGTGTACTACTCCTATAATTCTATTTGAATGTTACATATATGTGCTAGGTATGTAGATATAAGTTTGCAGTCCTTACACAACTTTCTATGTAAATGCTTACTCTAGAACAGCACTTATCCAGTACACTAAGAGACTTTGGCATTACCTCTAGCCGTAGTGTAATCAAGACCATGCAACAAATAATTTATACATGTTTATGCATCTTTGTAGATCCTAAGCAGACTTAGGCTGCTAAAGTCATAGAATCCATACATGTAGGCACTGGGGCAGTTTGCTTGTAAGCTATAGAACTACCAAGCCAATGGTCCCCTATACTATACAATAATATAATATAGCCTCATTTTGTATAAGTGATAAACAGCTTTGCTATATTGTATTAACTAGCTACTGTACATCATTATGATATCAGCCCCTTTAACACTACGTTGCTATATATTAATTTACGGATATCTGAGATGACACTGTATATTATGCATAGGTTGTAACCTTATAGCTAGTAACCAACAAACTGGGGCTCCTAAGATAGACAGGCTAACTCTGCAATACTAAAACTTGGAATATGTTGCTTATAGCCGTAGTAGAGTAATATAGTATTTCAGTAGCTGCCGCTATTTAACAGCAACCATTCCTGCTCTGCATAGCTGACTTAACATACTGCTACTTACAGTTATTAACCCAACAAGACGCCTGGGTAGTATGTATAATATGATTATTCTCTCACTATTACTGATTAACTGACTCTGATGTTATACCAGTACAATAGGTTCCATATGTAAGCAGTTACTGCGGATTTAGGTAGCATACTTGGGCATATCCTACTAGAATTTACCCTTAACTTACTATGTTTTATGATTCTCTGTAAGGACATGTATAGCATTGAAGCCTCCTAACCTTTACAGGTACATGTTTTTCAGGGCCTATATCTTTTGTGTTATATTCGTCTACATCACATCTAGCCATGATATTAGCTTTTAGCTGCGATATGGACACGTAATTCTTCTGGAAATTATCTGCTTGATTAGTTAATTTTATGATAATACACTACAGTTACATATATTTGGAGTGTCACCTAGCCTAGCTATTACCCTTAGTATGAACATTGATATATTTGAGGATTACTTACCTAGTTAAATCTGTTACTTCAGTACCTATATTATCTAATACCTTACAATGAAAATGCTAGATACTAATTTATACCAAATCTCTTTAAGTTAAATGTTAGTTTTATATAGAGTTTTTTACAAAAAAGTTGAAATCACTTTGCATAGATCTATCTACAGATAGGCTATTCACCTAAGGTATACACTGTTTTATGTTTTTACATTAATCACCCTATTATACCTACACCCCTAGCATGGAAATAATATGCAAAGCCTCTTTACATAATCTATGGTTATCTGGTTGATAATGTGTTTTAGAGCTCCACTTGTTGACAATATCTTTATTCATGATGCCTAAATCTGGAGTCTGAGCCTCAAGGGTGTAAATATAAGTTAGTTTAAATGGCCTAGAGACATGATACATGGGATCATCTTTCATTATATAATCTATTGTTGTAACATCCCTAATCTACTAACTAGATCCTTCGCATATAGCCATGTTAAAACTATTATAGCTCCACTGATAGCTCGTAAGCTGTTCTATATATACTTGGGTAACTTAGAACCACTGATATAGAATGGTAAAAGAAGCATTGTTTTTGTATTTCAGGTTCCAGCCTTATAGGGTCAGAGTATGCATTAATGTCAAAACAATACTGATAGAGCTTCCAATATAAGGTTAACCTTTATATTTACCCCTACTATATGTTTGCATAACTATTTATGAATAGATAGCTGACACTGCTTCATGGCCCATTCAATTCCCTCCATTGGCAAGACTAAAAACCCCCCTCCAAGTTCCCTAAAGTATTAGCATATATATATGGCTCCGCCCTCCACCCTTTCCCTTCTATCTATAGCGGTGCTTACCCGCTGAATGTCCCCTTTCCCCTTGTTCACGCTCTTTTTGAAGCTCCTAAGGAGCTAGACTCCTGACCATCAGATAACTCCTACTTCATATACTCTTGGTCCTTGAGGACTAAATCCATATTTCTAACTGGTCAGTTATACATGGTATATTATTGAAAAATCGAGGTTTCATTTGCCTTTAGTCAATGTATTACATAGACGCCGAATTGTTTTGGTTTCTTATGTTTGTATCCTATTCTTTTGACAAAAAGGTGTATTGTATATTATTTATGTTTCATGCCAATACCTCAATAAAAAATTATTTAAAAAAAAAAATGTGCACTTAGATCATGCAATTTCAAGCAACTTTCTAATTTACTCCTTTTATCAAATTTTCTTTGTTCTATTGGTATCTTTATTTGAAAAGCAGGAATTTAAGTTAGGAGCCAGCCCATTTTTGGTTCAGCATCTGAGTAGCACTTGCTGATTGGTGACTAAATGTAGCCACCAATCAGCAATTACTATCCAGGGTGCCGGCTCCTAAGCTTAAATTCCAGCTTTTTCGAATAAAGATAGCAAGAATACACATAAAAAATGATAATAGGAGTACATTTAAAAGTTGCTTAAAATTACATGCTCTATCTGAATCATGAAAGAAAAACATTTGGGTTTAGTATCCCTTTAAATGAGAGCAAGTAAAATAACCACATTTACTAATCAGCTGATTATTTCACCTGTGCTCCAGTTCAGATATCCTCAAAATGTGGCCTGCTAGGGAGGCCTGAGGGTAGGTTAGAAAACCAGTAACTTACGGCTAGATTTAGAGTTCGGCGGTAGCCGTCAAAACCAGCGTTAGAGGCTCCTAACGCTGGTTTTAGGCTACCGCCGGTATTTGGAGTCAGTGATTAAAGGGTCTAACGCTCACTTTACAGCCGCGACTTTTCCATACCGCAGATCCCCCTACGCCATTTGCGTAGCCTATCTTTTCAATGGGATCTTCCTAACGCCGGTATTTAGAGTCGTTTCTGCAGTGAGCGTTAGAGCTCTAACGACAAGATTCCAGCCGCCTGAAAATAGCAGGAGTTAAGAGCTTTCTGGCTAACGCCGGTTTATAAAGCTCTTAACTACTGTACCCTAAAGTACACTAACACCCATAAACTACCTATGTACCCCTAAACCGAGCTCCCCCCACATCGCCGCCACTCGATTAAAAATTTTAACCCCTAATCTGCCGACCGCCACCTACGTTATACTTATGTACCCCTAATCTGCTGCCCCTAACACCGCCGACCCCTGTATTATATCTATTAACCCCTAACTTGCCCCCCACAACGTCGCCGCAAGCTACTTAAAATAATTAACCCCTAATCTTCCGACCGCAAATCGCCGCCACCTACGTTATCCCTATGTACCCCTAATCTGCTACCCCTAACATCGCCGACCCCTATGTTATATTTATTAACCCCTAATCTGCCCCCCACAACGTCGCCGACACCTACCTACACTTATTAACCCCTAATCTGCCGAGCGGACCTGAGCGCTACTATAATAAAGTTATTAACCCCTAATCCGCCTCACTAACCCTATCATAAATAGTATTAACCCCTAATCTGCCCTCCCTAACATCGCCGACACCTACCTTCAATTATTAACCCCTAATCTGCCGACCGGAGCTCACCGCTATTCTAATAAATGTATTAACCCCTAAAGCTAAGTCTAACCCTAACACTAACACCCCCCTAAGTTAAATATAATTTTTATCTAACGAAATAAATTAACTCTTATTAAATAAATTATTCCTATTTAAAGCTAAATACTTACCTGTAAAATAAATCCTAATATAGCTACAATATAATTTATAATTATATTATAGCTATTTTAGGATTAATATTTATTTTACAGGCAACTTTGTAATTATTTTAACCAGGTACAATAGCTATTAAATAGTTAATAACTATTTAATAGTTACCTAGTTAAAATAATAACAAATTTACCTGTAAAATAAATCCTAACCTAAGATATAATTAAACCTAACACTACCCTATCAATAAAATAATTAAATAAACTACCTACAATTACCTACAATTAACCTAACACTACACTATCAATAAATTAATTAAACACAATTGCTACAAATAAATAAAATTAAATAAACTATCTAAAGTAAAAAAAATAAAAAAGAACTAAGTTACAGAAAATAATAAAATATTTACAAAGATAAGAAAAATATTACAACAATTTTAAACTAATTACACCTACTCTAAGCCCCCTAATAAAATAACAAAGCCCCCCAAAATACAAAATTCCCTACCCTATTCTAAAATACAAATATTACAAGCTCTTTTACCTTACCAGCCCTGAACAGGGCCCTTTGCGGGGCATGCCCCAAGAATTTCAGCTCTTTTGCCTGTAAAAAAAAACATACAATACCCCCCCCCCAACATTACAACCCACCACCCACATACCCCTAATCTAACCCAAACCCCCCTTAAATAAACCTAACACTACCCCCCTGATGATCTTCCTACCTTGTCTTCACCATGCCAGGTTCACCGATCCGTCCTGGCTCCAAGATCTTCATCCAACCCAAGCGGGGGCTAGACATCCACTGAAGAAGTCCAGAAGAGGGTCCAAAGTCTTCCTCCTATCCGGCAAGAAGAGGACATCCGGACCGGCAAACATCTTCTCCAAGCGGCATCTTCTATCTTCTTCCATCCGATGACGACCGGCTCCATCTTGAAGACCTCCAGCGCGGATCCATCCTCTTCTTCCGACGACTAGACGACGAATGACGGTTCCTTTAAGGGACGTCATCCAAGATGGCGTCCCTCGAATTCCGATTGGCTGATAGGATTCTATCAGCCAATCGGAATTAAGGTAGGAATTTTCTGATTGGCTGATGGAATCAGCCAATCAGAATATAGTTCAATCCGATTGGCTGATCCAATCAGCCAATCAGATTGAGATCGCATTCTATTGGCTGTTCCGATCAGCCAATAGAATGCGAGCTCAATCTGATTGGCTGATTGGATCAGCCAATCGGATTGAACTTGATTCTGATTGGCTGATTCCATCAGCCAATCAGAAAATTCCTACCTTAATTCCGATTGGCTGATAGAATCCTATCAGCCAATCGGAATTCGAGGGACGCCATCTTGGATGACGTCCCTTAAAGGAACCGTCATTCGTCGTCTAGTCGTCGGAAGAAGAGGATGGATCCGCGCTGGAGGTCTTCAAGATGGAGCCGGTCGTCATCGGATGGAAGAAGATAGAAGATGCCGCTTGGAGAAGATGTTTGCCGGTCCGGATGTCCTCTTCTTGCCGGATAGGAGGAAGACTTTGGACCCTCTTCTGGACTTCTTCAGTGGATGTCTAGCCCCCGCTTGGGTTGGATGAAGATCTTGGAGCCAGGACGGATCGGTGAACCTGGCATGGTGAAGACAAGGTAGGAAGATCATCAGGGGGGTAGTGTTAGGTTTATTTAAGGGGGGTTTGGGTTAGATTAGGGGTATGTGGGTGGTGGGTTGTAAGGTTGGGGGGGGGGGGTATTGTATGTTTTTTTTTACAGGCAAAAGAGCTGAAATTCTTGGGGCATGCCCCGCAAAGGGCCCTGTTCAGGGCTGGTAAGGTAAAAGAGCTTGTAATATTTGTATTTTAGAATAGGGTAGTGAATTTTTTATTTTGGGGGGCTTTGTTATTTTATTAGGGGGCTTAGAGTAGGTGTAATTAGTTTAAAATTGTTGTAATATTTTTCTTATGTTTGTAAATATTTTATTATTTTCTGTAACTTAGTTCTTTTTTATTTTTTGTACTTTAGATAGTTTATTTAATTGTATTTATTTGTAGCAATTGTGTTTAATTAATTTATTGATAGTGTAGTGTTAGGTTAATTGTAGGTAATTGTAGGTAGTTTATTTAATTATTTTATTGATAGGGTAGTGTTAGGTTTAATTATATCTTAGGTTAGGATTTATTTTACAGGTAAATTTGTTATTATTTTAACTAGGTAACTATTAAATAGTTCTTAACTATTTAATAGCTATTGTACCTGGTTAAAATAATTACAAAGTTGCCTGTAAAATAAATATTAATCCTAAAATAGCTATAATATAATTATAATTTATATTGTAGCTATATTAGGATTTATTTTACAGGTAAGTATTTAGCTTTAAATAGGAATCATTTATTTAATAAGAGTTAATTTATTTCGTTAGATAAAAATTATATTTAACTTAGGGGGGTGTTAGTGTTAGGGTTAGACTTAGCTTTAGGGGTTAATACATTTATTAGAATAGCGGTGAGCTCCGGTCGGCAGATTAGGGGTTAATAATTGAAGGTAGGTGTCGGCGATGTTAGGGAGGGCAGATTAGGGGTTAATACTATTTATGATAGGGTTAGTGAGGCGGATTAGGGGTTAATAACTTTATTATAGTAGCGCTCAGGTCCGCTCGGCAGATTAGGGGTTAATAAGTGTAGGCAGGTGTCGGCGACGTTGTGGGGGGCAGATTAGGGGTTAATAAATATAACATAGGGGTCGGCGATGTTAGGGCAGCAGATTAGGGGTACATAGGGATAACGTAGGTGGCGGCGGTTTACGGAGCGGCAGATTAGGGGTTAAAAGTGTAATGCAGGGGTCAGCGATAGCGGGGGCGGCAGATTAGGAGTTAATAAGTGTAAGGTTAGGGGTGTTTAGACTCGGGGTACATGTTAGGGTGTTAGGTGCAGACGTAGGAAGTGTTTCCCCATAGGAAACAATGGGGCTGCGTTAGGAGCTGAACGCTGCTTTTTTGCAGGTGTTAGGTTTTTTTTCAGCTCAAACAGCCCCATTGTTTCCTATGGGAGAATCGTGCACGAGCACGTTTTTGAGGCTGGCCGCGTCCGTAAGCAACTCTGGTATCGAGAGTTGCATTTGCGGTAAAAATGCTCTACGCTCCTTTTTTGGAGCCTAACGCAGCATTTGTTTGAACTCTCGATACCAGAGTTAAATTTATGGTGCGGCCAGAAAAAAACCCGCGGAATGTTAACAGCCCTTTTACCGCCGAACTCTAAATCTAGGCCTTAGAGTGGCCCCTACTCAAAAGAGCCTCCTGGAGGGGAGAACAGCAGACAGTGGGTACCCTGCAACATGACCTAAATCTAGTATATTATAATTTGTGTGTTTAAAAGCCATAATTTTATATACTTCTAAAACATTGATCTACTATTGCCTCATATATTAGCCAGTTGCTTATCACTGTTTTAATTTATAAGTTGACTATTTTTGCTTTGAGGATAAGTCAATATTTTATCAATACCCTAGAATTTAAAACTGGAATCTGTAACCTAATAATTTATTTCACAGTAACTGGCAATTCAAATATTTTGGATACAAGTGGAATTTATTTTCCAATGGTATTCCATCTATGCATTTAAAAAACATATAGGCAAATGAGTATACTTTTGGCTACTCAAAATAACAGGGAATATTTTAACTACTGGTAAACCCCAAATATTTTTAAATGGAATGATAGTGTCAGACATACAACATTGACAGATACAGGTATTTTGTTGGCTAGGAAGTACATTTTATTTAAAAAAAAAATGGATTAATGTGGAAACTTTTAGTATGAACATGCCTTAAAGGGACATTAAACACATCTTGCTTTGGTGGAGAAATGTGTTTTGCCCCTCACTCCCTACAGAGGCCTAAAAGCAAAATTTGTAACACTGTATTTTCAATAAAATCAGCTATTTAATTTGCAGCATTTGTAGGTTACAGGATTTGCTTTATGGCCTTGTTAGGGAGTGTGGGACAAGCACATTTTTTGTACAGAAAAGCAAGAGTTTTATAATGTCCTTTTAATAGTTAGGGGTAGGATAAAATATATAGGCCTATACCGTACGTAACCAACTATTGCTATTAACAGAACCAAAACATAGTGTTACCTCTATTGTTATAAAAAGTGGCAGGTCAGGAATCGCAACAGATTTGCTGCGCGACTTGTAATCCGGGCCAAGATGAGACCTAACTATCCATCTGTAAAGTGGCATAAAAACCTTGCTTAGGATGCAAATAACTCTACCTATACAAATGAGGATTCATCGCTGGCTTTACCTATTACTCTACTACATTGATACCAAATTTTAAATCATCAGAAAAAATAATTCCTACGTCCTGTTCCACTTTATGCCCCCTGTTCTTTATATTAAATTAGCGCAATAACTTAAAACATTATGATACTACTTCATGCTATAAACCATGTGGGTCTATAACCTGTGTATAACATTATAGCATACTCTGTACAATTTGAATACTGTATGTATATATATATATATATATATAGTAGCCGGTGGCTTAGCACTCCATCCACATCGATGCTTCTAGTGCCCGGGTGCAATCCTCAAATGGTATACATAAACAGTTAGTAGAGATGGAGGGCACTCACAGGACTTCATACAAAAGATAGCCTTTATTATTGTAGTAATGATCTTGTCATTCTGGAAGTTCTACGCGGAGGCCGTGTTCCGCATTAGTTGAGACTATGAAAATTGTCTTGAAGAAGGCCTAAGAAAAGGCCGAAACGTCGACACTATACTTATATTACTACAATAATAAAGGCTATCTTTTGTATGAAGTCCTGTGAGTGCCCTCCATCTCTACTAACTGTTTATATATATATATATATATATATATATATACACATTATGCGAAATTGTTATACTTCCATTGGGCATTTTATACTACAATATATAGCTTTAAGATCAACGACATTCAATTTTGCTTGATAAGAGCATAAATCATTTTATGCTATAACTCACTACTTAAAGTGATTGTAAACCCTAGGATTTACAATTGGAACAAATAAAGGGGACTTTCATTCATGAAGTATAAAATACTTCATGCTGAAAGCTCTTTTATTTGTCGTAAGCGTTCGCTGCAATGAGTTGCTCAGGCAGCCCACGGCAAAACACTATTTTGTTGAGAGGTGAAATTTCCAATAGTGTGCTAGCTATCCGGCATGGCGCCAGCTGGCCCACATGGCTATTTGCTAAGAGGTGGAAACGTCATCTAACAACAAAATAGCTTCCTGGGTAATTTCACCAGCGTACAATGTAAAAGAGCTCGGAAGGAAAAAGGAGCGCAATTTTCTGTTTTTAGTTGGAAATTAGTAACATAATTTCCTTTGGTCATCCAATCTAAAGCAAATTTTTGTAATGCCGCTAGAATTTATCATTTTAAATTGGGTAGGGTCAGGTCGCCTGCTCTGATGTGGAGACTAAGTATATCTTCTGAACATCTAGATCTCTTCCCCTGCCATATAAAAACAATGCACATCCTAGAAAAAATAATTAATATCTTTCCATTTTATAATCAATGGTATATTCTATAATAGATATAAAACTTGTGGAAAGATAATAGACTTAATTATCCTCACAGAGATTGAAATTGGGAGGTGCAACCAAGCTTTTAAATTTTGATGTCCATTGATGTCGAGAAACTGTTTGATGCTCTCTTTTGTATCGCTAAGTAATATTAATAAATCATCTACAAAGAGAGATAAGACCAGTTTATTTTTCCCAAAAGGTATGCCCTTCCAGTCTGAGAGCAGACAGCCCTGTCTTGTTCCTTTCTCTAATTTGATGTTTGGTGTTAATTTGTTGTTCACAATTAAATTAGAGAGAGGGTTACTATATATAAGCCGAATAAGAGAGGATATGTTACCAAGGAAACCAAATTTATCTAATGCTGTGAATAGGTGGTCCCACGTTATCGAATCGAACGTTTTTTCGGCATCCACCAATAATAAAGCTAGGTCCATTGTAGATTTTCGTTTTTTATTATCTATTTTATTCCAGAAATTATCTATAACTGTAAAAACCCTACGGATATTCCCAGTTGGATTTTGGCCTATTATGAACCCCGACTTATGTATGTAGGACTTTCTGAATTCTCTCTGCTATTATAGTCGTCAATATTTTATAATCGTTATTTAATATGGATATTGGCCTGTAAGATGTAGGATCTTCTGTGTCTTTATGTTTCTTGAGAATAAGTGTAATTGAGGAAGCGGTAAAGTAGTTAGACTGCATTTCCCCTTTAGTAAATGATGTATTATACAAACTGGTAAGGGTGGGCGTTATTTCTTTACCTAGTAGTTTATAAAATTCACCTAGTAAATGGTCGGGTCCTGGAGCTTTATTCTGTTTCATGTGATTTATAGAGCTTTGCACTTCCTCCTCAGTTATAGGTAGATTTAAACTAATTTTATGTTATTCCAAAATTCCTTTTTGCTTTGCTGGTTAAAATAATCAAATTTAGCCTGTTTGATTTCTAGGGTAGACGTTATTCTATGATTACCTACCTTAATTACTATCATGTTATTCTTATGGTGTCTATTCTTAGTTAATCTAGACAAGAATTTCTCAGATCTTACATAGTTACCACTATAAATAGCCTTTTCTTTCATGTCTCTCTGTATTGAGTTTTGTTGTAGAAATAGATCTCTTTCTTGTTTGTTCTCCCTGTACTTATTCCATAGCTGCTTTGTAGGGTTATCTACTGTATATATGATTTATAGCTATTTTTAAGTTGGTTTGCAAGCTGTTCTTCTCTTTCTTTTTCCATTTTTTTTCCACTTTTTCGTCTTCCATTTAAAAGGATAAGCTTTTACTTTGCCTATCATGTAAGCTTTTGCTGTCTCCCAGAAGATCGCACTTTTGCTTCTATTAGCTCTATTATGAAATTGCAATTCTTTCTATTTCTCTATCATTTTTAAACTGCACACTTGGTAGTAGATATCTCGAGAAAAAGAATCTAGAAGGATCATGCTTAGAATTTGATGTAAACTGAATTTCTAATGAGATAATACCATTGCCTGAAATACATATGTCATTAAAAGGACAGTACACTGCACATTTGTTTTTATATTAAAGGACCAGTAAACACAGCAGATTTGCATAATCAACAAATGCAAGATAACAAGACAATACAATAGCATTTACTCTGAATTTCAAATGAGTAGTAGATTCTTTTCTAACACATTTTAAAGTTATGTATATTTCCCCTCCCCCTGTTCCATGTGATAGCAATCAGCCAATCACAAATGCATATACGTATAGTCTGAGTTCTTGCACATGGTCAGTAGGAGCTGGTGACTCAAAAAAAGTGTAAATATAAAAGACTGTGCACATTTTTGTTAATGGAAGTAAACTGGAAAGTTGTTTAAAATTACATGCTGTATCTGAATCATGAAAATTTAATAAAACCTGAGTGTCCCTTTAATATATTTTCAATTACTTGTTATACCAGCTGCAAAGTATAAAATGTATGAGAAATTGCATTTTCAGGTTTATTTGTGTATATGAAGTAGCGGGTTTTGTGCTTTTAAACCACAGCCTATTACAATCGGTTTAGCTTCAGGTAATATCAGATCTCATTATGTTATCACTTTGTGTACACATACTTGCTTCCTTATCTTATATTTGTCTGGAAAACTAAAGCTCAATACATAGAGAGAACAATGGAAAATTATCAATTATCCTGCACCCCACTGTGAGTTTAATTTCTTCTGCTGGCTCTGTTTACTTAGGCGTGTCAATAGCTGAGACTCCAGTATTAAAACTTTTAGTATAGGTTGGGATACCACAGGCTAAATCGGCTATTTCAAAAGCTAGGGGTAAAGGAGCTACCTGTAAACAATTTAATACACCCCAGCAGTTAAAATGGATCATTAGGAGCAAATTAAATGGGAGAATTTTTTTCGGTGAACTGTCCCTTTAATGTCCGACAAGTCCAAAACCTAATAATTTCTCTGAGGGTAAGAAAAAATCAATACGAGAAAAAGATCTAAAAGATTTAGATTTGCACGTAAATGCACGTACAGTGGGGAAAAAAAGTATTTAGTCAGCCACCAATTGTTCAAGTTATCCCACTTAAGAAGATGAGAGAGGCCTGTAATTTTCATCAAAGGTATACCTCAACTATGAGAGACAAAATGTGGAAACAAATCCAGACAATCACATTGTCTGATTTGGAAAGAATTTATTTGCAAATTATGGTGGAAAATAAGTATTTGGTCACCTACAAACAAGCAAGATTTCTGGCTCTCACAGACCTGTATCTTCTTCTTTAAGAGGCTCCTCTGTCCTCCACTCATTACCTGTATTAATGGCACCTGTTTGAACTTGTTATCAGTATAAAAGACAAACTCCACTATGGTAAAGACCAAAGAGCTGTCGAAGGACACCAGAAACAAAATTGTAGACCTGCACCAGGCTGGGAAGACTGAATCTGCAATAAGCAAGCAGCTTGGTGTGAAGTAATCAACTGTGGGAGCAATAATTAGAAAATGGAAGACATACAAGACCACTGATAATCTCCCTCGATCTGGGGCTCCACGTAAGATCTCACCCCGTGGGGTCAAAATGATCACGAACGGTGAGCAAACATCCCAGAACCACATGGGGTACCTAGTGAATGACCTGCAGAGAACTGGGACCAACGTAACAAAGGTTCCCATCAGTAACACACTACGCCGCCAGGGACTCAGATCCTGCAGTGCCAGACGTGTCCCCCTGCTTAAGCCAGTACATATCCGGGCCCGTCTGAAGTATGCTAGAGAGAATTTGGAGGATCCAGAAGTGGATTGGGAGAATGTCATATGGTCAAATGAAACCAAAGTAGAACTGTTTGGTAGAAACACAACTTGTCGTGTTTGGAGGAGAGAGAACACCATACCTACTGTGATGCATGGGGGTGGCAACATCATGCTTTGGGGCTGTTTCTCTGCAAAGGGAACAGGATGACTGATCCGTGTACATGAAAGAATGAATAGGGCCATGTATCGTGAGATTTTGAGTGCAAACCTCCTTCCATCAGCAAGGGCATTGAAGAAGAAACGTGGCTGGGTCTTTCAGCATGACAATGATCCCAAACACACCGCCTGGGCAACGAAGGAGTGGCTTTGTAAGAAGAAGCATTTCAAGGTCCTGGAGTGGCCTAGCCAGTCTCCAGATCTCAACCCCATAGAAAACCTTTGGAGGGAGTTGAAAGTCCATGGTGCCTAGCAACAGCCCCAAAACATCACTGCTCTAGAGGAGATCTGCATGCAGGAATGGGCCAACATACCAGCAACAGTGTGTGACAACCTTGTGAAGACTTATAGAAAACGTTTGACCTCTGTCATTGCCAACAAAGGATATATAACAAAGTATTGAGATGAACTTTTGATATTGACCAAATACTTATTTTCCACCATAATTTGCAAATAAATTCTTTCCAAATCAGAAAATGTGATTGTCTGGATTTGTTTCCACATTTTGTCTCTCATAGTTGAGGTATACCTATGATGAAAATTATAGGCCTCTCTCATCTTCTTAAGTGGGAGAACTTGCACAATTGGTGGCTGACTAAATACTTTTTTTCCCCACTGTACGTCTGGGTTCTGGATATGTCAGATGTCTTTCAATCTTAACCTATTACAAAAGGTATTTATCAGTTTGGATTCTCTTTTTTGGTCTTTTGACAATCTGCAGGACAGTCTATCTAAAGTGAGTATAGATACCATATTTAACCAGTTTGCTACTCAATCCTTCCCAAAACTCGCTAAGTGATTGGGACCATACACATTACAAAAAAATCAGATTCAATCCCTCCACTTGTATCTCTAAAATTATGTTTTCCTTCCAACATAGGGTGTGGATATTATTTCTCCAACCCATTTACTCCTGAGTTTAGCAATTTCAGATGCCTTAAAATGTTCTTCCTGTAAAAGGGCGATGCTTGGTTTATATATTCCAAGCTCTTTTATAATCAATTTTCTTTTTATGGGGGAAGTAATTCCCCCTAAATTCCATGAAAGAAATTTCAGATTATCCATCTACTAAAGAGAAGAAAAAAAGGAGAAGGGGGATATGCCACCTGTAAATATAGTCCCTCCCTCCCGGGTATTCCTTGTACATATTAAAATAAACCTTAAAACATATATACATCCTGAAATCCATCTACAATAATTACTCTGGACATAAACTAAGCTCATGTTCGTTCACAAAATCTTGTGTTCCTTTAAAAACCATTGAACCTCAGGTACATTATGTAGCATTCTCAGAGTTCCATTGACCTCTACTGATCTTTGCTGGATAAACCAACCTGGCTGAGCATTTGGCATTAACAAGTTGGGTACAATAGGGTCCCATCACTTTTCTTTAAGCATTAGTTTCTGCTGAGAAGTCTTATGTTGATCTACTACACATTCCTTTATCTTATGATAGTATTTCAAAATATTAACTTTTTTTTAAGTTTAGTACCTTAATCATAACAGGTCTAGGTTTCTGGGGTCTATCTGTATCCATTCATAAAGGACCTAACCTATGAGCTAGTGTTAGATAGTTAAATAGTTTATGAGTAGTTTGCATTGGGGGGTTAGTGGAGGATTAGGGGTTAATAGGTTAGAGCGCTTATTGCGTTGGGGGTTGTGGCGGTGTAGTGATAGGTTATGGGGCATATTGCGTTGGGGGGCTGTGGCAGTGTAGGGGTTAATAACTTACGGCTAGATTACGAGTTTTGCGTTATGAGTGAAAAAGCTTCATAATACTGCTTTTTCACTACCGCTGGTATTACGAGTATTGCAGGTATATTTGTACCACACACTTTTTTGGCCGTAATGCAACGAAACTACCGCAGCTTTCAAAAAGTCCTTTTTTAATGGGATTTCCATAGCGCCGGTATTACGAGTTTGCCTGTCAGGCCAAAAAGTGAGCGGTACAGCCTATAACTACAAGATCCATACCGTAAAATAAAAGTCAGTAGTTATGGCTTTTATGGTACAACGCCGTAACATAAAACTCATAACTAAAGTGCTAAAAAGTACACTAACACCCATAAACTACCTATTAACCTCTAAACCGAGGCCCTCCTGCATCGCAAACACTAAAATAAAATTATTAACCCCTAATCTGCTGCTCCGGACATCGCCGCCACTATAATAAACATATTAACCCCTAAACCACCACACTCCCGCATCGCAAACACTTGTTAAATATTATTAACCCCTAATCTGCTGCCCCCAAAATCGCTGCCACTATACTAAAGTTATTAACCCCTAAACCTAACCCTAAGTGTAACCCTAACACCCACTAACTTTAATATAATTAAAATAAATCTAAATAAAAAATACTATCATTAACTAAATAATTCCTATTTAAAACTATATACTTACCTATAAAATAAACCCTAAGGTAGCTACAATATAACTAATAGTTACATTGTAGCTATCTTAGGTTTAATTTTTATTTTACAGGTAAGTTTGTATTTATTTTAACTAGGTTGATTAGTTAGTAAATAGTTATTAACTATTTACTAACTACCTAGTTAAAATAAATACAAATTTACCTGTAAAATAAAACCTAACCTGTCTTACACTAACACCTAACCTTACACTACAATTAAATAAATTACATTAATCAAATACAATTAACTAAATTACAAAAAAACCACTAAATTACACAAAATAAAAAAGAAATGGTCAAATATTTAAACTAATTACACTTAATCTAATAGCCCTATCAAAATAAAAAAGCCCCCCCAAAATAAAAAAACCCTAGCCTAAACTAAACTGCCAATAGCCATTAAAAGGGCCTTTTGCGGGGCACTGCCCCAAAGAAATCAGCTCTTTTACCTGTAAAAAATACAAACAACCCCCCAACAGTAAAACCCACCACCCACACAACCAAACCCCCCAAAATAAAATCATATCTAAAAAACCTAAGCTCCCCATTGCCCAGAAAAGGGAGGGCTTTTTATTCTGATATGGCTATAAGATTAGGTGTAATTAGTTTAAATATTTGATAATTTCTTTTTTATTTTGTGTAATTTAGTGTTTGTTTGTTTTTGTAATTTAGTTCATTGTATTTAATTTACATAATTTATTTAATTGTAGTGTAAGGTTAGGTGTTAGTGTAAGACAGGTTAGGTTTTATTTTAAAGGTAAATTTGTATTTATTTTAGCTAGGTAGTTAGTAAATAGTTAATAACTATTTACCAACTAGTCTACCTAGTTAAAATAAATACAAACTTGCCTGTTAAATAAAAATAAAACCTAAGATAGATACAAAGTAACTGTTAGTTATATTGTAGCTAGCTTAGGGTTTATTTTACAGGTAAGTATTTAGTTTTAAATAGGAATTAGTTAGGTATTAATTGTAATTTTTATTTAGATTTATTTTAATTATGTTCAAGTTAGTGGGTGTTAGGGTTAGGGTTAGACTTAGGGTTAGGTTTAGGGGTTAATAACTTTAGTATAGTGGCAGCAACGTTGGGGGTGGCAGATTAGGGGTTAATAAGTGTAGGTAGGTGGCAGTGACATTGGGGGCGTCAGATTAGGGGTTAATAAGTGTAGGCAGGTGTCGGCGACATTGGGGGCGGCAGATTAGGGGTTAATAAATGTAGGTAGGTGGCAGCTATGTTAGGGGCGGCAGATTAGGGGTTAATAAGTGTAATGTAGGTGGCGGCAGATTAGGGGTGTTTAAACTCGGGGTTTATGTTAGGGTGTTAGGTGTAAACATAGATTTTCTTCCCCATAGGAATCAATGTGGCTGCGTTACGGAGCTTTACGCTCCTTTTTTGCAGGTGTTAGGCTTTTTTTTAGCCGGCTCTCCCCATTGATGTCTATGGGGAAATCGTGCACGAGCACGTAATACCAGCTCAAAGCAGCGCTGGTATTTGGGTGCGGTATGGAGCTCAATGCTGCCATATTGCCTGCTAACGCCGGGTTTTTGCAAACCTGTAATAGCAGCGCTATAGGGAGGTGAGCGGTGGAAATTTAGTACCGAGCTGCTCATAACACAAAACTCGTAATCTAGCCGTTAGGTTTTAAATTTATATCCAATCCAATGTCATGTATAATGCATATTATCATGTATAATTTTCTGTTATTTTAAGCATAAATATATCATTTAAATGATATATTTATTTTTAAAATATTAAAATTTTACATTTTAAGTTAGATATAATACATAAAATAATATGCATTATACATGACAATGCATACCATTCTAACATTCTATATAAATGTAGCGACTTAGCTCCTGTAGTTATAATAAGGAGGGGTTTTTTTGTATACTTTATTAGTCAGGTAGATTGCAGACATTACGTAGGTGTAGGTGTTCTGTGGGAGTTAGCCTAGTGTTCCAGGGGGAGTATAGGGAAGACATGACGTAAGTGTAGGCGGTATTAGGGAGTTAGCCGGGCATTCCAGGGGGAGTAGCCTGTACTTTGATTGGGATACATCACCTGTAGTGCAATATATTCCAATCTCTGAAGTACAAGTTACAAGTAGGGTGTCATCTATGTTTGTCTCACCACCTTTTCAGCGGCGATAACTTACAGTGTGAGGCAGGTAGTGTAGATGTAGTTAGTTAGGTCACCCAGGGATTATTTGAAGTGTTTCCGACACAGAGACAGCATTTTGTTTCAGTCAGCTCAATGTCTGCACTGTGTATTAACACTTCAAATAGGCCCCCCTGTCCACTGAATGTGCCAAAAAGTGTCAATGTCGGTGATGTTTTGCTGATGTAGCTCTCCCCATTATATCCTATAGGAGACGCATAGCCACTTACCATCACTTCTCGACAGATCAACGGACTGCGAGGGCAAAGAGGCCAGAAAGGCAGTTTCTTGTCCGTCTGTTGATGCTTTGAATATCGGGGCCTCAATCTGCATTGATCTGTTACAGACAAATGCATAGTCACAGAATCGATGATGTCTTAAAATAAATCTGTTCATTACTTTAACCCCTTAATGACCACAATGTACCCTGTATGTCACTGGTTGTTAAGGGTTTTTTCAGGACATAATAGCACAAGTCTAGCAAGAACACGCTATTAATGCACTCCCACCAGCAGACTTTGTGGAATAGAGCAGTCTCAACGCTGGTGGCAAGACCGCGCTATAAAACAATCAAGTCCCAAAAAAAGGCCAGCGACATACAGGGTACGTCGCTGGTCCTTAAGGGGTTAATATTTCTTCTTATTCATTGTAATTTTAATATGTAGAATGTGAGACTCATAGTTCTCATGTATAGTCTCTTAAAAAAACAAAACTCCTTTATCTTTAAAACCTGGGACTTGCTCCGAACTAAGAGGAGGGGAATATCATCCCTTTTCTCCCCAATGACCCCGATACCTATTAATGTGGAATTCACTGGCGGGATTATACCCAAAGATGTATTAGATAAGGGATTGGGACAGACTATCCCGCTCGCGTGGCTAACTGAAAAGGGAAAACTAAAAGACTGTGCCAGTTTAATTGATATAGCAGAGGGTTGTTTCGCTCCATGGCTTAAATACACCCAATTGACTCACTTGATAGGAACATCTACACAAACAAGATATGCTTAGGGAACCTACTAACTTTGAACGCCTATGCTTATCGGACTTGCTCCCCCGAGGATCCCTTTCATTGGTTAAATTTTTTTTTAGATGCCTCATCCACTCCTCCTCTCCCATCATTTGCATCTCTATGGCATAAGGAACTGGGCATTACACTATCAGAGGAGCAGTGGAACAATATATTTCATCTTACACACAAATCATCACACTCCCCTAGGGTACTAGAAATGAACCACAAAATCCTGTTCCGGTGGTATCTTACCCCAAGTAGGATCAAACAAATATACCCTAGTGCTAACGCCTCCTGCTGGAGGGGGTGTGGCGAGCTTGGCACTATGACCCATATCTGGTGGAGTTGCAGACATCTGGCCCCATTCTGGGGGAAAATAGAAAAGCACTTTAGGGGATTCCTGGGGGACTCCTTTACATTACAACCTACCACTGCACCTTTTAATCACAAAATAGGAAAACACTGCAGAGTTAGATGGTAACTGTTTCAGATAGGCCTTAATAGTGCAAGATCCTTGATAGCCAGAAGATGGAAAACTTCACACATACCCACAATACAAGAATGGATACTTAATACCTCCGAACTTCTTGCCTACGAAGAATACTCATATTTTAAATCAGGAAACATAGCTTTCTTTCAGGAGGTCATTTTTTATTGGGAGTCTCTCACACACACCACCCTTCCATGGAGTTTTATATGAGATGTCCATGTACCCCTTCCCTCTCCATTTCCCCTTTTAGTGGCCAGCCGGGTCCGTGATCCCTTCTAGCTCATTTTCTTCTTTTATCCTTTCCTCTCTCATGATATTCGCTTCGAAACATCTTCCTTCTCTGTCCCTCTCTTGTTCCTTCTTTATCTTCACTACATCCTCTGTAACCGGTTTCTCTGAAATTCAGGGTCTTATGCTTAGCTCACACAGTAAGGGTGACACTAAGTTAAATAAAGAATTGTTTATATTCCTGCCCTACTTATTCTAATCTCAGGGCTAAGTCTAATAGGACTGAACTGGACTTTTCTATGAAAGCCTGAATGCAAAACCCTTACATGGATTATGTCATATCCAAACTACCAGGACTCAATCTCAATGAGCGCAGGTATATCATAAACCATAATTGGAGATTAGATATATAAAATGTGACCCTATTATGTAGACCCAACAGTATTTATGTTGTTTATCTTAAACATTGTATGAGCACAGATTTCTCAATGAAGCTTTTTTTAAAAAAAAAAAAAAACCTCCTTTAATTTTGGAGTTGGAACTGGAGCAATCACTCCCATTATTTCCAGATCTCAATGCACTTGACACAGAAACCATCTTCCCAGAAGAAGCCTTGAATTAAAGCTTATTCAATACCCTTGATAACTCAATGTTCTCCTCACCACTGGTCTGGTATAGGGCTGCAACTTCATACTGTCTTGGGAGCTGGGGGTAGTTTACGTGGACTGTTTGTTTTGGACCAAAAAGATTTGTTGGAGACAGAACTCTGGAGGCAACACTCCAGCAGGTAAAATGGATTATTGGAAACAAATTAAAGTGGATAAAAATGTAGGGTAGACTGTCCTTTTTAACTACTGAGCTTCTAGAAGCTTGGTTTAGTCCTTTTATACAGGTGCCCATGCAGTTCTACAACTAACATGCTTTGAAAGGAATCAGGCCCTAATCCTGTCAACAATAATAAATAGGGAGCAAAATTAGAAAGAGATTGGCCTATTAATGATTGTTGACAGACTACAAATTTGGTGAAAAATATAATTGTGCAGTTTACATACATGGAGACATATGTTATTAAATACTACATCACTGTCATTATAAATAATGCACTTGAACATATTATTTTAGTTTGAAAATTGCACAGAAATTAAATACACCACCAGCAACAATATTATCCCTTAACAGTATTAGGGGAGCAGTTATTTGGTGTTCTTATATACTCTGTACTATTATTGCTGTCTAGACTTTGCTGCAATATTTCTGCAAACACATTTCACAACACTGTTGCTAATACTGACAACACTTTGCAGGTTACATCAATATTTATCGATCTGTATGAAAAATACCACCACTATAAGCAACATCATTGTGAAATGTGTCTAGTAACGTACAGCAGATCAGTGACTGAGCAAAGCCTAATCTTATAGGACTTCTGAACACCAAAACATTTCTATCCTATTGCTCATAAGAGAAAATAAATGCTATAAAATATTAGCCAGTATTCAGTGCACCATACAAGTTTCACAGTAATATCACATATGACGGGAGATAATTAAGTACAATAAAATACATTTTGCAGCTGTAACTGGGCATTGAACATAGCATTTCCTTTTTTCTTCTGGAAGAAATGTTACTGCAAAAGGGATGGTAGAAAAGGAGGTGGTTAAGGCTTAGAGGCCCCATTATCTCCTCCCATCCAAACCACCATTTTCAGAATACCCATGTACATCTCATAATCCCCACTTCCCTTAACAACCGTCCCCGTTTGTACCACTTGATTTCACCTTGTGAATTGTCACCTGAAATAAAGACACCACACATTGGTATGCCGTTAAAAATGGAAAGGTCACTTTTTATTATAATCTATATTTTGCTTCTCGGCAAAATATTCTCGTAAGAATAATTTTTTAATAAATCAACTTTTCACCACATCAACTTTCCAACAATGCAATGCATTCCAATAACATGGGGCCACGCATCAGGGGAGCGGACCACTAACCACCCTGTGGTGAGGCATGAGGAGATACGGGAGAACCCATTGCCTAGCCTCCCCAGCAACTAGACCACCGGATCACGGTCCCAGGTTGAATATGCAGTGGGATCCCCCCGCCCCCCTCTAAGCCCCACCCACGTGCCAGCCCCATTTTTACCGCCACCAAAGAAAAAACTTTCTTTCAGCCAACCCTACCTACAGTGACCTTTCCTTACCTTCAACAGCTCTGCCACCATTGTCCGTATATCCTTTAAAAAACGCTTGTTCCCGACATCGTTCAGATGTACCCCATCTGCCTAAAACAACTCCTCCTTCATTGCCGCAATCTCGGGGTGCTCTAATACCCTGCCCCCTATTTCCCTTATTGCTTTTGCTGTTGTCTGGTTCAACTTCCACTGCGACCTATACCCAGCAATCTGAGTGTCTGTATTCCTCCAGTATAGTCTTGATATTATGTTCGACCATATAATTGTTACCTGCGGCCATGCTACCTTAAACCAATTTAGCACATCCTTTATTCTTTCCTCGAGCTCCCTTAATGGGTATGCTCCTATGTCGTTGCCCCCCAAGTGTATAACCACCGCGTTGGGGTGTCCCCATCTCCTTCGGGCCTGCTGTACTGTCTCTACTAACTCCTCCCATTTCATCCCTCTTTTTCCTATCCATCTGATATTGGCTTCCCTGTGCTCAAACCCCAAGTGTACCCCCTCTCGCGATGCTGCTGCCCTAGCTCTTGCCCAGTATACATAAGAATGCCCCACTACCCACACTCTCAGTGCTCCGCCTGAAAAACAAATAAAATCATGTGTAAACATTTCACACTTCGCATGTAACCGTCATAACCGTCATAACCGTCATATTCTTGCACTTAATTGCTATTAAGCGGCCTTACTCCTTTCCAAACCTGATGTAAGTTTTATATGCTTTGGATATCCACCTCCTTAAGCTTTTTATCTGTTCTACTGAACACCCTCTCTCCGCTGCGCTAGTTGCCGCCCCTATCCTAAAGGAATGTGGGGCGATCCTCCTATGTTCCCATCCCAGTTTATTTATTGTCATTTCCAACACCCTTCTAAACTGAAATTTTGTTAAATTAGACCCATCCCTATGCCTTTGAAACAATCGCCCTTGTCTTCTCTCGCTCGCCAATAATTCTCTCGCGCAAATGACCGGACATGCCACAGTCCCGGTTCTTTTCATATTGACCCATGCCCCTTTTCCTTCCCTGTCTGTCTTTGATTTTCTTATCAATACCATAATGCCGTCCTCATATATTGCTACATCGCTCGCTTCTACCCCATTTTTTGCGTCTTGTTTGCTACTTGCAACTAATTCCCCTATTCTTAACGCTCCCCAAAATACCATTACGAACGCCATTTTAAACAAACTCACTTCGCTTTTTTCCCTGCATACATCCATCAGGCGACCCACCATCCTTTTTAGCCTTTCCACTGTTATTGGTTCCCTGCTATCCCTTTGTTTTTCCTCTCCCATCTGCCAGGCCTTACTTACTTTTCTGACTACAAATGCTTTTGCTAAGTCCTCTTTGCCTGTTAGCTTTGAAAAATATGATATGCCGGTCAATACTAATCCTCATTTTCTGCTTTACTACCCTCAAACTGGCACCATTGATCCCAATGATTCCTGTATGTCTTCCATGTCTTTGGGGCCACTGATCTTTCAACCAAATTTTTTATGCCTTCTATTCATTCCCAATCTGCCAGAGAGAGACAGGGCAAATTTCACCATCTTTTCGCGCCCCTGGAGCATATTTTCTAAATAATTCCCTTTTAAATCTAGATAATGCATCCGCCACTACGTTCTTATACCCAGGGATGTGTCTCGCTCTAAAACCGATATTATATTGTAGGCACTTCAATACAAAGTATCTTAAATATTTGATCACGGGCCCTGATGATGCAGACAAGTTGTTCAAAACCTCCACCACCCCTAGGTTATCGGACCAACATATGATACTCTTGTTTGCCAGCAACGGGCTCCACAACTCCACCGCTACTACAATGGGGAATAGTTCTAGTAAAGCAAGGTTTTTAACCCAACCTTCCGGTTTCCATGCTTCAGGCCACTCGCCTGCGCACCATCTCCCTTGTAAAAAAGCCCCAAAACCTGCCGCGTCTGTGTATAGCTCCAGTGTCTATTTTCGCCATTAAGGCGCCTTTTCCCATTCTTCTAACTAGGCTCACTGCCGTGTCGAAAGACTAGTATATTACTGACGAATCCAATTTGTCTATTGCATCGTTTACAGATTTCCCTTTGGGGTAAGACAGGTGTTATATCATCCTGAATTTTCCCACTTCTTTTTTGGGTACCACTCCCAATGGGGATACTACCAAGCCCTTAATAGGCATATCTCTAAATGGCCCTGCCATCCACCCCAGCTCAACCTCCTTTTTTAATTTTTATTGCAATATTTCGGGGAATTCTAATGCAGATTTTAGGTTCCTAAATGTTTCTGCCCCCACCACTTCTGATGTTACTGGCACAATAAAACCCTCCTTTAATTCCCTTACCAGCACTGTTCTATCATCTTTAATTTCGTACTTCTCAAGTTCCTTCAATATTCTATTTACTTTCAATGGCATTCTAGCCATTTCCCATTGGTCCGCCAAAGCCGTTTCCCCCTTGGCCACGAAAAAACATTTTTCCCCCGTTTCCGTTATTATTTTTTCTACAGTCCACCCCCTCATGCATGCCGCCACAGTTTCTGCACGTATGTCTGAATTTACACATATTCCCCCTGTCACAGCATTTTTCATTGTAAGTCCAACATTCCCTTTCCTCACTTCTGGGTGGCCTTCCCTGTACTGTTGGCACGCTCCTATTCTGTATTTGCGTATCCATAGGTTTTACCAATCTTGTCCACATATCCAATATTTTTATACCGAAATCTTTACTCCCCTTATCCCCTAGCTGTATGTTACCTCTTCTAAATTCCCCATCGTAATCCTTCCATATATAACCCCCATATGTTGTATAGCATTCTGCGATAAAATGTATATACCTTAACATCCCTTTCACTTTAGTGGGATTTTCTGTAATGTAACATTCTGCGTATATAAGTATCCCTTTTACCCATTCGGGGAATGACTGCTTGCCTTTTTTGTTTTTCCCCTCCTCACTCCTTGATTTTAAGGCCACCGCCTCCCTTGTGATGTCGAATACATCCACGTATTTCCCTTTTTGCGCCCTTAAAACTATTTTTGCTTTTAGATGCGTGGTTAATGGCATCAGCTTTGTACCGGTTACCTCATCGTCCGCATTGTACTCATTTTCACTATGCTCTCCACCCTCCACTATTTCTCTTTAAACCTTATTGTCTTGTTTTGCATAAATTTTCTTTACAAATTTTAATATCCTCCTATTTCCCTCTCCCTGAACCTTATCATCGTCTGAATCCCATTCAGATGAACTATCTGACCCATTGCTTCTACAATATAACATTTTCTTACCTTGCTTTGGCTGTGCTCGATCCCCTTCCTTCTCCCCTGGTTGCATACTTTTGCTTCCACTTGTGACTTGTGCTCCTCTGCCACCGCCTTGCTCTGTGACACCCTCTGTTAATCTCCTTTCCGGCGTGTCTCTCATATTGTCCATGAGCGTATTTTTCAATCTTTTGCCATTATTGTTATAATAGCTTGTTCTCTTTCCTGGCCCTTTTTCCTTGCTTCCCGCATTATGCGCTTTCCTTATCACTCTCCCCTCCTCACTTGAATATCCTCCTCTGTTTCTACCCTTTTCTTTTTCTTCTAATACGTATGTGTTAACCTCTGTATCCCTAATTATTCTGGGTGTCATGCTACCTTCATCCATTATTCTTAGTCTTTTTCGCCCCCTTATGTACCCCTCCTTTCTGCTGTATGTCTCTATGTATTTGTTCATCCCGGCTTCCCAACTACCCTCCCTCTCATGTGCTCCTTCCTCCCCCTCCATCTCCACCTCACTCGCTTCCCTTGCAAATCCCTCTTCCGCCCTCTGTCCCTTCCTTGTCTTTTTCTTTTCAGATTGCCAGCTCCGTCCGCCGGGACGGCAACCGCTTAGCCTTCTTTCGTTCCCCCACTCTCCTTCGCTCGTGTCCCCCCCTCCTACCTTACTGCCGCCTGCCCCGTTGCTGCCTACCTCCTGATCGCTCTCATATGCTTGGCCTGCCATGCTACGCAGCTTCTGTGGGCCCCAGCGTGCTTCCTCTGACTCCCAAGATGGCCGCCGCTCTCGCGAGATTTGCCCTGCTCTCCTGCGTAAGCCCCGCCCCCACCAGCGTCACTGCCCTGCCCGCCGCCTGAACATACGCCGCAGCTGCGCCCTGCTCGAGTCACTGAGCCGCCGCCCCTGGGCCTGATCATGCGCACGCTACCCCTATGCTGCCCACCCTCCAGGCCTTTACTAAGCGAGCCCCTAAACACCTCGGGGACCCCCACACTCGCATCCGACTCCTCTGAAAACAGGGGCCCTTCGCTTTCTTCCCCCCTCATTATGCCTTGCCTACCTGCTGCTACTGGGTGTCCCAGACAAACCGGGGGGTCGCTTACCTTTAACGTCACTGCTTCCCTTCCTGTTGTTACCTGCGGTTCAGCCGTTACCTTAGCCACCTTGCCCTTCCTTACTGCTTGCTCCTGAATCGCTTCCCTGCTCAGCTCCTTTTCCATCCTCTTCATTTTTCTGTGGGCTTGAATTGCCCTAGTCCTCCAAATGGTGTCATCCCCATTGAGAAATTTTCTTGGAATCTTTCTATTTCTTCCGGACATCCTCAGCAAAAGCGATCCACCTGAAAGAAAAAACAAAATTATTATGAGCCTTACTTCCTGCCTTCTCCCCCTATATACCCTCCCTAGCTGCCACTCCCTCCTGCTTCCTTATCTTGTTTCTCTCCAATCCTTGCCTGCTGCCCTTATCTGTCTCCACTACCTTCCCCCTAACCCTAACCTTCCCTATTGTAATGTTCATCTGCTAAGGGGCCCCAGCCTTAATTGCCCTGCAGTCAGATTCCCTCCTTCCGCTTTTTGTTAGCAAAGTGACATTTGAAGAAATAGATCATTTGAATACCTACAGTGAGATTAATATAGTAGGTTACTATACAAAGGCAAGTGGGATATGATAGGTAATCAAAGAATTAGGAAAAGGGTATGACATTATTTTATTTTTCTTTTGTGGCCATATGAGTTTTTTTATTTTTTGCAAATAAAAATAATGTTGAGCTCAGTAACACCTCTATTTTCCTTAGTTATTGACACGATGGCAACTTACCCATGATTCCTTCTATGCTCTGCCAGGGAAAACACTCTGGTGTGAGAACCTATGTTGTTTTTCTTTCCATCTGATACTTCTAACATTAACTACTTGGACAATACATTGTTCAGTTTTTATAAAGAAATGTTATATCATGAACAGAAATAGCCAAAGTATGCTCTATTGTTGTTTACAACTATTGCCAGCCCTCTACCTATTCTGTATCCTATTTCCCCTAAGTTATGTTAAATTGTATTCAATGTTTATCTTCTACCATCTGTACTCAAGAAATTGTTAATGATTCTAAATGTAATTTTGTCATCAAGCTTTAAAGTTGTTGTTTTTTCCAGCATATTCTTTTTTTCTTGTTATAATAATGATTTTGTCTTGGTATTGTTATAGTTATTAAAATTGTATTTAAATAAAAACACATAAATATTTAAATAAAAACACATTGTAAAACACAATGTAAAACAAAGAACTGTGGGTGGAGAGCATCAGGTACATTTTTTTGTAAATTAATTTTGTTACAGCATAAATGTTTTCGCTTATTTTGTCATATTCACTCTATAGCTTTCCTTTATTCCTAAACATTGCCAAATCCATCTAAATCTAAACGTTCCTCAGTTCCATCTTTCCTTAATGCAATCTGTCACTGCAGTGAGCGATTTAGACAAGTGGGAGAAGATTTTTACCTTTTTTCATCCAATTTAAATTACATTTGCCACAAAGCTCGGAATGAACTATAATGCCCTCTATATTTTTTAAAGAAAGAGTTTGATTTATTTTAAAATTTACAAATACAAATTGAAACAAATAAAAATAGGAGTCAGACAGACAGGCATCTCTATTAAAATTTATTGCTGCTTTTAAAACCCATATGAAGTGTTATAGCACCATCTAGTGGTATAAAAAATTACTTATGTATTTGATATTTGCCATGGTTATTGCAGACTGGGGCAAGTTTCCTAAGTGATCCAGAAACAGTGGTACACCCTAAATGACAAATGTTGGTGGTACTGTTTCACGTTAATTCTTTTATTTTAGAAGCATCAACATTTCAAAACATTTGAAACCAAAATGACATAATCTCATGATATCCCACACTAACACAATAGTTTCTTATATGAGTCACATAAATATTACAATTTTAGGATGACATAAAAAACGTATTTTCATTTTCTTATCCTTTAAACCCTTCTTCTCTTCCCTCATATTAATTGCAGGAAACCATAAAAAAAAAATTAAAAATCCTCCATTAGCTCTCCTGTCCAGAATCAGTAAACAGCCACTCTCTTGTCTCAGGTTAGCCTCCATAATATACTTCGAATATCTTGATGGATATATAATTTCTTTTCTTAAATTAATGTCCAAAGATTTCATAAAACATTCTCATTTTGTTAAAGAAACTTTTTGTTTTTTAATTCTGGATCAAAAAGTAGTTAAATTTTTTCTAAATATAATTGATTGCAAATGTTCTTAAATTCCTCAAATCTTAGTTCCTAATTCAACTTCCAATATTTTAACATAAGCTTTCTACCAAGGAGAATCACTGTATTGTGCAACAGTGTATCATTATTAAATTCCTCAAAAGAAGTAAGAAATAAAATATTAGACACAGTAAATCTGACACATGATTTCTTCAACTTAGTTGTACAGAAACTAATTTCCCCCTGAAACCTCTGTATCACAGGGCAATACCAAAACCAGTGAATAATATGTGGCTTAAAAAATGAACATTTCAGACAACAGGCATTAACAGAATGACAACTCAAATTAAATATAAATATTTGTATAATATATACTGTATATGATACAACAATTTTAAATGATTTTCTCTATATATTTCTGACACCATAGTTTTAGAAGTCCTCACAACTGACTTAAAATAACACATCCCATTCTAAAATATGCCTTTGATTCTCATAAATTTCAAATTGCTTTCCTCTTGAGGACTCAATAATAGTTTATAAAATCTAGAGATTGAAATATTACCGTTTAAAAAGAGAACTAAATTCTATGGAGTTCCACAGTTGCCTATTACCGTATCCCTTAAGACACATAAGGACGTTATTGCTCATGTGAAAGAGCATCAAGAGAGCTTTGTAAATTGTAAATTTTTGGGATAAAGAGAGCACTTATTTGTTTTAATAATTCAGCATTCTCTAACAGTAAACTGTTAACTTCAGCAAGAGAACCCTGTTGAGAAACATTTTGTGAATGCCCGTTAATAAAATGGGTGGCTAGTGTCGAACAGTTTTTATTATGACGAATGTTGCTCAAATGTTCCCTGACCCGTGTTTTGACCTTCCTAGTGGTCATACCTACATATTGCAATTTGCAAGATGTATACCAGATTAAGTAGACCACATGGGTGGTGGAACAGTTTATCCAACTCAAAATGTCAATTTTTTCTCCAGTCACAAAAGATTGAAATGTCCTAGCCTGTACAAAATATTCACATGCTTTACATCTATGATGCCGCATTTGTACATCCCCTTTATCTCTAGTCAAGAACTCTTGTTTTTAAGTTTTCTAAGCTCACTGGCTGAAACCTGATTCCCTATGGTCATATTACGTCTGTAGGCAAAATGACAACCATCTTTAATAAACTGGTTAAGGGCTGGATCAGCTTGTAATATTGGAAAGTATCTGTAAATTGAAGTACAGACCTGATTATACTGATTACTGTAATCTGTAAAAAATGTTTTTTTTAGGATATTCCTAAAGTAATTGTTCTTGTAGAAAAATATCCACCTCGTCTCTAGCCTTCCTAATTACTGACCTGGAGTAACCCTTATCATGTAACCATTTTCTCAGGCTAGCTTTTTCTTTTTCATAGCTATCGTTTGTTGTACAATTGCGTTTTACTCATACGAACTGGCCACTGCTCAAGGGACGTGTTTGGGGTGCCAACTCATAGCATGTAGGAGTGTATTTTGAGAAATCGGTATCCTGTATACTGTTGTGTGGATGACTTGGTCATCCAGTTTTCCTGTCAGTTCAAGGTCTAAAAACTGATATAGAAACAAACAGATTAAGAACAGCGCTGAGCCTGAAGTTACAAGTGAGCCACTCCCAAACCACCTCCCTTAAAGTGGAGACAAGGGGGGGCGGAGTTTGCTTGCATCCAAGATGGACGTCTCTCCTTAGAGCTCCGCAATTCAGACCGGAGAGATGCACCACAGCCCGCACAAAAGCAGTCTGAGAGGGCTCTATAGGGGATGAATCACTTCATGAGAGCGCAGTGTACCGGAGGATACCCCTTTCATGCCCCAAACATGTGAACGTCGCGACCTATCTGAGACACAAAGATCCGTCTGCTGCCGCCATCTTCCCTTAGTGCCTGAGCCGTCACTTCAAGCCAGCGTGCTTACACTTCGCCTTAAACAGCCAGCACAGGGAAGTGACCTTCCAAACAACGGAGGCGCATTGCATCTGGAGCGCGGGTAAGTGATCCGACACCGCTCCCCATACAGCCTTAACTCCAGCTCCTGTGATATTCCCTCAGGGACACACAACATCCCACAAGCGGAGCTCACATAAACACAAGGGCGGTAAAGATAAGTGAAAGAGGATTGCTCAAATCAAGGGATAGGACTGACCTGCACAATATAACAATAAACCCTGGGCAACGGTACAGATATCTGAGAGAAACCGCAACCCTATTACCCTTTCTATAATAACGGACAGCAAACTTTTGAACACATGGCAGCTAGATATTGGCCTCTAGATTAATAGCACACTCCTCGTGGCTACTATTAAGATATCCTTGCTCTCTGAATTTGGACTTACAAATAACCCCATTCAGCTCCCATAGGGGGGTTTTTATTATTAAAAATATACTGTAATCACCATAAGCCCAAAACTTTATCTAAATACCAGCCTTTAAAGTAACAGCAAAGTTGGGAACATTTCAGAGGAATATATTACAGATAGGCTGTTCATTGAAAGTTTTGCTTTCACTTTCTATCCAGCCTTACCTGAACTTTCCACAGATTCTATTATCTCTAGCACAGACCTGCCACCTGGTGGACAACAGCGCAGTAACACACAGTGGACTCAGTTTCTTCTGGCACTTTTTCATTTCTTATACAAGCCCGCCATCTAGCGGTTAAAAGAGTCACGGCACACATGGAAATTCAAGTTCCTCAGCAATTTTTCATTTCTAATGTGAACCTGCCATCTAGTGGATGTTACTGTTATTGCATGAAGCTGATCTAAAACATACAAGTTAAACCCAAGAAAGAAAAAGTATTATAACTGTTCTGAAAGTAAGTCATTTACCTTTCTAAATACAACAACCCCTTACAGGAACACCTTGACAAGAGTATTAAAATGACAACAAAGAGGCTGAATAAATCAGAAAAAATGGGTGGAGGAAAAAACACTCCAGTTACCTCTTACTTCAAACAAACACAAAGTGATAATCAGGCTGAGCAAAACCCTGAAAACAGAACACCTATTGAAGTCACACCACTGGAGCCTCACTCTATAGATGAAAATACACCTCTGACCAGAGCGGATTTACGTCTCCTTGTATCCAAACAAGATATCACCAGCAGTTTCGACAAGCTATGGGCTAAAATGGATGCCATGCACACCTCTATGAACGAGAGCCTAAATGATATTAAAAAAGATATGTCAGACCTGGGAGCGAGGGTCGAATCTCTGGAGGAAAACAATGACAACATTATGGAAGATGTAGAGACGGCGGTACAACAGACAGCCCAGCAACAGCAGGTAGTTAACGAACTGCTGGACAAGTTGGAAGATATGGAGAATAGGAGCAGGAGATGTAACATTCGCCTTAAGGGAATTCCAGAATCTGTAACACCTACAGATCTACCCTCATACCTCCATCAACTGTTTTGTGCAATAACAGGAGTGGACACGTCCACAGAAATTGAAATAGAAAGAGCTCACAGAGCACTCAAGCCTAAGCCCAAAGCTGACTTTCCACCAATAGATGTCATTGTGGCCTTCCTAAGATTCCCTGAAAAAGATAAAATACTCAGAGATGCAGCAAAACAACCCACCTTCAAATTTAGAGGTAACGTGGTGCACTTCTTCCAGGATCTCAGCAACAGAACACTACAAAGAAGGGGAGCCTTAAGACCTCTCACAACCCTCTTAAGAAAGCACCAGATCCAGTACAGATGGGGATACCCTTTTGCCCTTCATATTTTAAAAGACAATAAATTGTTGACAATCAGAGATGCAGAGGGGATCCCAGATATATATGATGCTCTAGGTCTAGAAATACCCCCTACTTCAGGACCCTCATCATCCACTGAGATACCGAAACCACAGAGGACACCCATGAAGTCACAGAGATCACAGTGGGCAAGGATCCCTACGAAAAAACCTAAGAACACTTGATGGGTTTCACCTAGACCCGGTTGCACTAACTTCCTCTCTGTCCAGCCCACAAATACTTGGGCAGTGAGACAGGGTGACTCACCTCACGAACTTTAAAACCAAAGCCTGTTAAAGTTTTTCAGCAGCAATGTTAGAATCTTAGAATATAGTTCTGTTTCTTGTCAGATTAGGGTTTAGTTAAGAAAGAAGGGGTTATTCTCCCTCCTAGTTATTTGTAGCCCATAGACTTGAAGATAGAAAGGTTGGCGACTAAGTTTACATTATTAGTACTGTTTTGCTAGAAAGACCCCTCTTATCATATTTGCCTTAAGCACTAGGAGGGTAGGTAGGCAGCATCTCCCCGGCTCCTGAAAGCCCCCCTAGAAAAAGTTTAATTTTACATGTTTAGTCGAGAAATATTTTTTTTATTATTTATTACAGGTTTAACCACATGGGTTGATAATGTGATGTACAATTTGATTAACCTGTTATGTTTTCTTCTCCTCTTTTTCTATCAGAACATCTCCTCCCTCACCTCTCTTTTCTTCTCCTCACCATTACTCACCAAAAGACCACAAATGTTCCTATCATATAGAAGTTGGGCTGAAATCCAAGTGGGAATCTCGGAATCATCGAACTCGGATAGATCCAATACGAGGGGTCAGGTAATCACAAATACACTAATACATAATGACATCAAGGCACCTATTCAACACCTAGATGGCTAGCACCAACATCACATTAATCTCACATAATGTGAGAGGCCTTAACTCAGACATCAAAAGAAGGAAGGCTATGTCACAATATAAACTCCTAGGGGCCACAGTCATATTCATGCAAGAGACTCATTTCATGTCCTCCCAGATCCCGAAATATTGGGAGAGACAATTCCCTTTACATTACCACTCAACGCTTAACCAGAAAAAAAGGGGGGTGTCCATACTCCTACACTCCTCCCTAAACTTCCACCTCACTGAAACCATCGCAGACAGGGAGGGTAGATACCTCATCATCAGAGGTACCATCAACAAAGTTGAACTGGTCTTTTGTAATGTATACGCCCCAAATGAACAGCAAGAGCAGTTTTTCAACAATCTATCATACCTCCTCACTAGCTGGAATACAGCCAGAATTTTCTTAGCAGTGGATTTCAATGTCTCTCTATACACACAGTCCCAAATTTTAAACACACCTCTTTCGACTGCACAACACAGACAAAATAAAAAGGCTCTTTCAATCTTTCAGACTATGGCGGGGCACAACCTACTAGACACATGGAAGGCCCTATATGGCATCACAGCAGACCACACATTCTATTCCACAGCGCATCTTAAATACTTCCGCTTAGACTACATTTTTTCAAGTCAGATCCTTGTAGCTAATCTAGTGTCTTTCTCTATCCATCCATGTGTGTGGTCTGATCACTCCATAATCTTACTAAAGTTGAAAGGGATTCTCCCACATAATAACACAAAAATTTGTTCTTTCGATCCTTTAACACTAAAATATCCAACTCATAAGGAGAAGATTCTCAAACACATGGAGGAATACTGGACTCTAAACACAAACACTGTAGATAACCCCATACAGGTATGGGCAGCTCACAAATCAGTTATACGAGGGTTGTTAATCCAAATGAAGTCACATGCCAAACGTAAAGCCAAAACTTTTTTTGACTCACTTCAAAGAGATATAGCTAAGCTAGAGAAGTGCCACAAACTTTCTGGCTCACCAAGTCTTTATAAATCTCTACAAGACAAACGACAAGCACTGGACAAATTGCTTTCCGACCAATCATCCAGAGCAGGGCTCAGACTTCAATCTAAATATTTTCTATATGCCAACAAACCAGACAAATTTATGGCCCACAAAATTAGGAACAGAACTAGAGACATGTCCATCCCCTCCCTCTATAACCCTCAGGGGGTCCTAACGTCAAACCCCAAAGATATAGTCGACTCATTCGCAGCCTATTACGGCTCTTTATATGACGGTCGGAAGGTAACCAAAACAGAAATGACACAGAAATCCCTTGACGCTTTTCTAGATGAGGCAGCCCTACCCAAGATTAGTAATCAAGAACTGGACTCTTTAAATGCCGACATTACAGACAGAGAGGTCCTAGGGGTTCTTAAGGACTTAAAGCCAGGCAAGGCGGCGGGCCCTGACGGTTTCCCAGGGGAATATTACAAACATTTCAAACCATCCCTCACAAAACATGTAGTTCAATTTTGCAACTCCATATTAAAAGGCCATATGATCCCCCCTGAATTATTAGATGCTAAAATCATAGTACTCCCGAAACCAGGCAAAGACAGGACATGGTGTCAAAACTATAGACCAATTTCTTTAATAAATCAGGATTTAAAAATCTTCACTAAGATTCTGGCTAATCGTCTTAAGCCCTTACTCCCCAAACTGATCCACCCAGACCAGGTCGGTTTTATTCAAAACAGGGAAGCTCCTGATAATGTCAGGAGAATGGTTTCCCTGATTGACTTCATGCACGAGACAAAAACGCCTTCTCTGCTCCTTTCATTGGACGCAGAGAAGGCGTTTGACAGAGTTGACTGGACATACATGCAGGCAGTATTAACCAAAATAGGTATATCTGGAGAATTTATGAGAGCAATTCAAAGTATATATTCCTCTCTCTCAGCAAGCGTGAGAGCCATGGGCCACCAATCTGAAAGATTTGCCGTCCTTAATGGGACCCGTCAGGGCTGCCCTTTATCCCTGTTACTGTTCGCGCATCGAACCCCTGGCCCAACATATTAGAAGATCCCCTGATATAACTGGCATTAAAATTAAACAAAAGGAATATAAACTCACACTTTTCGCGGACAATGTCCTACTTTCCCTATCAAGACCATTAATAACCCTTCCGAACCTCTACCAAACCCTCAACTCCTTTTCCTTAATATAACATCTCCCGGACCATACCAAAAAACTGATTGAGGCCAACTTTGAATTTAAATGGGCTAAAAACTTCCTTAGATACTTAGGGATAAACCTAACCTCATGCTCATCGACATTATACAAGGCAAACTATCCCCCTATGTATAAATCTATTAAACAAGATCTAAATAAATGGAGTAAATTAAGATTTACATGGTTTGGTAGACTGTTGGCAGTCAAAATGATGATACTACCAAGGATCTTATATCTATTCCGCACCCTACCAATTAGAATACCAGGTCCAGACTTAGACGACCTACAATGGTTTTATAAGGGGAAACAAAAAGGCCAGAATCCCTTCGGCAGTCCTCTCCAGGAACAGACAAATGGGGGGGGGCACCAAACCTTAAACACTATTATCAGGCAGCCAGACTAGCACAGACTACACTTCTCAATGACCCCGACAAAGACATTATTTGGACCCAATTAGAAACAGATATAGCAGGAATCATCCCCCGAGACATGATTCTTTGGGACCCTAAACAGTGCCTTAATAGGAAACAACACATCTATCTGGTAATAGACTTTATGATTAAACAATGGTCTAGATTGACCACCTCCTTAACTCTACTCCCCACACATTCCGCTAAAGCCACACTCACAAGCTTGGTTAGGCATGAACTGATCCCCATTATCCAAAAATGGGAAAATAGAGGACTCTATAGAATAGCTGACCTGATGGTAGGAGGTAAAATGATGAGCTACACACAACTACAAGAAAAACTGCAGCCAATCAAATTAGAATGGTTCTTATACTTACAACTCAGCTCTATCATCCACCCTATCCTGCCAGCCATATCTAAAAATGTATCCTCTGTACTAGAGAACATATGCAGCACCTCATCCAGGCCCAAGAACACCATCTCTAGGCTATACCAAGCAATCAAGCTAGCATCAGACAATGTTAAATCCACCTTACAAACCAAATGGGAAAGGGATATCAATAGGGAGGTGGAGACTTAAGAGTGGCATGTAACGCTATCTAGTGCAGGGAAGGGATTCTTAAGTGCAGATATGTGGGAAAACTGCATCAAGACCAACTTTCGTTGGTACCTAACACCGCTGATAACCTCACACTCCACCAAAGATAGATCGAGACTCTGTTACAGAGGCTGTGGGGAGGTAGGGGACTATAAACATATGTGGTGGGACTGCTCACATATACGCAGGGTGTGGAACCAGCTATCGCGGTTCTTAAGCTCTATCATAGACAGCCCTATTAAGCTTACCATAGAACAAGCTTTACTTCACGTCAGACTTGAAGAATTCAATAAATACATTAATTTATTTATTAGGATATCGTGCACAGCCGCAAGGATATGTATAGCACGCCACTGGAGGGAGTGTGCCCCGTCCTGGGAAGAAATCAAACTAAAAATTAAATTCTATTATAACATGTCAGAGCAGGCAGCATTTCTTCTAGATACTCAAGAAACCTTCCAGAAAGTATGGTACTACTGGATATTACACAATGTGTCCTAACACACTAGTCTAGTCCACTAGAGCCCCCCACTTGGACTATCCTAATATTTGAACTTCAAAATCCCCAAACACGACAGATAAAATTCAGATTAATAGGAGACATACTAATCCCACATATAACAAACTCCCGAATAAAGTGGAGTAGAATGGTCAGGAGATACCCCTTCATCTATACCACACTTCTCTCTCTTTCTCTTCGCTCTTCTTAACTCTTCTCCCTCTTCACTATCTTCTTAATTTATTATTTCTTATCCTGGTAGTATGTAACCTATCCGAACCTTAAAGCATCACAATTGTATATAAAGTTACTTTAACTCCAGCTACAAGAGAAAATTCTTTACTGTATTGACTATTGTTTTGCAGATGTTGGGTGCCATGGAGTCTTTTGTTGGTAAAAATGGCCTCATAGGTTATGATATGGAGACTGTATGACTCAATGACACGTAATTTGTACCGCTTTATTCACAATGTAATTTTGGAAAACCAGGATTTCTGTTTCCTAGTACTGTTAATTTCTTGCTTTATATTTCTTTTTGTTATTATGCACTTGCAACAAAATAATAAAAATTACTTTATCATAAAGTGGAGACAAGACAAAGATTACAAAAATAAAATAAAAAGAGGGCGCTAGAAAGCTAGAAGTAACAAACACATTTATTCTTTAGACATCTAGTCATAATCTTTTAAAACAATGAATATAGTAAGTCAGCAAATTAAAACTCCTGTACTCCAGGATCTTGTGATGGAAATAAAATTATCGTCTAAAAATACACTTATTATTGAAAGGGACGTCGCCCTTGTATTCTAAAAGCCTAATACACAAAATACATCAGACACAAAATTTCCAGAAATGCCCTATATGCAGTGGTTGCAAAAAAATTGTATATAAAAAATACAAAAATAAAAAAAATAAAAAAAATAAAAAAGTAATATACCACCTTAAGAAAAAAATATGTAAATAATTAACATCCCAAAAATGTCTGTGTAAAAATGCGTGTCCTAAACGCTCTTCCAAGGATGGTAGAAAAATTATAGCTGTGATAATGTTATAACTGTTAATGTCTCCAAATGGACAAATCGTCCGTAGCTCCAAACAAAAGATATTGTAACAACTTTCAACAATGGGTTATAGCCACAATGTAGCAAATGTATTGTGTACTCCTGGTTATGCGTGATACATAGTTACTACGTTGCGGAAATGCAAATAACCTCCTTGAAACAGTTTTAATAATACAATGCACCAAATTCCAAGTGCTCTTGTGAGTTAACACCCGATAGAAAATGAAACACTGCTCGCCTTCTGGAGATAGTTGGAGCAATCTCACTTACCCCTCTTCCTCCAAAGTAACGGCTTCTGTTTCTGGGTTGAAACCCAAAGTTCCGGTGCATGGGATTGCCGAAAATGAAACGGCCAATTTGTTATTGTAGTCTGATGGTTGGTAAAACAAAACGGCCCGCTCTTAGCGTGTATCACTTCTAGGTACCTTGTGAAAAGAAAAGAATGCAGGACAACAGCTTAGCTTCTATGCGTTTCACCCATGATAGTGGGCTTTCTCAATTACCCTATTAACTCCTAAACCGCAAAAACCCCACATCGCAATAAACCTAATTACCCTATAAACCCCTAAACTGCAAAAACCCCACATCTCAATAAACATAATTAACCTATTAACCCCTTAACCGCAAAACCCACACATCGCAATAAACCTATTTACCCTATTAACCCCTAAACCGCAAAAAACCCACATCGCAATAAACCTAATTAACCTACTAACCCCTTAAACCACCAAAATCCCCATTGCCCCAAGATAAACAGCTCTTTTACAGAAAAAAAGTCTGTCCCCCTAACAGTAACCCCCCCACACCCACCAAACCCCCTAAAATAAAAGAACCTAACACTAAAAAACCTAAACTACCCATTGCCCTGAAAAGGGCATTTGTTTGGGCATTGCCCTTAAAAGGGCATTTAGCTCTTTTACTGCCCATCCATAATCTAAATAAAACAAACCCCCCCCCAAAAAAACTTAAAAAAAAACCTAAGTCTAACCCCCAGGCTGGTACTCACCGTTCCTGAAGTCCAGCGTAGAAGGTCCTGTTCCAGGCGGTGAAGTCTTCTTCCAAGTGGCAACCTCTTCTTTCTTCATCCAGGAACATCTGGTGCGGAGCTGAAAACCGATGACCGCGGAGCTGAAGACCGGTGACCCTGGAATTGAAGACCGGCTATCCTGGAACTGAAGACTGGCGACTGCAGAACCATGGAGCGTGGAGGATCCTCTTCATACCATCGCCACCATACACTGAATAGTGAATTCAAGGTATGCAATTAAAGATGGCGTCCCTTGAATTCCTATTGGCTGATTTGATTCTTCCAACTCAAATCAGCCAATAGGATGAGAGCTACTGAAATCCTATTGACTGATTTAAACAGAGAGAGAGAGCAAAAGAGAGGGTGAGAGAGAGAGCAAAAGAGAGGGGGGAGAGAAAGAGAGCAAAAGAGAGGGGCAGAGAGAGCAAATGAGGGGGGAGAGAGAGCAAATGAGGGGGGAGAGAGAGCAAATGAGAGGGAATAGAGAGCAAAATAGAGGGGGGGAGAGAGAGCAAAAGAGAGGGGGAGAGAGCGCAGAAAAAGAGGGGGAGAGAGCGCAAAAGAGAGGGGGAGAGAGAGCAAAAGAGAGGGGGGAGAGAGAGCAAAAGGGGTGGTGATAGAATCCACCTGGATGGATTCTTTCACCACCCTGATTTTTTCAGAATCCATCTGGATGCAGCATAAGCTGCATCCAGGTGGATTCCAAAAATGTCAGGGTGGTAAAAGAATCCACCTGGATGCAGCTTAAGCTGCATTCAGGTGGATTCTTTCACCATCCTGCCATTTTCAGAATCCACCTGGCTGACAGGGTGGTGAAAGAATCAATCTGGATGCAGCGTAAGCTGCATCCAGGTGGATTCCAAAAATGGCAGAGTGGTGAAAGAATCCACCTAGATGCAGCATAAGCTGCATCCAGGTGGATTCTTTCACCACCCTGCCATTTGCAGAATCCACCTGGATGCAGCGTAAGCTACATCCAGGTGGATTCCGAAAATGGCAGAGTGGTTCCGTCACCACAATAGACTGCCCACCCAAAAATGGCAGGGTGGTTCGGTGGGACATGAAATCCAAAAAAATTCTACTGAAATCCTATTGACTAATTTAAACAGAGAGAGAGAGCAAAAGAGAGGGGGGAGAGAGAGAGCAAAAGAGAGGGGAAGAGAAAGAGAGCAAATGAGGGGGGAGAGAGAGCAAATGAGAGGGAATAGAGAGCAAAAGAGAGGGGGGGGAGAAAGAGCAAAAGAGAGGGGGAGAGAGCGCAGAAAAAGAGGGGGGAGAGAGCGCAAAAGAGAGGGGGAGAGAGAGCAAAAGAGAGGGGGGAGAGAGAGCAAAAGGGGTGGTGATAGAATCCACCTGGATGGATTCTTTCACCACCCTGATTTTTTCGGAATCCATCTGGATGCAGCATAAGCTGCATCCAGGTGGATTCCAAAAATGTCAGGGTGGTAAAAGAATCCACCTGGATGCAGCTTAAGCTGCATTCAGGTGGATTCTTTCACCATCCTGCCATTTTCGGAATCCACCTGGCTGACAGGGTGGTGAAAGAATCAATCTGGATGCAGCGTAAGCTGCATCCAGGTGGATTCCAAAAATGGCAGAGTGGTGAAAGAATCTACCTAGATGCAGCATAAGCTGCATCCAGGTGGATTCTTTCACCACCCTGCCATTTTCAGAATCCACCTGGATGCAGCGTAAGCTACATCCAGGTGGATTCCGAAAATGGCAGGGTGGTTCCGTCACCACAATAGACTGCCCTCCCGAAAATGGCAGGGTGGTTCGGTGGGACATGAAATCCAAAAAAATTCTACTGAAATCCTATTGACTGATTTAAACAGAGAGAGAGAGCAAAAGAGAGGGGGGAGAAAGAGAGCAAAAGAGAGGGGGGAGAGAAAGAGAGCAAAAGAGAGGGGCAGAGAGAGCAAATGAGGGGGGAGCGAGAGCAAATGAGAGGGAATAGAGAGCAAAAGAGAGGGGGGAGAGAGAGCATCCAGGTGGATTCCGAAAATGGCAGGGTGGTTCCGTCACCACAATAGACTGCCCTCCCGAAAATGGCAGGGTGGTTCGGTGGGACATGAAATCCAAAAAAAATCTTTCATGATTTAGGTAGAACAATTTTTTTTTTTTTTTTTTTTTTTTAATATTTATTTATATCCAGCAGTGTACAATATTACAAAAAAAAGGGACATATTCTTTATCATCTGTGCCACGCAGGGCCAAATATCATATACAATACAATTAGACAATTATCCTGCATAATCATATACTTATTAGCAATTCAACAGAGCTTCATCTTTGTACACAATACTGGGCTTTTAATGATTTTTATCCTCAAACTTAACATACTAACTCAACCCAAAAAAAAAAAAAAAAACACCAAGAAAGAGAAGCAAGAAACAAAACAAAACAAAAAAAAAAGAAAAAAAAAAAGAGAAAAAAAGGGGGGGGGGGTGATTGTATAATATACCCTTCCTCTCCCCCACATCTCCAACCCTCACATTATTCCGTTAGATACGCTACATGCTACCAAATCCCCAGTAAGATCAATTCACTGTCCCTGAAGGGATAGATTATATACTCAATCTCATTCGGGGGAAGAGCTTTAATAAATTGGGTCCACTTAGAAAAGAACCTCCTTATATCTTTATCATTTTGTAAATTAGTATCAAGTTGTTCAATGATACACTGCTTTTTTAAACAGTTTTTAACTTCGGTAATACTTGGAGTAGTTTTTATTTTCCATTTTTTTAAGATCAAGTATCTGACCGCTAAAATGACCATATTTATAATTTTATTGTTGTCATGTGTTGGGCCGGGGTTGTCGGCAAGAAAGACTATCCTCCTAGGAGAAAATTTAACAAAAGGAACCTTAACTATATTGTTAAGCCAATATTGTACTTTAAGCCAAAAGTTATGGATTTTTGGGCAGTCCCATATCATATGCAGAAGGCCAGCCACCTCAAGTAAACATTTTGGGCATTTATTAAACCCAGTGTTCCTACACTTAAAGCCCTTTTCTGGGGTAAAATAGGTCATATGAAGGAGTCTTACATGCGACTCCCTCCAAGTAGCAGAAAGAGTAACTTGGGAGACCTCATGAATTGAGTACGTGAGAAGGGCTGGGTCTAAGGATTCTTGTCCAAGCATTGAGGACCACTTGGAGTGTAGTTTTTCTATTAAGTCAGGGCCCTTAAATGAAATTAATCTTTGATAGATAAATGAGATTGACGTGAACCCATTTTTGATTAACATTAACCAGTTCTCTACTTCTCCAAGCGACCAATCCCACCCGTAATCAGCAGTCTGTTTAAGGGCAAAGTGTCTCACCTGCAGGTACGCAAAAAATTTTTGATTAGGAATATGAAATTCCTGCCTAAGGGAGTCAAATGACCTAATACATCTCCTATCGAAATCCAGCAATTGTTCAACCCTCTCCAAACCTAGTGTTGCCCAATTGGAAAATAGAGCAGACTGAACTCCTGCTGTGAACTGGGAATTGTTCATTATTGGAGTATGTCTTGAGATCTCAGGCTTAATGTGGAGAGAGAGACAAATTTTTCTCCACATGCAGATTGGGTTAAATATAGATCTATTCTTTTTTACTTCTATGGGTATTGTTTTATCATTACAGTGGATCAGGGCTGTTAGTGAGAATGGGTATACTATATTACTCTCTAGTTCTCCATTCGTTATATAATTACTATTAGTAAGCCAGTCTGCTACAATTCGTGCAAGGAATACTTGGTTATATAAACGGAGATCGGGAAGAGATAATCCTCCTAAATTTCTAGGAAGAGTTAGTCTGGCTAGGGACATTCTTGATTTTCTATTTTGCCAAATAAATGTTCGTAAAACTGTATTAAATGAACTGACATCCTTTGTTTTAAGGAGTAATGGGGTATTCTGGAGAACATATAAGATTTTGGGGAGAAGAGCCATTTTAAAAAGGGCTATGCGCCCCGACAACGAGAGAGGGAGATTCTGCCAATTTTTTAAAGTTTCTTTTATATTAGTTAGAACCAGAAGTACATTTAGAGTATACCAATTGTCAGGATTAGCTGAGATCCAAATACCTAAGTATTTAAATGAGTCCCGAACTATATTAAAAGGAATAGATGTTAGTGAATCCTGAGTTTGTCTAATCCAAAGCATCTCTGATTTCTCAGCATTGACACTATAGCCTGAAAATGCTCCAAACTGTTGAATTATTGCGAGGAGTTTTGGTATATTTCTAGAGGTATTTGATACATATACGAGCACGTCGTCAGCGTATAGGGCAATTTGCAGAGTTTTTTTATTTATCTTAATTCCATCTAACTGTTGCCTAATCTGGATTGCAAGGGGTTCAATAGCTAGATCGAATAGAAGCGGGGAGAGAGGGCAGCCCTGTCTCGTGCCTTTCTCTAGTTTTATGCTCTGTGTATAAAGACCGTTTACTATTATCCTCGTAGAGGCGTGTTTATAAAGATTATTGAAAAATCTCAGGAAGTGACCTGTAAGTCCGAATTGTTCTAAAGTATATGATATATGATCATGATGAACCGAATCGAACGCCTTTTCTGCATCAATTGAAATAATTGCCATATCTAGGGTGTCCTCTCCCCCCGCCTCTTGTTGTCCCTCTGTCCTGTAAAAATGCTCTATCGTAAGAAATACCTCTCTTATCTTGGCTGAAGAGTTGCGTTTAAGTAAAAAACCAGCTTGATCTTTATCAATAATAGTAGGAAGAAGAATTTGAAGCCTTTGTGCCAATATTGTTGTTAAAAGCTTGTTATCTGTATTAAGGAGTGCTATGGGTCTATAAGATTCTTTTTTAGCTGGGTCTTTACCTTGTTTAATGATAAGAGTGGTATATGAGGCAACAAAATCAGAAGATGGAGTATTGCCTTTTATGTACAAATCATTAAAGAGTGCGGTTAAATGTGTTGTTATTTCAGGCATTAAGATCATCTTATAGAACTCATTTGGGAGGGCATCTGGTCCGGGAGTTTTATTTAAAGCAAGCTTTTTAATTGAGGCAATTGTTTCTAACTCTGTTATCGGGGCACATAGTTTATCCAGTGATTCCGAAGTTACTTTCGGAAAGGCTATTTTTCCCCAGAATTCCCCACGCTCCCCAACATTGGAGGTCTTAGATGCATATATGGACTTATAATAGGCTGTAAAGACACTTAATAATTCCTCAGAAGTTTTAAAGTGTTTACCTTTAGACTGTATTGATTTTATCAAAGGGGAGACCCTGTCTCGGCTAACCAGATTCGCAAGTAACTTCCCGGTTTTGCTCCCAAAGCGATATCATTTTGCCTGCAGTCTAAGGTCTTTTTGAGATGACTGGTAAAGAAGGAATTAATCCCTCTCCGCTAGAGCAGCTATATATCTTGCCCAATTCTCAGGTAATCGTTGGAGGATATATTGATTATAGGCGTTCGTTACTGCTTTTAGTAATTCCTTTTCTCTTAACTTAAGTTTTTTGTTCTTGATATATTGTATGCTAGTATTTCCCCTCTAAGGACTGCTTTAGCTGTCTCCCAAAACACAGCAGTTCTATTAATATATTCTCGATTAAATGCTGAAAATTCACGGAATTTGGCTATAAGCCAATTCTTGAACTTAATATCCGCAGCTAAATAACGGGGAAACCGAAAACCGGTGTTCCTAGGGCACATAGGGCTTAATTGAAAATAAAGAGAGATCGGGGCATGATCGGAGATCGTGATTGGTGCTATCTCTGCTATAACATTTGACTTAGAGAGCCTATCATCCATTAAAAAAAGATCTATTCGAGATAGAGATTTGTGGGCCCTAGAGTAACATGTATATTCTCTGAGATCCGGATTTTGAAATCTCCAAATATCAGAGACCTTTAAATTATTTGTGATTTTATTAAATAATTTTGTTTCCAGGTTATCTCTTTTAGTTTTTATAACATAGGGATTCTGCCTCAATCTATCTAGCGGGTGTTTTGGAGCCATATTAAAATCGCCGCCTATAATTAGGTAGCCTTCTGCACACAACATGAGCCTGTTTTGAAGAGTATCCCAAAAGAGAGGATTAAGAACATTTGGAGCATAGAGATTACAAAATGTGTACAAAATGTTTTCTATTTTAATTTTTGCGATTATATATCTCCCTTCGTGATCTGTATCTACATGTATAACCTTGTATAAGAGTTTTTTTCCCAGGAGAATCGCTACTCCGCTCTTTCTCTTTAGCGAAGAGGAAAATAAAACTTCCTTAACCCAACAAGTTTTCATTTTAAGCACTTCTTCTGATTTTAAGTGGGTCTCTTGCAGAAAGGCTATATCTGCGTGATTTTTTCTCAGATGGGATAGTATTGTCTTACGCTTAATGGGTGAGGTAAGGCCCCCTATATTCCAAGAGATTAATTTGAGTTTATTATCAGTAGCCATTTAATACTCTAATGTGGAAATAAGGGCAAGAGAGGGGGGAAGAGAGCATCTGAATTATTTACCTCTATTTTATTGCCCAGTCCACTATATTTATGGGTATTTATCATTGTAGAATTTTCCAGCTTCCTGTGCTGATTCGAAAAAGTATGTTTGACCATCAAGTATCAGTTTCAGTTTTGCAGGGTAGAGTAAGGTTGCCCGAACTCCTTGTTTAATAAAATTTGAACAGAGTGGAGCAAGCTCCCTCCTCTTTGCCGCCGTCTCTACCGAGAAATCCTGAAACATAAGGATTTTTGATTCCCCCAGAAAGATTGGCTGATGCTTACGAAAAGCTTGAAGCATTGTAACTTTGTGCTGAAAGTTTAATACTTTAGCAATTATTGGTCTCGGTCTATTGTTTGTTTTAGTAGGAGTGGATGGACCTAATCTATGAACCCTTTCAATGATAATCTTTGGTGATGACTCTGGAATCTGCAGTAACCGAGGCAGTGTTACTGTGAGTAGCCTATCTAGATCTTCAAACTGTTTATCCTCTGGCACCCCAATGATTCGTAAGTTGTTTCTTCTGGACCTGTCCTCTATCTCCTCTATCTTACTCTGTATTTTTATAAGAGAGGCTTTTGTGGAGTCTAGGGCAGATTTATAAGTTATGTTAGCGTCTTCAAGGTCAGATATCCTTTGTTCAGCCTCAGAGAGTCTATGAGCAAAATGTCTTACTTCACTGGATAATGATACTATATCCTGTTTAATTTCCTTTCTTAAAATCTCAAATTTGGGAGCTAAGGCTTCTGAAATGCTTGTGACTAATGTTTGCATGTCTATTGTGTCCGTCATTACGGAGAGATTAGTATGAGGTAGTTGTGCACTTGCTGGGGTTTCTAGAACTGTTTTATTCCTTTTGTCTCTTTGTTTCCCTGACATGACTGAGGGAGAAGTTTTAGAGTGAGGGTGAATGTATTTATCCATAAATTGTGAATTTATTCAGTGCTCAAAACAGGTGAATTGTGAAAAGTGAGAAATACACAAATCAGGGGAAGAAGGAGGGAGGAAAAAGGGTAGGACAAAAAAAAAAAAGAGAAGGAAAAAAAAAAAAAATGAGGTGAAAATATTATATAATATCTAGTAGTGTATAAAGGAGGTGTTGTGAATAGAGGGGTATCAACCCCCTTAGTGAGTTAGTGTGTAAAAAAAAAAAAAAACTGAAGGAAGTGGGGGTGCTTAAAGTAAGTTCTCTTCGTCAGTCATGGAGAGAGATTATTTGTTCAATGAAGCCCTGAAATGCAGTTTTCAGTATAGTTAAATATTAAATTCTATCTGCCTCTTTCAGAAAGAAAAAAAAAAAAAGAAAAAAAAAACCCTTCTGCAGAGAGTAAGGCCTTTAACGCTGGATGGTTTTAAAAAATGGAGGGATCGCTTTTAAATCAGTCAATACAAATTTGTTTAACTTATTAGTTGTTTAAGATTAGTTTTTAACACCAAGAGAAACTATAGACATTTTTTAATAATAATAATTAGATCTATAAGCAAAATTCCTTTATTCTAAAGTTTAAAGTATATATATTTTCTTATATATTTTTTGCTTCTCTAGTCAGGGAAAATTTTCTAAGGGTTTATGTTTAGATAACAAATACCAGAATCTTTGACCCCTATCACCCAGGAGAGTCTCTAGGCAGAAATTTTTTTTTTTTTTTCTTCCCCTTTCATGTATAGTAGGAGGTTTTAAGCTGTGTTATTTACTCTCAAATATATAGAGAGAGTTCTAACGTATTTTTCAGTTTACTTATTGTTATTACCCAGAGAGTAGATAGTCTGCAAGAAGCAGCCTGGAAAAAAAACAAGAAGAATCTTTAAGCAGAAAGGCAAAATTTTTTTTTTTCCTTTTCCCCCCTTATTCTTATTTTGAATCTAAATGATAGATTATCTTGGAATCCAAGAGAGTGTCCCTCTAACATAAGTAAGGGCTGTTTAGTAGCAATAGAAAGCAATAATAATAGAGGGAGAGTAAAAAAAAGGAGTATACTTTCAGAAAAAAAAAAAAAAGCAAACTTCAATACCAACCAGCCTTTATGAAATAACCATGTAGCTGCAAATATGGTACCTGAAAATTATTACATGCCTATCCCTTTCATAAACTACCCTCTGGGTTATCTTAATACATTTAGGGTTTAATCACCTTGTAGGCTCTACCCGCAATCTAAGTCAGAGGTGAGCTTGGTTATAACCTGGGCCAGGTATCAGCAAATTAGCCCTGTTTACTAGGTCTGATTAATAAAAGACATATATAACAAAAATCAGGGGGAAAAAAGGGGGTAACATAGAATTTTGGCAAAATCATTTGTAAATTAAGCAGATAGCAGATTTGGTTTTTTTACTTTTAACAATATCTGTGCTTTTCTTATGTATTTATGTGTACTGGCATAAGTTCATCAAAGTTTTAAGCTGAAGGTAAGGAGCAAAGGAAGTCCAGCCATAAGGTATATGCAAGTAGTTAGACAGTCCACTCAATACACCAAAGTCAGTTGTTAAATCCACCTAGCATTGGTTTAAGTAAGGAGAGCCCCTCTGGGTTACCTGTTTTCTGCTGCAGATATTACCGGTCACCTCAGTCCACAACAGCCCCCCCTCACGCAGCACCGGTGGGAGGGGGAGTGCTGCTCAGGGGAGCCCAAGTAGAGAAGTGAGGCTCAGTGGTCGTGAAAGAAGAGCTGCTTGTAAATCAGTGTATGAGACCAGCCAGGGCAATACAGTAGCGCACCAGGGCGCCGTATGATCCTCACCCCTCACGCAACACCGGTGGGAGGGGATAGTAAGGAGGAAAGGCTAGAGCTCCCAGGCTCTCCAGAAGCGTCGCTCAGGATCAGGTATGAATCGACCAATAGCTCTCAGCTCCAGCACAGCTCCGGGTCTGCAGCGACAAGAGCAATGACGACGGATCAAAAACCAGCCAAGCCTCACAGATGACCAGTGCAGATGCTCGACAGCCAAGCTCCCCCGGCAAAGCAAAAACAGCGGGGAACCCCGCCAGCAGCAGCGCTCCAGCTAGATAGGGGACCCGGTGTTCAGGTAAGCTTGAGCTGAAGTTAAGCTAGCAGAAACAGCGTGTAGTTAGTTAAAAAGTCAGGGCTTGATCTTGAAATAATTCTTGCAACGGCAAATGATGGATAGTATATGGGTTAATATAAAGATTGCCAGCTAGGATCAAATCTTATCAGTAGTTTGCACTTTGCAGGGTTAGTGCAATGTTATAGCACTTTGAGGTTCCAGTAGCGGTGTTCCTCGCTATCCAAGCCGCCTGGGATCATAGGGTTTAGGCGCGAGTTTCGCCAATGGCTTGAAAGGCAGGTAGATCAGAGCAGGTGCATCACCTGACCACACACCTGAGCTCCTCCTCCGGAAACTCCTTAGGTAGAACAATTTTAAACAACTTTCCAGTTTACTTTTATTATTAAATGTGCTTCATTCTCTTAGTATCATTTGTTGAAGGAGCACCAATGCATTACTGGTTTCTTTTTTTTTCTTTTTTCTTTTTATTGAGGTAAAGTTTGGCATACAAGCAAAATATTAAAGCATTCCATAAGTGCTATCACACGAAACATAATACAAGGCTCAACATACAGTAAATATGATATAAATACAAGCGTTATTAGTAATATCAACTAATAAAATAACAAGGTAAATAGTGTTAATAATGCTATATAGGGACACAATACAGTCGTGCCAATGATGGTTTAAGCCTCCCCTCTCATTTAAAGGGCCACTCTTGGACCCCTGACCAAGTGAGATTTTTGCTACAATAGAAGGCTACCTGCGATAGAAAAGACCACTCATGGATCTTATTCTGTTTACCTCAGATTTTAAATTTTTATATTGTATTTGAAATATAAAGACACATAGAATGGGCTCAAACATCAACCATTTAAACAAGGGATATTCAAGGCTGGAATCTTACTAAAAGGAAGCCTAACTATAGTTCAGGAGATCCCACATACCAGGAGGATAAGGGAGAGGCAGTCTAATGGGAAGCTAGTCCGATACAATTGCTTAGAAGGTATACTGGGGTTACATTAATCTTGTAGTGCATGAGATATGACTCGCAGTTTAGAACTAGGGCTAAAGTGCTAAAATGTGCTGGACTTAATAAGAAATACGCTATCTTTCCGGTACAATTATGAGAGCAACAGGGTTTAATAAAGCGCATAATGACTGTGGGACTCGAACGAAAATGGCTATAGAAGTGCACCAATACCAATAGAGAGGTATTAAGTAGCTAGAATGAGTAGTGCGATAATGGATACAATGGGCAATGCTGAAAGTATATGTACTAATATTTAATTATCTATGTCTACCCAGGGATCAGCTGGGATTAAACTAAGTGGTGTACCGGATGATAACCTAACCGTCTCAGTCTATCTATAAAATCCATATGTGTACCCTGTGAGTGCATAGATGTTCACCTACAATTGAATGAGCAACATTGAATAACCCTTTTTGTTTACTCCTCGAGATACCAGCAAAAGTGCAGGACCAGCCTGCACTAAAAGCATGACAAGCATATTTGAAAGGAGAAAGTCTCATGTCTTATTATAGTGGGAACCACAACAATAACCCGTAGAGCTATATTATTAAAATGGGGAATATTCGGGGCGGAGCCAGCTACTAAAGCAGCCAGACATGTTTTTGGGAAGCTCCGGGCTTTCAGCTTCCTATTTAAAAGCCTAAAATCACTCTGCTGCTCAACAGAGTATAACTATTTGCTGTTCCAAGCTAAAAGTAATGACAGATTTACTATAATCAAGTTTTTTTCACAAATATACTTTCCTTAAATATACCGCGTGGTGCCACTGAACTCCATTTACATACAACTATTCCGACTAATATGGAAGCTCTACAAGCTTGGGAGCAGAACACTCAGCGACTTTTAGAGAAGCATTTTCAGAGTCTAGCTGAGGATATCATGTCGCTACTAGATAACCTATCTGCGCCACAAAACAAGAAGCCCAGGAGTGCCAGCCTGCTGTTAATTTGTAGAAACAGCGTTGTTGCAGAGGATCCAGCTATACGGAGACTGGAGACCCGGCTGAGACAGGCTCCTTTGCTACTAGTGGGCATTGAAATCAGTCAATCGTCAGAGACTCTTCAACTTACTGTTTCCATGGACTTTTCACCCGCCCAGGCCCCGGGGGAGGCGGCCAACCCACAGAGTCGGGAGATGCATCTTGAAACGAAGGATCCGATTGTTCATGTGGATGCACAGGCAACCTCTAGCTTAGTCCACTACAAGTATACATTGGAAGGGCTGCTGATGAAGCCCAGCTTCTCCTACCTTACAGAGGGAGTGCCAATTCTCCCGCCGAGAGCCCAGTTGTCCTACACCAGAGCGGATGGCTTTCCTTGCCCTGCAGGCTATGCAATATGTGTTTTTAATAGAGGGTTAGTTCTCATACAACTGAGCAAGCTTGTCAAATGTGGTGTGGGTTAGTTTGAGATCCCCTTACTTCAATATGGAGGACAGCTTAATCCTATCTAGATTTGGTATCTCCAGGGCATTATGTGACTATGTTTCACTACATCAGTGAGGACTAGCTTAGCCCCTGTTGAGGTTATTGTGACATGGAGTGCCTCATCATTTGCTAGCTGCCTCTGTGTTTTGACTCTACACTGGGACTATATAGACGTGCCCCCTTAAGGAACAATTTCAATATTTTCTTCTAATATATAGGTTGTGAGTTATCGGTATAAATTTTTTTAATTTTTTTTTGTAGACCCTCACCACTAACATATGCAGGCCTCACAGAGGTTTTTACTTTCTGGTTATATACTCCTATGTTATATATATCTCCGTTATTAGCTTGTATTGGCGATATAGACATGGACAATTACCCCACCTTATTGTTTATTGTATGCAAGCCTATTTACTGTCTTTGCTTATGTTATGCAAGTTCTATATTTCCATTAGATATGTAGGTCCCATAGATAAACAATGATAAAATAACTTACAATCTACTTTAACTATAGTTGTATTTCTTATGCTCTAGTCATAGTATTATGTGAGTTCATACGTGTGGGATCCCTAGTTCTTTTATACCACTATTTACAATGTATATGCAGAGGACACATGCTCTTATATCATACCTGAGTACGCTTTTAGTCTGAATTAGCAATATAGACACGGACAGCTACTCTACCTTATTGCCTATCATATGCAAGCTTGGTTACTTTTACTGTTTACGGTTTTTCAAGTTTTCCTAAAGTATATACTTAAATTGTTTATGTTGGTCTCATTAATGTGGAATGATAACTCATCTTATAATCCTCCTTAATTATTGTTCTATATTATGTGTGTGTGATATCTAGTTTAATTGCGATACTCCCTTCTCTGTACATGTAGGGAAATCTCCTCATAGTGTTACTATTGTACATTTATGCCTTCTAGGCCTGATCCTCTACAGAGGATAATTGATTAGTTACTAGTGTTCCAGTATTATATAGGATAGACCTTCTTGTAAACTACACTATATTTTATAGTAGATAAATGTATATATCTCTATCTGGTATGGCAAAACGCCTAATTCACATTTACGAATTATGTCGCATTATGACTTATTCTATCTGAAGGCAGTTTCAGGAAAATATAACAAGTTCATAATCTATTTATAAGATTACAGGATTATTCAAAATGTATTTGTGCCTGACAAAGCTAATCTTACTAAAGTCTAGTTTGGAGTAATCTTTGCGTGCCATTCTTATATACAATCTAGTGTTATTTTATATTATTGCTATAGTTCTCTCATGACCTACTATGTTTCTAAATGACTGTTATGTATCACATGTATGCTGTTTTTGTATATGACTTCTTTCATGATACCACATTTACCCCTACTTTATACTATAACAGATTTATCTTCCTGTAGGGATCTCTTTATTTTACTATGATGGCCCAATTATTCCTCACGCCATTTACTTCCCTCTAAATTAGTATTAATAATTTTAACATAGCTACCCTTCCTTTCTCAGATCAGTGGCTAGATTAGGATATGATATATCCCATGTATTTAATGTTTCACTATGCCCTGGATTTTCCTTAATATTTTGGTATATATCCCCTCTAAGTAGCATCAATTGGTTTCCTTTACATAATCCCCCTGTGAATATACTTCTATTGATATGCCCATAGTCTTCATACTACCCAATTTCATATGGCTTACATGTGTATATTATCCTATAACTACCTCTCTGGATATCTATACACAATTTACATGCAACTCTCTCATATGGCTCCGCCCCTTCATTTGTCCATTCTTCCCCTATTCAATGAGCGGTGCTTGCCCGCTGAAATCCCCCCCCCCCTTCATACTCCATACTCACTTCTAAATCCCATAAGAGGCTGCCCATCTGACTATCAGTTGTCTCTTACTTTTCTAGAACACCTGGCCTAAAAATGGCCTTCTAACTAGTCAGTCTCTTATGCTACAGTATTATAAAACCAAGGTTTCATAAGCCTACTCAAGGTCTGTCTTATTACCGTAAAAGTATTTTGCTCAATTTTATTTGTATTTATGATGTTAAAAGGTGATCATTGTTTTTTTTTGCAAAGCCTCAATAAAAATAATAAATAAATAAAAAAAAAATGGGGAATATTCTTAGAAGTTAGGTTCAAAAAGCAACTGCTATAATTAGCATGCAACCACAATATTGATTGAGGTAAAACTAAACATACAAATTGTTAGTCCACATAGTTCAAGCTTACAAAGTTAAGTCCAGCACTTAGTCCATATAGTTCAAGCTTAAAAAAGGTAAGTCCAGCACCTAAGGAGAAAAAATATTGTGAGCAGTATCTATTTTAAATCTAATGTCCATATAGTTGTAGACAGTAGCTTATAGTTAAGGAGCTGGGTGACATCTCTGAGAGAGGAAATGTCCAAATATTCAGCTTGCTGTTAGTATCAGAGCAATTAGGCTATAGTAAGGTGCGACCCATCAGAGAGACCTCTTTCAGCCTACTGTAACGGTAAGCAAGCTGTATGGGAGACAGTTATGGGTACTTGTCTCTGAGCAATCTCCTGATCCTGAAAGTCAAGCTTATCTTGTAATTGTGCTCAGGAGAGATGGACCGCCCGGATCCCACTTAGGAAACTATGGAGCTACGAGGATAAGCTCACGGAGCATTAACACGGCTATAGGGAGACACGCTACTTGTAAGGGTCCATCACTTTGGCCTGTTTTCTTTTCCAGAGAAACTTGCATGTTGTGAGTGAAGGTTTCTTTTTTTAAATTATATCTAGCTTGGGCATTTCGGGTGCAAGATCGGTGGTTTGAAAAATAGCAATGAAGTTCTCCAAAGCAAATCCTGGCCATCTCACCAGCCCCTCGTTGCTTCGGAACGTAGGTTCCACATCATAGTGATTTGATTCTTCCAAAGAAGCGTCAGTAGCAGGTAGTGGACGCCAGGGCCACAAAACGCCACCACCCTCATATCTCACTCCACTGGACCTGGCTTGGTATTGTTGCTGAGGTAAACCGTTGCTATTGCCTCTGAGAGATGCGACCAGCGTGTCCTCCAGGGCCGCATGGTGTTTATTAAGTAAGCTGTGTAGCTCCTTAAGAAAAAGTGCAGGGACCTCCATAACAAAAAGCTTAGCATATGCCTTAGGCAGATGTAATGAGCTTGCTTGCAATGAAAATTTGCTGTGTCTTATCACAGAATGTGCACTCACTGTGCTTCTATAGTCTCAAGAGTAGAAAATTTCTTAGGTGAAGCACTCGTAGCGCTGCTTAACGACAGGACCAAGGCGTCCCGCGGGGGGGTATAGTGAAGGCCTAGATGCAGCAATTCTCATGGTTTCAAGCACCCTAGATGCGGCTTCCAATATATAATTCAGCTCTCAAGAAGTTTGGTGCAGATCAATCAGATAAAGGATGAATTTACAAAGTTTTTAGTGAAAAGCTGTAGCAGCATGTAGCAATGCTACCCGGAAGTTCCCCCGCATTACTGGTTTCTAACTGAACGCATGGAGTGAGCCAATGACAATCAGTATATATATGCAGCCACCAATCAGCAGCTAGAACCTAGGTTCTTTGCTGCTCCTGAGCTTACCTAGATAAACCTTTCAGCAAAGGATAACAAGAGAAGGAAGCAAATTAAATAATAGAAGTAAATTGAAAAGGTGTTTAAATTATATGCTCTGTCTGAATCATAAATGTCTTATTATATCTTTACTGTCCTTTTAACCTTACTTCTAAAAAAATTATTTAGCTAACGTATCAATTGGAATAGGGCACTGGTTTTCAAACCTGTCCTCAGGCCTCCCCAACAGGCCAGGTTTTCAAGATTACCTTGAATGAGAGCAGGTAAAATAACCATGTTCACTAAACAGCAGATTATTTTCACCTGTACTCCAGTTCAGATATCCTGAAAATGTGGCCTGTTAGGGAGGTCTGAGGACAGGTTTAAAAACCAGTGCAATAGGGGAATAGAAATTTTTAAAATATGGGGGGAAAAACTCATCCCTTTTTTCCTGAGGATTTGGGATATATCTATCTTTAATTATTCGAGAGATGATTTAATCACTTTAGCTAAAAATGTACGTGCCTTATTACCAGATCTCATAAATTGACTCTTTCTTCTCATTTCTGCTTTAGTTTCCTTTTACATAAAATAGAGATTTCTTTGTGTTTTAGCTGATATATATTTCTTCCAGTTATCAGAAGCATCTTGAGTATACTGATTAAATTAGTTGGTTAGAGATATTTTGGGCGTTATGTGATAGGACAAGTATATATAGTTCCCCCCTTTTTTTTTCTTTTTTCCTATAGATAAGATTATCCCCTTAGATATATAATGAAGTTCCTTTTTATTAAGTACATATATTATTATAGTGAGATAAAGATGAGGGTGATTTGGAGAAGTGATCTCCTTTAGTGAACCATCCTATCTATAACCTAGATAGTTGAACTTACTGAATCAACTCCAGTAAAATACACAGCATAGACACAACGTTGCCTCTTTCCTAGTTAATCCTTAATTATTTATCTATCTTAAAAAGGGTTAGGTTATCTGTTATATAAATGTAGCAATAATCTTATGTTGACCAGAATACGTAAACTTTGTTTCCACCATATAGGGTAGTATCTTTTTTTTTTTTTTAACCTTTTATTTATATCCAACAGTGTATACATTCATATATATTTACATGTCTCAGCTCCATACCGAGCAATACAGTAAGTTTAACAAACAAAAACCAATCAATACACAGTTAGGTAGAATTAACATTGATTATGGTATATTAAAATAAACTCTTCTACTGTTCTACTATCTGCTACCAATAGTTTATCATCTGTAGTATAGTTGTATACAATGTTGGGGTTTTTTGGGAGAATTCCCTTAAGACAAAAATAAACCCACACATAGAAAATGAAAAACAGAGAAAAAGAAAAAGGGGAGAGAGAGAGAGAGAGAGAGAAAAAAAAAAAAAAAAAAAAAAAGAAACAACAACAACCTCCGAGCCCGCAAGGCTCCCTCTTAGGGATGGTAGCTCATAAATTTATGGAATATCTCTAAAATTCCTTATCCATGATCCTGGAAATACTTGAAGCAGGACTAACTCAGCAAAACTAATGGAAGAAACAAATGGAGACAAGATCAGTTGTTGAAGTTGCAATGAATAAGTTTTAATGATTGGTGCCCAATCTGTCAGAAATATCTTAATTTTTTTCTCTGTGGCTTGTGATAAATGAAAAGATTCATATATAATTTGAGATTGTATCCCTTATATATATATAGGGTAGTATCTTACAGATTTACCAGATACAAGGTCATCAGATATCGGTTCTATGGCTATATGAGATGACAAACGTATTGCATTACTCATGACATTATGCATTTGTATCACCATTAAGTAAAAATATATTAATGATTTTAAGTGAAGACTGTATAGGAAAATAAGAAATATATCCAAAACAACAGAGACAAGGACACAAAAACAAAAAGATTGCCTAGCAAGCAGGATTAAATTCGTTCCTGGGATATTTCAGAAATCTATACACTGATAATGCCTGCTTAATTTCCAGAGGTGGCTTAAGGTTTTAAGTACACTCACAGACTTAGACTAACTTTGTTTTTGTTTTTCCTTTATCAGAGATCTTCACATTTACTTGTCTTGTAGATAAAGATAATTATAGAGTTTTGTGTTAAAACATCTGGGGCGCGATCAAATATACGGCGTAGGTTTCGGCACAAGCATGGGAACCCGCGCCGCCCGTAATTTCACCTCGCACATCGGGGTATTACATATACCCCGCCGGCAGTTCCTAAAGTGCCGTAAGTCGGATAAACTAGCAATGTCCAGAAATGAGCGTATCTACAAATTTCTAGAGTCACTAGTGACTTACGGCACTTTAGAAACTCCCGGCGCCTAAGAAAAGTAAAGGAAATATCAAATCTCCCGTAACAGTCTAACACACCTCCCAAAAATAAGCCCAACACGTAAAACCCCTATATCCGCAACCCCCCTCTCACTACTAATAATAAATGTATTAACCCCTAGACCGACAACCCCCCACAACCCAATAAGCCTAATTATTAACCCCTAAACCACCATAGCCCACACCGCAAGTAATAACTAAATTATTAACCCCTAAACCACCATAGCCCACACCGCAATTAACCTATTCTAGTATTAACCCTTAAACCGCCATAGCCCACACCGCAATAAACCTATTCTAGTATTAACCCTTAAACCGCCATAGCCCACATAGCCTATTAAATCTATTAACCCCTAATCTGCCGCCGCCAATGTCGCTGCCACTATAATAAAGTTATTAACCCCTAAACCTAAGTCTAACCCTAACCCTAACACCCCCCTAACTTAAATATTATTTAAATAAATCTAAATAATAGATTGGAACAGCCAATAGAATGCAAGCTCAATCCTATTGGCTGATTGGATCAGCCAATCGGATTGAACTTCAATCCGATTGGCTGATTGCATCAGCCAATAGGATTTTTCCTACCTTAATTCCGATTGGCTGATAGAATCCTATTAGCCAATCGGAATTCAAGGGACGCCATCTTGGATGACTTAATTTCAAGGAACCTTCATTCGTCGTTAGTCCGTCGGCCAGGAAGGATGCTCCGCGTCGGATGTCTTCAAGATGGAGCCGCTCCTCGTCGGATGGAAGAAGAAAGAAGATGCCGCTTGGATGAAGACCTCTGCCCGGCTGGAGGACCTCTTCTGCCCGGATCTGATGAAGACTTCTGCCCGGCTGGAGGACCTCTTCTGCCCGGATCGGATGAAGACTTCTGCCCGGCTGGGTGAAGACGGCTCAAGGTAGGGTGATCTTCAAGGGGGTAGTGTTAGGTTTTTTTAAGGGGGGATTGGGTGGGTTTTAGAGTAAGGTTGGGTGTGGGTGGTGGGTTTTAATGTTGGAGGGGTTGTATTTCTTTTTTTACAGGTAAAAGAGCTGATTACTTTGGGGCAATGCCCCGCAAAAAGCCCTTTTAAGGGCTATTTGTAATTTAGTATAGGGTAGGGAATGTTATTATTTTGGGGGGCTTTTTATTTTATTAGGGGGCTTAGATTGGGTGTAATTAGTTTAAACTTCTTGTAATTTTTTTTATTTTCTGTAATTTAGTGTTTGTTTTTTTTGTACTATAGTTTATTTTATTTAATTGTATTTAATTGTAGGTAATTGTAGTTAATTAATTTAATTAATTTAATGATAGTGTAGTGTTAGGTGTAATTGTAACTTAGGTTAGGATTTATTTTACAGGTAAATTTGTAGTTATTTTAACTAGGTAGCTATTAAATAGTTATTAACTATTTAATAGCTATTGTACCTAGTTAAAATAAATACAAAGTTGCCTGTAAAATAAAATTAAATCCTAATATAGCTACAATGTAATTATTAATTATATTGTAGCTATCTTAGGGTTTATTTTATAGGTACGTATTTAGTTTTAAATAGGAATAATTTAGTTAATAATAGTAATATTATTTAGATTTATTTAAATAATATTTAAGTTAGGGGGGGTGTTAGGGTTAGGGATAGACTTAGGTTTAGGGGTTATTAACTTTATTATAGTGGCGGCGACGTTGGCGGCGGCAGATTAGGGGTTAATAGATTTAATAGGCTATGGCGGTTTAGGGGTTAATACTAGTATAGGTTTATTGCGGTGTGGGCTATGGCGGTTTAGGGGTTAATACTAGAATAGGTTAATTGTGGCGTGGACTATGGCGGTTTAGGGGTTAATACTAGAATAGGTTTATTGCGGTGTGGGCTATGGCGGTTTAGGGGTTAATACTAGAATAGGTTAATTGTGGTGTGGGCTATGGCGGTTTAGGGGTTAATAATTTAGTTATTACTTGCAGTGTGGGCTATGGCGGTTTAGGGGTTAATAGACTTTATTAGTTATTGCGGTGGGGGATTGCGGTTGGCAGGTAGATAGACATTGCGCATGCGTTAGGTGTTAGTTTATTTTTCAAGGCATTTTCGGGAGTTACGATGCTCCCATACTCAGCGCAAGGCCTGCTTCGGCTGCCTTTTATGGCGAGGTAAAAATTTAGTAAAATGTCTCCATTTTCACCACGTAAGAACTTGCGCTGGATATTGGATACCGATTTACGACACAGTTCCATGTTAGCCTATGGGAGTAATAATTGCGGGCGACAGGTGAAATATATGGGTGTAATGTGTATGCTACGCCGTATATGTGATACCAAAACAGCGCAAAAACCGGCGTTGCTGGCTTTTGCGGGCGACGCTCTATATGTAATGGAGGCCCTGGGGTTTTCAACAAGTCGCATTAACTTATTCACAGTGCCTCAAATGTCTGTTGAAAACTGGAACTCTTACGAGGGCTGCAGTAAGCATTTAAATTTAACAATATGGTAAAAAATTATTTTAATGCTGTTTTTATTTGTTTTGATCTTAAGTTAGGCTGCTATTAAAAAAAAAAATTGAAATACATTATAAAATGTAAAATCAAAAATAAAAGCCTTTACATGTCATGGTTTACTTGAGTCGTTTGATTATTTAGCTAACCTAAGAAATAAAAAAAAATAAAAAAAACTTTTTTGAGGGATGGGTGGGGGTAATGAAGAGAGGGGCTACTCATAAATTAAAAGCCTAATCAAGGGGTACAGGAGAGAAAAAGGTTGGGAACCGCTGCCCTAATTGAATATCATGGGAGAAGTATATTTCTGCCAGACAAGAGAGACCTTTTTATTACACACAAAAACGCAAGCGAAGAACTTAAAATTAATGCACTATATAAAGGTTCCATTGACAAATCTGCTAAATATTAAGCTAGACTAGATAAAGCTAGGAAAAAATCCAATACTATTGAAACAGTCATAGAAGGGAATAGAAGACATACAGATCTCCCTAGTATCAAAAATAACTTTCTTAATTAATTTAAACATATATATATATATATATATATATATATATATATATATATATATATATACACCTCGAAAGAAATAGACCCTGTAAACAAATGTAAATTTTGGAATAAAGTAAAACTCCCGAAAGTATCTCCTGATCTTCTAGAAAAGTTTTAAACTCCAATATCATTAGAAGAAATTGCGGAATTCTTTAAAATATTAAAATCTGATATCCTAGACACATTAAGTTTGCTATATAATACCTATTTTATTAAAGATGAAATTACTTCAAAGGTTTTTACAGCTTCACTTATTACCTTAATACTTAAAAAAGGTAAAAATCCAACAGATTTAGGATCATATAGACCCATTTATCTACTATATGTAGACTACAAATTACTTACCTCTATTGTAGCAAATAGATTTAAAGGTTGCCTAAATGGGATTATTCATGAAGACCAGTCTGGTTTCATGACAGGAAGGTCATCTACAAAAAACACACACAAAGTAGCTTTACTCTTAGACTATTTTTGGAATGACTTTCATAAAAAAGAAAAAAAAATTGGCTGTAGACTTCGCTATACTGACAGTTGATGCCGAAAAGGCTTTTGATTCTGTAATTTGGGACCACCTATATTCTGCTCTCTTAAATTTTGTTTTTTCAGGACATTTTATAACCTTTATTAAAGCAATATACAATTATCCTGTTTCCGCTATTATTATAAATGGCAGCCTGATATCTAACATAACACTGAATAAAGGGACAAGACAAGGTTGCCCACTCTCTCCTCCTTTAATGTTGCGCTTGAACCCCTGGCAATTCTCTTAAGACAGGAATTAAATGGAATTATGCTGGGGAATAAGGAATTAATACTTTCGTTATATGCAGATGACCTTTTATTTTTTTTAAAATACTAAGAGTAGTATACCTATCTGTTTACAGATTTTTTATTTATTCAGCGCAATATCTGGTTATAAAATTAATGTATCTAAAACAGAAATTCTATGGATACACAAACAAAAAAAATAGTTATCAACATTATCCCTTTAAAGAAGTAGACTACATTAAATATCTTGGAATTTATTTCCATAGGAATCCAAAGAGGTGGTATGAACGTAATTTCACAAGCTTTATCATAAATGCATTTGCCAAAATGCATAGATGGAAATCATTCCCCATAACCCTGTCGGCTAAAATAATGCTAATTAAAATAATACTATTTCCCCAGTTGCTTTATATTATGCACAATCTACCACTGTTTATCCTTAATAAGGATTTAAAATCCTTTTACAAAGCATGTGCTAATTTTATCTGGGGGGGAAGACATCTAATTTCTATATATAAAGTATCACAAGCAGCGGAATTCGGTGTCTTCTCGTTCCCTGACATTAAAGGTTATAACATCACAATATTAGCTAGGTATGTAATTGATCGGATTACTAAGGAAAATTATCTAACATTTGTTGACCTTGAAGAAACCTTAATTTCTCCTTTTTTACTTAACGCAGTTCTCCACTGTCAGAAAGCTCAATTTCCTTCAAATATCCAAAATATGATCACTCTGCAAAATACAATTATCGCGTGGCAGAATTTCTGTACTATGCTAGATATAAATTATTCAATAACTCAATTGCTTCCAATTATAGGTAACCCAAACTTTATACCAGGATTAGCTTCACAAGCTTTCAGAACATGGGCAGAAAAAGGATTGGTCTGCTTAACCCAAATTTTGGATAGAACCAAGCAGATAAAATCTTTTGATACTATTTCTCGAGAATATAATATCGCAAATAAATCTTTTTTTGCATATCTGCAACTTAGGCACTTCATTCAAGGTAAGATAGAATTGTCTCAAATAACACCTGACCTAGGGAAACTGGAAGATTACATTAAATTATATCGATCCGGATGCCATTCTTCCTCCTTATTATATAAAATTTGCCTAACAAAACAGGGTCAACATTTTCGAGACACAATTAAAGCCAGTTGGGTTAAATATTTCCGAGATCTCAATTTAATAGATATACAATATAGTATTAGATGGATCAGAGTAGCTTCAATCTCCAATACATGGAAAGAATCGCATATTAAATTGATAAATAATGTTTACATTACCATTAATGTATAATACCATTAATCTATAAATGGAAACAGGATGAGAACGTAACATGTTCTAGATGTAAGTTCCCTCAGGTGGACATTTTACACTGCTTGTGGTATTGCCCAAAAATCTATCAATTTTGGGAACAAAATTCTCTATTGGCTAAACAAAATAATGGAGTCTAGAATCACAATCCACCCGAAACATATAATTTTTCTCCACACAGATGTAAATACATAAGAACGTAACCTAGTCAATACTATTATCATGATAGGACGTAACTTAATCTTAAAGGAATGGAAATCTAGAAAAGCCCCCACCTTCTCTACGTTTATCAAAATGATACATTCCCAAATTAGTTTTGAGCAATTCAATCTTAAGACATCCCAAGACAGGCAGATCTCAATTTTTTTCTCTAAATGGCATAAAATTATTTTATCCTACCCAATAACGACTCAATATATGCTCACGCTACAATTACATAAATCAGACTTTTTCCAATCCCTGGCCATAAGAGAATTTTTTTCCCCGATCTGGTCCTTTGATTGATTGTCTGGTAGGAGGATGGAGGAGCAGGAGAGGGGTTTTTTGTTTGTTTTGTCTGGTGTTTAATTTTGTGGCTTCTAAGTATAAAATTTAAAAAAAACTAAATTTACGCTTACCTGATAAATTTATTTCTCTTGTAGTGTATCCAGTCCACGGATCATCCATTACTTGTGGGATATTATCCTTCCCAACAGGAAGCTGCAAGAGGATCACCCACAGCAGAGCTGTCTATATAGCTCCTCTTCTAACTGCCACTCCCAGTCATTCGACCGAAGACAAGCAAGAGAAAGGAGAAACCATAGGGTGCAGTGGTGACTGTAGTTTAAAAATAAAACACACCTGCCTTAAAATGACAGGGCGGGCCGTGGACTGGATACACCACAAGAGAAATAAATTTATCAGGTAAGCATAAATTTTGTTTTCTCTTGTAAGGTGTATCCAGTCCACGGATCATCCATTACTTGTGGGATACCAATACCAAAGCTATAGGACATGGATGAAGGGAGGGACAAGGCAGGTGCTTAAACGGAAGGCACCACTGCCTCCAAAACCTTTCTCCCAAAAATAGCCACCGAAGAAGCAAAAGTATCAAATTTATAGAATTTTGAAAAAGTATGAAGTGAAGACCAAGTCGCCGCCTTACAAATCTGTTCAAAAGAAGCCTCATTCTTAAAAGCCCATATGGAAGCTACCGCTCTAGTAGAATGAGCTGTAATCCTTTCAGGAGGCTGCTGGCCAGCAGTCTCAGAAGCTAAGCGTATTATACTCCTTAGCCAAAAAGAAAGTGAAGTTGCCGAAGCCTTTTGGCCTCTCCTCTGTCCAGAGTAGACAACAAACAATGCAGATGTTTGACGAAAATCTTTAGTAGCTTGTAAATAAAACTTTAAAGCACGAACCACGTCAAGATTGTGTAAAAGACGTTCCTTCTTTGAAGAAGGATTAGGACACAGTGACGGTACAACAATCTCCTGATTGATATTTTTATTAGATACCACTTTAGGTAGAAAACCAGGTTTGGTACATAACACTACCTTATCGGAATGAAAAATGAGATAAGGAGAATCGCATTGTAAAGCAGATAACTCCGAAACTCTTCGAGCCGAGGTGATAGCTACTAAAAACAAAACTTTCCAAGATAAGAGCTTAATATCTATGGAATGCAAAGGTTCAAACGGAACCCCTTGAAGAACCTTTAGAACTAAATTTAAACTCCAAGGCGGAGCAACAGGTTTAAACACAGGCTTAATTCTTACTAAAGCCTGACAAAACGCCTGCACGTCTGGAACCTCAGCCAGACGTTTGTGCAAAAGAATAGACAGAGCAGAAATCTGTCCCTTTAAGGAACTCGCTGACAAACCCTTCTCCAATCCATCTTGGAGAAAAGATAATATCCTAGGAATCCTGACCTTACTCCATGAGTAACCCTTGGATTCACACCAATGAAGATATTTACACCATATCTTATGATAGATTTTCCTGGTGACAGGCTTTCGCGCCTGTATTAAGGTATCAATGACCGACTCGGAGAAACCACGCTTTGATAAAATCAAGCGTTCAATCTCCAAGCAGTCAGTCGCAGAGAAATTAGATTTGGATGGTTGAAAGGACCCTGAAGTAGAAGGTCCTGTCTCAGAGGCAGAGTCCATGGTGGAAAGAATGACATGTCCACCAGATCTGCATACCAAGTCCTGCGTGGCCACGCAGGTGCTATCAAAATCACAGATGCTCTCTCCTGCTTGACCTTGGCAATCAGACGAGGGAGCAGAAACTGTGGAAACACATAAGCCAGGTTGAAGGACCAAGGCGCTGCTAGAGCATCTATCAGCGCTGCCTTGGGATCCCTGGACCTGGATCCGTAACAAGGAAGCTTGGCGTTCTGGCGAGATGCCATGAGATCCAGTTCTGGTTTGCCCCAACGTTGAATCAACTGTGCAAACACCTCCGGATGGAGCTCCCACTCCCCCGGATGAAAAGTCTGTCGACTTAGAAAATCCGCCTCCCAGTTCTCTACTCCTGGGATATGGATAGCTGATAGGTGGCAAGAGTGAATCTCTGCCAAACGAATTATCTTTGAAACCTCCAACATCGCTAGGGAACTCCTTGTTCCCCCTTGATGGTTGATCGTGATGTTGTCTGACTGAAATCTGATGAACCTCACTGCCGCTAGCTGAGGCCAAGCCTGAAGAGCATTGAATATCGCTCTTAGTTCCAGAATGTTTATCGGAAGGAGAGCCTCCTCCTGAGTCCATGACCCCTGAGCCTTCAGAGAGTTCCAGACTGCCCCCCAGCCCAGAAGGCTGGCATCTGTTGTTACTAATGTCCAATCTGGCCTGCGGAAGGTCATACCTTTGGACAGATGGACTCAAGATAGCCACCAGAGAAGAGAATCCCTGGTCTCTTGATCCAGATTTAGTAGAGGGGACAAATCTGTGTAATCCCCATTCCACTGACTGAGCATGCAGAGTTGCAGCGGTCTGAGATGTAAGCGGGCAAACGGCACTATGTCCATTGCCGCTACCATTAAGCCGTTTACTTCCATACACTGAGCCACCGAAGGGCAAGAAGGAGAATAAAGAACACAGCAGGAATTTAGAAGTTTTGACATCCTGGCCTCTGTCAGGTAAATCCTCCTTTCTACAGAATCTATCAGAGTTCCCAGGAAGGAAACTCTTGTGAGAGGGGATAGAGAACTCTTCTTTTCGTTCACTTTCCACCCATGAGACCTCAGGAATGCCAGAACAATGTCCGTATGGGACTTGGCAATTTGAAAATTCGACGCCTGTATCAGAATGTCGTCTAAGTAAGGGGCTACTGCTATGCCCCGCGGCCTTAGGACCGCCAGAACTGACCCCAGAACCTTCGTAAAGATTCTTGGTGCCGTAGCTAACCCAAAGGGAAGAGCCACAAACTGGTAATGCCTGTCTAGGAAGGCGAACCTGAGAAACCGATGATGATCTTTGTGTATCGGAATGTGAAGATAAGCATCCTTTAAGTCCACGGTAGTCATGTATTGACCCTCCTGGATCATAGGTAGTATGGTTCGAATAGTCTCCATCTTGAAAGATGGGACCCTGAGAAATTTGTTTAGGATCTTGAGATCTAAGATTGGTCTGAAGGTTCCCTCTTTCTTGGGAACCACAAATAGATTTGAATAGAATCCTTGCCCCTGTTTCTCCTTTGGAACTGGGTGGATCACTCCCATAACTAGGAGGTCTTGAACACAATGTAAGAATCCCTCTCTCTTTATCTGGTCTGCAGATAATTGTGAAAGGTGAAATCTTCCTTTTGGGGAAGAAGCTTTGAAGTCCAGAAGATATCCATGGGACACAATTTCCAATGCCCAGGGATCCTGGACATCTCTTGCCCAAGCCTGGGCGAAGAGAGAAAATCTGCCCCCTACTAGATCCGTTACCGGATCAGGGGCCAATCTTTCATGCTGTCTTAGGGGCAGCAGCAGGCTTCTTGGCCTGTTTACCTTTGTTCCAAGCCTGGTTAGGTCTCTAGACCGGCTTGGACTGGGCAAAATTTCCCTCTTGTTTTGTATTGGAGGAAGATGATGCTGCGCTCGTCTTAAAGTTTCGAAAGGCACGAAAATTAGTTTGTTTGGTCCTTAATTTGTTAGACCTATCCTGAGGAAGGGCATGACCTTTTCCTCCAGTAATATCAGAAATGATCTCCTTCAGTCCAGGCCCGAATAGGGTCTGCCCCTTGAAGGGAATATTGAGAAGCTTAGACTTTGAAGTAACGTCAGCTTACCAGGATTTAAGCCATAGCGCCCTACGCACCTGAATAGCAAAATCTGAGTTCTTAGCCGTTAGTTTAGTTAAATGAACAACGGCATCAGAAACAAATGAATTGGCTAGCTTAAGCGCTTTAAGCTTGTCAAGTATATCATCCAATGGAGTTTCTACCTGTAAGGCCTCTTCCAGAGACTCAAACCAGAAGGCCGCAGCAGCAGTGACCGGAGCAATGCATGCAAGAGGCTGGAGAATAAAACCTTGTTGAACAAACATTTTCTTAAGGTAACCCTCTAACTTTTTATCCATTGGATCTAGGAAAGCACAACTGTCCTCGACGGGGATAGTTGTACGCTTAGCTAGGGTAGAAACTGCTCCCTCCACCTTAGGGACCGTTTGCCATAAGTCCCGTGTAGCGGCATCTATTGGAAACATTTTCTTAAAAATAGGAGGGGGAGAGAACGGTACACCTGGTCTATCCCATTCCTTAGTAATAATTTCTGAAAACCTTTTAGGTATTGGAAAAACATCAGTGTAAACAGGCACTGCAGAGTATTTATCCAATCTACACAATTTCTCTGGCACTATCTAATACGTGATAAAATCACAGTGGAGGGGGCGCAGAATGGTATACAATTCAGATGGTAGTTATTGAGAACCCTTAAAGACAATTTAAAACTTAAACAAACTAATGTTATCTTAAGAGGTGAAAAATATATCAATATAAGGTTATATAAATCCCTTTAGGAGTATACAGGAAAGAAAATGTCTCTTTTTACAAATAAGTTGATAGCTGAGCAGCGGCTGCCTCCTCTCAACCAGAGGATCAAGGCAAGAACTAGGAGAAATAAAAAACAGAGGGGCGCCTCATGTGTGGTATAGTCTGATTGAAGACATAAGAAAAAGCAACAATAGCCAAATGAGTACTCACATACTCCACGAGCACACTCATGTTCTGGTAGGGGCAGGCTGTAGATTTAGATGGGTGTGACAGCTCAACCGTTCAAGGATACTTCCAATACTGTAGTTCTGCAATAGGTGTAAAACAAACAGAGAGCACTATATGTGCAGACCATTAAGGATGATACATAAAAATGTGCTTTATAGTATAAAGGGGGTACTCACATACTCCCAAAGCACATCAATGTGCTGGTAGATACAGGCTGCAGATTCAGGCAGGTGTGGCAGCTCACCCAAACAAACGATCTTTTGGTATTGATGCAGTGAAAACAAAGGCAGGTTTAATGCTTCTCAGTAGCTGTGCACTTAGTAGTGATTGCAGGCAGACGGTAGGAAATGAGATCCACTCCAAAAGTAATAATTTGCAAATATTTATTAAAAACAAAAATTTAAAAACAACACCAGGGTTGTTATACAAAGTGGATTACAGGGTCACCCAGTTGGCATCTGCCTGATGAAACGGTTTGCCAACCGAGAAACGCGTTGCAATCATTGGGGCCAACTGGGTGACCCTGTAATCCACTTTGTATAACAACCCTGGTGTTGTTTTTAAATTTTTGTTTTTAATAAATATTAAAACTGGGCCCCAATAAAGTTTTATCACCAATATGTATAAAAAAAAAACTTTAAACACTTCCAGCAAACGTTTTATTTTTCAGTATTGTGAGAAAGTATTAAGAATATTACCTTTTACCGCAAGCATGATACAAGTCGTTATTAAATCACTGTAATCAGGCTTACCTTAAATAAATCCGGTATTAACAGCATTTTCTAGCATATTCTTTCTCTAGAAAAATTTAAACTGCACATACCTCATAGCAGGAGACCGCACACGCCATTCCCCCAGCTGAAGTTACCTCTCTCTTCAGTTATGTGTGAGAACAACAATGGATCTTAGTTACAACCTGCTAAGATCATCAAAGACCACAGGCAGACTCTTCTTCTACTTTCTGCCTGAGGCTAAAATAGTACAATCCGGTACCATTTGAAAATAACAAACTTTTGATTGAAGATAAACTAAATAAAAACACCACATCTCTCTAGCTACTTCCTTTCTTGTCGAGAGCTGCAAGAGAATGACTGGGAGTGGCAGTTAGAGGAGGAGCTATATAAACAGCTCTGCTGTGGGTGATCCTCTTGCAGCTTCCTGTTGGGAAGGAGAATATCCCACAAGTAATGGATGATCCGTGGACTGGATACACCTTACAAGAGAAAAAACAATTTATACAATTTTTTCATGAGTGATAATTACTGATGTCTTAGTAGTACTCAAAAGAAACTATATCAGACTATGCTATATTATGTTAAATTTATATATTTAATCTTGTTTGAATTGTTTGTTTATATGTTTAAAAATATTCTGCCCTGCGCGGCATAATGACATCTAATTTGTATGTTGGTATACACTGCTAGAAATAAACAAATGTAAAAAAAAAAAAAATTGTTTAGAAAGTTGAATTTTCCGAAATTCAAACTTCTTTTTCCATTTAATTAAGTAAGCCAAAATTTTGCTCCAAATTACTGCCTTTAATGCCTCCCAAATGGTCTCTGGATTATCCACGGAGTCAGAATTGAATCTATAATACTCCACACTTGGTCTGCAAAGAATGGTGAAACCATGGACCATTATATATTTCAGAAAAAAATAAAGATATATTGTTGCTCTATATTTAATATATATTTCTAAAGAGATGTGAGTGTGATCTGAGATAGTAAATGGACAAATTTGGGCCTGTTCGACCAATGAAGCAAGAAGTCTACTAACGTTAAATCTTGGGTGTCTGTATTATTGTTTCTCCTAACATAAATTAAATCCAGATTACAAAGTAAAGAATTAACCATTTTTGTTTCTGGTTTTGTTGATATAGAAGGCATAGAATTGGCTGTTTTCCCCTATGTATGTGTAGAGAATGAATCATGTTAAAATCACCACCCTTAATTACATTAAGAGTGGAATGATCTAGGAGTTTTATTTGTAAATTCTTCCAAACTTTTTCATTCCCATCATTTGGCCCATATACATTACAGACTATTAATGTCCTTAAATCTAAGACAATTTTTAAGATAATATACCTTCCATGTTCATCTATTATTTTAATAATTATGTTATATTGCAATGTTTTTCTAAATAAAATAGCAACCCCATTATTCCATTGCATACAAGAAGTTACATTTACTTCTCCTACACACCCCCACTTTAGTTTTTTGCTCTCCATTTCATTTAGATTAGTCTCCTGAATAAAGTCAATATCTATTTTCAGTCTATTAAGATGTTGTAAGATGGCTTTTCTTTTCACCGGGGAGATAATCCTCCTACATTTCAAGACCCAAGTTTATATCTCATATTCTACAGAGCAAAAATTAATATATAACTCATCAGGTACAGCCTCTATAGCTAGACCAAAAGAGCTAAAGGAAGAAAGAGAGGGAAAAAAGGGAGGGGGAGAGGGGAGCCACTGCCCCCCAATCAATAACACTTTTAAACTTAAAAGGGACAGTCAACACCAGAATTTCTGTAGTTTTAAAATATAGATAATCCCTTAATTACCCATTCCCCAGTTTTGCATAACCAACACAGTTATAATAATACACATTTTACCTCTGTGATTACCCTGTATCTAAGCCTCTGCAGACTGCCCCCTTATTTCAGTTCTTTTGACAGACTTGCATTTTAGCCAATCAGTGCTTACTCTGTAAATTCACGTGCATGAGCTCAATGTTATCTTTATGAAACACATGAACTAACGCCCTCTAGTGGTGAAAACTGTCAAATGCAGAGGCGGCTTTCAAGGTCTAATAAATTAGCATATGAACCTCCTAGGTTTAGCTTTCAACTAAGAATACCAAGAGAACAAACCAAAATTGATGATAAAAGTAAATTGGAAAGTTGTTTAAAATTACATGCCCTGTTTGAATCATGGAAGGTTTTTTTTTGGACTTGACTGTCCCTTTAAACATAGATACCCTATGTAATATGACTGTATTCAATTATTTATTTATTCTCATCTTTTAAAACCTCTTCTGCTTCATGGGCATTATGAAAGATCTTGAAACCGTGTTTGGTTTCTAAAGACATTTTTGCTGGGTATATTAGTCTTAAATTTCTTCCCTCATGAACTAATCAGGTACAGAGAAGAACACAATCTTCTCTTATTAAAAGTCTCCGCAGAAAAATCCTGAAACAATAACAATTTCCTTTCTTCAAAGGCTAGGGCGTTTTGTGCCCTATAGGCCTGAAGTATTTGCACCTTGTCTTGAAAATTCAAAAATATAATAATTAAAGATCTATGTTTTGATTAACCATTTTCCTGATCTCTAATGAGACCTATCCTATGAGCTCTTTCTGCAACAAATGATGCCAGTTTATCTAGATTAAGCAATGCAGTTAATTGTACAAAGGCAAAATGGACTACGTTTTTATCGATTGAAGCTTCAGGAAGGACTACTACTTTTAAATTTTTCCTTCACTATCTATTTTCTAGATCTTCTATTTACTATTCAGAATTTTAACCTGGCTAGACATAGATTCAATCATTTTATACTTTTTTATGTCTTTCTCTTCCAAATTCTTTATTATCTTGTCATCTCTTGTGAAAGAGCATCAAGAGAGCTTTGTAAATTGTAAAATTTTGGGATAAAGAGTGCACTTATTTGTTTTAATAATTCAGAATCCTAGACAGTAAACTGTTCTCTTTAGCGAGAGAACCCTGTACAGATTCTATACCAACTCTTGTTGATTTTTTTCCTGGTTTCTATTCCTACCTGCCATAGTTGTTGGTTTTATTTCAGTTACAGTCAGTAAAAATGTATCCATAAAAAAAAAAAGACCCCGAAAACACCCTCCACACACAAACTCTATATTATATTGAGTTAGATCTTATACCAGTCCTCAAAATCCATTGGTACTTAAATAAAAAAAATAACCACAAGTTTTGAGTAATTACTTTAACATGTTGTGCATTACATTTTTACAAACAATTTCTAAATAAATGTGAAAAAGTGACATTGTTAGGGAAAGGAAAAAAAAGTTATTTTAGAGATACCCTCTTTTGAATATCAATTAATGAAATTGTGAGAGAAAAAAAAAATATCCTCATTATGAATATCAATTAGTGGTTAAATGTATTTTTAAAAAAATATATATACATTATCTGTTGTGAAATTATAAATAAAAAAAAAAGGACTAGTAGCTTTAGTAAGCCGGTTTTGTAGTAAAAAAAAAATATTTTATATATATATATATATATATATATATTTTTTTTTTTTTTATTATTATTATTTTTTTTTCTAAAGCTTAGACAGGTATAAACGTATCAGTGATGTATTTCAGCCTATTAATTATAAATCCCAAAATATCTTACAACTTCATGAACTTTAGGTAAATATAGGTTCATAGTAAAGACCCCATTTAGGTCTGATTATAAGTGAAAATTCCATCAGAGCCAGTCAATTACTTTTTTCTAGACTCAAGAGATCAGCAAATTAAGTAACATAAAAGTGCTCCCCTCTTTGACAGAAGATAAGGCTCAACCAAAAGTAGCCTTTAAAAACATGTCTTCCATAGAATGGCTGACAAGGATTTTTATTTTCCTTGATCCTTTTTCTAGTGTCACACAGAGTAGTCTGCAGTTTTATATAGATTTAAACTGCCAACAGATCTGCTGAGGAACTCCATTTTTGGTCTAGCCCCTAGATAAGACTCCTAACCAGGTAAGGCTCCAAGCCAGGCAAAGATATTTCCTCTTCCCAGGTTTTAAATATCAGTTGAAGCTCTGTGTAAATATAGGTAACTTCTCACAGCCATACTTTTTAGCTTTTTAGCTCCTAAAAAAAAGTTCCTTGTAATTGCCCTCCATACAGGAGCTACTGAGACCTGTTGCTTTATTTGGCCTTATCCCCTTTCTTTAATGTAAGAAAGTCTGCAGTTTTTGTAAACAATTTTACATGCTGATATATGTGTGATATAGATTCCTTTCACCTCTTGGCATAAATAAAATTTCAATATGTCAGATATATTCCTTCTTTGCATATTGTAAACATCTTGTACTTGACTAAAGCCAGGTGAAAAATAAGGAGCCTTGGATGGAGTAGATAACTGTACAGGAGTACTCAGCCCTCCAATAATCATTATGGTCTAGACTGAGCATATAATAAAGTCCCTTATATTATAGTCACAGGCAGAAGAAAAACAAACAAGAATGGTAATCTTTACCTTTTTCACACCAAATAGTCTAGCACAGCCCAGCGAATCTCAACAGATATTAAGCTTCAAAAGTCACTAAATACGTATCTGTGATGATAATAGTTGAGTCTTGATGCTTGATTAGGCCCATATGCTGCACAGCCCCAATCAACAAGAGGCTAACCGCTGAGCTCTTTACAGGCCAATGCGATCCATTATAACGCCAACATGCAAGTCACGTGGCTGCCCTTGTCCGGAGAGAGGTGTTCTTCCCAACTTCTCTTTCTATCTATAGGGTTCGATCATTCCAGCTGTGTGTGCATACTGCGTCCGAAAGCCTGACTGTGGATTTCGGACTTTCCTAGACTAATCTCTCTCTTAGCAGCATGCCTGGAAGACCTCCTCTAGTTTGCTCATCTGGAGCGCGCACCACTCAGAGATGACCCGTGTCAATTGCACTCTAAGTCTCTCTTTTGGTATGTGAATTGGGTCCTGTATTCAACTCCTGCCAAATTACCTGTTTTCTGTGTCAATTGCACTCTAGGGGGCCTATTTATTATGGTGCAAGCGGACATGAACCAATATAGCGGATCATGTCTGATGCACATCTGTCGGCATTTATCATTGCACCAGCAGTTCTAGTAAACTGCTGGTGCAATGCCTCCCTCTGTCTGCAGATTCATGGAATAGTCATATATATCCAGCACAGGGAATGTTTTAAGGTGTGCCAGCGTCCAGGTTCCTGCCAGAACCCACAAATACAAATGTAGAAACAAAAATGAAGCAGCACCACCAAACAGCGTTTCTTCAAGGTGTTTTATTCAGCTTGAGGAGTAGCCAGACCCAATAAAGTTAAACAACAACGTTTCGGACACAGTCCTTAGTCATGTATGGCTAAACTATACACATAATCATCTTTAAATACCCTCCTAGCCCCACCCACACACCTGTGAAGTTTGTACATTCAAAATTAACCCCTTACATACCACTCAAGGTACACAGGTAATTATCAGCAAAAAACATTTCAGTAATTTTCAGGTGAAACACACCAACCTTATATATATTAAAGTATAGTTAAATATACATACATATATCAAGTAAATTAGCAGAACAGAATCCATAATCATCTGTAACAAAAGAGAAAAGAAAGAAATTAAGAAACATTGTATCCAATAATATTTAAAGGCATACAGATAGGGTCAAAATCCCTATTCATCCCATTAGGGTGTAATGTCCCCAACTTATTAATCCAGAACATTTCTCTACTCTTAAGGATTTTGGCTCTATCCCCACCCCTTCTAGGAACTGGCACATGCTCTATCACTTGAAATCTTAACTGATTAAGGTTATGTCCAGCAGACAAAAAATGGCACGCTACAGGGGCATCCAGTTTTTTTGTCCTAATACTGCTTTTATGTTGAACCATACGTTCACGGACACTACGGGTGGTCTCTCCGACGTACCCCAATCCACAGGGACATTTAATCAAGTAAACCACATATTCTGTGTTGCATGTAAAATAATCCTTAATAGAAAACATATATCCAGTCCTAGGATGACTAAAGGTGGGGCCTTTAATTATGTTGTTGCAGTTAGAGCAACCAAGGCATGGGAAATTCCCCCAATTTTTCTTGCCTATATAGCTCTGCACCCCCCTCTTTTTAAGGGGGCCAATATCTGCTCTGACAAGTGAATCTTTAAAATTTCTACCTCTTTTGTAGGCCGGCATAAAGGGTTTAGAAAACTCCAAAACATCAGATTCACAGGTCTGTAACACATGCCAATGCTTTAATAAAATTTTCTGAACCTTTAAACTTAAAGGGGAATATTGGCTAACAAAAACCAATCTATCAGATTTTTCTGTCCCCTTTATCTCTCTTTTCTCATTATTCTTTTTAGTTAACAGGGATTGTCTAGTTGTGGCAAGAGCATACTCAAGTTCTGATTCAATTAATTCCTTAGGGTAACCCCTTGCTAAAAACCGATCCCCCATCTCTTTCAATCTTAATTTGGCCAAATTTTCATCAGACACAATCCTTCTGACCCGAAGGAATTGGCTTCTAGGTAAAGATTTGAGAAGAGATGGAGGGTGGGCACTGGTATAGTGGAGGAGGGTGTTGCAGTCTGTTTCTTTTTTATATAAATCCACAGATAAGCCCTGTGGAGTTTTTGATACTCGAGTATCCAGAAAAACCACACTCTCCTCACTCCACACCAGTTTGAATTTAATTCTAGTTGTAGCAGAATTTAAATCATTAATAAATTTCTCAAGGGTTCCAATGTCGCCCAACCACACACCAAAAATATCATCTATATAGCGCCACCATGTGGCACCATATAGTAAAAACAATGGATGATTATAAACAAAATATTCCTCAAAGATATTCATATAGATATTTGCGTATGTGGGGGCGACATTGGAACCCATGGCAGTCCCTTGGAGTTGTAGGTAGTAATCATCACCAAATAAAAAATAATTACAGCATAATACAATCCTCAATAATTGGATCAGAAATTCTTGTTGTAATGGTGAAAATTTTAAATCTTGACTCAAAACCTTGGTGACTGCACCAATACCAGCCTCATGCGAGATGGAAGTATATAATGATGCTACATCCAGACTAAACAGTATGCCTCTGTTCCCATCAATAGACAGGTTCTGCAATTTAGTTATAAAATCACTTGTATCCTGAATATAGGAATTGGATAATACCAGTGGTCTCAAAGCCTTATCTAAAAAAATGGAAACTTTAGATAGGATAGAACCCATTCCAGCTACAATGGGGCGTCCAGGGGGGGAAGTTAAGCATTTATGTACTTTAGGAAGTGTGTATAAAACAGGAGTAACTGCCTCTGATTCCAAAAGAAACTTTGCAATATCCTTATCAATTATCCCATTTTTTACAGCAATATTAACACAATTTTCAACCTCTTTCTGAATGTTAAAAACGGGGTTTGTATACAGTTTTTTATATACAGCAGTATCTGATAATTGTGTTTTTATTTCATTCACATAAAATTCCTTATCCATAAGTACGTGGCCCCTCCCTTATCCGCCCCCTTAATGATAAGCTGTTCATTATTTTTTAACCCATTCAGTGAAATCAACTCTTTTTTAGTTAAACCTTGTCTCACAGGGTGTTTTCTACTTTTGCTATAGTGTTTTTTACACATGTCAGCTACATCATTATCTACCAATTTAATAAAGCTTTGGACCCCGGCCCCTACCTGTGTAGGGGTGAATGTACTTTTGTTAAATAACCCAAAACTTTTTAGCTTTAACCTTTGCACAGCATTCATATCAACATTACTCACTGCTGAATCAGGAGAAGGATAGGATACATTTGTAAAGAAACTTTTGAGCTTAATAGTCCTAAAGAACCGGTATAGATCTTTTTGTAGTTCTAAATGATCATAGTCCTGCTGGGGGCAATAAGAAAGTCCTTTGTTTAGGATCGTTAACTCATCATCAGTAACTTGTACCTGAGAGATGTTGATCATTGTCGGTTGTTGCTGCGTGTCATCACACGTTGACCGCCTCTCCCTCTGATCTTTTTCTGATGGAGTGCTGCTGTTCTCTTTGCGCCGTCTGTGTTTGCGGCCCCCACGGCGTTTCCTGAGGCCTCCAAGTCGGATTCCCCCGACATCGATTCAGACGATGACCCTTGTGTGCTAGCACGTCCGCTTCCTCCATGCGTGCGTCTGCGTCTGTACCCGGAACCGGAAGTACCGCTTATTCCGCCGGACGAGTCCCGGCCCCACCGGTAAACCGTTCCGGTCGTGTAATCCTCCTCATCCCGAGAGAACTTCTTCTTCTTACGTTCTTGGATGGTATGCTTCAATTCCTTAATCTGTTCATCCAAGCTTTTAAGTAGTTGTTCCATATCTTCAGGGGATAAGTTGTTTTGGAGGTCTTGTTTTATAGTATCAATCTGAGCGTTCTGATTCTCAATTTCTTTTTGCAAACATTCAACTGTCAGGACCATGATATCAAACGAACATTTGTTTAATATCATTTCTTTTCCAAATGCTCCAATTTCTTACTCACAGTTTGAGTGGGTGAAGATTTTAAAAAGTCCCTGGAGCCCCGGGTCAATGTAGTGATCCTGGCGGCTTCCATGTCAGAATAGCCAAAGGTCTTAGGCTCATTGCTCTCCTGTCCAATTTCCATATTCCCGTGCAAGGAAGGCAGTAGTCACAATGAAATAGTCATATATATCCAGCACAGGGAATGTTTTAAGGTGTGCCAGCATCCAGGTTCCTGCCAGAACCCACAAATACAAATGTAGAAACAAAAATGAAGCAGCACCACCAAACAGCGTTTCTTCAAGGTGTTTTATTCAGCTTGAGGAGTAGCCAGACCCAATAAAGTTAAACAACAACGTTTCGGACACAGTCCTTAGTCATGTATGGCTAAACTATACACATAATCATCTTTAAATACCCTCCTAGCCCCACCCACACACCTGTGAAGTTTGTACATTCAAAATTAACCCCTTACATACCACTCAAGGTACACAGGTAATTATCAGCAAAAAACATTTCAGTAATTTTCAGGTGAAACACACCAACCTTATATATATTAAAGTATAGTTAAATATACATACATATATCCGACTTGGAGGCCTCAGGAAACGCCGTGGGGGCCGCAAACACAGACGGCGCAAAGAGAACAGCAGCACTCCATCAGAAAAAGATCAGAGGGAGAGGCGGTCAACGTGTGATGACACGCAGCAACAACCGACAATGATCAACATCTCTCAGGTACAAGTTACTGATGATGAGTTAACAATCCTAAACAAAGGACTTTCTTATTGCCCCCAGCAGGACTATGATCATTTAGAACTACAAAAAGATCTATACCGGTTCTTTAGGACTATTAAGCTCAAAAGTTTCTTTACAAATGTATCCTATCCTTCTCCTGATTCAGCAGTGAGTAATGTTGATATGAATGCTGTGCAAAGGTTAAAGCTAAAAAATTTTGGGTTATTTAACAAAAGTACATTCACCCCTACACAGGTAGGGGCCGGGGTCCAAAGCTTTATTAAATTGGTAGATAATGATGTAGCTGACATGTGTAAAAAACACTATAGCAAAAGTAGAAAACACCCTGTGAGACAAGGTTTAACTAAAAAAGAGTTGATTTCACTGAATGGGTTAAAAAATAATGAACAGCTTATCATTAAGGGGGCGGATAAGGGAGGGGCCACTGTACTTATGGATAAGGAATTTTATGTGAATGAAATAAAAACACAATTATCAGATACTGCTGTATATAAAAAAACTGTATACAAACCCCGTTTTTAACATTCAGAAAGAGGTTGAAAATTGTGTTAATATTGCTGTAAAAAAATGGGATAATTGATAAGGATATTGCAAAGTTTCTTTTGGAATCAGAGGCAGTTACTCCTGTTTTATACACACTTCCTAAAGTACATAAATGCTTAACTTCCCCCCCTGGACGCCCCATTGTAGCTGGAATGGGTTCTATCCTATCTAAAGTTTCCATTTTTTTAGATAAGGCTTTGAGACCACTGGTATTATCCAATTCCTATATTCAGGATACAAGTGATTTTATAACTAAATTGCAGAACCTGTCTATTGATGGGAACAGAGGCATACTGTTTAGTCTGGATGTAGCATCATTATATACTTCCATCTCGCATGAGGCTGGTATTGGTGCAGTCACCAAGGTTTTGAGTCAAGATTTAAAATTTTCACCATTACAACAAGAATTTCTGATCCAATTATTGAGGATTGTATTATGCTGTAATTATTTTTTATTTGGTGATGATTACTACCTACAACTCCAAGGGACTGCCATGGGTTCCAATGTCGCCCCCACATACGCAAATATCTATATGAATATCTTTGAGGAATATTTTGTTTATAATCATCCATTGTTTTTACTATATGGTGCCACATGGTGGCGCTATATAGATGATATTTTTGGTGTGTGGTTGGGCGACATTGGAACCCTTGAGAAATTTATTAATGATTTAAATTCTGCTACAACTAGAATTAAATTCAAACTGGTGTGGAGTGAGGAGAGTGTGGTTTTTCTGGATACTCGAGTATCAAAAACTCCACAGGGCTTATCTGTGGATTTATATAAAAAAACATAATTTATGTAAGAACTTACCTGATAAATTCATTTCTTTCATATTAACAAGAGTCCATGAGCTAGTGACGTATGGGATATACATTCCTACCAGGAGGGGCAAAGTTTCCCAAACCTTAAAATGCCTATAAATACACCCCTCACCACACCCACAAATCAGTTTAACGAATAGCCAAGAAGTGGGGTGATAAGAAAAAAAGTGCGAAGCATATAAAATAAGGAATTGGAATAATTGTGCTTTATACAAAAAAATCATAACCACCACAAAAAAGGGTGGGCCTCATGGACTCTTGTTAATATGAAAGAAATGAATTTATCAGGTAAGTTCTTACATAAATTATGTTTTCTTTCATGTAATTAACAAGAGTCCATGAGCTAGTGACGTATGGGATAATGACTACCCAAGATGTGGATCTTTCCACACAAGAGTCACTAGAGAGGGAGGGATAAAATAAAGACAGCCAATTCCTGCTGAAAATAATCCACACCCAAAATAAAGTTTAACAAAAAACATAAGCAGAAGATTCAAACTGAAACCGCTGCCTGAAGAACTTTTCTACCAAAAACTGCTTCAGAAGAAGAAAATACATCAAAATGGTAGAATTTAGTAAAAGTATGCAAAGAGGACCAAGTTGCTGCTTTGCAGATCTGGTCAACCGAAGCTTCATTCCTAAACGCCCAGGAAGTAGATACTGACCTAGTAGAATGAGCTGTAATTCTCTGAGGCGGAATTTTACCCGACTCAACATAGGCAAGATGAATTAAAGATTTCAACCAAGATGCCAAAGAAATGGCAGAAGCTTTCTGGCCTTTCCTAGAACCGGAAAAGATAACAAATAGACTAGAAGTCTTACGGAAAGATTTCGTAGCTTCAACATAATATTTCAAAGCTCTAACAACATCCAAAGAATGCAACGATTTCTCCTTAGAATTCTTAGGATTAGGACATAATGAAGGAACCACAATTTCTCTACTAATGTTGTTGGAATTCACAACTTTAGGTAAAAATTCAAAAGAAGTTCGCAACACCGCCTTATCCTGATGAAAAATCAGAAAAGGAGACTCACAAGAAAGAGCAGATAATTCAGAAACTCTTCTAGCAGAAGAGATGGCCAAAAGGAACAAAACTTTCCAAGAAAGTAATTTAATGTCCAATGAATGCATAGGTTCAAACGGAGGAGCTTGAAGAGCTCCCAGAACCAAATTCAAACTCCATGGAGGAGAAATTGACTTAATGACAGGTTTTATACGAACCAAAGCTTGTACAAAACAATGAATATCAGGAAGAATAGCAATCTTTCTGTGAAAAAGAACAGAAAGAGCGGAGATTTGTCCTTTCAAAGAACTTGCGGACAAACCCTTATCTAAACCATCCTGAAGAAACTGTAAAATTCTCGGTATTCTAAAAGAATGCCAAGAAAAATGATGAGAAAGACACCAAGAAATATAAGTCTTCCAGACTCTATAATATATCTCTCGAGATACAGATTTACGAGCCTGTAACATAGTATTAATCACGGAGTCAGAGAAACCTCTTTGACCAAGAATCAAGCGTTCAATCTCCATACCTTTAAATTTAAGGATTTCAGATCCGGATGGAAAAAAGGACCTTGCGACAGAAGGTCTGGTCTTAACGGAAGAGTCCATGGTTGGCAAGATGCCATCCGGACAAGATCCGCATACCAAAACCTGTGAGGCCATGCCGGAGCTATTAGCAGAACAAACGAGCATTCCCTCAGAATCTTGGAGATTACTCTTGGAAGAAGAACTAGAGGCGGAAAGATATAGGCAGGATGATACTTCCAAGGAAGTGATAATGCATCCACTGCCTCCGCCTGAGGATCCCGGGATCTGGACAGATACCTGGGAAGTTTCTTGTTTAGATGAGAGGCCATCAGATCTATCTCTGGGAGCCCCCACATTTGAACAATCTGAAGAAATACCTCTGGGTGAAGAGACCATTCGCCCGGATGCAACGTTTGGCGACTGAGATAATCCGCTTCCCAATTGTCTACACCTGGGATATGAACCGCAGAGATTAGACAGGAGCTGGATTCCGCCCAAACCAAAATTCGAGATACTTCTTTCATAGCCAGAGGACTGTGAGTCCCTCCTTGATGATTGATGTATGCCACAGTTGTGACATTGTCTGTCTGAAAACAAATGAACGATTCTCTCTTCAGAAGAGGCCAAAACTGAAGAGCTCTGAAAATTGCACGGAGTTCCAAAATATTGATCGGTAATCTCACCTCCTGAGATTCCCAAACTCCTTGTGCCGTCAGAGATCCCCACACAGCTCCCCAACCTGTGAGACTTGCATCTGTTGAAATTACAGTCCAGGTCGGAAGAACAAAAGAAGCCCCCTGAATTAAACGATGGTGATCTGTCCACCACGTTAGAGAGTGTCGAACAATCGGTTTTAAAGATATTAATTGATATATCTTCGTGTAATCCCTGCACCATTGGTTCAGCATACAGAGCTGAAGAGGTTGCATGTGAAAACGAGCAAAGGGGATCGCGTCCGATGCAGCAGTCATAAGACCTAGAATTTCCATGCATAAGGCTACCGAAGGGAATGATTGAGACTGAAGGTTTCGACAAGCTGTAATCAATTTTAGACGTCTCTTGTCTGTTAAAGACAGAGTCATGGACACTGAATCTATCTGGAAACCCAGAAAGGTTACCCTTGTTTGAGGAATCAAAGAACTTTTTGGTAAATTGATCCTCCAACCATGATCTTGAAGAAACAACACAAGTCGATTCGTATGAGACTCTGCTAAATGTAAAGACTGAGCAAGTACCAAGATATCGTCCAAATAAGGAAATACCACAATACCCTGTTCTCTGATTACAGACAGAAGGGCACCGAGAATCTTTGTGAAAATTCTTGGAGCTGTAGCAAGGCCAAACGGTAGAGCCACAAATTGGTAATGCTTGTCTAGAAAAGAGAATCTCAGGAACTGATAATGATCTGGATGAATCGGAATATGCAGATATGCATCCTGTAAATCTATTGTGGACATATAATTCCCTTGCTGAACAAAAGGCAATATAGTCCTTACAGTTACCATCTTGAACGTTGGTATCCTTACATAACGATTCAATAATTTTAGATCCAGAACTGGTCTGAAGGAATTCTCCTTCTTTGGTACAATGAAGAGATTTGAATAAAACCCCATCCCCTGTTCCGGAACTGGAACTGGCATAATTACTCCAGCCAACTCTAGATCTGAAACACAATTCAGAAATGCTTGAGCTTTCACTGGATTTACTGGGACACGGGAAAGAAAAAATCTCTTTGCAGGAGGTCTCATCTTGAAACCAATTCTGTACCCTTCTGAAACAATGTTCTGAATCCAAAGATTGTGAACAGAATTGATCCAAATTTCTTTGAAAAAACGTAACCTGCCCCCTACCAGCTGAACTGGAATGAGGGCCGTACCTTCATGTGAACTTAGAAGCAGGCTTTGCCTTTCTAGCAGGCTTGGATTTATTCCAGACTGGAGATGGTTTCCAAACTGAAACTGAAACTGAGGACGAAGGATCAGGCTTTTGTTCTTTGTTGAAACGAAAGGAACGAAAACGATTGTTAGCCCTGTTTTTACCTTTAGATTTTTTATCCTGTGGTAAAAAAGTTCCTTTCCCACCAGTAACAGTTGAAATAATAGAATCCAACTGAGAACCAAATAATTTGTTTCCCTGGAAAGAAATGGAAAGTAGAGTTGATTTAGAAGCCATATCAGCATTCCAAGTCTTAAGCCATAAAGCTCTTCTGGCTAAGATAGCCAGAGACATAAACCTAACATCAACTCTAATAATATCAAAAATGGCATCACAGATAAAATTATTAGCATGCTGGAGAAGAATAATAATATCATGAGAATCACGATTTGTTACTTGTTGCGCTAGAGTTTCCAACCAAAAAGTTGAAGCTGCAGCAACATCAGCCAATGATATAGCAGGTCTAAGAAGATTACCTGAACACAGATAAGCTTTTCTTAGAAAAGATTCAATTTTTCTATCTAAAGGATCCTTAAACGAGGTACCATCTGACGTAGGAATGGTAGTACGTTTAGCAAGGGTAGAAATAGCCCCATCAACTTTAGGGATTTTGTCCCAAAATTCTAACCTGTCAGGCGGAACAGGATATAATTGCTTAAAACGTTTAGAAGGAGTAAATGAATTACCCAATTTATCCCATTCTTTGGAAATTACTGCAGAAATAGCATTAGGAACAGGAAAAACTTCTGGAATAACCGCAGGAGCTTTAAAAACCTTATCCAAACGTATAGAATTAGTATCAAGAGGACTAGAATCCTCTATTTCTAAAGCAATTAGTACTTCTTTAAGTAAAGAGCGAATAAATTCCATCTTAAATAAATATGAAGATTTATCAGCATCAATCTCTGAGATAGAATCCTCTGAACCAGAAGAGTCCAAAGAATCAGAATGATGGTGTTCATTTAAAAATTCATCTGTAGAGAGAGAAGATTTAAAATACTTTTTACGTTTACTAGAAGGAGAAATAACAGACAAAGCCTTCTTTATAGATTCAGAAACAAAATCTCTTATGTTATCAGGAACATTCTGCACCTTAGATGTTGAGGGAACTGCAACAGGCAATGGTACATTACTAAAGGAAATATTATCTGCTTTAACAAGTTTGTCATGACAATTATTACAAACAACAGCTGGAGGAATAGCTACCAAAAGTTTACAGCAGATACACTTAGCTTTGGTAGATCCAGCAGGCAGTGATTTTCCTGTAGTATCTTCTGGCTCAGATGCAACGTGAGACATCTTGCAATATGTAAGAGAAAAAACAACATATAAAGCAAAATAGATCAAATTCCTTATAAGACAGTTTCAGGAATGGGAAAGAATGCCAAATATCAAGCTTCTAGCAACCAGAAGCAAATGAAAAATGAGACTGAAATAATGTGGAGACAAAAGCGACGCCCATATTTTTTAGCGCCAAATAAGACGCCCACATTATTTGGCGCCTAAATGCTTTTGGCGCCAAAAATGACGCCACATCCGGAACGCCGACATTTTTGGCGCAAAATAACGTCAAAAAATGACGCAACTTCCGGCGACACGTATGACGCCGGAAACGGAAAAGAATTTTTGCGCCAAAAAAGTCCGCGCCAAGAATGACGCAATAAAATGAAGCATTTTCAGCCCCCGCGAGCCTAACAGCCCACAGGGAAAAAAGTCAAATTTTTGAGGTAAGAAAAATATGATAATTCAATGCATAATCCCAAATATGAAACTGACTGTCTGAAAATAAGGAAAGTTGAACATTCTGAGTCAAGGCAAATAAATGTTTGAATACATATATTTAGAACTTTATAAATAAAGTGCCCAACCATAGCTTAGAGTGTCACAGAAAATAAGACTTACTTACCCCAGGACACTCATCTACATGTTTGTAGAAAGCCAAACCAGTACTGAAACGAGAATCAGTAGAGGTAATGGTAAATATAAGAGTATATCGTCGATCTGAAAAGGGAGGTAAGAGATGAATCTCTACGACCGATAACAGAGAACCTTATGAAATAGACCCCGTAGAAGGAGATCACTGCATTCAATAGGCAATACTCTCTTCACATCCCTCTGACATTCACTGCACGCTGAGAGGAAAACCGGGCTCCAACTTGCTGCGGAGCGCATATCAACGTAGAATCTAGCACAAACTTACTTCACCACCTCCCTTGGAGGCAAAGTTTGTAAAACTGATTTGTGGGTGTGGTGAGGGGTGTATTTATAGGCATTTTAAGGTTTGGGAAACTTTGCCCCTCCTGGTAGGAATGTATATCCCATACGTCACTAGCTCATGGACTCTTGTTAATTACATGAAAGAAAGAAACAGACTGCAACACCCTCCTCCACTATACCAGTGCCCACCCTCCATCTCTTCTCAAATCTTTACCTAGAAGCCAATTCCTTCGGGTCAGAAGGATTGTGTCTGATGAAAATTTGGCCAAATTAAGATTGAAAGAGATGGGGGATCGGTTTTTAGCAAGGGGTTACCCTAAGGAATTAATTGAATCAGAACTTGAGTATGCTCTTGCCACAACTAGACAATCCCTGTTAACTAAAAAGAATAATGAGAAAAGAGAGATAAAGGGGACAGAAAAATCTGATAGATTGGTTTTTGTTAGCCAATATTCCCCTTTAAGTTTAAAGGTTCAGAAAATTTTATTAAAGCATTGGCATGTGTTACAGACCTGTGAATCTGATGTTTTGGAGTTTTCTAAACCCTTTATGCCGGCCTACAAAAGAGGTAGAAATTTTAAAGATTCACTTGTCAGAGCAGATATTGGCCCCCTTAAAAAGAGGGGGGTGCAGAGCTATATAGGCAAGAAAAATTGGGGGAATTTCCCATGCCTTGGTTGCTCTAACTGCAACAACATAATTAAAGGCCCCACCTTTAGTCATCCTAGGACTGGATATATGTTTTCTATTAAGGATTATTTTACATGCAACACAGAATATGTGGTTTACTTGATTAAATGTCCCTGTGGATTGGGGTACGTCGGAGAGACCACCCGTAGTGTCCGTGAACGTATGGTTCAACATAAAAGCAGTATTAGGACAAAAAAACTGGATGCCCCTGTAGCGTGCCATTTTTTGTCTGCTGGACATAACCTTAATCAGTTAAGATTTCAAGTGATAGAGCATGTGCCAGTTCCTAGAAGGGGTGGGGATAGAGCCAAAATCCTTAAGAGTAGAGAAATGTTCTGGATTAATAAGTTGGGGACATTACACCCTAATGGGATGAATAGGGATTTTGACCTATCTGTATGCCTTTAAATATTATTGGATACAATGTTTCTTAATTTCTTTCTTTTCTCTTTTGTTACAGATGATTATGGATTCTGTTCTGCTAATTTACTTGATATATGTATGTATATTTAACTATACTTTAATATATATAAGGTTGGTGTGTTTCACCTGAAAATTACTGAAATGTTTTTTGCTGATAATTACCTGTGTACCTTGAGTGGTATGTAAGGGGTTAATTTTGAATGTACAAACTTCACAGGTGTGTGGGTGGGGCTAGGAGGGTATTTAAAGATGATTATGTGTATAGTTTAGCCATACATGACTAAGGACTGTGTCCGAAACGTTGTTGTTTAACTTTATTGGGTCTGGCTACTCCTCAAGCTGAATAAAACACCTTGAAGAAACGCTGTTTGGTGGTGCTGCTTCATTTTTGTTTCTACATCTGCAGATTCATGGCCAATCGGCCGCTAGCAGGGGGTGTCAATCAACCCAATCGTATTCGATCGGGTTGATTTCTGTCCGCTGCCTCAGAGCAGGCGGACAGGTTATGGAGCAGCGGTCTTTAGACCGCTGCTTCATAACTTCTGTTTCTGGCGAGCCTGAAACACGGGGCATCAAGCTCCATACGGAGCTTGATAAATATGCCCCTAAGTCTTTCTTTTGGTATGTAAATTGGGTCCTGCATTCAACTCCTGCCAAACTCCCTGTTTTCTGTGTCAATTGCACTCTAAATCTCTCTTTTGGTATGTGTCTGTAGTCTGTGAAATGTTATTTATTTACTCTGCTGATATCTTGTCTTTATCTATGTGATGTTCAAACCTTGTCAATACTTCCTAAATTTATAATTTAACTAATGGTATAACCCCAGCCTCCTCCAAATTCCATTGTCTGTTTTAAATTTTCTCACCCTGAACCAAATCTTCCCAATTGGCCTTTTGAATGTCTTTGATCATGTCATTGACTAATTTATTGCAATCAGCTGAATGCTCTGTCCTATAAATCTAACACTGCTATGGGGTAGCATTGCAGGTTTAGATAGCAGTAATGTAACATCATCTGTTCACATCTCTTAAGTGAACATTTATAAATGAGGCATTAACAATTGGGCAAAAGAATTTATACAAGAATTCAACAAGGAATGGACAAGAGACAAGGTAAGTTCTGTTGTAATACTGTGTTTTATCGGTTTGCTTAGTTTGTAAAAATGCTCAATATCTTCATATTACTTTTTATTACCTTGTGTCTCTATAACAAACTACTTTATTCAATTACTCCTTCCCCCTCACCACCTGCACTGTTCATTAGCCCATCTCTCTTAACCTCACCTTACTTTTGTATTCTGGAACTTCACACATTCCTAAACACTCTCTCTCTCCCCCTTGCACTTTATCCCAAAAACAGTCTCATTACTGCAAATCTGCATCTAATGTCACTCTCTTGCTCATACTAGCTGCTGGTGACATCTCTCCTAATCCTGGTCCCCCACAACTCCCTAGCCTTGCACAACCATGTGTGCCTTTCAATAGAATTTAAAAACAAAACTCTGGTAACCTTATTCTCATTCCTCTTGCATCTAAAACCGCCATCCCCTTCACTTGTGCACTCTGGAACTCTAACTCTGTTTGCAACAAGCTCACTTCTATTGATGACCTCTTTATCTTCCACTCTCTCAACCTTTTGGCTCTCACAGAAACCTGGTGCTCTGCTTCAGACACAGTATTCACTGCTGCACTGTCACATGGGGGTCTCCACTCAGCCACACTCCTAAGTCTGGTAATAGACAAGGAGGTGGTGTTGGTATTTTACTTTCCTCTCGTTGCACCTCTCAACAAATACAGCCATTCTCTTCCCTCACATTTTCTTCATTTGAAGTACACAATTTACTTATTCTCTCCCCTCTCTATACATGTTGCAGTCATATACCGCCCCCCTGGCTTCTAAACTCAATTTTTAGATCACTTCGCTGCCTGGCCACCTTATTTCCTTTCCTCAGACACCCCTGCCCTCATACTTTGTGATTTCAACATCCCTCTTGACAATCCCACTGCCTCCTCTACAAAACAACTTCTGCAACTCACTTCCTCTTTTGACCTGTCACAATGGACTGACTCTCCCACTCACAAAGATGGTCACTCCCTCGATCTGATTTTCATCTATCGATGCACTCTCTCAAATTTCACAAACTCCCCTTCTCCTCTTTCTGACCATCATCTCCTCTTTTGCAAGATCACATCCCTCCCTACAACCCCCTCCTTCTACCCCTCACACCAAACTTTACAGAAGCATCAAGTCATTAGATCAGCAACAGCTCGCTAGCTCTCTCAAATCTCTCCTTTCTTCCATCCCCTCCTTTTCCTGCCCTGCCCAATCTATCTGCCACTATAACTCCACCTTTACATCAGTCCTAGACAATCTGGCCCCACCTACCATAGCTCAGAAATCAAACACTCACCCTCAGCCCTGGCACACTCCTCTGACTTGGTACCTACGCAGATGTTACCGTACTGCTGAGCGACACTGGAGAAAATCTCGTTCAGCTGACTTTTTTTCACTACAAGTTTATCTTGAACTCCTACTATTCTGCCCTTAATCTTTATAAGCAACAATACTTCTCTACTCTCATCTCTACTCTTTCCTCTAAGCCAAAATGTCTGTTCTCCACGTTCAATACTCATCTCCCCCCACACAAATTCTCTCTCAGCTCAAGATTTTGCCAGCCTGGATTTCGTCCCCCACAGAGATAGCAATTGTTAAGGTTACCAACAACCTACTTACAGCAAAATCCAAAGGCCACTTCTCTCTGCTTATCCTCCTTGATCTGTCTGCAGCCTTTGATACTGTAGACCACCCGCTTATGCTACAAACTCTCCATTCCTTCTATATTTGCGACACAGCTCTCTCATGGTTCTCTTCTTATCTATCTATCCGTACCTTTAGTGTAGCCTTCTCTGGAGCATCCTCTGCCCCATTACTACTTTCTGTTGGGGTACCTCAAGGCTCTGTCCTCAGTCCCCTTCTCTTTTCAATCTACACGTCATCATTAGGTTCCTTAATAAAGTACCATGGATTTCAATATCATTTGTATGCTGATGACACCCAAATCTACCTCTCTGCACCAGACCTACCTCCTTCCTTACTAACCCGTGTCACTAACTGTCTTTCTCATATCTCTTCTTGGATACCTTCTCACTACCTTAAGATAAATCTCTCTAAAACTGAGATCATTTTTTCCCCCTTCTTCCAAAATCTCCACCCCCAATTTCTCTATAACTGTTTAACTCCATCATTACCCCTACCCCGCATGCCCAATGTCTTGGGGTTACACTTGACTCAGACCTTTCACTCCTCACATTCAGTTATTGGCTGCCGCTTCCACCTTAAAAACATTCCCTTACACAAGACACAACTAAGATTTTAATCCACTCTCTCATTCTTTCCCGCCTCGACTACTGAAACTCCATCCTCTCTGGTCTCCCTAGCTGCTGCCTAGCTCTTTTATGATCCATAATGAATGCCTCTGCCAGGCTCATCTTCCTTACACATCACTCTTTATCTGCTGCCCCTCTCTGCCAATCCCTTCACTGGCTTCCTCTTGCCTCCAGGATTAAACACAAAATTCTCACTCTGACCTACAAAGCCCTCAACTGCACTGCTCCCCCCTACATTTCAGACCTTGTCTCCAGATACTTTCCCTCCTGTCCCCTTCGCTCTGCTCATGATCTTCTACTCTCCTCGTCTCGTTACTTTCTCACATTCCAGTTTACAGGACTTCTCCAGACTGGCTCCCATCTTGTGGAATTCCCTGCCTCGTTCCACAAGACTGTCCCCTAGTTTTAACAGCTTCAAGCACTCCCTAAAGACTCTACTATTCAGGGATGCATACAACCTAAACTAACCTTTCCTAACTCCATTGCTTTCCCCTTGAATGTAAGCATATGAGCCCAGCTGTTTGTAGATCACCTTCATAAGAGTCGACTACAACAGTGCAACTCTCGGCAGGGCCCTCTACCCATTTGATCCCTATAAATGTTATCTGGTATACTGCCTAGGTTTTATAGCGCTGCAGAATCTGTTGGTTTTTTTTTTTGGAAGCAAGGCATATAGCGCATTTAGTGTTGCCTCTTTGTATACCCTGTATGTCATCCCTTATGTGCCAGATAATTGGAGGAGCACTGGTATTACAAAATAGGGAGGATTAAAAATATGTTTATGATGTCCTGTAGACAAGAGCAGTGTTGTACAGAGGAGAAATCACACAGGTACATAATAAAAGAGGGTCTGATAGACTGTGTGGTGTTGCTATATTTATATGCATACAATTACTAAATATTTATATAGATATATTTGATATAAAATTTTTGTGTGCCTATGTGTAACAAAGATTTACACGAAGGGGGTGATTATTAATTTAGGTAGTAGGACAAATGGGAAGTAATAAGCCTACTTCAAAGAGAAAATATTTTTATATATGTAAAGGACACAATTTATGTATAGTAGGTATACACACTACCAAATAACACAGTAGATATGTGCATTCAGCAATTTGTTGTATGAGCGAATGGCATATATGGAAGTGGGTAGCAAATCTAAATCTTTGTGTGTTGCACTTTCACTCAAATAAATCCGGCTAAAAAAAAAAAAAATGCCATTACCCATGGTCATATTCAGCATTCGTTCATACAGCAAACTACCGAATGCTGAATATGACCATGGGTAATGGCATTTTTTTGTGTTTGAGTGTAAGTGAAACCCCTTTTGCAACTCTAATTCTGTAACCACTTAATTTGGGCAGGTTCAAATTAAAAGCTCTATCCCTGGTAAAGAACCAGAGTGTCTGCTAAATAATTTTAGTGTGGTATTATCCTTGGGCACTAAACATACATAGGATCAGTAGCGCACCTACCTACTCAATAGAGGGCCGTGGTGCAAACTTTTTTTTAACCCCAAAGGTAACTCAGTAGTAAGCAATAGTGATAATATACATGCTGGTCTGTGTAAGGATTTTGAAGATAAATAGATAAGATGGACCTACATTAATAAAAGTTTTCTGTGCATTAGGATTGTACACATTCTGCAGACGCCAATGTATAGACTGGCTGCTATAGGGCCCCCCAGTGCACTAATGCTAGTTTCATCCCTGCATAGGATTGGTACTGATTTAGTTGTAACCTAGTGTGAGGTGACACAGTGGGTATTATATTTATCACACAATAATGAGGGTATCACTTCCAATACTTCAAAAGTGGAATTATCAAAGGTGTTCCTGGTGGAGTAGGAAGGATAACTGTGCAACATGTGGGACTCTCTCAGAATTCCTTTTCCCTAATATATTTTCACTTATGCTTCCTCCATGACTGCTGGCATCATCCTTTTTTCCACTTCTTGCAATTAGCTCTTCCCTGTTGCACAAGGACTGATCATCAAAAAATATGATTTATGTAAGAATTTACCTGATAAATTAATTTATTTCATATTGGCAAGAGTCCATGAGCTAGTGACGTATGGGATATACAATCCTACCAGGAGGGGCAAAGTTTCCCAAACCTCAAAATGCCTACAAATACACCCCTCACCACACCCACAATTCAGTTTAACAAATAGCCAAGAAGTGGGGTGATAAAGAAAGGAGCAAAAAGCATAAACCAAGGAATTGGAATAATTGTGCTTTATACAAAAAAATCATAACCACCATAAAAAGGGTGGGCCTCATGGACTCTTGCCAATATGAAAGAAATGAATTTATCAGGTAAATTCTTACATAAATTATGTTTTCATTCATGTAATTGGCAAGAGTCCATGAGCTAGTGACGTATGGGATAGCAATACCCAAGATGTGGAACTCCCCGCAAGAGTCACTAGAGAGGGAGGGATAAAGAATAAAGACAGCCAATTCCGCTGAAAAAATTAATCCACAACCAAAATCATAAGTTTTAATCTTATAATGGAAAAGAAAAAACCTGAAATTATAAGCAGAAGAATCAAACCGAAACAGCTGCCTGAAGAACTTTTCTACCAAAAACTGCTTCTGAAGAAGAAAAAAACATAAAAATGGTAGAATTTAGTTAATGTATGCAAAGAAGACCAAGTTGCTGCTTTGCAAATCTGATCAACTGAAGCTTCATTCTTAAAAGCCCGGGAAGTGGAAATTGACCTAGTAGAATGAGCTGTAATTCTCTGAGGCGGGGATTTACCAGACTCCAAATAAGCGTGATGAATCAAAAGCTTTAACCAAAATGCCAAAGAAATGGCAGAAGACTTCTGACCTTTCCTAGAACCAGAATCGATAACAGACTAGAAGTCTTCCTGAAAACTTTAGTAGCTTCAACATAATACTTCAAAGCTCTCATCCAAAGAATGTAAAGATCTTTCCAAAAAATTCTTAAGATGGGGGCACAAAGAAGGGACAACAATTTCCCTACTAATATTGTTGGAATTCACAACTTTAGGTAAGAATTTAAATGAAGTCCACAAAACTGCCTTATCCTGATAAAAAATATTAGAAAAGGAGACTCACAAGAAAGAGCAGATAATTCAGAAAATCTTCTAGCAGAAGAGATTGCCAAAAGGAACAACACTTTACAAGAAAGTAGTTTAGTGTCCAAAGAGTGCATAGGCTCAAACGGAGGAGCCTGTAAAGCCTTCAAAACCAAAGACTCCAAGGAGGAGAGATTGATTTAATGACAGGCTTGATACGAACCAAAGCCTGTACAAAACAATGAATATCACAGAGTTTAGCAATTTTTCTGTGGAATAAAACAGAAAGAGTAGATTTGTCCTTTCAAGGAACTTGCAGACAAACCCTTATCCAAACCATCCTGAAGAAACTGTAAAATTCTAGGAATTCTAAAAGAATGCCAAGAGAATTTATGAGAACACCATGAAATGTAAGTCTTCCAAACTCGATAATAAATCTTTCTAGAAACAGATTTACAAGCCTGCAACATAGTATTAATCACTGAGTCAGAGAAACCTCTATGACTAAGCATTCAATTTCCATACCTTCAAATTTAATGTATCCTGATGGAAAAACGGACCTTGAGATAGAAGGTCTGGCCTTAGTGGAAGTGGCCATGGTTGGAAACCGGACATCCGAACAAGATCTGCATACCAAAACCTGTGAGCCCATGTTGGAGCCACCATCAGCACAAACGATTGCTCCATGATGATCTTGGAAATCACTCTTGGAAGAAGAACTAAAGGCGGAAAAATATAGGCAGGTTGATAACTCCAGGGAAGTGTCAATGCATCCACTGCTTCCGCCTGAGGATCCCTGGACCTGGACAGGTACCTGGGAAGTTTCTTGTTTAGATGAGATGCCATCAGATCTATTTCTGTGATCACAGTCCAGGTTGGACGAACAAAAGAGGCCCCTTGAACTATAGGATGGTGATCTAACCACCAAGGTCAGAGATAGTCGAACATTGGGATTTAAGGATATTAATTGTGATATCCTTGTATAATCCCTGCACCATTGGTTCAGCATACAAAGCTGAAGAGGTCTCATGTGAAAACGAGCAAAGGGGATCGCGTTCGATGCTGCAGTCATGAGACCTAAAACCTCTATGCACATAGCTACTGAAGGGAATGACATACTGAAGGTTCCGACATGCTGCAACCAATTTCAGACGTCTCTTGTCTGTTAGAGACAAAGTCATGGATACTGAATCTATTTGGAAACCTAAAAAGGTTACCCTTGTCTGAGGAATCAAAGAACTTTTAGGTAAATTGATCCTCCAACCATGTCTTTGAAGAAACAACACTAGTTGATTCGTGTGAGATTCTGCAGAACGTAAAGACTGAGCAAGTACCAAGATATCGTCCAAATAAGGAAACACTGCAATACACCGCTCTCTGATTACAGAGAGTAGAACACCGAGAACCTTTGAAAAGATCCTTGGAGCTGTCGCTAGGCCAAAAGGAAGAGCAACAAATTGGTAATGCTTGTCTAGAAAAGAGAATCTCAGGAACTGATAGTGATCTGGATGAATCGGAATATGAAGATATGCATCCTGTAAGTCTATTGTGGACATATAATACCCTTGCTGAACAAAAGGCAGAATAGTCCTTATAGTCACCATTTTGAATGTTGGTACTCTTACATAACGATTCAAGACTTTTAGATCCAGAACTTGTCTGAATGAATTTTCTCTCTTTGGGACAATGAACAGATTTGAATAAAACCCCAGACCCTGTTCCAGAAAAGGAACTGGCACGATTACCCCAGATAACTCCAGGTCTGAAACACACTTCAGGAAAGCCTGTGCTTTCTCTGGGTTCACTGGAATGCGTGAGAGAAAGAAACTTTTCACAGGCGGTCTTACTCTGAAACCTATTCTGTACCCCTGAGAGACAATGTTCTGAATCCAATGATTTTGGACTGAATTTATCCAAACATCCTTGAAAAATTTTAATCTGCCCCCTACCAGCTGAGCTGGAATGAAGGCCGCACCTTCATGCGGACTTGGGGGCTGGTTTAGATCTCTTAAATGGCTTGGATTTATTCCAGATTGAGGAAGGCTTCCAATTGGATACAGATTCCTTAAGGGAAGGACTAGGTTTCTGTTCCTTATTTTGTAGAAAGGAACGAAAACGGTTAGAAGCTTTAACCCTTTAAGGACACAGCTTTCAGTTTGCTCAATTGTTTTATGACGGAAAAATTCCGTCATATGTCCTTAAGAGGTTAAATTTACCCTTAGATTTTTTATCCTGAGGCAAAAAAGCTCCCTTCCCCCCAGTGACAGTTGAAATTATAGAATCCAACTGAGAACCAAATAATTTATTACCTTGGAAAGAAAGAGATAGCAATGTCGATTTAGAAGTCATATCAGCATTCCAAGATTTAAAAGGGACATTAAACCAATTTTTTTTCTTTCATGATTTAGATAAAGAATACCATTTCAAACATCTTTCTAATTTACTTCAAGTATCTAATTTGCTTCATTCTCTTGATATTCTTTCCTGAAAAGCATATCTAGATAGGCTCAGTAGCTTCTGATTGGTAGCTGCACATAGATGCCTCATGTGATTGGCTCACCAATGTGCATTGCTATTTCTTTAACAAAGGATATCTAAAGATTGCAGCAAATTAGATAATAGAACTAAATTGGAATGTTGTTTAAAATTGTATTCTCTATCTGAATCCTGAAAGAAAATTTTTGGGTTTAATAGCCCTTTAAGCCATAAAGCTCTTCTAGCTAAAATAGCTAAAGACATATATCTAACATCAATTCTGATGATATCAAAAATGGCATCACAAATGAAATTATTAGCATGTTGAATTAATTTAACAATGCTATACACATTATGATCTGATACTTGTTGCGCTAAAGTTTCCAACCAAAAAGTTGAAGCAGCTGCAACATCAGCCAAAGAAATAGCAGGCCTAAGAAGATGGCCTGAACATAAATAAGCTTTCCTTAGATAAGATTCAAGCTTCCTATCTAAAGGATCTTTAAAGGAAGTACTATCTTCCGTAGGAATAGTAGTACGGTTAACAAGAGTAAAGATGGCTCCATCAACTTTGGGGATCTTTTCCCAAAACTCCAATCTATCAGTAGGCAAAGGATACAATTTTTTAAACCTTGAAGGAGTAAAAGAAGTACCCAGTCTATTCCATTCTTTAGAAATCATATCTGAAATAGCATCAGGAACTGGAAAAACCTCTGGAATAACTACATGAGGTTTATAAACCGAATTTAAACGTTTACTAGTTTTAGTATCAAGAGGACTAGTCTCCTCCATATCTAATGCAATCAACATTTCTTTTAATAAAGAACGAATATACTCCATTTTAAATAAGAGGATGTCAGTGTCAATATCTGAGGCAGGATCCTCTGAATCAGACAGATCCTCATTAGAGATAGATAAATCAGTATGCTGTCGGTCATTAGAAAATTCATCAACTCTATGAGAAGTTTTAAAAGACCTTTTACGTTTATTAGAAGGCGGAATGGCAGACAAAGTCTTCTGAATGGAATCAGAAATAAATTCTCTTAAATTTACAGGAATATCCTGAGCATTAGATGTTGATGGACCAGCAACATGTAATGAACTACTACTAATGGAAACATTCTCTGCATGTAAAAGTTTATCATGACAACTATTACAAACCACAGCTGGAGGAACAGTTACCACAAGTTTACAACAAATGCACTTAGCTTTGGTAGAACCGATATCAGGCAGCAGGATTCCAGTAGTAGATTCTGAGACAGGATTAGATTGAGACATCTTGCAGTATGTAAAAGAAAAAACAACATATAAAGCAAAATTATCAATTTCCTTATATGACAGTTTCAGAAATGGGTAAAAAATGCAAACAGAATAGGCCTCTGACATAGAAAAAAAGACCAGAGGCAAAAGGAATGAGGTCTTAAATAATGAAAAAAACAGAATTTATGATTACCTGATAAATTTCTTTCTCCTACGGTGTGTCCGGTCCACGGCTTCATCCTTACTTATGGGATATTCTCATTCCCTACAGGAAGTGGCAAAGAGAGCACACAGCAGAGCTGTCCATATAGCTCCCCCTCTGGCTCCGCCCCCCAGTCATTCGACCGACGGTTAGGAGAAAAAGGAGAACCATAGGGTGCAGTGGTGACTGTAGTGTACAAAAAAATAAAAATTTTAAACCTGACTAAAAGCCAGGGCAGGCCGTGGACCGGACACACCGTAGGAGAAAGAAATTTATCAGGTAAACATAAATTCCGTTTTCTCCTACATTGGTGTGTCCGGTCCACGGCTTCATCCTTACTTGTGGGAACCAATACCAAAGCTTTAGGACACGGATGAAGGGAGGGAACAAGTCAGGTAACCTAAACGGAAGGCACCACTGCTTGGAAAACCTTTCTCCCAAAAATAGACTCCGAAGAAGCAAAAGTATTGAATTTGTAAAATTTTGCAAATGTATGCAGTGAAGACCAAGTCGCTGCCTTACAGATCTGTTCAACAGAAGCCTCGTTCTTGAAAGCCCATTCGTTCAGGAGGCTGCCGTCCAGCAGTCTCATAAGCCAATCATGTGATGCTTTTTAGCCAGAAGGAAAGAGGTAGCAGTAGCTTTCTGACCTCTTCTCTTACCAGAATAGACAACAAACAAAGAAGATGTCTGTCTGAAATCCTTTGTTGCTTCTAGATAGAATTTTAAAGCACGAATTTTAAAACACGATTTTTAGAAACTGGATTAGTACACAGAGAAGGAACAACTATTTCCTGGTTAATATTCCTATTGGAAGAAAACCAGGCTTGGTACGTAAAACTACCTTATCTGTATGAAACACCAGATAGGGTGAATTACACTGCAAAGCAGACAATTCAGAAACTCTTCTAGCAGAAGAAATAATAACCAAAAACAAAACTTTCCAAGATAGTAACTTAATATCTATGGAAAGTAAAGGTTCAAACGGAACCCCATGAAGAACTGAAAGAACTAAAATTAGACTCCATGGAGGAGTCACAGGTCTGTAGACAGGCTTGATTCTGACTAACTCCTGTACGAATGCCTGAACATCTGGCACGGCTGCCAGACGTTTGTGCAACAAGACAGACAGAGCAGATATCTGTCCTTTTAAAGAACTAGCTAACAGACCTTTCTCCAATCCCTCTTGGAGAAAGGAAAGAATCCTTGGAATCCTAATTTTACTCCATGAGTAACCCTTGGATTCGCACCAATAGAGATATTTCTGCCATATCTTATGGTAAGTTCTCCTGGTTACAGGCTTTCTAGCCTGAACCAGAGTATCTATAACTGATTCCGAAAACCCACGCTTAGATAGAATCAAGCGTTCAATCTCCAAGCAGTCAGTTACAGAGAAACTAGGTTTGGATGTTTGAATGAACCTTGTACTAGAAGGTCCTGTCTCAAAGGTAGCTTCCATGGTGGAGCCGATGACATATTCACCAGGTCTGCATACCAAGTCCTGCGTGGCCACGCAGAAGCTATTAGAATTACCGAAGCCTTCTCCTGTTTGATCCTGGCTACTAGCCTGGGGAGGAGAATAGATTGAACGACCAAGGTGCCACTAAGGAATCTACCAATGTCGCCTTGGGATCCCTGGACCTGGACCCGTAGCGTGGAACCTTGGAGTTCTGACGTGACGCCATGAGATCCAGATCTGGAATGCCCCATAGTTGAGTTAACTGGGCAAAAACCTCCGGGTGAAGTTCCCACTCCCCCGGATGGAAAGTCTGACGACTCAGATAATCCGCCTCCCAGTTGTCTACTCCTGGGATGTGAATTGCAGATAGATGGCAGGAGTGATCCTCCGCCCATTTGATGATCTTGGATACTTCTCTCATCGCCAGGGAACTCTTTGTTCCTCCCTGATGATTGATGTACGCTACAGTCGTCATGATGTCCGACTGAAATCTTATGAATTTGGCCTCCGCTAGTTGAGGCCAAGCCAGGAGCGCATTGAATATCGCTCTCAGTTCCAAAATGTTTATCGGGAGAAGAGATTCTTCCCGAGACCATAGACCCTGAGCTTTCAGGGAGTCCCAGACCGCGCCCCATCCTAAGAGACTGGCGTCGGTCGTGACAATGAGCCACTCTGGTCTGCGGAAACTCATTCCCTGAGACAGGTGATCCTGAGACAACCACCAGAGGAGCGAGTCTCTGGTTTTCTGGTCCATTTGTATCTGGGGAGACAAATCTGCATAATCCCCATTCCACTGCTTGAGCATGCACAGTTGCAATGGTCTTAGATGAATTCTGGCAAAAGGGACTATGTCCATTGCCGCAACCATTAGACCGATTACCTCCATGCACTGAGCCACAGAAGGCTGAGGAATGGCATGAAGAACTTGACAAGCATTTGAAAGTTTTGACTTCCTGACCTCCGTCAGAAAGATTTTCATTTCTACCCAGTCTATTATTGTTCCCAGGAAGGGAACCCTTGTGACCGGGGACAGAGAACTTTTTTCTACGTTCACCTTCCACCCGTTAGACCTTAGAAAGGCTAGAACAATATCCGTATGAGCCTTCGCTTCGTGGAAGGACGACGCCTGAATTAAGATGTCGTCTAGGTAAGGTGCTACCGCAATGCCCCTTGGCCTTAGCACTGCTAGAAGGGATCCTAACACCTTTGTAAAAATTCTTGGAGCAGTGGCCAATCCGAAGGGAAGAGCCACAAACTGATAATGCTTGTCCAGGAAGGCGAACCTTAGGAACTGATGGTGAACTTTGTGGATCGGAATATGCAGGTATGCATCCTTTAGATCCACAGTAGTCATGTATTGACCCTCCTGGATCATAGGTAAAATTGTTCGAATTGTTTCCATTTTGAATGATGGAACTCTGAGGAATTTGTTTAGGATCTTTAAGTCCAGAATTGGCCTGAACGTTCCCGCCTTTTTGGGAACTACAAACAGGTTTGAATAAAAACCCAGTCCTTGTTCTGCTTTTGGAACTGGGTGTATCACTCCCATTTTTAAAAGGTCTTCTACGCAATGTAAGAATGCCCATCTCTTTGTCTGGTCTAAAGATAAGCGAGACATGTGAAACCTTCCCTTTGGAGGAAGGTCCTTGAATTCTAGGAGATACCCCTGAGAGACAATCTCTAAAGCCCAGGGGTCTAGGACATCTATTGCCCAAGCCTGAGCAAAGAGAGAGAGTCTGCCCCCTACCAGATCCGGTCCCGGATCGGGGGCTATCCTTTCATGCTGATTTGGTAGCAGCAGCAGGCTTCTTGGCCTGTTTCCCCTTGTTCCAGCCTTGCAATGGTTTCCATGCTGGTTTGGGCTGGGAAGTGTTACCCTCTTGTCTAGAGGCTGTAGAGCTAGGAGCCGGTCTGTTCCTGAAATTGTGAAAGGAACGAAAATTAGACTTATTTTTTGCTATGAAAGGTCTATCCTGTGGAAGGGCATGGCCCTTTCCCCCAGTGATGTCTGAAATAATCTCTTTCAATTCTGGCCTGAATAGGGTCTTACCCTTGAAAGGAATAGTAAGCAATTTTGTTTTGGACGACACATCCGCCGACCAAGATTTTAGCCAAAGCGCCCTGCGCGCCACTATTGCAAAACCTGAATTTTTCGCCGCTAATTTAGCTAATTGAAAAGCGGCATCTAAAATAAAGGAATTAGCCAACTTCAGTGCGTGAATTCTGTCCATGACTTCATCATATGGAGTCTCCTTCTGGAGCGAATTTTCTAGTTCATCGAAACAAAAAGACGCCGCCGTGGTGACAGGAATAATGCACGAAATTGGTTGAAGAAGGAAACCTTGCTGAATAAAAATTTTATTAAGCAATCCTTCTAATTTTTTTATCCATAGGATCTTTGAAAGCGCAACTGTCCTCTATTGGAATAGTTGTGCGCTTAGCTAACGTTGAAACTGCCCCCTCTACCTTAGGGACCGTCTGCCATGCGTCCCTTCAGGGGTCAACAATGGGGAACATTTTCTTAAATATAGGAGGGGGAACAAAAGGAACACCTGGCTTCTCCCACTCCTTAGTCACTATATCCGCCATCTTAGGTATCGCAAACGCATCAGTGTGTACTGGGACCTCTAGGAAATTGTCCATTTTACACAATTTTTCTGGGATCACCAAAGGATCACAATCATCAAGTGCAGCTAGGACCTCCTTAAGTAGGGCGCGGAGGTGTTCTAGCTTAAATTTAAATGTTATGGTATCAGGCTCTGCCTGCTGAGAAACTTTTCCTGTCAGAAATTTCTCCCTCAGACAGGCCCTCCCTCACCGCCAAGTCAGCTTGATGTGAGGGCACTACAGATAAATTATCCTCTGCGACTGCTTGCTCATTGTCGGTGTTTAAAACTGAGCAATCACACTTCCTAGGAAAGGCTGGCAGTTTGGATAAAAAAATGGTAATTGTTGCATAGTAATCGCAATTGGTGCGCTAGATGTACTGGGCATCGCCTGCGCGGGCATAGCTGGTGTTGACACAGAAGGAGAGGAAAGCAAGCTATCTTCACTACCTTCAGCTAAAGAATCATCTTGGGCTATATTTTTAAGTTTGATTGTACTGTCCTTAAGCTGGTTTGACGCTATGGCACACTGCACACATAAATTTAATGGGGGAACCACCTTGGCCTTTGGACATAAAGAACATAGTCTATCTGAAGATTCAGACATGTTTGACAGGCTTAAACAGAACTACAATGCAATAAAAATTATTTTTGACAAAAACGTTACTGTCTCTTTAAATAATAAAAGAGCACACATTATTACTGAAACATCCAAAAACCATGAAATAAACATCCGATTTTAACGAAATTTTCACCACAGAGCCTTAATGCTTTGAAAAGATTGCACACAAATTTTCAGACCAATTAACCCCTTAATGCCCAAACCGGAGCTAATAACAGTTATTAACCAGTTAACACACTACAGTACTAGCCCCAGCTTCCCCTGGAGCCTTTACCTTTCTTAGGGATTATTTTAGTAGGAAATAAGCCTCTCTGGAGTCCTTTCTGATGCCCCACATGAAGCTGCATGGACTGCCTAGGCAAAATCAACTGCGCAATTGAGGCCTGAAAATGAGGCCTCCTCCCTCTTAATTCCAGAGTGGAGGGGCCTTTCTGACTAGATTTAGGTGTCCAAATAAGTGCCAGGCCGAAATTAAACCCCAAAAGTGTTTTAAAGTCTGCAAAAACACCTTATTTATAGTGAAAAACCATGCTAAAAAGCAATCGATTTTAAAGCCCACAATAGTGTCAACCAGCATAGAGCCCTAAATATAAGCCATCATTTTATACAGAGTCTAAGAAAAAATGGCTTACCTATCCCAGAGGGAATTTCTGACAGTCTTCTAGCATTACATGGTCTTGTTAGAAAAATGACTGATCATACCTGAAAGATGTTAAGCCTGCAAACTGTTCTCCCCAACTGATGTTCTCTGGTTTCAACAGTCCTGCGTGGGAACAGCAATGGATTTTAGTTACTGGTGCTAAAATCATACTCCTCTCAACAGAAATCTTCATCACTTTCTGCTGTAGAGTAAATAGTACAAACCGGCACTATTTTAAAATAACAAACTCTTGATAGAAGAAATAAAAAACTACAACTAACACCACATACTCTTTACCACCCCCGTGGAGATGCTACTTGTTCAGAGCGGCAAAGAGAATGACTGGGGGACGGAGCCAGAGGGGGAGCTACAAAAAAGTCTTGTGCCAAGTCTTCTGACAGTCTTCTAGCATTTTGCGCTCTCGCGAGCCTAATACAGCCCGCAATATAGAAAGAGTCAATTTGAAAACCTCAGGTAAGAAAACTTTTTTTTTCCCCCAGATATGAAACTGACAGTCTGCAAAAAACAGAATTTATGTTTACCTGATAAATTACTTTCTCCAACGGTGTGTCCGGTCCACGGCGTCATCCTTACTTGTGGGGATATTCTCCTCCCCAACAGGAAATGGCAAAGAGCCCAGCAAAGCTGGTCACATGATCCCTCCTAGGCTCCGCCTACCCCAGTCATTCGACCGACGTTAAGGAGGAATATTTGCATAGGAGAAACCATATGGTACCGTGGTGACTGTAGTTAAAGAAAATAAATTATCAGACCTGATTAAAAAACCAGGGCGGGCCGTGGACCGGACACACCGTTGGAGAAAGTAATTTATCAGGTAAACATAAATTCTGTTTTCTCCAACATAGGTGTGTCCGGTCCACGGCGTCATCCTTACTTGTGGGAACCAATACCAAAGCTTTAGGACACGGATGAAGGGAGGGAGCAAATCAGGTCACCTAAATGGAAGGCACCACGGCTTGCAAAACCTTTCTCCCAAAAATAGCCTCAGAAGAAGCAAAAGTATCAAACTTGTAAAATTTGGTAAAAGTGTGCAGTGAAGACCAAGTCGCTGCCCTACATATCTGATCAACAGAAGCCTCGTTCTTGAAGGCCCATGTGGAAGCCACAGCCCTAGTGGAATGAGCTGTGATTCTTTCGGGAGGCTGCCGTCCGGCAGTCTCGTAAGCCAATCTGATGATGCTTTTAATCCAAAAAGAGAGAGAGGTAGAAGTTGCTTTTTGACCTCTCCTTTTACCGGAATAAACAACAAACAAGGAAGATGTTTGTCTAAAATCCTTTGTAGCATCTAAATAGAATTTTAGAGCGCGAACAACATCCAAATTGTGCAACAAACGTTCCTTCTTTGAAACTGGTTTCGGACACAGAGAAGGTACGATAATCTCCTGGTTAATGTTTTTGTTAGAAACAACTTTTGGAAGAAAACCAGGTTTAGTACGTAAAACCACCTTATCTGCATGGAACACCAGATAAGGAGGAGAACACTGCAGAGCAGATAATTCTGAAACTCTTCTGGCAGAAGAAATTGCAACTAAAAACAAGACTTTCCAAGATAATAACTTAATATCAACGGAATGCAAGGGTTCAAACGGAACCCCCTGAAGAACTGAAAGAACTAAATTGAGACTCCAAGGAGGAGTCAAAGGTTTGTAAACAGGCTTAATTCTAACCAGAGCCTGAACAAAGGCTTGAACATCTGGCACAGCAGCCAGTTTTTTGTGAAGTAACACCGACAAGGCAGAAATCTGTCCCTTCAGGGAACTTGCAGATAATCCTTTTTCCAATCCTTCTTGAAGGAAGGATAGAATCCTAGGAATCTTAACCTTGTCCCAAGGGAATCCTTTAGATTCACACCAACAGATATATTTTTTCCAAATTTTGTGGTAAATCTTTCTAGTTACAGGCTTTCTGGCCTGAACAAGAGTATCGATAACAGAATCTGAGAACCCTCGCTTCGATAAAATCAAGCGTTCAATCTCCAAGCAGTCAGCTGGAGTGAAACCAGATTCGGATGTTCGAACGGACCCTGAACAAGAAGGTCTCGTCTCAAAGGTAGCTTCCAAGGTGGAGGCGATGACATATTCACCAGATCTGCATACCAAGTCCTGCGTGGCCACGCAGGAGCTATCAAGATCACCGACGCCCTCTCCTGATTGATCCTGGCTACCAGCCTGGGGATGAGAGGAAACGGCGGGAACACATAAGCTAGTTTGAAGGTCCAAGGTGCTACTAGTGCATCCACTAGAGCCGCCTTGGGATCCCTGGATCTGGACCCGTAGCAAGGACCTTTGAAGTTCTGACGAGAGGCCATCAGATCCATGTCTGGAATGCCCCACAGCTGAGTGACTTGGGCAAAGATTTCCGGATGGAGTTCCCACTCCCCCGGATGCAATGTCTGACGACTCAGAAAATCCGCTTCCCAATTTTCCACTCCTGGGATGTGGATAGCAGACAGGTGGCAGGAGTGAGACTCCGCCCATAGAATGATTTTGGTCACTTCTTCCATCGCTAGGGAACTCCTTGTTCCCCCCTGATGGTTGATGTACGCAACAGTTGTCATGTTGTCTGATTGAAACCGTATGAACTTGGCCCTCGCTAGCTGAGGCCAAGCCTTGAGAGCATTGAATATCGCTCTCAGTTCCAGAATATTTATCGGTAGAAGAGATTCTTCCCGAGACCAAAGACCCTGAGCTTTCAGGGATCCCCAGACCGCGCCCCAGCCCATCAGACTGGCGTCGGTCGTGACAATGACCCACTCTGGTCTGCGGAATGTCATCCCTTGTGACAGGTTGTCCAGGGACAGCCACCAACGGAGTGAGTCTCTGGTCCTCTGATTTACTTGTATCTTCGGAGACAAGTCTGTATAGTCCCCATTCCACTGACTGAGCATGCACAGTTGTAATGGTCTTAGATGAATGCGCGCAAAAGGAACTATGTCCATTGCCGCTACCATCAACCCGATCACTTCCATGCACTGAGCTATGGAAGGAAGAGGAACGGAATGAAGTATCCGACAAGAGTCTAGAAGTTTTGTTTTTCTGGCCTCTGTTAGAAAAATCCTCATTTCTAAGGAGTCTATTATTGTTCCCAAGAAGGGAACCCTTGTTGACGGGGATAGAGAACTCTTTTCCACGTTCACTTTCCATCCGTGAGATCTGAGAAAGGCCAGGACAATGTCCGTGTGAGCCTTCGCTTGAGGAAGGGACGACGCTTGAATCAGAATGTCGTCCAAGTAAGGTACTACAGCAATGCCCCTTGGTCTTAGCACAGCTAGAAGGGACCCTAGTACCTTTGTGAAAATCCTTGGAGCAGTGGCTAATCCGAAAGGAAGCGCCACGAACTGGTAATGTTTGTCCAGGAATGCGAACCTTAGGAACCGATGATGTTCCTTGTGGATAGGAATATGTAGATACGCATCCTTTAAATCCACCGTGGTCATGAACTGACCTTCCTGGATGGAAGGAAGAATAGTTCGAATGGTTTCCATCTTGAACGATGGAACCTTGAGAAACTTGTTTAAGATCTTGAGATCTAAGATTGGTCTGAACGTTCCCTCTTTTTTGGGAACTATGAACAGATTGGAGTAGAACCCCATCCCTTGTTCTCTTAATGGAACAGGATGAATCACTCCCATTTTTAACAGGTCTTCTACACAATGTAAGAATGCCTGTCTTTTTATGTGGTCTGAAGACAACTGAGACCTGTGGAACCTCCCCCTTGGGGGAAGTCCCTTGAATTCCAGAAGATAACCTTGGGAGACTATTTCTAGCGCCCAAGGATCCAGAACATCTCTTGCCCAAGCCTGAGCGAAGAGAGAGAGTCTGCCCCCCACCAGATCCGGTCCCGGATCGGGGGCCAACATTTCATGCAGTCTTGGTAGCAGTGGTAGGTTTCTTGGCCTGCTTTCCCTTGTTCCAGCCTTGCATTGGTCTCCAAGCTGGCTTGGCTTGAGAAGTATTACCCTCTTGCTTAGAGGACGTAGCACCTTGGGCTGGTCCGTTTCTACGAAAGGGACGAAAATTAGGTTTATTTTTTGCCTTGAAAGGCCGATCCTGAGGAAGGGCGTGGCCCTTACCCCCAGTGATATCAGAGATAATCTCTTTCAAGTCAGGGCCAAACAGCGTTTTCCCCTTGAAAGGAATGTTAAGTAGCTTGTTCTTGGAAGACGCATCAGCCGACCAAGATTTCAACCAAAGCGCTCTGCGCGCCACAATAGCAAACCCAGAATTCTTAGCCGCTAACCTAGCCAATTGCAAAGTGGCGTCTAGGGTGAAAGAATTAGCCAATTTGAGAGCATTGATTCTGTCCATAATCTCCTCATAAGGAGGAGAATCACTATCGACCGCCTTTATCAGCTCATCGAACCAGAAACATGCGGCTGTAGCGACAGGGACAATGCATGAAATTGGTTGTAGAAGGTAACCCTGCTGAACAAACATCTTTTTAAGCAAACCTTCTAATTTTTTATCCATAGGATCTTTGAAAGCACAACTATCCTCTATGGGTATAGTGGTGCGTTTGTTTAAAGTGGAAACCGCTCCCTCGACCTTGGGGACTGTCTGCCATAAGTCCTTTCTGGGGTCGACCATAGGAAACAATTTTTTAAATATGGGGGGAGGGACGAAAGGAATACCGGGCCTTTCCCATTCTTTATTAACAATGTCCGCCACCCGCTTGGGTATAGGAAAAGCTTCTGGGAGCCCCGGCACCTCTAGGAACTTGTCCATTTTACATAGTTTCTCTGGGATGACCAACTTGTCACAATCATCCAGAGTGGATAATACCTCCTTAAGCAGAATGCGGAGATGTTCCAACTTAAATTTAAATGCAATCACATCAGGTTCAGCCTGTTGAGAAATGTTCCCTGAATCAGTAATTTCTCCCTCAGACAAAACCTCCCTGGCCCCATCAGACTGGGTTAGGGGCCCTTCAGAAATATTAATATCAGCGTCGTCATGCTCTTCAGTATCTAAAACAGAGCAGCCGCGCTTACGCTGACAAGTGTTCATTTTGGCTAAAATGTTTTTGACAGAATTATCCATTACAGCCGTTAGTTGTTGCATAGTAAGGAGTATTGGCGCGCTAGATGTACTAGGGGCCTCCTGAGTGGGCAAGACTCGTGTAGACGAAGGAGGGAATGATGCAGTACCATGCTTACTCCCCTCACTTGAGGAATCATCTTGGGCATCATTGTCATTATCACATAAATCACATTTATATAAATGAATAGGAATTCTGGCTTCCCCACATTCAGAACACAGTCTATCTGGTAGTTCAGACATGTTAAACAGGCATAAACTTGATAACAAAGTACAAAAACGTTTTAAAATAAAACCGTTACTGTCACTTTAAATTTTAAACTGAACACACTTTATTACTGCAATTGCGAAAAAAACATGAAGGAATTGTTCAAAATTCACCAAATTTTCACCACAGTGTCTTAAAGCCTTAAAAGTATTGCACACCAAATTTGGAAGCTTTAACCCTTAAAATAACGGAACCGGAGCCGTTTTAAACTTTAACCCCTTTACAGTCCCTGGTATCTGCTTTGCTGAGACCCAACCAAGCCCAAAGGGGAATACGATACCAAATGACGCCTTCAGAAAGTCTTTTCTAAGTATCAGAGCTCCTCTCACATGCGACTGCATGCCATGCCTCTCAAAAACAAGTGCGCCACACCGGCGCGAAAATGAGGCTCTGCTTATGCTTTGGGAAAGCCCCTAAGGAATAAGGTGTCTAATACAGTGCCTGCCGATATTATTATATCAAAATACCCAGATAAAATGATTCCTCAAGGCTAAATATGTGTTAATAATGAATCGATTTAGCCCAGAAAAAGTCTACAGTCTTAATAAGCCCTTGTGAAGCCCTTATTTACGATCGTAATAAACATGGCTTACCGGATCCCATAGGGAAAATGACAGCTTCCAGCATTACATCGTCTTGTTAGAATGTGTCATACCTCAAGCAGCAAGAGACTGCACACTGTTCCCCCAACTGAAGTTAATTGCTCTCAACAGTCCTGTGTGGAACAGCCATGGATTTTAGTTACGGTTGCTAAAATCATTTTCCTCATACAAACAGAAATCTTCATCTCTTTTCTGTTTCTGAGTAAATAGTACATACCAGCACTATTTCAAAATAACAAACTCTTGATTGAATAATAAAAACTACAGTTAAACACTAAAAAACTCTAAGCCATCTCCGTGGAGATGTTGCCTGTACAACGGCAAAGAGAATGACTGGGGTAGGCGGAGCCTAGGAGGGATCATGTGACCAGCTTTGCTGGGCTCTTTGCCATTTCCTGTTGGGGAGGAGAATATCCCCACAAGTAAGGATGACGCCGTGGACCGGACACACCTATGTTGGAGAAAGGAAATATACTGATACACCTGAATCATGGCAAATATAAGTACAAATAAATATTTAAAACTTTATATATAAAGTGCCAAACCATAGCTGAGAGTGTCTTAAGTAAATGAGACATACTTACCAAAAGACACCCATCCACATATAGCAGATAGCCAAACCAGTACTGAAACGAAAATCAGTAGAGGTAATGGTATATAAGAGTATATCGTCGATCTGAAAAGGGAGATAGGAGATGAATCTCTACGACCGATAACAGAGAACCTATGAAATAGATCCCCGTTAGGAAGACCATTGTATTCAATAGGTGATACTCCCTTCACATCCCTCTGACATTCACTATACTCTGACAGGAACCGGGCTTCAACATGCTGAGAAGCGCATATCAACTTAGAAACTACGACTCTTGCCAATTACATGAAAAACTCTCCACTGTGGAAAGAAATTGCACAAAATCTTTGGGGTGAGGGGTTAAGTCCTTATATTGTAGTGTTTGTGCCTTTCCTTCACAAATAGAACGCTGCATAGTAAGATAAACAGGTATCAAGTTACAATTTGCCTTTCTAAAAAGACTGACGGACTTCACAGTACTGATGGGGCTTCTTAGATAGTTTCGCCAGCCCATAACTTTATATCATTGGGCCCATATTCTTCACCCCACTGTCAGTTTCATCTCCCTGTTCCACAGACCTCACTCCCTTTTAACATACCTGCTCCCCATCCTATATAAATGCTTCTTCTCCCCATCTCTCCCTGCCTCTTTCTACTCCTCGGTTTTCAATACTCTTACTTGTTTCCTTCTTTGCACACTATCATTCTCTCCTCATTCCGTGTATTCCCTTTTTTTTCCTAATTCCATCTTTCTTTTATCTTTTTCCCCACGTCCCTAAAAAGCTAAGGTCATACAGTAATGCTCCATGTAGAAAAATAATTACATATTAAATATGGTTATTTACTGTTCAGATACCCTATTTGTGTGTTTATCACAGAATCAATAAGCTCCACTATATAAAACAACATGCTGCTAGAGGTCACAAATATATAGACATGAAGCTCCTTATTGGAAAGGTGCAAATTCGCTTTTTCAAATGAGGAATGCTGTGAAATATTTCTGTGACTAATGGCATTTTAGAGTCACCCAACCGCTCATAGCTTTGCCAAAACTGTACACTGATCATTGTTATAACTATTGACCATACCACCAAGTACTAAGAAGTATAGAAGAATGTAGGAATCAAAATCTGCACCACAATGGGAATATAACTGACACTCATACATTCTGCACATCAAATTTGTAATTAAATTAAACATAATTCTACAATTTTATGAATTTAAAGAAAAAAAAAAAGCTTAAAAGGGACATGAAACCCCTTTTTTGTGATTCAGAAAGGGCATACAATTTAAAACAAAACAGCTTCACAATTTAATTCTATTATCTAATTTGTTTCTTGCTCTTGGTATCTTTTTTTGAAAAGCATACCTAGGTAGACTCAGGAGCAACAATGGAGTCAGATGTTGATTGGTGGATGCATAAATATATGCCTCTTGCCATTGGCTCACCCAATGTGTTCAGCTAGCTCCCAGTAGTACATTGCTGCTCTTTCAACAAAGGATACCAAGAGAATGAAGCACGTTTGATAATTGGGAAGTTGTTTAAATGAATGCTTAATCTAAGTCATAATAGAAAAAGGTTGGCTTTCATGTCCCTTTTAACATTTTTTTTCAAAAGATTCAACAAATTATCATATACATCACTTTAATTAATATTCAAAAATAATTAAGTTGACTACACTTCTAGAGAGATGAGGTAGTGAACATATGGACCAAGGATCTAATATAGGCCTCAGCCACATACATAAGAAGAGCTAATAAGAGAAAAAGGCACACAAAAAAAAAAAAAAGGTGGTGTGAGAAAGATGGGTGGGAAGTTAATTTTTTTTTGTCATCACACTTATGGTCAAAGGAATTACAATCAGAAGCAAAAAAAATTGGATAAACCTTCAATATATTACAATTACAAAACAAAAAACTTCCATTATTTTCTTATGTGATCTTGGATATCTTGTTTCTATTTTTCTGAAGTCTGTAATAGAAAAAGGTTTCCCACACAAATATTCCGATGGATGTTGCAGCTGACCACACAAAGGTCACCAGTGTGCAGGAGTTTTCTTCTTATCTTCTTTATGTCTATATTCATCATACATCTCTCTGACGTGAAGTATCAGTTCCTCAGCATTGTCACCTGTCAGAGCAGAAACCCCAATTACTTTGCTTCTTACTTTCTGCCGCAGAAGCTGCAGAGTTTTAGGAGCCACAGGAAGGTCCAGCTTGTTTGCCACAACAACATAAGGGCGTTGGGCAAGATCCTCATCAAACTGCTCCAGCTCATACTGCAGACAACTTAGCTGGACCCAGGGCTCAGGGTGTGAGAGGTCAACGACAAAGAGGAGGAAGCGGCAACGTTCAATATGCTTTAGGAAAGATAAACCAAGCCCTCGGTTCTGGTGGGCCCCTTCTATGATTCCAGGGATGTCAGCAACTGAGAAACCAAGGAGAAAGAGAGAGAAAATAACAGACTGTAAGCATGAATAGATAGATATGCCAAATGCATATACTCTTTACCAAAATGTGAACTTTCATTATGGATGCCTTCCTGGGGCATGAGTGTTTCATATTTAAAGGGAGATCGAACTTGCAAAATGTAAAGAGATAAACTATGCCTTTAAATTAGGTAGGAACAAAACAGGAGAGGAACCGCTGTGTGTAAAAAGTAAATATTTATTTCAAAAAAGTTTATGCTATGACTACGGCCACCATGGCCGAAACATGTTAGCAGCTTCTTTTCGTCCACATGTTTGGGATGCCTCCCAATTTTAAACTTTTTTGAAATAAATATTTACTTTTTACACACAGCGGTTCCTCTCCTGTTTTGTTCCTGCTTTTTACCAGCTCCGGAACCGCTGTGCCCGCCTGGTCGGGTTTTCTGCAGTGAGCCCAGGATTTTGTCTTGTCTCTCTCTCCTCCCCCGCCGCAAGTACGTCATTGGAGATGTCAGTGGAGCCTCGCTGTCGATCACAGCAAGTACTACGGGAACGCCGGGTGATCAGCTGTGGGAATTGCCGTAGTGAATCTCGGATCCCTACACAGCGGCGGAAAGGATCTATCCCAGGGTGTTTGAAGCACGCAAGTTTTCCTACAAGGTACTCTGTGTCTGTATCGGAGGTGGGGGGGGGGAGTTGAGCCGCATTGTTGTCTACACTGTGATTGGAGTTAACGGAATCTGGACTATAGAAGATTTTGATGTATTGGGGCTATAGCCTGCCAGCATTGTGCCAACTTTCTTTACTTATTTCGTTTAAATTAGGTACCCTTTAATTTTGTCAAAACTAAAATTAGTAAAAAACTTAAAATCGTCTAATTTATATTTAACTCAGGTAACCCTGTGTAATTGCTGTAAACAGGATAACTTACAGCACCAACAAACTATTGCAAAACACTCTGCAATACAAAGAGCATTAAAAGGGCTTCTTTAGCTTATCTTATTGGCACCACTTGCACACATCTGGTGCACTAGTATGGGCACGATTAGTAAGTATGCTCTGTGCACTGTCCAAAGACTATGCTCATCACTCACTGCTAGTGTTAGCTTAGATATCTGCACCATGTGCACACAAAATGTATACTAAATAAATATGTATAAACTGTCAAGCATACATGTGTTCAACACTAACAATTCTATGTAAAGTCAAGAATTTTTTGGATGGTCTGGTTACAACTAAGGTTTGCCTATACATTGAACCCTTACATTCAAAATGATTAATAAGAAAACAAACAAAAAAAGGAATAGGGGAAGGGGTAAAAACTTCTTTACCAAATTTATATTCCTTGCCATTTCAATTACTGTACTCCCATACAGCGATACCAGCCTTAAACCTACCAGCAATCTGCTCATAATCCTGATACTCAATGATGCCCACGTGCGGGTTTAGAGTAGTGAAGGGGTATGGTGCCACGGCAGGACGGGCATTGGAGAGAAGCCGCAAGAGAGAAGACTTTCCTGCATTAGGAAACCCCACCTGGACAAAAGTAACAATGTTGTGAAGTATTAATATATAATCAAATTAATATCTATGATTATAACCAAGGCTTATTATTTACGAAAGTATAGTTCTCTGTACAATAACAAATCTTATAATGAGATAAATACACTACAATGCCTCTGGCACCAACAGCTAAAATGCAGGGTTAACATTAATACACTTGCTCACCATGCCGGCATGAGCCATGGTTTTCACTTCCAGCTGCAGCATTCTCTCTTCTCCAGGCTCACCAGGCATTGCCGTCATTGGGGATCTGTTCTCATTACTTAGAAAGAATCGGTTTCCTTTTCCACCAAGTCCCCCATGTGCTACCACAAACTCTTCACCAGGTTTGGACAAGTCAGCAATAACCTGTCCATCTTCTTTCACTATAGTACCAATGGGAACCTAAAAAGGCAAGGAATACAAATTCACCATTAACTGCATGACAAAATGTAGACTATGTGCAAACCTTGGATAACCCAAGTCAGTCTTATCTACATCAAACCAACACTCAGTTTCAAAAAAGTGGTCTTTAAAAACAACAATGCATATAATACACTCTTCGTAATGTACTTTACATAAAAACAAAAATTGATTGAACTGTTGATCGAAAAATGAATAATTTTGAATATACTGTAAAGTTTCTAATTATGCAAATCCATACTATGTAACAAATATTTGTAATATGCAAAACAAAATATGTCCAATGTCATTTATGCAAAAATATTTGCAAATGGGATCAATAAATGTGGGATTACCTGTTACAATGTGGAATAGTGACCATTTCCATTTTTTCGGTAAGAGGCCTGATTGCACATTGCCAAATTTTTCTTTTGGTAGGTCTTATTTAACCTATAATATTTACTTAAAAAAAAAAATCCTTTGCTATTAGTCTATTTCCTAAAATAAGATATTTGCCCTAATATACAACTATTAAAAGGGCCATGGGAATGAGGGTGGAGCCAGCAGGCAAGGAGACCAGATGTGCTGTGATTGAGCTCCGTTAAAAATAAGCTTCTTTATCCCAAAATAATAGGTTTTACAGCTTACTTGCCCCACCAGTTGCCAGTGACATGGTTAGCACTTGTTTGGGTCCGAGATAGGAGAGTGCACGGACTGGCCACAGCAGCGCCAAGGAAGCCATCGAGCTGCTCTGAAAGAGCAGAGCTTTATGAATGAGTGCATTCGCCGGGGGGGGGGGGGGGGGGGGTAGGGCTCCAGACACGGAGCTTTGAGGTAGGAGACTCCAAGGTCTAAAAGACTGCAAGGGGAACAAGTGATCAGGAGACAGAGAAGGACTAGAGGTGGGAAGCGATTATCCCAGTGTGGGGACAGCACTGAAAATCACACAGCCAGACATTTCCAGGAGGGGAAAAAAAGGGGAGGGACAGTGTGCATCAGAAGAGAGGAAGGAGACTAAAGGAAAAGAGACACAAAAGGTAGGAGAAAAAAAAAAAAAAAGAATGAAGAATTTGGTGGGAAGTCACCATTTTAGTTCACATGACAGGCCCTGATTGTCTGCTAAGTAACAACTATAATTGAGCTGAAATATATTAAACTCGCTTAAGACTGGACTACAAAATTCCATAGAGATTTTTATCAGTATTAAGAAATAACAAACATTAACAAATAAAGTATTACACTATACAGCTGCCCTTTACTAACATCAGTATTGCTCTCTAGTCTAGTTGATCCTTTACTGACATCTAGTGGTGGTCAACCAGATTACAATTCAGCTACCTTCCACTTCAATATACCACTCTTCAGCAACTGCATCATAAATAAATCACCATCCATACAGGAGGAAGAGTTAAACACTTCTAACTCACAGGGGTGACAATCACCTCTCTATATATAAATTTGAGGGGATGAGAGGAGGAGGGAGAGAAATAAGAAGAGGAAAGCAAAAACATAAGCACATTAATCATATATACAAGAAGAGGAAGAGAAAGGGATGGAACGGAAAAGCAGAAAAATAAAGCTATAGCAGCAATAATAATTTAAAGGGCAACAGTTCATTTTTATACCTTCACACATAACATCTCATCACTTCCTAACTTGATCATAGTGCACTATTGGCAATAGGTCAAGATTCAATTAGGGAGCTTGACTGAAGGGAGCAAAAGTCTCTTGACGTGTGAACTGAAAACCCCTACTGTTAGCGGGAATACCTACAAATACAAATTACCTTATTTTTATTAGATACATAACATTAAGAAGAAGGAAAGTGGCAGGTAACTGCTTCCTTAGTAGCAGAATGATGCTCACTGCCCTCTTTATACTACATCTTGAGACGTAGCAATTTGCAAATCCAGCCTGACAAGATGTCTTCTGCTTTTATATATACCATTCACTCCAGCAGATTTTCTTAGACTCTCAAAATGAAAAACAAAATTCAAACTGTCAAAGAGTCCCTACACAAAATATATCTGATGTACCTACTAAAGAGCTTCTTTCACAGATAAAAACTATATTTCAAGAGGAACTTAAAACAGCATTATCTGAGCTTCGATAAGACAAAGAAATTGGAGTACGTACCACAGAACTTGAAGAAAAATTAGTCAATGTCGTTGAGGAAATCCCTCAAATACAACATACTTTACAGGAACATTCACCATATATTCCTGAGAGAGATATCAATATGTTACTCATGGATAGAGTGCTGACTAAGACACCACAATATTCAGCAAGGGATACTACTGTAAAATTACACTACTACCATGTGAAAGAACTTATCCTGAAAGCAGTTAGGTACCCACAAAATTTCTCCTATAAAGGCCACACGATTCAAATCTACAGGGATTTAGCCCCAATAACCCTCCATAAAAGAGTGATGAACCCAGTAGAATTAGCGCTTAAAGGGACATTATACACTCGATTTCTCTTTGCAGAAATGTTTTGTAGATGATCCATTTATATAGCCCATACAGTTTTGGTTTTTTTTCTTTCTTATTTTTAAAATAACATTGCTCTGATTTTCAGACTCCTAACCAAGCACCAAAGTTTAAGGAGAATACTGATGTATAACTATTCCAGCTTGCTCCCGTTTGTTTCATATGCAGAGGAAGCGGGAGGGGGGGGAAGTGTTTTATTTCCCACTTAAAGTGGGTGTTCTAGCTACATATTTAACAGAGCTAAACTGGGAGATTCTAAGTTTTTAAACGGTTTTATACTGGATTTTTATATCAGTATCTGTGCATATTCTTCTTTATAGTAGTGTCTATTACATGCAGTTATATGAAAATTGGTGAATACTGTCCCTTTAACAACACCAAAATCAGATAGAGATGCAACTTCCCTTACAAATTGGTTTTCAATTACCAGAATAACGACTAAACCTGCTGAACAGTGGATGGAGGTCAAGCTCTCTTGCCCCGATTACAGATTAAGATAGATATTGCAGAGCCTTCAACACCATCAAAACAACAAAGACAATCTTTCCAGCGTGAATAACCCCAATAAGGAAACATGGGAAGCCCAAAAAGGACCAAACAAGGTACAAGTGGCTCCAATGAAACAGACTCACCACACAGAGAAGATCTTTCACTCTGATAAAAGAGAGTCCTAATGAGGTATTTGATTTGTTTTATACTAAAACTCACAAAAATGTTATCAAGTTTTTTGTGAACTCGTTGACATGCACAGTAGATAAATTATTAGAAGGACTTTCGTTTCTTCTCTTTTTCCATGCTTTTTAGAAGAAGGGATTTAACTACAAATTATACCTTTCAGGGTTACTGCTAATCCACCCCCTTTTCTTTTTACTTCTATCCCTTCCCTCTCTGCTCTCTTCCCCACCCCCGCTCTCCTTCCTCAACTTTTTTATTCCCGGTTCAAACCTGCAGTTTAAAGCTATATAAAAAAAACTTAACACTTTTTCAGGTTTACATGTTCTTTTAATGAACACTACAGTACATGATCATTTATTCTTTTTATGTTACATTCCAATATTTTGGACAGTATTATGTTTTATGTTTCCGTTTTATTACCTAATAAGTTCTATTCTCTGTGTCTGGAATAGAGATGCATGTTCTCTTTTTATATTACATTGCCTATATGTTATTTATACATTTTGAAATGTTCTGTTCTACATATTTCAAGATATTTGGGTCCAGTCTCCTAACTTGATATGCTTAGTTTACTGGAAAACTTAAGTCATGAGATAACTTACACTAATATACCACTTTTTTTTTATCTGATGCACATTAAAATCATTTTCCACATTGTTAGGGTCCTTATTTTGAATATTAAACAGAAAAAAACCATCTCTAATTTACAAATCTTTAAAAGCTCACATAGTTATGTTACAGGAAACACATTTTACTAAATATTGGAATACAGTTTACCCAACAGAATTCCATGCAATTAGTAATAAGAAAAAAATGTGGTGTCTCAGTACTCCTTCATATACATCAAAGTCCAATGATAGAGACAGCACCACTGTTAGTGCTCCAGGAAAGGGGATAGACTGCAAAACCCCCAAAATATAACAAAATCAAATGATGGTGCCAACACTGTGGATAAAATTATACTTTTATTGAAGACCTTAAAAATATGATATACATCCTTAAAGAAGTAGTGATTAAAGACAAGCACAACTGCTGAAACCCTACGCCACCCGTAATTTCACCTCGCACATCGGGGTATTACATAAACCTCACCGGCAGTTCATAAAGTGACCTAAGTCGGATAAACTAGTGTCAGGATATCTGTGAGTGTTATTAAGTTATATATATATATATATATATATATATATATATATATATATATATATAGTGCAGAATTATTAGGCAAATGAGTATTTTGACCACATCATCCTCTTTATGCATGTTGTCTTACTCCAAGCTGTATAGGCTCAAAAGCCTACTACCAATTAAGCATATTAGGTGATGTGCATCTCTGTAATGAGAAGGGGTGTGGTCTAATGACATCAACACCCTATATCAGGTGTGCATAATTATTAGGCAACTTCCTTTCCTTTGACAAAATGGGTCAAAAGAAGGACTTGACAGGCTCAGAAAAGTAAAAAATAGTGAGATATCTTGCAGAGGGATGCAGCACTTTTAAAATTGCAAAGCTTCTGAAGCGTGATCATCGAACAATCAAGCGTTTCATTCAAAATAGTCAACAGGGTCGCAAGAAGCGTGTGGAAAAACCAAGGCGCAAAATAACTGCCCATGAACTGAGAAAAGTCAAGCGTGCAGCTGCCAAGATGCCACTTGCCACCAGTTTGGCCATATTTCAGAGCTGCAACATCACTGGAGTGCCCAAAAGCACAAGGTGTGCAATACTCAGAGACATGGCCAAGGTAAGAAAGGCTGAAAGACGACCACCACTGAACAAGACACACAAGCTGAAACGTCAAGACTGGGCCAAGAAATATCTCAAGACTGATTTTTCTAAGGTTTTATGGACTGATGAAATGAGAGTGAGTCTTGATGGGCCAGATGGATGGGCCCGTGGCTGAATTGGTAAAGGGCAGAGAGCTCCAGTCCGACTCAGACGCCAGCAAGGTGGAGGTGGAGTACTGGTTTGGGCTGGTATCATCAAAGATGAGCTTGTGGGGCCTTTTCGGGTTGAGGATGGAGTCAAGCTCAACTCCCAGTCCTACTGCCAGTTTCTGGAAGACACCTTCTTCAAGCAGTGGTACAGGAAGAAGTCTGCATCCTTCAAGAAAAACATGATTTTCATGCAGGACAATGCTCCATCACACGCGTCCAAGTACTCCACAGCGTGGCTGGCAAGAAAGGGTATAAAAGAAGAAAATCTAATGACATGGCCTCCTTGTTCACCTGATCTGAACCCCATTGAGAACCTGTGGTCCATCATCAAATGTGAGATTTACAAGGAGGGAAAACAGTACACCTCTCTGAACAGTGTCTGGGAGGCTGTGGTTGCTGCTGCACGCAATGTTGATGGTAAACAGATCAAAACACTGACAGAATCCATGGATGGCAGGCTTTTGAGTGTCCTTGCAAAGAAAGGTGGCTATATTGGTCACTGATTTGTTTTTGTTTTGTTTTTGAATGTCAGAAATGTATATTTGTGAATGTTGAGATGTTATATTGGTTTCACTGGTAAAAATAAATAATTGAAATGGGTATATATTTGTTTTTTGTTAAGTTGCCTAATAATTATGCACAGTTATAGTCACCTGCACACACAGATATCCCCCTAAAATAGCTATAACTAAAAACAAACTAAAAACTACTTCCAAAACTATTCAGCTTTGATATTAATGAGTTTTTTGGGTTCATTGAGAACATGGTTGTTCAATAATAAAATTAATCCTCAAAAATACAACTTGACTAATAATTCTGCACTCCCTGTATATAATATATATAGAGATAGATAGAGAGAGAGAGAGAGAGAGAGAGAGAGAGAGAGAGAGAGAGAGAGAGAAGATTAGGTATATTCTACAGCGCTAATCCCTGTTATATTAAGGAATATAGTTAGACCTATTGAATAAAAATAGTGATAACAACAGATGTGTTTAAAATACTGCCTATACACACGGGAAATTTATATATCAAATTTCAATTAAAAGTGTATACAATCTATGCGGTATTCAGCAGTATTAGATGCAAAAATATTCTGAACCGGAATGTATCTATATATACACATATATAGAGAAGAGATTAAGTTAAATCCACAGCGCTAATCCCTGATATGGTAGGGTATGAAATACATTCTATGTGAAGCGCACCACAGAAAAGATACAGGTGGCTATAGCGTACAGAGAAAGTATGGCAGATATTCTGTATACACGCACTGGTGATCTCTAGCCTTATTTTATATATATATATATATATATATATATATATATATATATATATATATATATATATATATATATATATATATATATATATATATATATATATATATATATATATATATAAGCAAGTATATTCACAAATCAAATGAAATGAAAGTACTGATCAAAGAACACATATACAGAGTAATATTCGCACAGTCTATATAGTGTTTTGACGATATTCAGACAAGATTATTTAAGAGGTTCTTCTAATGCTGTATCCTTAAAAGGTCTCACAGTTCACTTACTTCTGTGCCCCCAATCATATGAGGTAAGTTGTAGGCGTGTAGAGGGCCAGGTATAGGAGTAGTTTCCTTGGAGTTTCCTTGGATTCAGCAAAGTCCTTTCTCCTGTCCTCAACATAGTTCAGCGATATCCTGTTTCCTCTCACTTACACGGTACGTTCACCTTTCACTGAGGCTCCGGTGTAGAAAGTTAGGGATGAAGAAGTCATTCTAGACTTTGAAACGCATCAGGCTACTGGGTGTTGAATCTGGCTGCTCCATATACGTTGTGCACTTCTCGGTACTGTTGGGGTGTCCCGCGGGCACTTAGTTTCCGGCTGTGCGATTACTGACAATTGTTTTACACGCTGCTTTGATACCTCATATTAGATTGAGGGCAGACTTGTGAGTACCACATTTTACTTTAATAAATATACCTCTGCTTTTACGGTATTATACTATGTCCGGTCTCCTCTTTTATCCCTAACTTCCTACACCGGAGCCTCAGTGAAAGGTGAACGTACCGTGTAAGTGAGAGGAAGCAGGATAACGCTGAACTACGTTGAGGACAGGAGAAAGGACTTTGCTGAATCCAAGGAAACTATTCCTATACCTGGCCCTCTACACGCCTACCACTTACCTCATACGATTGGGGGCATAGAAGTAAGTGAACTGTGATACCTTTTAAGGATACAGCATTAGAAGAACCTCTGAAATAATCTTGTCTGAATATCGTCAAAACACTATATAGACTGTGCAAATATTATTCTGTATATGTGTTTTTTGATCAGTACTTTCATTTCATTTGATTTGTGAATATACTTGCTCATATATATATATATATATATATATATATATATATATATATATATAAATATAAATAAGGCTAGAGATCACCAGTGCGTGTATACAGAAAATCTGCCATACTTTTTCTGTACGCTATAGCCACCTGTATCTTTTCTGTGGTGCGCTTCACATAGAATGTATTTCATACCCTACCATATCAGGGATTAGCGCTGTGGATTTAACTTAATCTCTTCTCTATATATGTATATATAGATACATTCCGGTTCAGAATATTTTTGCATCTAATACTGCTGAATACCGCATAGATTGTATACACTTTTAATTGAAATTTGATATATAAATTTCCCGTGTGTATAGGCTGTATTTTAAACACATCTGTTGTTATCACTATTTTTATTCAATAGGTCTAACTATATTCCTTAATATAACAGGGATTAGCGCTGTAGAATATACCTAATCTTCTCCACATATTTCTCTTCTCGTGTTTAGAGCTTAGAGGGTAATCTCTTTACACTATACATTGTATATTCCAGCAGCTTTTCTCTACTACCTACACAACTGTGTGCCTCCAGCTCAGTTGCCTGTTTCTACAAGTACTGTGCTTTATAAAACCTTGTTCAGAGCGGCAAAGAGAATGACTGGGGGGCGGAGCCAGAGGGGGGCTATATGGACAGCTTCTGCTGTGTGCTCTCTTTGCCATTTCCTGTAGGGGAAGAGAATATCCCACAAGTAAGGATGAAGCCGTGGACCGGACACACCAATAAATATATATATATATATATATATATATATATATATATATATATATATATATATATATATATATATATATTTTATTTTTTTTTATTTATTTATTTTAATTTATATATTAAAGTATGCAGAACCACCTGAATATACAGGTGAAACTCGAAAAATTAGAATATCGTGCAAAAGTTAATTTATTTTACTAATGCAACTTAAAAAGTGAAACTAATATATGAGATAGACTCATTACATGCAAAGCAAGATAGTTCAAGCCGTGATTTGTCATAATTGTGATGATTATGGCTTACAGCTCAGGAAACCCCCAAATCCACAATCTCAGAAAATTAGAAAATTGTGAAAAGGTGCAATATTCTAGGCTCAAAGTGTCCCACTCCAATCAGCTAATTAAGCCATAACACCAGCAAAGGGTTCCTGAGCCTTTAAATGGTCTCTCAGTCTGGTTCAGTAGGAATCACAATCATGTGAAAGACTGCTGACCTGACAGTTGTGCAGAAAACCATCATTGACACCCTCCATAAAGGAGGGAAAGCCTCAAAAGGTAATTGCAAAAGAAGTTGGATGTTCCCAAAGTGCTATATCAAAGCACATTAATAGAAAGTTATGTGGAAGAGAAAAGTGTGGAAGAAAAAGGCGCACAAGCAGCAGGGATGACCGCAGCCTGGAGAGGATTGTCAGGAAAAGGCCATTCAAAAGTGTTGGGGACTTTCACAAGGAGTGGACTGAGGCTGGAGTCAGTGCATCAAGAGTCACCACACACAGACGGATCCTGGGCTTCAAATGTCGTATTCCTCTTGTCAAGCCACTCCTGAACAAACAACGTCAAAAGCGTCTTACCTGGGCTAAAGAAAAACAGACCTGGTCTGTTGCTCAGTGGTCCAAAGTCCTCTTTTCTGATGAGACCCAGAGTATGGAGGAAGAATGGAGAGGCACACACTGCAAGATGTTTGAAGTCCAGTGTGAAGTGTCCACAGTCTGTGTTGATTTGGGGAGCCATGTCATCTGCTGGTGTTGGTCCACTGTGCTTCAATAAGTCCAGAGTCAACGCAGCCGTCTACCAGGAGATTTTGGAGCACTTCATGCTTCCTTCCGCAGACGAGCTCTATGGGGATGCTGACTTCATTTTCAAGCAGGACTTGGCACCTGCCCACACTGCCAAAAGCACCAAAACCTGGTTCAATGACTGTAGGATTACTGTGCTTGATTGGCCAGCAAACTGCCTGACCTGAACCCCATAGAGAATCTATGGGGCATTGCCAAGAGAAAGATGAGAGACATGAGACCGAACAATGCAGAAGAGCTGAAGGCCGCTATTGAAGCATCCTGGTCTTCCATAACACCTTAGCAGTGCCACAGGCTGATAGCTTCCATGCCACGCTGCATTGAGGCAGTAATTGCTGCAAAAGGGGCCCAAACCAACTACTGAGTACATACAGTATGCATGCTTATACTTTTCAGAGGTCCGATATTGTTCTATGAACAATCCTTGTTTTATTGATTGCATGTAATATTCTAATTTTTTGAGATTGTGGATTTGGGGTTTTCATGAGCTGTAAGCCATAATCATCACAATTATGACAAATCACGGCTTGAACTATCTTGCTTTGCATGTAATGAGTCTATCTCATATATTAGTTTCACCTTTTAAGTTGCATTAGTGAAATAAATGAACTATTGTACAATATTATAATTTTTCGAGTTTCACCTGTAGCTGAAACACATTAGCCCAGTGTACAGAGGAACCTATAGCTGGCACACAGATTTTCCATTTGCAGTAGTATTAAAGGGATACTGAACCCACATTTTTTTTTTAGTGACTCAGATAGAGCAGCAATTTTAAGCAACTTTATATTTTACGCCTATTATTTTTTCTTCATTCTCTTGCTATCTTTATTTGAAAAGCAGGAATGCAAAGCTAAGGAGCCGGCCCATTTTTGGTTCAGCACTTGGGTTATGCTTGCTTATTTGTTTGCTAAATGTAGCCACCAATAAGCAAGCACCATCAGGGTGCTGAACCTAAAATGGGCTGGCTCCTAAGCTTTACATTTCTGCTTTTCAAATAAAGATTGCAAGAAAAGACATAGGGGCGGAGTGAGAGGCCGACTAAGATGGTCGCACTTCACTGAGGCTCCGGATACGAGCAGGTCTAAAGAGAGAATATTGCATCTTAAAACTGGCTCATCAAGAGCTATCATAAAGCAATATCTCCATAAACCTTCCCGGACCTGTTCAAAGAAGGATCGATGCAGGTGACACGCTAGACCAACTAGAAAGGCTTGAGGCCTACCTGATTACCGGTGCCGCTTTGCCACTACGCACCGCATCCTAAACCAACGATCACGAAACATTAGCACAATGTCCCTCTGACACAGCCAGACAGGTTACAGCTCTGTGCTAAGCTGTATAACTGCACAACAGCACAATAGCACAATACTGTATGAGAAATCAGTGCAGAAGGCATATTAAGCTACGCGACAAGGCCTGAGGCCTACACAAAAATCGATACCGCATGGTCGCAACCCACAGCAGCCTGAATAAGCGTTCTGTAGACACCGGCACCAAAATCTTTTGAAACAGCTAGGCATGGCCCTCTCAGCTATCGAGTAGAGGTAAATAACGCCAAATAACTATCTTAAACGGCTGAAATAACTGCACGACACACATGGCATAAGTACCTACTTCATAACTTTGACCTACATACTATCTCATAATTCCTCTATATGCATTATCCCCAAACCACTGCAAGACAGCATAACCTCAGGCTGGGCCTTATCTATACTAAGATATATATAGAGGGTGATGTGTGTACAACACACACCACGCCCTTAGGGGGCGCTTCCCTAATATCAACTATAGAATGTCTTTAGTGGTATGTTTGATGTGTACAAAGACAAGCGACAGGATGAACTGGTATCCCTGATTAAGGGATATAACAACACAAATGATATATATATATGAAAGATCAAATGTATGGTGTCATAATAATACAACAGTATAAAACATTAATAGTAATAGACAATATCAGTATCAATAACAACATTGGTTAAAAATAATATATAAAAATAAAAAATAATAAAAAATATAAAGAATGGAACTTCAACAATTGTTGTGATAGTCTTAGTACCAAAAAGTTGTGGATCCCAAACAGTATGGCAGCACTCTGTCAAAGGATGGCTATCCTGAGGTATGATATCTAGAAAAGAATAAAAAAACAGAGGCGCCAACATGGCCTAATATCGCCCAAACAAGATATAAAATCAGCAATGAGAATGTGAATACTCACAAACAAAAAGCACCCAATGGTGCTAGTGGAGCAGGCTGGAAGCTTAACAGTGATCCAGCGCACTGGGACCTTGGCACAGGGACAGTCCTAATTCTTCTCGATGTCCAGTATTCAGATTCCTATATATATATATATATATATATATATATATATATATATATATATATATATATATATATATATATATATATATATATATATATATATATAAAAGAAGACAAACCAAACATGGTCCAATATCGTCAGGACAAAGATAAGATTGGCCCCAACCAAATGCACTTACTAGAGGGTGAGCACCAGCAGGTGCAGATACAGCTAACTGGAACCAAATCGTCGCCCAGTAGACTATAGTACAAACGATCCTCAGCATGCACCAGGAACAGTTGTGAGATATTAAAGATAATATAGACCAAAACAGCAAGTGTATATTAAAAAATTAAAATTCTTTATTAATACAGCGACGCGTTTCTCAGCCTACTCAGGGCTGTTTCATCAGGCTATAACAAACATTGTAATCCACTTGCTATTTAACAAAAAACTAATAAACAGCAAACTCTTGTGATTGGATAATCAGTTCAATTGCTGCACCTGTCTATAATCACCTAAGTATGGTTGTTAGGGTAACCAAGGTAAACACATGTGGACAGAGATTAAAATATCTAACATTGTAATATCTTGTTTGAAACAGTATACATCAACATATAATATAAAATGACAAATATATATTAAATGTCAGAGTGAAAGATGTATAGATACATAAACACAAAAAAAATATATATATATATATATACACATAAGACCTCCTGTGTCTAGTTCACATCCATTAGCAAATAAAGTGCAGTAATATAACATTTGACATATACTACAAATATAACATCAGAGGATCAACATTGTGCATCTGATATGTTATCCATAATTTCATTACATGTAAATATTACAGATGATATTCAGACTGTGTACAAACAATAATAACCTTTGTGAAGATTTGAGACCTGCTGCACTTCTAAGGGGTTAATCCTATGTGGTTATAGAACCGTTGGGGCTGACTTACTGTGTGGTCAGGGCATCGTGTATATAGATTACCTTTAAGTGATTAAAACATTGTGCTGCAGTTAATCTCGTTTTTGGAATCCCTTAATAGAAGAGTTCAGTTATAAAAGACCGATCTCCTAAAACAACATAGCGTGGAAACATCATAAAGCAGCTGTATGATGCACACTGCCAATAGGTTCATATGAGAGGAGTGTAATGGAATGTCCTATCATTGGTGGTTAGCTGTAAATCTGACCAATAGCGCTACGGGAATAAACAATAGTGGGGAAGTCCTATGTCCAAGTATAGAAGAGCATGTGCTGCTTCTTGTTAAGCCCTTCCATATTGGATGTAAATATCAAGAGTTCCGATACCGGGTACTCCTGATTGGTTGATCAAGATGTCAATCAAATTGTGAGGTCAAGTGTTCCGATGCCGGATACTCCTGATTGGCTTGACCAAATGTCAATCAGATCTTAAGAGCGTGCAAGTCTATTGTGAATATCCTAATCCTGTCAGTGGTGTTTGATAGGGGTAAGGACAGATGTGCAGGATAAAGTGGGAGAATGTTCTATGTTCAGTACTCCTTGTTAGTGGAATTTTGTCAAAAAAATCGTCTTGATAAAAAGACTGATGTTAGGATTAATATAATGTTATATTAATAAGATATAAGCTAAAGAAAACGGCAGATGGGAATTTAATATAAAAAGTACAAGTTGGTATAAAGTGTGCAAGTTGTGTGTGTTTCTAAAACTAACAGTAACGATTGTTGGGGGTAAAGACTGATATGCAGAATTAGTTGGATGTTATCCTATATTCTATGCAACTAATGGTGAAGTTATTAAGAGATCTAAGTATAAGAGATATTGAAGTAATTTAGTACTATGTTAGTAACCATATTGGTAGGATATTTGGAGAATCTTAATAGAAGTGTTATTAATAAAATTAGTACAGTGTTAGTAAACATATTAGAGGAATAATTGCTGGTGAATAATGCAGTGTGAAGGATATGAAGTGACATATTCGAGGGAAAATGAGTGATGAGAGAACAAAAAAACTATTTGGACTCATGGTGAATGTATGTGTATAAGAAGAATATTAAACCTAAATGTTGGTAATATGACAATCTGGTTTGAGTATAAGTGGTCAGCTATAGTGCTTTGGTATATATATATATATATATATATAAGGTAATTGGATAGAACATAATTGTGTTAAATACCAACACTAGTGTTAAGATTATGTGATAATGAATATGAATGTGTGTGTATATAAAAATTGATATAACCAGGATGTGGATGTATAGAATGATCTAGTATTTTAATTAGTAGTCGACTCTTGGGCCTTGATAAAAGTTTAAATGTTGATAAGAAAGAGCATTATTAAATTAAAGTGAAGGTAAACTTACCTGGTCTTTAATCTACAATATCATTCTTTGTGCCAAAATAATATGAGTTTCATTCATCAATATTTTCCAATTTTTGTGTAAAATAAGTTATTGCCGTAATAAATTGATTTTTTATGCTGCCCGAATTCAACCCGTTTAAAAAAAAAAAAAACTATCTTGGTCACGTTTTCTAACTAGCCAACTGAAAATCTGGCCGTTAGGCGGCCGTCAATGTGCGTCATCTGCCTCCATCTTATTCTGCGCATGCGCTAATATTTTATCCCCATATTTTATTCTGAGCGCGCTCCCGTTTCGCGCATGCGCAGTCAATTTATTTTGAACCACCGCAAAACAACATCGGCTTTTACGGACGGCTCTTTCGCGCATAACATAGTACTGAATGAATAGATTTTAGCTATTCATTGAGTATTATGTTTCTAAATCATGCACATTGTAGACTGGTTTCGCTAGGAAGCGCATGCGCAGTAGACTTTGAGCGTGCTAATCGCGCATGCGCATTTCAAAGGATCATTGTGAACGGGCTTTTGAGATACGTATCGAGCGGGTGGGACCGCTCTATACGTCACAGCACAGAAACATAGGAAGGAGAGGTTGGGAGGAGTTATCATGGAAATGGTAGGAATATATATATATATATATATATAAATATATATATATATATATATACACATACAAATAACTGCTTAAAAAAAAATGTAAAAAAAAAAAATGTAAAAAAAAAAAAATAAACTTAGCGATTATATTATTCTATTGATAAAGAATGCATTGATGTATTGTAATACAAAAAACTTTACCTTCACTTTAAATGCCAACACTGGTGGTGTAACTATAATAATCAATGATTCATATCCAAAAATTGTTCGTGAGATAAATGTAATTGTGCAATGTGACTGGTTATTCTTTAACCTGTAAAGTGATGAAGTAATATGGAAGAAATTGGTGATATGATAATCAATGATTCATATCCAAAGATTGTTCGTGAGATAAATGTAATTGTGCAATGTGACTGGTTATTCTTTAACCTGTAAAGTGATAAAGTAATATGGAAAATAGAACATAATTGAAATAATTAAGTATATGTAGTGAATAGTAAAAGTGATGTGTGGAGAGTGATTCCTAATCCATGTATGTGATAATCGTTGGTAGTGAGTGGAAAATGGGCAACAGAGTTGACTTGGTATAATACCAAGGACCCCTAAAAAGCATTCGTCAGATACACTATTATCTGAAAAGCAAAGTGATAATGTGAGTTGTGTTGTATGTAGATCAAGACAACTTATGAAGCCCATATACCACACAACATTAGTCTGTAAGGTGTATATATCTGATATGCCTCACCCCATAGTGTACTCAACTGCTCACAGACTCCAAGATAGTAAGCTTTCCATTGATTGTATTTAAAAAGCTGCCATATCCAAGTTTTCATTGAGTCCATCAGGTTGTAAGGTCCTCAGTTTTCTAATCCAATACGTCTCTTTTCCTGAGAGTCGTGAAAGCTTCAGGTGAAGCTCTAGAGATTGCCTCTATGGGTGTAATCTTCATTGGATTATTTTCCTGTCTAGTATGATGGGCAAGAATGTCATGATACACTGTGTGATTTAGATCTTTTATTGATATTGTATGCATGTTCGCTCCACCTCTTTTTCACCTTACGACAGGTGCGCCCAACATATTGGACCTGGAGCCTGATGAAACAGCCCTGAGTAGGCTGAGAAACGCGTCGCTGTATTAATAAAGAATTTTAATTTTTTAATATACACTTGCTGTTTTGGTCTATATTATCTTTAATATCTCACAACTGTTCCTGGTGCATGCTGAGGATCGTTTGTACTATAGTCTACTGGGTGACGATTTGGTTCCAGTTAGCTGTATCTGCACCTGCTGGTGCTCACCCTCTAGTAAGTGCATTTGGTTGGGGCCAATCTTATCTTTGTCCTGACGATATTGGACCATGTTTGGTTTGTCTTCTTATATATATATAGGAATCTGAATACTGGACATCGAGAAGAATTAGGACTGTCCCTGTGCCAAGGTCCCAGTGCGCTGGATCACTGTTAAGCTTCCAGCCTGCTCCACTAGCACCATTGGGTGCTTTTTGTTTGAGTATTCACATTCTCATTGCTGATTTTATATCTTGTTTGGGCGATATTAGGCCATGTTGGCGCCTCTGTTTTTTTATTCTTTTCTTCTTATCTATACTAAAGTGCATCCCTTGGGCACCCATTGCAACCCCAATATCCACGCTACCAACTATCCCAAGCCCCTGAACATATAGAGTGGTAATCTGGATAGTTAGACATTCAATTTTTTATCTCTCTCAAGAGGTAGAACACCCTCAACTAATACCCCTATCTATATTGCATTACACAATGTCCAAAAGGTGAAAAACCTCTAAAACAATCACAGGGCAGACAGGGTTCTGTAAACTCCTATTTTAAGCAAAACGAAAAGTCAAAAGGTAAAAAAAAAAAAAAAAAAAAAACGACATGTGTAGAAAGCCCTCCAGACAATGAGCTCTCGGACAGCCAAGAATTAAAATCCTGAAGCCCCTCTCCTCCTATATCTGACCATACCTCAGACCAGCCTATAACATATAAAGCAATGCAAACACTTATAGAGCAAGTCAAGGTATGCATTAAAGAGGAGTGCACAGACCTCAAGAAAGACATTAATGACTTGGGAAACAGAGTAAGAGGAAACAAATTTATCAGGTAAGAATAAATTTTCTTTTCCTCTTAAGGACATGACGAGTCCACGGATCATCTTCATTACTTATGGGATACAATACCCAAGCCTAGAGGACACAGATGATACGGGAGGGACAAGACAGGATACCTAAACAGAAGGCACCACTGCTTGAAGAACCTCTCTCCCAAAAGCTGCCTCACCTGAGGCAAAAGTATCAAATTTGTAGAATTTAGAAAAAGTGTGAAGAGAGGACCAAGTAGCAGATTTACAAATCTGTTCAACAGAAGCTTCCCAGCAGTTTCATAAGCAAAACGAATGATACTCCTCAACCAAAAAGAAAGCGAAGTAGCAGTCGCCCTTTGACCCCTTTGATTCCCTGAGAAAACAACAAATAAAGAAGACTGACAAAAATCCTTCGTCTGTAAATAAAATTTCAAAGCACGTACAACATCAAGATTGTGCAAAATCTGAGAAGGATTAGGACACAACAAAGGTACAACAATCTCCTGGTTAATGTTTCGATCCGAAACTACCTTAGGAAGAAAACCCAACTTGGTACGCAAGACAACCTTATCTGCATGAAAAATGAGATAAGGGGGAAGCGCATTGCAACGCCGAGAGCTCGGACACTTTACGAGCAGAAGAAATAGCAACAAGAAATAAAACTTTCCAAGACAGAAGTTTAATGTCTAAGGAATGCATAGGTTCAAATGGAACCCCTTGAAGAACATTAAGAACCAAATTAAGACTCCATGAGGGAGCAATAGGTTTAAATACAGGTCTGATCCTAACCAGAGCCTGACAGAAAGATTGAACATCTAGAACCTCTGCCAGACGTTTATGTAGCAAAACCAACAAAGCCGAAATCTGACCCTTTAAGGGACTATCCAACAAACCCTTCTCCACACCCTCTTGGAGAAAAGCTAAAATTCTCGGAATCCTAATATTACTCCATGAGTAGCCATTAGATTCGCACCAATAAAGATATTTACGCCATATCTTATGGTAAATCTTTCTAGTTACCGGCTTACGAGCCTGAACCAAGGTCTCAATGACCGCATCTGAAAAACCTCGTTTTGACAATATCAAACGTTTAATCTCCAAGCAGTCAGCTTCAGAGAAACTAGATTTGGGTGAAGGGACTTTGAATGAGAAGATCCTTCCTCAACGGAAGTCTCCAGGGTGGCAGAGACGACATGCCTACCAGGTCTGCATACCAAGTCCTGCGAGGCCAGGCAGGAGCAATGAGGATCACTCTAGCCCTCTCCTGTTTGATTCGAGCAATGACCCGAGGAAAAGCGCAAACGGAGGAAACAGGTATGCCAGCTTGAAGGACCAAGGAACTGCTAGAGCATCTATCAGTTCCGCCTGCGGATCCCTGGACCTCGACCCATACCTCGGAAGCTTAGCATTCTGTCGAGATGCCATGAGATCCAACTCCGGTTGACCCCATTTGAGCATTAGACTTGAGAACACTTCCGGATGAAGTTCCCACTCGCCCGGATGGAAAGTCTGTCTGCTTAGAAAATCCGCCTCCCAGTTGTCCACCCCTGGGATGTGGATCGCTGACAGATGACAAGAGCGGATCTCCGCCCACTGAATTATCTTGGATACTTCTGACATCACCAAGGAACTCCTCGGTCCTCCCTGATGATTGATGTAGGCGACTGTCGTTATGTTGTCCGACTGAAATCTGATGAACCAGGCAAAGGCCAACTGAGGCCAGGCCAGAAGAGCATTGAAAATCGCTCTCAGTTCCAGAATGTTGATAGTAAGGAGAGACTCCGCACGGGTCCACACTCCCTGAGTCTTCAGAGAATCCCAGACGGCTCCCCATCCTAAAAGTCTGGCGTCTGTTGTCATAATTACCCAGGAAGGTCTGCGAAAGCAGGTTCCCTGAGTAAGATGATCCAGAGACAACCACCAGTGAAGAGAGTCCCTTGTCTCCTTCTCCATGACTATTTGAGGAGACAAGTCTGCATAATCTCCATTCCACTGTCAACTGCAGAGGTCTGAGATGGAACGATGTCCATCGCCGCTACCATCAATCCGATTACTTCCATACACTGGGCCACAGATGGATTCGGAGTGGTTTGGAGTACTCGACAGGTATCTATAATCTTTGATTTCCTGACTTCTGTCAGAAAAATCCTCATTTGAACAGAATCTATTAAAGTTCCCAAAAAGGTAACCCTTGTCTTTGGAACTAAAGAACTCTTTTCTAAATTCACCTTCCACTCGTGAGATCTCAGGAAGGCTATGACAATGTCGGTATGAGACTTTGCTTGATGGCAAGATGGCGCCTGGATTAGAATATCGTCCAGGTAAGGCGCTACTGCAATGCCCTGTGGTCTTAGGACCGCCAAAAGAGACCCCAGAACCTTTGTGAAAATTCTGGGTGCTGTGGCCAACCCAAAAGGAAGAGCCACAAACTGGAAATGTTTGTCCAGAAATGCAAATCTTAGGAACTTGTGATGTTCCTTGTGGATAGGAACATGAAGATATGCATCCTTCAAGTCCACCGTTGTCATGAATTGACCCTCCTGGATCAATGGCAGAATAGTGTGAATAGTCTCCATCTTGAATGATGGGATTCTGAGAAATTTGTTTAGACTCTTGAGGTCTAAGATTGGCCTGAAAGTTCCCTCCTTTTTGGGAAATACGAACAGATTGGAATAAAAACCTTCTCCTTGTTCCTGAGTAGGAACTGGAACAATTGCTCCCATGGAGGAGAGGTCTCTTACACAACATAAGAACGCCTCTCTTTTTATCTGGTTTGCAGAAAACCTTCAAAGGAGAAACCTTCCCCGAGGAGGAAAGGCTTTGAACTCCTGTCTGTATCCCCTGGACACAATCTCTATAGTCCAGGGATCCTGAACATCTCTTACCCAGGTCTGAACGAAAAAGGAGAGTCTGCCCCCGACCGGGGGCAAACCCTTCATTGCTGTCTTGGATTCGGCAGCAGTCTTCTTGGATTGTTTCCCCTTGTTCCATGACTGGTTGAGTCTCCAAGTAGGCTTAGGCTGGGTAAAGTTTACGTCCGGTCTGGCGGAGGAAACCAAGGAATTACTCTTGAAATTTCGAAAGGAACGAAAATTACTTTGGACGTCCCTTTTGCTCGTTTCTCTTATCCTGAGGAAGTAAATGACCCTTACCTCCAGAGATATCGGAAATAATTTCCTTTAGGCCAGGTCCAAACAAGGTCTTTCCCTTGTAAGGAATTGCTAGAAGCTTAGACTTGGAGGACAAATCTGCAGACCAGGGTTTTAACCACAAGGCTCTGCGGGCCAAGATAGAAAACCCCGAAGTCTTTGCAGCTAATTTAGTAATTTGCAATGAAGCATCAGTAATAAAGTTATTAGCTCATTTCAGCGCCTTAATCCTATCTTGGATTTCCTCCAAAGGGGTCTCAGTTCTGAGGGACTCGGACAGAGCGTCAAACCAATAAGCTGCTGCACTAGTAACCGTAGCAATGCATGTAGCAGGCTGCAACAATAACCCCTGACGAATATAAATCCTCTTAAGTAATCCTTCCAACTTCTTGTCCATAGGATCCTTAAAAGCACAGCTATCCTCAATAGGAATAGTCGTACGCTTAGCCAGGGTGGAAACAGCTCCTTCCACCTTAGGGACTGTCTGCCAATTTTCCTTTATAACATCTGCTACTGGAAACATTTTCTTGAAGACCGGGGATGGAGAAAAAGCAATACCTGGTCTGTCCCATTTCTTAGAGATAATCTCCAAAGTCTTCTTAGGTATTGGAAAAACATCTGAATACGAGGGAGTTTCAAAATATCTATAAATTTTACACAATTTTTCAGGAGCCACTACTACTGTAGAGTCACAATCATCTAAAGTTGTTAAGACCTCCCTGAGTAACAAACGAAGGTGTTCTAACAAACCTGAAAGAAACCACCTCTGAATCTGAAAAAGTTGTTGAACTCCCAGAATCAGAAAGTTCACCTTCAGATAAAGACTCTGAACCCTCTAACTCATGTTCCTGAGAGGGTAAATTTGAAACTGACATTAATGCATAAGCATCCTTACTGACTCCATGGTCACTCCTATTACGTCTGTCTTGAAACATGGGAAAGGCAGATAATGTATCAGAAATAGAAGACACTACCTTAGCTATGTCCATAAAGGAAATATTTGGAGCTAAAGTATTAGTACAGGGCACTGCTTGAGCGGGCGAAATATCTTGGAATATTTGGGGAGACCGCTGCAAAATACTCTGAATCTCATCTTGAGACCCCTGAGAAGCATCTGCCTTAGAAAAGGTTTGCTCATGAAAAATCTTATCCTTGTAACTCAAGGCCCTCGCAACACATGAGGGACAAAAAGGAATAGGAGGTTCAACCTGAGCATTCAAACACATAGAGCAAATAGCAGATTGATCAGCTCCTGTATCCATCTCAACTCACATAAAAAAAACTTAAAATAAAAACCCCGAAACGTTTGGGGGCATTTTTGTTTATATGATGGACTTTTAAACTACAACATTAAAGGATTTACTTGTTACAAGACCGGTGAGTGCAGATATATATATATATATATATATATATATATATATATATCTGCACTCACCGGTCTTGTAACAAGTAAATCCTTTAATGTTGTAGTTTAAAAGTCCATCATATAAACAAAAATGCCCCCAAACGTTTCGGTACCCTCCTGGTACCTTTGTCAATGGGTGTGCAATAGTTCCCCAGCAAAACGATCCTAACTAACTGTGACCCATATCATCCCATTTATACACCTAGCGTGCCCCTTATTTCCGGTATTGTTAGCCAGTGTAGTATCGCTACGTCATCCCAGCCGAAACTAGCAAGTGAAGGCAACGTGGCTAATTAGCATATTCACGCCCTCTGACGTGTCATACTCTGTTCAACTTGTTGCACACGTACGCCCGCTTTCAGCTGTAAGCCACCGAGGCCAATTCAATATCCAAACGATGCGCACGCAACACTGCTACACAGCTAACAATAAGGGAAACCAGAATGAGAGGCAAAAGCCCCTCTGATAAAGTGTAAAGACCCAAACACATAGAAAAATAGAGTTAAAATGCTAAGCAGCATACTAAAGTAGTTTGGCGGTGTAAATAGTCTATATCTATTTTTGGACCTTATCAGCTACATAATAAATATATAGCCAAACAATGAAACCACAGTAAAAGTGCATTATTTTTCAATTAAGAAAGAGTCTAACTGATGTATTAAAGTGCCATCATGCCACAACATCTATCCTAAATAAATAATTATATCCACTTCATAACACCTGTGATATGATAGAAACTGGTTATATGAGCAACACACTCAAGTGACCGGTTTCCAATTTATTAAAAAAGATTTTTTAGAAATGGAATAGTTCAGTAGTCCGCAATATAAGTATATTGTAGCATTAGACTACAAATAGTCACATAACTAGAACATAACCTATATCGTCCAATCATAGCCAGATCCAGCTGTAGGAACACATTGTAGTCAAGTTGTATGTTCAAACCTCTAGGAGAGACAGTATCCAGGCGATAGATCCAGGCAGCTTCAACCTGTAGCAGTTTAGTATGTCTGTCCCCACCTCTGTCAAGTGGTGGTACATGATCTATGACCATTGTCCTCAAACTGGCCGCTGTGTGCCCCGCTTGCCCCGGTCTTCCCTCCACGACGTTCCGTGAAAGAATGGCCAACCATCACCATGCGATAAGAGCAGGGATCAATAAAAAAAGAATCGGACCAACCGGTTGCTAGGCATTTCTTGCAAGCGGGGCACACAGCGGCCAGTTTGAGGACAATGGTCATAGATCATGTACCACCACTTGACAGAGGTGGGGACAGACATACCAAACTGCTACAGGTTGAAGCTGCCTGGATCTATCGCCTGGATATGGTCTCTCCTAGAGGTTTGAACATACAACTTGACTACAATGTGTTCCTATAGCTGGATCTGGCTATGATTGGACGATCTAGGTTATCTTCTAGTTATGTGACTATTTGTAGTCTAATGCTACAATATACATCTTATATTGCGGACTACCGGACTATTCCATTATGAAGTGAAAGTTTTTTTCTAAAAAATCTTTTTTAATAAATTGCAAACCGGTCACTTGAGTGTGTTGCTCATATAACAAGTTTCTATCATATCACAGGTGGCATGAAGTGGATATCATTATTTATTTAGGATAGATGTTGTGGCATGATGGCACTTTAATACATCAGTTAGACTCTTTCTTAAAGGGACAGCCTAGTCAAAAATTAAACTTTTATTATTCAGATAGGGCATGCAATTTTAAATAACTTTCCAATTTACTTTTATCATCAAATTTGCTTTGTTCCCTTGATGGTATTTTTGAAAAGTTAAACCTAGCTAGACTCAAAATGATTTCTAAACCGTTGAAAACCGCCCCTTAGCTCAGAGCATTTTGAAAGTTTCACAGTTAGACAGTACTAGTTCATGGGTGTCATATAGATAACATTGTGCTCACTCTCGTGGAGTTATTTAGGAGTCTGCACTTATTGGCTAAACAGCATGTCTGTCAAAAACACTGAGATAAGGGGCAGTCTGCAGAGGCTTAGATATAAGGCAATCACAGAGGTAAAACATATATTAATATAACTGTGTTGGTTATGCAGAACTGGGGAATGGGTAATAAAGGGATTATCTATCTTTTTAAACAATAACAATTCTGGTGTAGACTGTCCCTTTAATTGAAAAATAATGCACTTTACTGTGGTTTCATTGTTTGGCTATATATTTATTATGTAGCTGATAAGGTCCAAAAATAGATAGACTATTTACACCGCAAAACTACGTTAGTATGCTGCTTAACATTTTAACTCTATTTTTCTATGTGTTTGGGTCTTTACACTTTATCAGAGGGGCTTTTGCCTCTCATTCTGGTTTCCCTTATTGTTAGCTTATTATAGCAGTGTTGCGTGCGCATCGCTTGGATATTGAATTAGCCTCGGTGGCTTACAGCTGAAAGCGGGCGTACGTGTGCAACAAGTTGAACAGAGTATGACACGTCAGAGGGCGTGAATATACTAATTAGTCACGTTGCCTTCACTTGCTATTTTCGTCTGGGATGACGTAGCGATACTACACTGGCTAACAATACCGGAAATAAGGGGCACGCTAGGTGTATAAATGGGATGATATGGGTCACAGTTAGTTAGGATCGTTTTGCTGGGGAACTATTACACACCCATTGACAAAGGTACCAGGAGGGTAACAAAACGTTTGGGGGCATTTGTGTTTATATGATGGACTTTTAAACTACAACATTAAAGGATTTACTTGTTACAAGACCGGTGAGTGCAGCATCTGTTTTTTCTCTTTGAGTTAAACTGGATATGCTATTACTTATATGCAGCACCACGGCAGTTACATACAGTCTCATGGAGTGCACCTATTCATTGAATATATATATATATATATATATATATATATATATATATATATATATATATATATATATATATCTATATCTGTGTCTTTAAGACAGAAAAAAGATACCCAGTAAGGTAAATTCCCAATAAGTAACGATTTGAGATGAAAAGATTAACTTAAACCGTTATAAAAATAACTCTCCTGTGCCTTTAAATTTTAAAACAAAAACATTTTTCTGCCGTTTTTATATTAGATTAAAGCTGGAAAAAATAATGTTTTTTCAGACATATCTACACCTCAGCAGCCTGCTGAGGTACCTACCTGCCACCAAACAAACGACTGTCTTCCCAGGAACAACCGGATTCTGATATCAGAAGAAACCGGAGAAAAAAACAGGAATCACCGCTTGCAGAAAGCGCTACCACCACCTGACTGAATATGAGTAAACAGTAGACATGCGGCAGTAGAGCTCCATGCGACTTCCCTTCAGCCCGGACAGTAACCAGAATGAGGAAGCGCACGGAAATAGGCCCCGCCCATCGTGAGCGTAAACCAAAAAAAAAAAAAACGTATCTAGCACGGCATGGATGCCATAATAACGATACATGGAAATTGTAATAAAAAGCAGTCTCCAATAAAAAACCCCAGTGCCTGTACATACTGTCATGAAAAACCAACCCCTTATATTGTGAGAAAAAAAAAGGGGGGTTTTGTCCCAGAGCTGCTCGAGCAGCTTACCATTAGTGTAAAAAGCTAAGTGCCATAATCACTCTGCCTATTGTTCCAGAATGAATAAAATAGCACTCACCTCAATGCTGCCAGACAGCAGGATCGTCCATCAGGTGTAAGAGGATCCTATTTCTCCCTCTCATAGCCCTGTGGAAGCAGATCAGCCTGAGTTACCATGCACTTAGGCTATCTATAGTGGGGCAGCAACATCTTAGGAGGCGCAGTGAGTATTATGTCCCACCAGTTCCTAATGCTTTAAAGCCACCAAAAAGCCCTACTGTATAGACTTATTAGGTCTAGGCTACACCCCAGATCAAAGTAACACATTCTGGCACTACTTAAAAACAACAAACTCTTGATTGGAGAATTTTTTTCTAACACCTCACTTTGCCATCTCCTATTACTAACGCAGGCAAAGAGAGAATGACTGGGTTGGAGGGGAAGGGAGGGACTATTTAACAGCTTTGCTGTAGGTGCTCTTTGCCGCTTCCTGCAGGCAGGAGTAGAATATCGCATAAGTAATGAAGGTGATCCCTGGACTCGTCATGTCCTTAAGAGGAAATGTCTTCTTTTTGCTGACGACATATTTACCTTACAATCCCCTAAGTCTTCCTTGCCGGCCCTAATAAAGACTCTAGAAAAATATAAACAAGTTTCAAATTTCTCCATAAATATGGGGAAATCTGGAATTATATCAATCAATTCACCATCAAATGTCCTAAAATTCATTACCCAGAACACACCTTTCCCCATTGTCTCAACACTTAGATACCTGGGGCTCACCATACCAAAAAACCCTCATGATTTATTTCAAAATAATTATGTTAAACTAAAAACCACATGCTCCTTGAATCCTGGCATAAACAGGGACACATCCTGGCTGGGCCAGATCAACACCATCAAAATGATGAGCATACCCAAGTATTTATATGTTTTCCAAACCTTACCTATATCATTACCAACTTGTTACTTAAAAACCCAACAGAAGATGATTGAATCTTTCATCTGGTCTTATAAAAAAAACAAAAAACGAGAACAGCTTGAAAACACTTTATATTTAAATAAGACAGATGGCGGACTAAATATACCCAACCTCCTAGATTACTATAGGGCAGCGCATCTTACACGCATCATAGCTAGTTGGAAACATTCCTCTCCTTCCAAATTATTGGTACAAATCAAAGCTATTTTAGTTAATGTAACCAACATGAGGGACATCTGTTGGACACCCAACATGGCTAGACCGGAACAAATAAACCATAATAAAATATATTAAAAAGTAGGGTGTGGGGGAAAGCAGTGAATAAATCTGCAACAAAAACTATATAGTATAGTAAATTATATTGTATAGATCTTCACATTTATGATTATAGATTTCCTGCCACAGAATAAGAGCAAGAGCCATCCGGAGTAGCTCTGTCTCTCCTTTTTTAACTAGCTTACCAAATGTTGTAAACCCTTACTAAATATATTAATAATACTCTTAGTAATGCAGATGATTAGTATAACTGTAATATAGCCCTCAGATTGTAAGGGCTTAGTTAAAGTGAATGTAAATTTTGATGCTAAAGTGCCCGGTTTTTAAAATTTTTTATTAGATTAGATTTATTAGATTTAATTACTATTATACATTACCTTGTTGATACTTTAATATAGCAGTGTTACATTTTCTACTACACAGAAAAGAGCTCTCTTTATACAATTGTATACTCTTTTACAATTACTTGTTAGTCATAATAAATAGATCACTGCCACATTAGAGATATGAGACAAGCTGATCAGGTACCCAAATGACATTTCGACCCCAGTATCCCCTGTAACTCCACTTTTGGGCAACCATCTGTTTCTCCCACATCATTCCTTTACTTTCAACACACCATTAACAGAGAACGAAAATCTTCCCCTCTTTCTATTAGTAGACGGAACTCAGATTAAAGACCAAATAACACTTAATGATACCCTAGGACCCCCATTTCCCATGTGGCACTCATATCTACAAATAAGACACTCAATAAACATCAGCCCCCACAAGAAAGATATTTTTGCCCACTAAAACCCTTTGGAAATCTATGCATACAGTCTTCAATACAGAAATCTCACCTCTCAATGGCATATAAAATACTTAGGGGCACCTTCTCACAAAAAAGCCAAAATATCGAATTAAATGGGAAGTAGAACTAAACAACCAGTTTTCAGAAGAAAATTGGAAACGCTGCTTCAAAATGACGCATTCTTCCTCAGTCTCACTAGCACTGGCAGAACTTAAATATAAGATAATGTCACGCTGGTATCTAACACCTCAAAGAATTAGTGAAATTTTCCCAGGTGCATCCTCAAGTTGCTGGAGATGCGGAGGCGAGGGTACATACTCACATATATGGTGGTCTTGCCCACAACTTAAATCCTTTTGGGAAAAGATAGAAAGATGTATTAGTCATGTAATAGGTCTGAATATTCTCCTCAAGCCCAAAACTTATTCTCCTTAGCTTAATACCACATATTGGTTGCTTGTATTGCACTAAACTATTACAACTCATGTTAAACATGCGCTAAACGCCTTAGTCCAAGGTTATGAAAACAACAAAAACCACCTACCTTTTCTCAATGGATCATGTTCTAACATTAGAAAAGATGCATTGCTGTTACATAAGTAAACGGGACTTCTTTCTAGATATAATCTTTCTTTGGGACCAGAGATTTTTGTATAGAGATAATAATTCTGTGGTTAAATTATTATAACCTTGCATGTATAGGACTTGTCTTTCTTTTTTTTCCTCCTATATACTTTCCCTACCCTATTATTTCCTAGAAAAATGGTTGTACATAAGATATTATGCATCTGATGGTAGTAACCACTGTATTAATATATGCATGACAAAACATAACCCTGTTACCCTGTCTATGATCAACCTTAATAAAAATTATATATCTGAAAGAAAAGAAAAAAAGGATAGCAAGAGAAGGAAAAAAAACAAACAAAAAAAAAACTTGATAATAGGAATAATTAGAAAGTTGCTTAAAATTGAATGCTCTATCCGAATCATAGAATAATTTTTTTTAGGTTTAGTATCCCTTTAAATTAAAATACAGTATTATAATGGAAATGTAAAATTATTAAATTAAAACATTATTGAATAAAAAAAATATTTCACAAAAGGGTTACTTTCATCAGTTTGGATCAAGTATGGGGTGGATATAGTGTTTGGCCCTAAAATTCACCCAGTGTGCAGATAACTTGTTTCTTGCATGTATGTATGTATGTATGTATGTATGTATGTATGTATGTATGTATATATTGATCGGAGGGGAAGGGGGTGTTTGAGTGTAGTGTGTGTTATGTGTGGTTGATTGTGGTGTATTCTTTAGATAATAGGTGATGTTTGAAGCTTATATCCCCTGTATTGTTAGAGGCCTTAAAAAGGTAGAAGCTCTGTTAGTACACCTGCATAAAAACTCTCTGGTACATAGTATTCATCTGCACTTTATGCTGTGACGGCAAGCGGCGGTGGGTAGGAATAATTTGGGGGGGATACATTGGCAAGTTGTTGGCCCCAAACAAGGGTGTTAGGACCCAATTTAAGGCACAATTTGTGCCCAGGTTTGTCAGCCATGCGCTAAACGTTTCTGCTCCGCAATCGCAGCGCCCAATAGCAGAGTTTCTGTTACCTAGTAGTTTGTGCCCCTTATCACACATGCATTGAGTACAAGGCACAGTAATGTGAACTTCTGGAACTTAAGTATCCCAGTAGTTTCATGCTGACTGACTTCTATGCCGCCCGTTGGGTTAAATATGTAAGCGGTTGTGGTCGGCGGCAAAGAGGTCAGTCAGCATGTGAACTACTGGGATGCTACAGTTCCTGAAATTCACATTACTGTGCCTTGTACTCAATGCATATGTGACAAGCAGCAGTGTGCCGCACAAACTACTGGGAAACAGAAACTCCGGACATTGCAAGAATAAGCGCTTCCTGGCTCTGTTTCAGTGGAGCACAGTTATGTTACTATTGGATCACGTCAGTAATAATAAAATGAGACTGCAGCCCAAGACAATGGACATATACCTTTCAACATGTAGCTAAGTGAATCGTTACTGCAGCAACTCCCACTCTCCTGCCTCCTCATAAATATTCATATTCCCTCTGTAAAACAGGGTCTTCGTGCTCGTGCATGAGAAACAGCCTCTCCCCTGCTTTCATCTGCTGCTCCTATGCAGCTTTTCACATGCTTCCTGCTTTACAGAGGGAATATGAATATTTATGAGAAGGCAGGAGAGTGGGAGTAGCTGCAGTGGGGGGTGGAGCTCTGGATGTTGCCGAGGTGCAGGGGAAAGGGCTGGCCATGGGTGAACCATTTTTTATACACACCGGGTCCGGTGCACTGCTAGCCCGCAGCAGGGATAAAGGTGGGGAAAATCCACCTGCCCGATACTGCATGTCCAAGGGGCGCCAGACGATATAAAATTGCGCATTCCTGTTACGTTTACAAGAATAAGCCAGATAGAATGCTGGCAAATAAATTAAAAGAACTTAAAAAAAGATACCACTGTACCAAAAGTACAGCAATCAGATGGCAAAGTAACTAATAATCCTCTAAATATTGCAAATTAATTTGCAGGTTTCTATAATAATCTTTTAACCTTACCACCACTAGGTGAGGGCAGAATAAAACTATAGCTCTAGATAGCTTTTTAGGAACTAGTAAACTACCATTATTATCTAAAGAGGAACTAGAGTCCTTAAATGCTCTAATCTCTCTAGAGGAAGTCACAATGGCCATAAAAGATTGAAAATGAAATAAGGCTTTAGATCCAGACGGGTACTCCGGAATTTTCTATAAAACCCTACAAGATACCATAGAAGCACAACTGGTTAAATTATTTAACTTTATTTTACAAGGCAAAGAAATACCACAAGAAATGTTATTAACAAGAATATCTGTAATACCGAAACCCAGGAAAAGTAAACAATATTGTCAAAATTACAGGCCCATATCAAGATATAATACCGTTTACCAAAATATTAGCGAATCTACTAAATACTCCTCTTATGAACTTAATACATATAGACCAGGTTGATTTTATAAAATAGAGAGAGGTACTAGACAACATCCGTAAACGTATTGACCTGATAAATATAGCGACAGTTAATGATGTGCCTTCTCTGTTTTTATCCCTAGATGCAGAGAAGGCATTTGATAGGTTCAATTGGGAATATATGCACTCAATATTAAATAAAATTGGTAATACAGGAGCATTCCATTATGCATTATACTCTATATTTAACACCCGCAGCCAATGTTACACTATCGAGATTTCAATCCAAACCTATTTTATTTAGTAATGGCACTAGGCAATGGTGCCCATTGTCCCACACCCTTTTGCGCTATGTATAGAGCTACTGGCAATTAAAATTAGGGACAACCTAGACATTTCGGGAATTTTGGTAGAAACTACAGAAAACAAAAATCCAATTATTTAGCAAATTATGTTATTATATCCTTAATCAAACCATTACTATCACTCCCTACATTATGGTTACTACTACATAGCTTTGGCCAATTATCAGGTTATAAAATTATTGAAGAAAAATTTGAAGCACTCAGCCTAAAATTGCCACAACATACAAAAAATTTTTTTTAAAAATACTGGTGTTAAATTTCTCTTTTTCATGGGCAAAAAACCCTCACTTAAATACTTGGGTATTAACCTGACCACTAATATTTATACCTTATATTAAGAAAACTATCTACCCATGTTTACACACATAAGAAATCTAATGGCTAAATAGACTAAATATAATATGTCCTTTTATGGCAGAATAACAACAAAAAATGACTTTACCACCCAAACTACTATATTTATACTGATCCTTACCAGTTTGAAATCCAATTTCAGCGCTTCATCAATTACAAAATGACATCTTAAAATTCATATGGCAAGGAAACAAAGCAATGATCAATAAAAAAACTCCTGTGTCCAGACATAGAGAAGGAGGAGGACTACCAAATTTAATTTCCTATTATTACTCTGCAAAAATGTCCCATAATCTACAATGGTAAAAAAATAGAAAACAAATCACAATGGGTACAAATTGAAACAGATCTAATAGGCGTAGATCAAATCTATAGATTACTGTGGACACCCAAATTAACCTGACCACCTCACAAGAAAATGTTTTACATCTATTAGCCATACTATACATATATGGGATATATTAATAAAATCAGGAACATATAGGATCAAACCTCTAATCTTTTAGGCTCCATATTTGAAAAGGAGATCACTAACTCCAGAACACGCACTGCTTAATTTTCCAGTACAGAATATGTTGGGGGGGGGGGAAGGGTGTGTTTAGTTATATATTGGAAGACAGAACCACCAAGTTTTGATTATATAATGAAAAATATAGAATCATTAAAACATGCCCAGTATAGTTGCTACTTTCCTGAACACTAAAGAGTGTTTTCTAGAACAATGGGAACCGTACATAAATGTAACATGAAGCAAATAAGAGAGAGACTATAAATAATACATAAGGAAAAAATAATTTTTTAATAAATGTGTCTATATGGGAGTACTATAAATGCTTGAAAGGTTTGTCTAATTGTAACATTTAAGGTAATCTTATGTCATATACATTCTATATAGAGCCAAAAGAAAAAGAAAAACATGTACGAAGGAGCGAGCGGACAAGCTTCTCAACTCGATAAGTTGTCCGCTCGCCTTCACTACATTTTGGCAGCGGACAAACAGGATCTGCTGTCCGTATGCATCATTACGTGCTCAAGTGAGCGTGTAATGGCCGCCTCCTCTCTTGCACTACCAATCGTGTGAGACAAGAGATTGTAAATCACCAAGTGTGCTCAGAGGTAATGTAGAGTGTAAGAAGCAGCAGTCTAACGTCCACTGCTTCTTACATTGCGGGAAGTAGGCTCGCATATGCAAACCTGCCCCGCAACAGCTCCGAAGCAGCTTTCGCTGCTTAGTACATGGAGCCCACAGAGACTTTTAAAGTTGATTACATCAGTCAGTTGTTTTTATTATATTTACACCACAGTCATTTAAGCTTCTGATTGAAATTCATTGTTATGTTCATTAAAAATAAAAAAAGGGACATGGGAACAATATATAATTTATTAAAGCATTTACAGCTTAAATAAGTTAAACATGTCTTTATTGAATGCTGCCGTTAAGGAAAGCAGTTAACTTACTTAAAGAGCCATTATAGTGTTAAAATTATATCAGCTTTACCAGGGTTTCTCAAACTTTTTTTTCTCAAGACCCATTGCCATGATACCACATACCTTCACAACCAGGGATAGGCAAGGTGTCCGTACACGGACACTGGTGTCTGTGACTGGCCCTTGCTGTGTCCGCCACCCGTTTTGTGGAGGGGAGGGAGGAGTAGAACAGATGAATGCTGGTCCTCACACCTCCTTGACACAAGCGGCACCACGCTTAGTAGTGGGAAAGTGAGGGAAGAATCAAGCTGCCTGCAGTCAACTAAATGTTATTTTAAACTTGTTTGATTAGATGACTAATTTGTACTTGTGGAACTAGACCAGGGGCGTCCAACATGCAGCCCAATTGACAGCAAAGTGTCGCTCTCCTGACTTATAGAAACATAGAATATGTCAGCAGATAGGAACCATTTGGCCTATCTAGTCTACCCAATTTTCTGAATACTTTCATTAGTTCCTGGCCTTATCTTATATCTAGCAGAACCTTATGCCTATCCCATGCATGTTTAAACTACTTCACTGTCACTAACACTTCTGCTGGATGGCAAGTCCACCATGTATCCACTACCCTATCAGTAAAGAGATTTTTTTTAATGTTTTTAATTTGAAATGTACCTTGGTGTCCTTCACTAACGTCTGTACTTTGGAAAATGTCCGCAACAGCCTTGGTCCGTGCCTATCCCTGTTCACAACCGTATTTTTATGCTTGGTCTGAAAAAGTTTGAAGTAATATAGAAACAAGATAGGTGCAATTTTTGGCAAAGTGACTAAAATGTGGGCGTACTTTATTCCTGATTGAATTCAAACTTGAAAAAGGTGTTGTAAAAGGTGATACACACACACCACATACTCTCTCAAACAACACACACACACACACACACATCGTGACCCAGTAAACATGGTGTTGGGACCCAGTAATGGGTCCTGACCCGTGGTTTGAAGAACCTTGAGCAAATCCATTAGAGTAGGTAGATTTTACTAATAGCGATACTGTAATGCCACAAATGGGTTAAGCACATGATGATTGTATTAGTGGCAGTTTTTTGCTTGGAACCCGCAGTGCTCTGATGGTGTCCTGAGCAGGACTTTAAGTATGTGTTTAACCCATTTGAAGGGGTTAAAACACGTAGCATTACAGCATTGCTACTGTTAAAATTACATGCTTGGTTGCATTGAGTTAGCTGCCTGTGTCATTTTATTCTGAGAGAGTTCACCCAGGCCAAATGCTGCACATCCAGTGAAGTCCGACAGTACAGTTTAATGATGTATTTTGTCACACACCCATATATCTCAAATTAGATACCTCTGCAACCAGGTTAGTAAATGATACAACGGAGCAGATTCCCCATCTGATTTCTACCAAATACGCTATATGGAGTGCAAACTTCTCTTGGTATTTACCACATATTTACCAAAAAAAAAAAAAACCCACCACACACAAAAACCAGCTGGTGCACCCTCAATAAGCAAGCTTTATAAAAAGCATTCACCTAGATTACAAGTTGTGCGTTCGTGTTTTAACGCTGAAAAAAATGGTAATTTCAGAGTTAAAACAGCACCGCAGCCATTACAAGTCTTGTCGGTATAGCTGTACCGCAACGTCAGTCCCGCACACGTAAAAATTACATTTTTTCATGGGACTTCCATAGCGCAGCCATTACGAGTTTTGCGTTGAGGCTATAAAGCTTGCATTGCAGCCTATACCGACAAGATCTGTTTCACAATCTGAGAGCAGTAGTTATGAGTTTTACGCAACAAAACTGTTACATAAAACTCATAACTAAAGTGTTACAAAGTACACTAAACACCCATAAACTACCTATTAACCTCTAAACTGAGGCCCATCGCAAATACTATATTAAAGTTATTAACCCCTAATCTGCTGCTCCAGACATCGCCACCACTAATAAAATGTATTAACCCCTATTCCGCCACTCCCCAACATCGTCGCCACTATACTAAAGTTATTAACCCCTAAAGTGCCGCCCTCCTGCATCGCAAACATTATTTAAATATTATTAACCCCTAACCTGAGTCCGCCCCACATCACCCCCACTATACTAAAGTTATTAACCCCTATTCTGCCACTCCCCAACACCACTATAATAAACCTATTAACGCCTAAACCGCAAGCCCCCCACAACGAAATATACTAAATTAAACTATTAACCCCTAAAAGGGTTAGGATTAGGGGTTAATAGTTTAATTTTGGTTGTTGCGATGTGGGGGGCTGGCGGTTTAGGGGTTAATAACTTTATTTAGTGGCAGTGATGTTGGGGAGCGGCGGAATAGGGGTTAATACATTTATTATAGTGTGGGCGATGTTGGGGGGAATAGGGGTTAATAACTTTAGTATAGTGGCGGCAAATTAGGGGTTAACAACATTATGTAGGTGTCGGCGATGTCGGGGGCAGCAGATTAGGGGTGTTTAGACTTAGGGTTTATGTTAGGTTTAAACTTAACTTTTTTTCCCCATAGACATCAATGGGGCTGCGTTACAGAGCTTTTCATTCCATGATCGCAGGTGTTAGGTTTTTTTTCTGACACCTTCTCCCCATTGATGTCTATGGGGAAAGTGTGCACAAGCACGTCAAAACAGTGCTTGAATTGTGTGCGGTATGGAGCTCAATGCAACCATATCGCATGCACAAGCTGGCTGTTTCAAAACTGTATGTCTGTCAAAAGCACTGAGATAAGGGGCAGTCTGCAGAGGCTTAGATACAAGGTAATCACAGAGGTAAAACATATATTAAAATAACTGTGCTGGTTATGCAAAAATGGGGGGGGGGGGATGGGTAATAAAGGGATTATCTATCTTTTTACACAATAAAAATTCTGGTGTAGACTGTCCCTTTAACGAATCCTCCATTTTATGGACCTTAAAAAGAAAGGTAATTCCCAAATTAATATGCCCTGGACCTGGGTGCTTTGCATGACATCAACGACATCACTGATTATATAACACATGACATTGTAGAAAGCAAAATATGTCATTCCATTCCAAAGATATGAGCATTTGAAAAACTGATATTTTTAATTAAACATGTTCTCAACTCTAACTATGGGAACACAACCATGTTCCCATAATATAGTCAAATACATATGCATATGAACACATATAGCTGCATTTAAATAAATAAAGCACGGTCCAATGGCACCTTACTTACCTTAATATACACATTTTCTCCACTCTTTCCAAAACAGTTCTTGCTACCACCAGATTCCCCATCATCTCCATGATACGTAGGGACTACTGAAGCCAGAGACTTCACTTGTGAATCCACTGGGAGGAGAAGGAAGCAGAAGAGCAAGTAATTACACAATCAGGCAGAAGGACCTCAATAAATCTATTACCACAAGTTTTGCAAGCAAATATATTCTTAAAATAAAAGGTAAAGGCAATACGGAACTCTATGTAACACTATGTAACCCATACTGTTTGTGTAGAATTATTGTGAAGGTTCCGTTACCTTTTAAGATAACATGTCCTCCATTTCCTCCATCCCCTCCATCTGGTCCTCCATACTCCTTCCTGGGCTCACTATGAAAGCAGCAGGCACCCTTCCCTCCAGCTCCCCCGACCACATGAACCCTGCGATGATCAACAAAGTAGCGTGTCTGGAACAAAAGCAACAGCAAAACAAAATGGTTTCATAAGGCCCAGAAAGAAAACAAAAAACTCCGTATAATGTTTTGGCATGTTTGCGATTTTTAAAAGGGACAGTAAAGTCATACATAGACATACATGATTTAGACAAAAGCATACAATTTTAAACAACTTTCCAATTTACTTCTATTATTTAACCCCTTAAGGAGCGAGCATTTTAGACTAAGACTTCCCCAAAAGACCAGAGCATTTTTAGCATTTTTGCCATCACTACATTTAAACAGAAATTAAACCTTTTTTTTTTTTTCCTTTTGTTTTTTACTCAGCAAAACGATATATATATTTTTTATTAGACAACCTAAAGTATTGATCTAGGCCCATTTTGGTAAACTTTTAATGCCACCATTTCACCGCTAAATGCGATCAAATAAAAACAATTGTTAACTTTTTTACAATATTTAGGTTTCTCACTGAAATTATTTACATACTGCTTGTGCAATCATGGCACAAATGATTGTAAAAGCTTCTCTGGGATCCCCTTTGTTCATAGATAGCAGACATATATGGCTTTGTCACTGCTTTTCGGTAATTAGAAGGCTGCCAATTGCAGCTGTGCACCACACTTATTATTCCCAGCAGTGAAGAGTTAATTGTAAGGTTATTTTAGCTTTAATGTAGACTGGTTAGCCTCCCACCTGACACTTCCCTCCCCCTGATCGCTCCCAAACAGCTCTCTTACCCCCCCCCCCCCACCACCACCACCACTACTGGCAGCTGTCTGCCAGTACCCAGTTATCTATCCAACTTTTTTTATTTTATTTAATAATAGTTTAAAAAAATAAAAACTGTAGTGTAGCTGACTCCTCATTATCCTACCCCCCTCCCAGATCGATTTCTCACCCTCTAATACCCCCTCCCCTATAGGAGCCCCCTCTTTCTATTTCCCCCTCCCTGCAGCTCTACACTTTTTTTTCTGTAGCGTAGCGATCCCACCCGCTCCCCTCCCGTGATGGGCCGACTTTCTCCTAATCCTCCCACACCACCAACGATCAGCACCACCGCTGCCCAATGCAGAGAGGGACACTCTGCAACTCTATTTCTGCACTGCCCCGCTCGTGGGGCATAACGCCCCTTGTTATGACCAAATAACTCAATCTTTGTTTCATCAGTCCACAGCACCTTCTTCCAAAATTAAGCTGGGTTGTCCAAATGTGCATTTGCATACCTCAAGCTATTCTGTTTGTAGCGTGTGTGCAGAAAAGGCTTCTTCTGCATCACTCTCCCATACAGCTTCTCCTTGTGCAAAGTGTGCTGAATTGTTGAACAATGCACAGTGACACCATCTGCAGCAAGATGATGTTGTAGGTCTTTGGAGATGGTCTGTGGGCTGTTTTTGACCGTTCTCACCATCCTTTGCCTTTGCCTCTCTCTGATATTTTACTTGGCCTGCCACTTCTAGCCTTAACAAGAACTGTGCCTGTGGTCTTCCATTTCCTCACTATGTTCCTCACAGTGGACACTGACAGCTTAAATCTCTGTGTTAGCTTTTTGTAGCCGTCCCCTAAACCAAATTATTGAACAATCTCTGTTTTCAGGTAATTTGAGAGTTGTTTTGAGGCCCCCATGTTGCCACTCTTCAGAGGAGAGTCAAAGAGAACAACAACTTGCAATTGGCCACCTTAAATACCTTTTCTCATGATTGGATGCATCCGTCTATGAAGTTCAAGGATTAATGGGCTCACCAAACCAATTGTGTGTTCCAATAAATCAGTGCTAGGTAGTTACAGGTATTCAAATCAACAAAATGACAAGGGTGCCCAAATGTATGCACCTGTCAAATTTCGTTTTGATGCATATTGCACATTTTCTGTTAATCCAATAAACCTCATTTCACTACTGAAATATTACTGTGTCCTTCAGTTATTTGATAGATCAAAATGAAATTGCTGGCTCACATAGTGCATTGCTGCTCCTTCAACAAATTATACCAAGAGAATGAAGCAAATTTGATAATAAAGTAAACTGGAAAGTTGTTTAAAATTTTATGTTCTACCTAAATCATGAAAGAAAATATTTGGGTTTCATGTCCCTTTAAGGTCACAATGCTATATATAAGGATATTATGAATAGTATAAAAACAAAATGTGAAAATCATATATTTTCTAAAATAAAATATTATATGTCTTTTTTATTCACAAATGTATGCCACCTTGTTTCGCTATACATTTTACCAAAAACATGTAAAAGAAGTTATTTTTACAGAAACCATCAAAAACAGATACATGTATGTTAACCAAGGCAATTATGGCTAGTTTATTTTCAAATTAAAGCCCCCCCCCCCCCCCCCAAAAAAAAAAAATATATCATGAAACTCACAAATGATAAGACTACTGACCTGCTATAGCATCCCTAATACATCTAAAAATAATAATAAAATAATCATCAAATATATGAAAACACACATGAATAGTATTGGCTCACAGAACATGAAAAATGGGGGAAGTAAAAATAAACAAACATATAAGAAAAACATGAAAATTATTTATTCACTAACTGAATTATTATTTGTACTCCCAGAAATACATTGTATTAATACCAAACAGCATATACTAGTCCTCCTGTATTACACACATACTCAAGTAAATGTAATATATTGCATGTTATATGTGTAACCTCACCAGTTTCTTTTCAGACAGGTCTCTCTTTCTTTTGGACAGACCACGGTGCTTGGCATGCTGAGAGCAGCTGGTAGACAGTAAGCGCAGGTCTGCGGCAAGAGGAGGGTGCTGATTTGGAATATGAGGAAGTGCTTTGCAATGTAACACAACCTGGCACAGCCTCGCCTCACTAGCCAGCATTCGCAGGCGGGATAACAGCTGCGTTGAGAGCATGGCACCTGCAAGACAAAGTCACCACATTTACTAAAATGCTAACATTTGTTTGTAAGATTTACAGTGATGTTGCCCATTTTAAATTGAGGAATTGGAGAATATACTATAAAATAAGATTGCTTAAAGGGACACCAAACCACCTGTGTGTTATATTGTATGCAAGCATTATTAGAATTATCATTATCTAAGTTTATATTTCAATACTAAATAGGTACAGACTGATGAGACCACCATAAAGGTATTTTGACCCACTGAGTATCAACTAGAGGATACTATTTCTTCCTCCCGCTAAATGTTCTATATGAAGGACCTTATTAAATTTCTGTCCATCTTCCTTCAAATTAACAATTTATTTACCCTATAAACGTCTCATTTTACAAAAATGCACTCAAACCAATATCTTGCAAATTCTAAAAGATGATACCAGAAGTTTTTGATTGCTGTAAGATTAATACACAATGCTGGATACAGACACCTTAATAGTTAGATATTAAGTAGTATTGCTTGTCTAGTGAATTTGTCTTATAGAGAGCAAAAGAGAGAGAGCGCCTGATAGTGTAATATCGTCAAGGTCAAGCAAGGTACAGGTATAAAAAAATCTCTGCCAAATGGATACTCACAAAGAGCTTGGCACTCGCAAGTAGTGCATGTAGGCGGGCTGACCTTTATACAGTAGTCAGTACACTGAATCTATGGTGGTCGTATCAGAGATCTGTAGTGATAGAAACAGAAAACACAGAAGACCAATAGTGCAATATCGTCTGGAACCGAAATGGACACAGCATAGGATACAGGGTCAGCAAGATGTATACTCACAATGGAGTTGGCACTCCCAAGTAGTGCATTAAGGCAGGCTGACCTTCATACAGCAGTCAGCGCGCTGATGGTTAATAGCTGTAGTTGGTGGCTGTAGCTGTTATCGGTCTAGGCTTGTCCTCTGCTCACCGGCGTGTGTGTTGAATATTCAGCTATAGCTGGGCTGTTTAGCTGTAGAAAGTGGGTCTTTAAGGTATGCTGTGAACACATCCAAATATGCACCTGCGGCACGTCACAGGCCTCAGGGGACACAGTGCATATAAAATAGTAAGCCACTAGAAATGAGTGACTGAAAAGTATTTATAAAAGAAAATATATTTGAAATAAGGAAGTCAGCGGACAAACTATTAAATAAAAATAATAAAAAGGGTTTTTATTTAAGAGCTATAACAACGCGTTTCTCGGCCGATAAAAGCTCACTGGCCGTTTCATCAGGTAAGTGTATAGGTATAGCGGGAAAACCACATTTAAAAATACATAGGAAGGTCACGATTGGTTGAAACATCCACCAATAGCTGACCCAACATATCGTTACATTTAAAATACAATGTTTCGCTGACTTCCTAACAAAATAATTTCGTTACATATAGTAAGAAAAAGAAAAATTGTGTATGCATGGAAACAATGTTGAAAAATGTGATTTAAAAACCACGAACAAAAAACATTTTGTTCTTGGTTTTTAAATCACATTTTTCAACATTGTTTCCATGCATACACAATTTTTCTTTTTCTTATTATATGTAACGAAATTATTTTGTTAGGAAGTCAGCGAAATATTGTATTTTAAATGTAACGATATGTTGGGTCAGCTATTGGTGGATGTTTCAACCAATCGTGACCTTCCTATGTATTTTTAAATGTGGTTTTCCCGCTATACCTATACACTTACCTGATGAAACGGCCAGTGAGCTTTTATCGGCCGAGAAACGCGTTGTTATAGCTCTTAAATAAAAACCCTTTTTATTATTTTTATTTAATAGTTTGTCCGCTGACTTCCTTATTTCAAATATATTTTCTTTTATAAATACTTTTCAGTCACTCATTTCTAGTGGCTTACTATTTTATATGCACTGTGTCCCCTGAGGCCTGTGACGTGCCGCAGGTGCATATTTGGATGTGTTCACAGCATACCTTAAAGACCCACTTTCTACAGCTAAACAGCCCAGCTATAGCTGAATATTCAACACACACGCCGGTGAGCAGAGGACAAGCCTAGACCGATAACAGCTACAGCCACCAACTACAGCTATTAACCATCAGCGCGCTGACTGCTGTATGAAGGTCAGCCTGCCTTAATGCACTACTTGGGAGTGCCAACTCCATTGTGAGTATACATCTTGCTGACCCTGTATCCTATGCTGTGTCCATTTCGGTTCCAGACGATATTGCACTATTGGTCTTCTGTGTTTTCTGTTTCTATCACTACAGATCTCTGATACGACCACCATAGATTCAGTGTACTGACTACTGTATAAAGGTCAGCCCGCCTACATGCACTACTTGCGAGTGCCAAGCTCTTTGTGAGTATCCATTTGGCAGAGATTTTTTTATACCTGTACCTTGCTTGACCTTGACGATATTACACTATCAGGCGCTCTCTCTCTTTTGCTCTCTATTTTTTCAGTTCTACCGACTTACCACCGGTTTGGAGTGGAGCAGCCTTCCAGAATTATTGATTTCAACAATTGCATCTATCTATCAATGACTCTGCACTATATGTGAAATCGTCTGTATTGTTTTTTATATATTTTCTGATTTTATTCCACCTAATTATATTTCATCTATTTTCAATAGAAATAACATTGTACCACTTGATTTATATAGTACATTTTTAAGGAATTGAAGTTTTTGTGAAATACACGTCATTGTTTATGTAAAGTCACTTATTTATTTTTCCTGAACTATATAGTTCCTTAGGTACACTCTTGTAAAAGGATATCCTATATACTTTTTTGAATGATTTTTTATACTATTTTGCACCATCCATTCCACATATATATATATTTTTTTTGGCACATAATAGTATAATAATATAGCGCACCCTATTGTATGATTTTATATCGTACATTTTTCTCTAATTTGTCTTATAACCTTCCCCAATACCACCTTAATGAAAGTCCACCTTTAATATTAAAGAGGATTCACTAGAGGCTAATTAGCTAATTGCATACAGCTTATCTGAAACAAGCAAGGTCTATAAAAATGCTGATACTGCACCCCACACACATCTTGAAAAAGCTCCCAGGGGTGAAACGCGTTGATTGTGTGCAGTTTAAGATTGTTATACTAGCGCTAACCAGGATCTCATAACATAAGATCTCATATAACATTGCACATATTGTGTATGTACTCAGTTGTCAAACTGACTTTTTTGGCTGCACATTCTCAGCCCCAGAGGAACATTAAACTCCCACGTATTGGAGTGGTTGCAACTCTTCAACCAGGAAGTTTGAGTTTCAGCCGACCCAGACATTCTAACAGAGGATATCTACAAACGCCAACAGCTGTTACTAACAGCCACTCACTCTCAGTGACGTCAGATGCCACAAACACGTGAAGGATCACGAAAAGAAAGTGTTGATCTGCACCATCAGACTCACTGCTGGAACGATCAGTAAAGGTTTGCTCCGAAACCAAAATCAGAACGGAAGGATTATCTCTACAAAGCAGAAGAAAGGACGGATATTCTGTTAATTTCCTGAGAAATTATCCATTCTGCATTGCTCCACTATTAACGTCATCTTTTATAAAACGGAGATTGAGTAACGTACAGGTACATTTTTAGCTAAATTTGTGGCTATCTAATAGAGCTATAACCTCATTTACGTCTATTAGATGATTGGATCCCCTAGCAATCTCTCTTTGTCACAAAGTTTTTAAAAACACACTTAGTTCTGTATTTTTATATTCATATTTTTTTAGAGACTAATAAAAGTTTTTAAATTCAGCGCTATTTTAACGCAAATACTGGACATCTCTCTCAATTGGTTTTTGTCCTCCTATTCTGGCTGAGTACATGTATCAGTAAGCCAAATTATTTTTACCGTCTCCACTCCTGTTGTGGAATTAATTATTGTAAAATCAATCCTTGAGTCGAATTTTGTATTGAAGTACCGGTAATTGTTGTTGTATTAATTGTTGAATACATTATTTTTCATTTTTATATTTATTTATTTTTTCTCTGGACGTCCAGTGTGAGTGGCCTAGGGGCACTCTTTTTATATAATATTGCGCATATAGTTTTAACCACTTAGCCTACCTCCTAGCTAATAAGAGATAGTGATAGATTACTAGCTAGGAATTTTAGAATGATTCCACTTAGGTCTATATTGAACTTCTGTTATTGTTGTATAAAATGTTCTTACTATTGATGTATTATCAATCTGATTTTTAATTTATGTAAGATATAACCCTATAAAGTTGATATTAAAGAATTTATATATCTGTAACCTGCTTTTATCGAGCTAGTCTGTTATACATATCCTTACTATTAATTTTATTCATATTCAGCATTTACTAGAAACCAATATTGTGTATTAATAATACAAATAATATCAATATTTTTTACTGATTGATAGACATATACCCCGTATCCCATACTGTTCTTATTTACATATCTTATCACCTATACCAGTATTTAAAAAAAAAAAAATGTTGATCCTTGAAGTTAAAAGGGACACAAAACCCAATTTTTTTTTTCAGATAGAAAGTTGCATGCTCTAATATACTCCTATTATCAATTTGTCTTTGTTCTCTTGCTATCTTTATTTAAAAAGCAGGAATGTGATGCATAGGAGCCAGTCCTGGGTTATGCTTGCTTATTGGTGGGTAAATCTAGTCCTCCAATAAGCAAGTGCTATCCGTGGTGCTGAACCTAAAATAGGCTGGCTTCTAAAATTTACATTCCTGCTTTTAAAATAAAGATAGCAAGAGAATGAAGAAAAATTGATAATAGGAGTAAATGAGAAAGTTACTTAAAATGCCATGCTCTATCTGAATCATGAAAGAAAAAAAATTGGGTTTAGTGACCCTTTAAACATAATTTATCACCCTAACAATAGACATAACTGCGAATGCAAGCATTAGAACAATAATTAAAAATATTTAAAGTCAGTTCCAGAGCAGCAATTGGGGCTAACTGAAAATATCTAATGAACCAATGACAAGAGGCATTTGTGTGTATCCACCAATAACATTCTAGCTCCCAGTAGCGCATTGCTGCTCCTGAGCCTACAAGGTTTCAACAAAGAATATCGATAATGAAGTCAAAATTATAAAAGAAATACATTGACAATTATCTTAAAATGTAATTCCCTATCTAAACTATGAAAGTTTAATTTTCGTTTTGTATGTCTCTTTAAGCATTACAAAAGATATATGTTTACAAAATAAAAGGTCTTAAAATCATTTAAACTTTGTTTTATGATCCTTCCTTTTCAGTTTACCGTCCCTTTAATTTACTTTCCTTTTTAAGAGGCTTTAAAATAATGTCTCTGGGATGCATATTGGGTATGTACATTCGGATCCTTCGTTAGTATTCAAATGCAGCAGAAGTAACTATGCGCTATTCAGCTCTTTCGGAGCCCGATTGATTCTTGTGCAAGATCACTATGTTAAGATCTGGATTTGCACAGATCTTAGTGTGGTAATCTTGCACAAGAATAAATTCAGCTCCGAAAAGAGTTGTGAATAGCGCATACTTCTGCATTCGGATACTAACGAAGGATCCGAATGTACGTACCCAATATCCATCCCAGAGACATTATTTTAAAGCCTCTTAAAGGAACGCTAAACCCAAAATTTTCTTTTATGCTTATTGGTTTGCTAAATGTAACCACCAATAAGCAAGCGCTATCCAGGGTGCTGAACCTAAAATGGGCCAGCTCCTAAGATTTAAATTCCTTCCATTTAAATAAAGATAGCAAGAGAATAAAAATGATAGTAGGAGTAAATTAGAAAGTTACATGTTCTATCTAAACCATTAAAGAAAAAAATGGGTTTAATATCTCTTTAAAATGGGAAAGTAAATTAAAATTGACAGTAAAGTCAAAATTAAACTTTCATGATTCATATAGAGCATTCAAACAACTTTCCAATCTACTTCTGTTATCAAATTTGCTTTGTTTTCTTGGTATATTTTATTGAAGAGTATAACTAGGTAGGCTCATTAGAGCTCAGGAGTGTGCACGTGTCTAGTACTCTATGGCAACAGTGTTTTGCAACACTATTTGTAGCTTTGTTATACAATGTTGCAAAACACTGCTGCTATAGAATACTAGACACATGCACACTCCTGAGCCTACCTAGTTTTACTCTTCAATAAAAGATACCAAGCGAATAAAGCAAATTTGATAACAGAAGTACATTGAAAAGTTGTTTAAAATTGCATGTCCTGTCTGAATCATGAAAGTTTAATAACTAAACAGTCATATTTCAGATAGAAAACAATGAAACAATGTTCCAGCACTCAAGGTAGGTAATGCACGTCACCTAAGGGTCACTGCCCTGAGACCCAAAAATAGTAAACATAAAGAGCAGGAAGGTGACAGCAAATAACTTTTTATTCAGAAATTACTGAGACAAAAACAGACAGGCAATGTTTCGGGATAAAAAGTTGTTGGCCGTCACCTTCCTGCTCTTTTTTACTATTTTACATAGAGCCTGACATTTAAAACCACTTTCCAAATCTATTTCTATGATCCATTTTGCTTTATTCTCTTAGTATCCTTTGTTGAAAACCATACCTATGTATGCTCAGGAGCTGCAATGCACTACTGGGAGCTGGCTGCTGATTGGTGGCTGCACATATATGCCTCAGCATTCACTCACACTATGTATTTATTTAGCTCCTGAAAAAGTACTGCTGCTCCATCAAAACAGGATACCAAGAGAGTACAGCAAATTAGATAACAAGTATATTGTAAAGTTGTTAAAAATGATAAGATCTATAGGAATCATGAAAAGAAAAAAAAATTGGTTTCATGTCCCCTTAAAGGAATAATTTAGTCAAAATTAAAAACTTTAATGATTCAGATTGAGCATGCAATTTTAAGCAACTTCTAATTTACTCCTATTATCAATTTTTATTCGTTCTCTTGGTATCTTTATTTGGAAAAGCAAGTATGTAAGCATAGGAGCCAGCTCATTTTTGGTTCAGCACCTGGGTAGCACTTGCTGATTGGTGTCTAAATGTAGCCACCAATCAGCAAGTGCTACCCAGTTTCTGAACCAAAAATGGGATGGCTCCTAACCTTACATTCAAATAAAAATACCAAGAGAATGAAGAAAAATTGATACTAAGAGTACATTAGAAAGTTGCTTAAAATTGCCTGCTCTATCTGAATCATAAAAGTTTAAATTTTGACTAGACTATCCCTTTAAATTATCTTCTCTGCTGATGCCATTTAAAAAGGTACATATATAAATTAACTATTGCAATAATCATACAATCACTGTGTAGAATGTAGCATGGTAAGACTTATAACATATATAGTAGGCACTTAAAACAATTGTGGGAATTGAGAGGGAACAATATACTTATAATATAATATATACTTATACAATATACTTTTTCCCCAAAAAAATAATTTTTAATCTAGGCAACCATAACACAGATTAAACCTAGTAAACACAACACACTTGTAAAAATTCAATAAAAGGGTAATGCTGTATAACTGCAGTATGGGATTTTCACAAGCTTGCATCTTATATTGGGTATTTACTAAACTAATATCCCCCAAACTGTGTTATGCATCATCTGGTTAATTATTTTATGATTAAGAGTAGCACAAGAAGATTTCCATTAAATATGTCTACCTAAACAGTGTGATGCACATGGTGCAATAAGGAGGTCGTCATGTGTTTATTATTTACTATAAAAGTAGGCAGTCAAAGATTTTAGTCATGGTATAGCGATTTCTTGGGAGCTGTTTTGAGTTCTTGCATTTCAAGTCTTGAAAGGATTCAGGGTTGAATGGGGGGGGGGGTTATAAAATGAAGAGATCACACACACAAATAAAATAGCTTAGAACAGTATAATTTTAGAGGAATTGCTTGAATAGAATGAACAAAATTAACTTTGAAAACTGCACTTTGTAACTTCATTTATTGCAATAACAAACACTTTATAACAAATTTAGCAAGCTTAAATTGCATATAACATGGCTGATATATTTATTTACTGGTAACAGCAAAGATGGTTCAAAAAATATGATGATATAAAATGGAAATATTGTGAATAGACATTCTCCAAACTCACAAAAACAACATATCTGCCACAACGTCTCTAAGCTGTGTTTGCCTTTCAGCAGCACATTACCTTCGGTTCTTGCAGATACCGTGTACAGCACTTCCTATGAGCTCACTTCCCTTGGAGCTCCCAGAATCCTCTATTCTGTAGTTCACAAAATGTGTAAATTGTAGTTCCACCTTATAAACGTCTTCAGTGCTGTTAGGGTCTAATTCCAAAATGTTATTTTATACATTGGTACTTTTAAGGTGTAATGAGTCCACACCTCCTGTATTTATAGTGGTTTATGGAAAACAAATTGATATTGCAGTTCTTCTGTTAGGGAAAGGAGATAAAATCTTTTACATAATAGGTAAATTGGAGTGATACCAAATTAAGTAAATAGGAGTGATATGCAAGGATTGGGCAATAAGTGAGTTTGTGAGCTGTGTTAAAGGAACATAAAGGGGCATGGAAGTCAGTATAGCCCCATCAATGCAATTACAAGGCTTTTTTTATCATTATGCTTGGTATACAAGGTCAGACATCCCAACCTGCAAAAACTCATTTCAGGGAGGTGGCTTCACCGGCTACCTAGGGTTGCCACCTCAGCAATGTTTTCCTGGACACTTATGAGTTACACATGCTGCAGGGTGTGCAGGGAGGAACATGTATTGTGTTTCTGGACAGCACTATTCATGTTCCTCCCTGCACACCCTGCAGCATGTGTAACTTATAAGTGTTCTGTATTTTAAGGGACAGGTGGCAACCCTATGCCACCTTAGCCATGATTTCCTGGACACTTATGAGTTACACATGCTGCAGGGTGTGCAGAGGGAACATGTATTGCACCCCTGGACAGCACATAAATAGTGACTCTATTCATGTTCCTCCCTGCACACCCTGCAGCATGTGTAACTTATAAGTGTTCTGTATTTTAAGGGACAGGTGGCAACCCTATGCCACCTTAGCCATGATTTCCTGGACACTTATGAGTTACACATGCTGTAGGGTGTGCAGAGGGAACATGTATTGCACCCCTGGACAGCACATAAATAGTGACTCTGGACAGCACTATTCATGTTCCTCCCTGCACACCCTGCAGCATGTATAACTCATAAATGTCCAGGAAAACATGGCCGAGGTGGCAACCCTACACCCGCCCCCAATTTCCCGTTATGTACTGGAAACCCAAAATAAGATAGAGACTTATAGCTTCCCACTAAACTCACACTGAAAAAAAGTAGCTTTATTGCTCAACCACATACAACAAATCTATTTTCCAGTGATCGTATGCTTGTTGAATGCTCAAATATTTTAGAATACAAAGTGTAATTACGTGCAGTAAATAAGGTAGTATTTGTGTTTTATTTTATTAAAATCAGTGGGGGCTTTTTGGTTACTGATGCTTTGAGGGTTCCATAGCGTCCCAGCTTGTGAAGTATTTGGTATAGTTGTCCCTGTACGACTTTCGGATTTTTTGTCTGGGTGCTGGGAGCATGTGTGATTTTGAGAGGCTATTTGTAATTATGTTTTGTACTCTGACTCACAGTAGAGTCAGTTTGATAAGGACCTGACAGCAGGGGTGTCTATCTCCTCCCTCACATGGGCGCACACTCTCTTTGCCCTCTTTCTCAGTTCTCAATATGCTGCAGCCGATGTTGCCTGCTGATGATTTTCCTCCTCCCCAAGAGACTTATCGCCGCCTTTAAACAGCAAAAGGGAGGGTGGCAGACACGCAATATGCTGAAAGTAAAGACAGACTTGCTGTGACAACGCCTTCCTGGTTGATGATGTCACCATAACACAACTAGATGCATTCCTTAAAGACACACTGTTTCCGGATTTGGGCAAGGTTGGATCATGGTACTTGCAGTTTTGGGGAGATTGCATTTCATTTACGGACGTCAGGGAGCTGCTATTAGAATTGGGGAGACTCCCTGAACTTCAGGAAGAGTTGGGATGTCTGCAAGGTTTTCTATGCTCTATGCACATCACAGCCTATCTTGGGATAAAAAAAGGCTAATGCAGTGCTCTTTTTGAATGCTGCTTAGTGACAGCTGCTCTAATAGTAGTAACTGCTAGGTCATTTTCACTCCTTGTCTGAGCTATTTTACAGTTTGTAGATATTATATATAATTGTTTTATTTTTTTTAGGAGACCCAGCAAATTTAAACTTTATCATTATTTTAGGTATATATCATGATGTGTAAGAAACTCGCAAAAGAAAGTGTAAAAAATAAAAGGCATTTTTTAAATTCAAATTTTAGTAAACAATTTTATAAACAGTGTATGTGTTTCATAAACTCTATAGTGAAATACACACACAGTCGACATGCTCACTAAATACATGACGGTCAGGAGATGAAGGAGATGAAACTCCAAATTAAACTTTCACGGTTCAGATAGTGCTAGCAGCTTTAAGACACTTTTCAACTTATATCTATTATCTAATTTACTTTGTTCTTTATTATCTTTTGTTGAAAAGCATATCTCAGGCTCAAGGCCTCATTGGTGATTAACCCCTTAACAACCAAGGACGTACGCCAAACGCCCTAAAAAAAAATACAGTTAATGACGTAGTGGCGTACGTCCTTGGTCTGGAAAGCAGCTGAAAGCTATCCTGCTCGCTTCCAGCTGCTTTCCGGTTATTGCAGTGATACCTCGATATCGAGGCATCCTGCAATAACCCCCCTTGGCCATCCGATGCAGAGAGAGCCACTCTGTGGCCCTCTCTGCACCGGACATCGGTGGCCGGTATCGTTGGTGGGTGGGAGCCAGTCTGGGAGGCGGGTGGGCGGCCATCGATGGGCCGAGTGGAGTGGAGGGGGGCGGGATCGGGGGCGGGACAGACGGGGGCGTGCACGTGGCGGTAGCGGGAGGGAACCGCTACACTGCAGAAAAACAAAGCTGATAAAAGTAAAAAAAAAAATGTATTTACAAATTGCATCTAAGGGATCTGGAAGGGGTGGGGGGGTTGGTCTTGGGGGGGGGAAGCTACACTACAGAAAAGGGCAATGAAAAAAAACCAACATACTTTTTTTTACTAAACTGGGTACTGGCAGACAGCTGCCAGTACCCAAGATGGCGCCCATTAAGGCAGAGGGGGAGGGTTAGAGAGCTGTTTGGTGGGGGATCAGTGAGGTTGGGGGCTAAAGGGGAATCCTACACAGCAGCATATGTAAATATGCTGGGGGGAAAAAGCCCAAATATAACTTTTATTTTAGTACTGGCAGACTTTCTGCCAGTACTTAAGATGGCGGGGACAATTGTGGGGTGGGGGAGGGAAGAGAGCTGTTTGGGAGGGATCAGGGGGTCTGATGTTTCAGGTGGGAGGCTGAGCTCTATACTAAAGCTAAAATTAACCCTGCAAGCTCCCTACAAGCTACATAATTAACCCCTTCACTGCTAGCCATAATACACGTGTGATGCGCAGCGGCGTTTGGCGGCCTTCTAATTACCAAAAAGCAACGCCAAATCCCAGAGAAGCATTTACAACCATTTGTGCCATAATTGCACAAGCTGTTTGTAAATAATTTCAGTGAGAAACCTAAAGTTTGTGAAATAGGGAACGTTTTTTTTTTTATTTCATCGCATTTGTCGGTGAAATGGTGGCATGAAATATACCAAAATGGGCCTAGATCAATACTTTGAGTTGTCTACTACACTACAGCTAAAATTAACCCTACAAGCTCCCTACAAGCTCCATAATTAACCCCTTCACTGCTGGGCATAATACACGTGTGGTGCACAGTGGCATTTAGCGGCGTTCTAATTACCAAAAAGCAATGCCAAAACCATATATGTCTGCTATTTCTGAACAAAGGGGATCCCAGAGAAGCATTTACAACCATTTGTGCCATAATTGCACAAGCTGTTTGTAAATTATTTCAGTGAGAAACCTAAAATTGTGAAAAATGTAAAGTTTTTTTTAATTTCATCGCATTTGGCGGTGAAATGGTGTCATGAAATATACCAAAATTGGCCTAGATCAATACTTGGGGTTGTCTACTACACTACACTAAAGCTAAAATTACCCCTAAAAGCTCCCTACATGCTCCCTAATTAACCCCTTCACTGCTGGGCATAATACACGTGTAGTGCGCAGTGGCATTTAGCAGCCTTCTAATTACTAAAAAGCAACGCCAAAGCCATATATGTCTGCTATTTCTGAACAAAGGGGATCCCAGAGAAGAATTTACAACCATTTAAGCCATAATTGCACAAGCTGTTTGTAAATAATTTCAGTGAGAAACCAAAAGTTTGTGAAAAAATTAGTGAAAAAGTGAACGATTTTTTGTATTTAATCGCATTTGGCGGTGAAATGGTGGCATAAAATATACCAAAATGGGCCTAGATGAATACTTTGGGATGTCTACTAAAAAAAATATATACATGTCAATGGATATTCAGAGATTCCTGAAAGATATTAGTGTTCTAATGTAACTAGCGCTATTTTTGAAAAATAATGGCTTGGAAATAGCAAAGTGCTACTTGTATTTATGGCCCTATAACTTACAAAAAAAGCAAAGAAGATGTAAACATTGGGTATTTCTAAACTCAGGACAAAATTTAGAAACTATTTAGCATGGGTGTTTTTTGGTGGTTGTAGATGTGTAACAGATTTTGGGGGTCAAAGTTAGAAAAAGTGTGTTTTTTTTTTCATTTTTTCCTCATATTTTATAAAATTTTTTATAGTAAATTATAAGATATGATGAAAATAATGGTATCTTTAGAAAGTCCATTTAATGGCGAGAAATACTTTATATAATATGTGTGGGTACAGTAAATGAGTAAGAGGAAAATTACAGCTAAACACAAACACTGCAAAAATGTAAAAATAGCCTTGGTCCAAAACGGACAGAAAATGGAAAAGTGCTGTGGTCATTAAGGTTAAACAAATGCCTTTATTCATTGGCTCACCTCTAGGTCCCAGTGGTGCACTGATGGAGAGGAATTACAAGACCCCTTATTTACTTTTAAACACTGGTATCTATAAAATATGTAGGTACCAGTCTAATCTCTCTAAAGCAGATAATTAACTTTTTTCTTTTACTCCTCCATTTTGAATACAGAGGAACCAAACTTTAATGGGACATTGAACTGGTGGGTACAACTACAGTAGTATAATTACTAGACACCATACTATTGCATTTCCTCCTGTACCTGCAGCTCTCTTTAAAGCCGTTCTCTTATTTTAACTCATTACAGAATTCAGTTGGTAAAGCTTTGCATTTTATACTGGGTGCCGCCATCTTGTAGCATATAAATGGTTGCATTCTGTGATAGGAGCAGTGCACTTTCACAGATCTTCTTTTTGAACATTTCACTTCAGCTCTCATAATAGAAAACAGAAGTGTTACATTTTTATTTGCACAGTTTAAAAGTTAAATAACAAGTATAAAATCCATGATGGCAACTAGTGATGTCGCGAACCTAAAATTTTCGGTTCGCGAACCGCGGACTCGAACTTCCGGTATTGTTCGCGAACGCGCGAACCGCCATTGAATTCAATAGGCAGGCGAACTTTAAAACCTACAAGGACTCTTTCTGGCCACAATAGTGATGGAAAAGTTGTTTCAAGGGTCCTAACACCTGGACTGTTGCATGCTGGAGGGGGATCCCTGGCAAAACTCCCATGGAAAATTACATAGTTGATGCAGAGTCTGCTTTTAAGCCATAATGGGTCTAAATCAACTAACATTCCCAAAGTGGCTGTCTCAAAACATCCCGGACAGAAGATAGATTGATAGTGATAGATAGGATAGATAGATATACATAGATTGATAGTTAGATAGAATCGATAGAAGAGAAATAGATATATTTGTTAGATATATAATTACCCTAATAAATTCTAATAATCAAACATGCGTTCTTGGACCCAACTAGCTTGTGTCAATTAGTACTTTTCTTAGCACTTTAATCCCTGTTCCCCCCCCCCCCCATCGTGGGAGTTCTATATGGCCTGCCAGATTACCCTGAAAAATTATAATAATAAGACATATTTAAATTAATAACTATACTGTCTGACTGTGACAACAATTATGATTGGTGTAAATAGTTGGCTAGACGGCCTGGCACAAAAGGCTGGCAGTGGCAGGCAGGAGGTAAATGAAATTCAATGGCCCTAGGAGACTGAATATTTGCAGTCCAAAAAATTATGATTTTTTTTTATTTTTATTACTGTTACAAGAATTGTGATTGGTGCCACTAATTGGCTACTTGGGCCTGGCAGACAGGCTGGCAGATATGAGTCGTGGATGGTAGGTAGGGCAGTAATTGAACACAGTATGCTGTGTAAGTGACAAAAACACAGGACTGATAGAAAATTAAGTTACATTACACTAGCAAAATATTTGAAAATTTTAGATTTTAATTTTAAAATTATGTTAAGAAGTGCAATGCACATATGACTCTATGAGTGGTCGCACTGGCTGGCTGCTACGTAGGGCAGCAATTATAACAACAGTATGCTGTGTAAGTCAGATAGACAGTTAGACACAGGCCTGATAGAAAATACAATTAGATTACACTAGCATAATGATTTAAAGACTTTTTTTTGGAAATTTTAAGAAAAAGGTTAAGCACATACATATGAGTCGTGGCTGATAGCCTTGGAAGGGCAGCTATTAAAAACAGTAGGCTATGTATGTCGGATACACACACGCCTGATAGAAAATACAATTAGATTACACTAGAAAAATGATTGAAATTATTTTTTTGGGGGGGAAATTAAAAAAAGGTTAAACACATATGAGTCGTGGCTCATAGACTAGGGAGGGCAGCAAGTAAACACAGTAGGCTCTCTATGTCAGCAAAACACACAGGCCGGATAGAAAATTAGATTTGATTACACTAGCAAACAAATTTAAACTTTTTTTTTTTTTATATTAAAATTAAGGTGAAAGAAAAATAGATATGAGTGCTGGGTGGGTGGTTGGCACAGACCAATTAACCAAAAGACTGAAAAAAAAAGAGGTATATTAATGCTGAGTGAGCCTGACAGACACAGGCATGATAGTAAATGTAATTAGATTACACTAGAAAAATATTTTTTTTGTGTTTTTTTTTTTTAAATTAAAAATAATGTTATAAACGGATATTAACACTGCTGGCTGCTGGCTGGCACAGAGCAATGAACCAGAGTATATGCTGTGTGACACTGGCCTGATAGAAAATGAAAAAAAATTACACTAGAAAAATAATTATATTTTTGGGTTAGTTAAATTTAAACTAATGTTGTTAGGGAGATATCAGTGGTGGCAGTAGTCACAGCATATGCTGTGAGCCTTAAACACACAGCTGAAAGCCAGGCAAATGCTAATAAAAAATAAAAAAAACGGCACGAAATATAGCCCTAAAAAGGGCTTTTTGGGGTGCTGTGCTTGCAGCAGAGATGAGTGGAGTCCTTCTGGACTGTAAATACACTAGCCTAGCTATGTTTTTACTATTAATGTCAGGAGCGAAAACACAACACGTCCTCTCATTAAAAAAGCAAGGTCGTTATGAGTCTAAAATGGCGGATTCCGAGTAGCTGGGAGTGTCTGTGAGGGAGTGTCTGATGTTGATTGGCTCTAATGTGTCAGGCGGCTGTGACATAAAGGGTCAAAGTTTCCACAATGATGACACATAGGGGCGGATCGCCATGTGTTCGCCCACAAACGCGAACACGAACAAGCTATGTTCGCTGTGAACCGTTCGCGGGCGAACAGTTCGGGACATCACTAATGGCAACACGCCAACACACAGTGTAAAGATGCAGAGCTTCACTTACTGATAATTGTAAGGGGTTACAATAAGAGAATGATTTTGAAGACAGCTGCAGGCATGGTGAGTAGTAACACCATTCTATTGTAATGTACTCAGCAGTTTAATGTCCCTTTAATGGTTCAGATAGAGAATGCAATTTTAAGAAACTTTCAATTTACTTATGTTATTACATTTGCTTTGTATTCTTGGCATCATTTGTTGAAAATCATACCTAGGTAGGAATTAACTACTTTCAGCTAGCTCCTAGTAGTGGATTGCTGCTCTGGATCTAACTTTAACCATGCATTTAACTCCTTTTCAGGGATTAATAAATAGTTACTGTATATGCAAGCAACAGTGCAATAACAAAACATTGCATAAGAGCATTTTCTTTTTGTAATTTATTTCCCTTTAAGGCTGGTGTTGAAATACTTTATTATTCCATTCTCACATGCGTTATTTATTCTTCTAGCATGTTATATGCATTTTAGCTGGTTCTCATATTACAGACTTTAAAAAATGTTTATTTATTTAATCATTCAAATATTGTATTTCTGAAATTTACACAAAATATTACATTTGCAAACTGTGCATAACACATGTACAATATCTTTTTTTGCCTTTATCTTACTAACAAAACAGAATTATTGTCTAGACTCTAGAGTATGTGTATGAAATAAAACACACACAGCTGAAAGTGTTGTAATTTTTTTTCTTATATTTTTCATAAAAATCAGTTCCCAATGGTTCCCTAGGGATGTAATTCTCATATAGTGCTTTTTTTTTCTTCCCTAAACATTCAGTAGAACAAGAAAAAAATACATATTGTACAGGCTTTACCGTCAATAAGACATTTTGTTAGCCACTATACAAAGTTGATTCAAAACTATAAGACAGCAGCAACAAAAATACAACTTATGTGACCGTTGATGCTTTCCGCCAGATTGAATTGCAATCACTGTGCATGAAATTCTCTGTAGGTTTAAATCCAATGCAAAAAATATGCAAAAGAACATATCTTTAGTCTTCTGAAATGGACACGGTAAAGATTATTGTTTTTGCAAACTGGTTTTGCATGTATTTATTAAACAAATAAAAAGCACTTCTAAAATAACTAGCCACATTTCAATCAGCCAGCAAAGTGTGGTAATTCTTTTTAGATTAGTTTCTTGGAATTTGTTGCAAAACAAAAATACTTCAGATGGTGTGAAAATGATAAATTAATACAGACAGTCTGTATTATGGTATATTATATACATTTTTTAACCTCTTAAGGACATATGACGGAATTTTTCCGTCATAAAACAATTTAGCAAACTGAAAGCTGTGTCCTTAAAGGGTTAAGTGACATGTTTTTTTTTTTTATCAACAATACACTAAATAAAAATACCATCAAACTATCAACATAACTAGTATTAGATGAACCAATTTATTTGGTATGTGCTTATATATGGGTATTAGAAGTTTATCCTGGCGGCCATCTTTTGCTCACCCACAAGTGCCTTCAAATGTATATCTGTACAAAACAAGCTGAAATGTCAAAATATGGTCACATGGTCTAACTATAAAATACAACACATGTATTCTCTCTTATTGAAACATACAAATACAGATAAGGAACTTTTTAAATATGAATGTAGTCGACCTCGAAATGTTAGAAGCAGACCATATCTTTTTTTAAATAAATAGTATTAATACAAAATGAGACACAGATAATGAGCTTTATCTATAAAAGGAGGACATAATATATATATATATATAAAAAAGTTTTGTCTATTTTCAAAGTGCTCCTTCAAATAAAATGTAAACAGTAAAACATTCACTCAGATGCTGCTGCATCACATTAATCTTCAAATCAATTTACTTTAAAGAACTATAGCTTTCGTCCTGCTTCTCAAATAAGGTCACACACACACGACAAAAAGCACACTAAATCTGAGGACAAAGGCAGATTAGCATGACAAGGTGGACAACAAACTATTAATCTGGCAGTCCTGGCAATGTTTTTTGTTCAGGCAGCTACAAGCCATTTTGCAAGAGGTAAGAGAAATGTGTCATTGTAATTTTGAAAACTTTGCCTCATAATGATTTCTTTTTAAAGAACCACCATATTTTGCAGTGCCAGGCAATTGGGAAATGACATTAAAAATTAAATTGAAAAGTCTCCATATCTGAATCATAAAAGTTTATATTATCAAATTTACTTGCTCTTGATTCTTGAAGAGCATATCTAGGTAGGCTCAGGAACAGCAATATACTTCTAAAAGCTAGCTGGAAATAGGTGGCTACACACATATGCCTGTTGTCATTGGCTTTCCAGATGTATCCAGCTAGCTCCCAGTAGAACACAGCAGCTCTGGAGCTGATTTTTGTAATTTTAACTAAGGCCTAGATTACAAGTGGAGCACAAAATTTTAGCACTTTGGTGCGTTTACAATGCTAGAGTGCAATCCATAGCACTTCCATTTTTAGTCTCACATTACAAGTTGAGTACAATGTTAGCGCACAAGTGAAAGCGTAGTGTGCACTAACATCTGGTGGTCTGATAGCTTGGGCTTGCTAAATCCTTTACATAATAGACCACTTCTATGGCGCGTCCTGAAAACAGTGAGTTAAAGGGATTTGGTATATGACAAGGTGTTGGACTGGGAATTGTATGTATGTGTGTAGATATGTGTATGATTTGTATATGTGTTTACATATGTACACACATGCACATATATACATACATGTCTATACACATAAAACAAGCATTGACTTGTACCAGATTTGCAATATTCTTTGGGCAGCGTTGAGCTATTGATAGTGCACCTGGCGCTATCAATAGCACTCCACCTGTAATCTAGGCCTATGTGTTTAACCCATTTACAGGTGTTAAACGCATAATTAAAGCAATAGTGCAATAATAAAATCCTCTAAAACATTACGGTATTTTCTTTTTTGCACTTTTATGCCTCTTTAAGGAACGTTAGTTGTTGTAACGTGCCATTCTATGGTTTATGTAGGACTGTAAATTTTCTTGTAGGTTTTTCTTTATATATGAAAAAATCATATTTTTTAAATGAAAAAGAAAGCAGAGTTGCAGGTGAAACATATTTTTTGTGACCCTGCTGTATGATGAAAGTGTGCCCTGTGAATATAATGAAAGAGGCAAACTGGTAAACTACTCTAATATCAATAAAAATGTTGCATGATCAAAAGCTGTACTTGCCCTCATTTAAATGAACTTTTCTTAGCAATTTGCCACTGTAAAGGCGACTAATGGCTTGCTTTGTAATATTTCTCAAACTACATTTTATTTATGAAAATTAAGGGCTAGATTACAAGTGGAGCGCTAATTTATCAAGCGCCCACAAACGGGCAAATTTGCAATAAATAATCAGCCATTACAAATGGCTGATTATTTCTTCCTCGCGCTCACGGTAGCAATTAGCGCTTATAAAATTAACAAGAGATCAGATCTCTTGCTAATTTTATAAATCTCCACCAAATGTCCCCAAAATACAGTGGTGTGTATTTTATTAAAAAATAAAAATGGTAACATTTGAATTTTTTAATAAAATAACTGCATAAGGCAGTTTTGGAGGGCTAAAGTTGGCGGGTGTGGGGTGTTAGAAAAAAAAGGCAGTGAAAAGTGCCTTAACATTCTGGTCTACGGGAACTGTGTTTTCCCAGTAAATATAAATATATATATATAACAATCCTAGAAATAAATCCGCCGTCCTCCTGGGTCAAGGGCCTGGGTGCAAGCATGAAAATATATTTATGTGTTAATATGTGCATATACACATATTAACACATAAATATATATATGTATATATTCATATACATATATATTTACAATTTGCTTCCATCGCTGCACGACTTATCCCCTTCACTGCGCTTTGGTTCTGTGCTGTGTATGACAACATCAGAACGAGGCTCCCATTCAAGACTATGGAAGTGCTCTTTAGTAAGCGCAATGCTTCCGAGCAATGCCGACATAAGCTTTTGTATGCATTGCTATCAACTTGTAATACCAGCGCAAATTAGCGATATTTAGTGCTCCACTTGTAATTTGGCCCTAAGTTTTGTGGTTGTATTTATTAATGTCTTCACCAAAAAGAATTTAAAATAAAAATAAAGGTTGCATGATCTATTGTATTATATACAAAAAATATACCGTATATGAGATTGATCATGTTTTATGCAGAATTGTTTTATCACTTAGATTTTGTCAACTCATATTTTCACTTTTAACTGTTTCCCAAAGCTCACTTTATCATTTAAGGGGAAACATAGACAATTTCCAACCAAAATTTTTAATGAGTAGTTTTAATATTTTTCTGCACTACCGAATGGAAATTTTTCATTAAAAAATTAAGTTTCATATTGGACACTTTTAATGCTTAAAGGGGTCTTAAGGAGCAATAAACTGCTCTAATGTGCTAAAGCTTGCCGTTATTGCACTACAGCTTGAAAAGAACTATCTGACAATGGTGTTAAATACAAAGTTAAAGGGACTTTGTAGTGAAAAAAAAGCATGCGCTAATTTGTGAAAGCGTGTAATTTTTTCTGTAGTTGCAATGAAACTCCTGGAAAGAGTTAAACACACAACTGCAAACACTGCAAGCAGAACACAGCTAGTGACACAGCTAGAGACTGGTCCTCAACTGCCACTGCCAATTGACTTCAAACTGACTCACCGCTCAGATCAGCAGTCCTTTTGCAGATCATGATCAGGGCTATACCTATGTGTTAAACCCCAATGCAAGTAGTGTGGAAAATATATGATGTAACAATTTAGCAATTTCTGTACTAAAAGGTCTCTTTAAAGTATGATCTGGATTGGCTGGTCTGGAATTGAACACGGCTGCTGGGCCAATCAGGGACGGCATTTGTATGTAACTGCCAATCAACAATTGTGGTCAGCGCAGAATCAGCAAATAATTGCCAATCAAAAACTGACTTTAACTATGTAGTTAACCTTTTTACAAGGGTTACACACAAAGTTGTGTTCCTGCAATAATAAAACATTCTCACACTAGAGCTTTTATAATTGCTCTTTTATGACCCTTTAAAACAAAATGTACCTGATTGCAGCACTAACTGGTGTCATATTAACAGTAAGCGTGTCAAGTGCTTGAAGCACCAATCATTAGAGCACATGTAAGCATGACTGCTATACATTCTCTAATGCATTTTGCAAGTGTTGATTTGCTCGCCCTGCACTTACCTAGCCATTCTCCATGACATTTTATATTACGACAACTATTTGCTAAATGAATACAATATCACAGAAGAGCTCAGCATCTGCCTTCATAGATTCTGCCAGAGAGATATTTTATGATTTTTTTTTTATGTTGTGGTCAAAACTGCTGTGCTTCTGCGGAGTTGGACTATCTATAATCTGCCACATTAAAACATCACAAATGGCAATGAAAAGAACTGTAGGGGCACAATGTATCAGTCTATGGGCTCCCCAAAACCAGGTACTCTTCCTGACAACTGCTTGAATGTTGCACGAGCAGCACCACACATATACAACCAGTCCTATTCAAGGTTTAAATTGTGATCATTCTTGTGTGGTTTCTCCCTCTTCTTCCTCGGTCCAGGGACAGGACAGACATAAGAAACAAACACAGTCCTGCAAGCCTTGCCCAGGGCACTGCTATGGAAGAATTCAGATGGTCACGTTGCTGAATTACTGCTGGTAGTTTCCATACTGGCCCTGGAAGAAAAATAAAGGTAGGATAACATATTCAGGATGCAAGTAAATCAGTTATAAGATTATAATATATATATAATGAAATCAGTATACCAAGAGCAGTGGATATATAGGTTGCTAAGAATACCTTCTCAATAGACAGGGTGCAATTTAAAATCAGAACTATTTCTTATTAGCAATTTATTGCATAAAGAAGAGAACTGAAAGCCCTGAAAGCAAGTGTTCTAATGATATATTTAATAAATATATCACACAATATTATATGTTGTAGTTAACCCTTTAAATGGATACTAAACCCAATTTTTTTTTCATGATTCAGATAGAGAATGCAGTATTAAGCAACTTTCTAATTTACTTCTATTATCATTTTTTTTGTTCTCTTGCAATCTTTATTTAAAAAGCAGGACTGTAAAGCTTAGGAGCCGACCCATTTTAGGTTCAGCACCCTAGATAGCGCTTGTTTATTGGTGGCTACATTTAGCCACCAATAAGCAAGCATAACCCAGGTTCTGAACCACAAATTTGCTGGTTCCTATATATAAGTGCATTGAAGCCCTTTGCAGTTAAGTAGATGAAAACATGTAAAAGCATATTTATGCAATATTCATATTTAATAAAGTGTTTTATTGTGTATTTACTGTAAATATTTCACATTCCAATGTTCTGCACATAAGGGAATATGTTCAAAGTATTAATAAATAGATATTCCTATATATCTGTATATATCTATATCTATATGTAATCATGTATAGATATACATATATATACAGTATATATATATATATATATATATACTTATATATATATATATATATATATATATATATATATATATATATATATATATATATATATATACTGTATATATAGATATACAGTTGTTATCAAAAGTTTGCATACCCTTGGAAAATTGGTAATATATTTACTATTTTTAAAGAAAAACATGAGTGAGCAGGTAAAACACATCTTTTTTATTTCTTATGGGATTCATCTTCAACTGTAGGTCATAACAGATTGGCACAATCATAAAACAAAACATGGCAACAAATAAAAAAATGAAATTACCCCTGTTCAAAAGTCTGCATACCCCTAGTTCCTAATACTGTGTATTGCATATTGCTACATTTAGCCACCAACCAGCAAGCGCTATCCAGGGTCTGAACCAAAAATAAGCCGGCTTCCAAGCTTAGATTTCTGTTTTATCAAAAAAAGATAGCAAGAGAATGAATAATACATAATAGGAGTACATTAGAAAGGTGCTTAAAAACAGAATTTATGTTTACCTGATAAATTACTTTCTCCAACGGTGTGTCCGGTCCACGGCGTCATCCTTACTTGTGGGATATTCTCTTCCCCAACAGGAAATGGCAAAGAGCCCAGCAAAGCTGGTCACATGATCCCTCCTAGGCTCCGCCTACCCCAGTCATTCGACCGACGTTAAGGAGGAATATTTGCATAGGAGAAACCATATGGTACCGTGGTGACTGTAGTTAAAGAAAATAAATTATCAGACCTGATTAAAAAAACCAGGGCGGGCCGTGGACCGGACACACCGTTGGAGAAAGTAATTTATCAGGTAAACATAAATTCTGTTTTCTCCAACATAGGTGTGTCCGGTCCACGGCGTCATCCTTACTTGTGGGAACCAATACCAAAGCTTTAGGACACGGATGAAGGGAGGGAGCAAATCAGGTCACCTAAATGGAAGGCACCACGGCTTGCAAAACCTTTCTCCCAAAAATAGCCTCAGAAGAAGCAAAAGTATCAAACTTGTAAAATTTGGTAAAAGTGTGCAGTGAAGACCAAGTCGCTGCCCTACATATCTGATCAACAGAAGCCTCGTTCTTGAAGGCCCATGTGGAAGCCACAGCCCTAGTGGAATGAGCTGTGATTCTTTCGGGAGGCTGCCGTCCGGCAGTCTCGTAAGCCAATCTGATGATGCTTTTAATCCAAAAAGAGAGAGAGGTAGAAGTTGCTTTTTGACCTCTCCTTTTACCGGAATAAACAACAAACAAGGAAGATGTTTGTCTAAAATCCTTTGTAGCATCTAAATAGAATTTTAGAGCGCGAACAACATCCAAATTGTGCAACAAACGTTCCTTCTTTGAAACTGGTTTCGGACACAGAGAAGGTACGATAATCTCCTGGTTAATGTTTTTGTTAGAAACAACTTTTGGAAGAAAACCAGGTTTAGTACGTAAAACCACCTTATCTGCATGGAACACCAGATAAGGAGGAGAACACTGCAGAGCAGATAATTCTGAAACTCTTCTAGCAGAAGAAATTGCAACTAAAAACAAAACTTTCCAAGATAATAACTTAATATCAACGGAATGCAAGGGTTCAAACGGAACCCCCTGAAGAACTGAAAGAACTAAATTGAGACTCCAAGGAGGAGTCAAAGGTTTGTAAACAGGCTTAATTCTAACCAGATCCTGAACAAAGGCTTGAACATCTGGCACAGCGGCCAGCTTTTTGTGAAGTAACACAGACAAGGCAGAAATCTGTCCCTTCAGGGAACTTGCAGATAATCCTTTTTCCAATCCTTCTTGAAGGAAGGATAGAATCCTAGGAATCTTAACCTTGTCCCAAGGGAATCCTTTAGATTCACACCAACAGATATATTTTTTCCAAATTTTGTGGTAAATCTTTCTAGTTACAGGCTTTCTGGCCTGAACAAGAGTATCGATAACAGAATCTGAGAATCCTCGCTTCGATAAGATCAAGCGTTCAATCTCCAAGCAGTCAGCTGGAGTGAAACCAGATTCGGATGTTCGAACGGACCCTGAACAAGAAGGTCTCGTCTCAAAGGTAGCTTCCAAGGAGGAGCCGATGACATATTTACCAGATCTGCGTACCAAGTCCTGCGTGGCCACGCAGGAGCTATCAAGATCACCGACGCCCTCTCCTGATTGATCCTGGCTACCAGCCTGGGGATGAGAGGAAACGGCGGGAACACATAAGCTAGTTTGAAGGTCCAAGGTGCTACTAGTGCATCCACTAGAGCCGCCTTGGGATCCCTGGATCTGGACCCGTAGCAAGGAACTTTGAAGTTCTGACGAGAGGCCATCAGATCCATGTCTGGAATGCCCCACAGCTGAGTGACTTGGGCAAAGATTTCCGGATGGAGTTCCCACTCCCCCGGATGCAATGTCTGACGACTCAGAAAATCCGCTTCCCAATTTTCCACTCCTGGGATGTGGATAGCAGACAGGTGGCAGGAGTGAGACTCCGCCCATAGAATGATTTTGGTCACTTCTTCCATCGCCAGGGAACTCCTTGTTCCCCCCTGATGGTTGATGTACGCAACAGTTGTCATGTTGTCTGATTGAAACCGTATGAACTTGGCCCTCGCTAGCTGAGGCCAAGCCTTGAGAGCATTGAATATCGCTCTCAGTTCCAGAATATTTATCGGTAGAAGAGATTCTTCCCGAGACCAAAGACCCTGAGCTTTCAGGGATCCCCAGACCGCGCCCCAGCCCATCAGACTGGCGTCGGTCGTGACAATGACCCACTCTGGTCTGCGGAATGTCATCCCTCGTGACAGGTTGTCCAGGGACAGCCACCAACGGAGTGAGTCTCTGGTCCTCTGATTTACTTGTATCTTCGGAGACAAGTCTGTATAGTCCCCATTCCACTGACTGAGCATGCACAGTTGTAATGGTCTTAGATGAATGCGTGCAAAAGGAACTATGTCCATTGCCGCTACCATCAACCCGATCACTTCCATGCACTGAGCTATGGAAGGAAGAGGAACGGAATGGAGTATCCGACAAGAGTCTAGAAGTTTTGTTTTTCTGGCCTCTGTCAGAAAAATCCTCATTTCTAAGGAGTCTATTATTGTTCCCAAGAAGGGAACCCTTGTTGACGGAGATAGAGAACTCTTTTCCACGTTCACTTTCCATCCGTGAGATCTGAGAAAGGCCAGGACAATGTCCGTGTGAGCCTTTGCTTGAGGAAGGGACGACGCTTGAATCAAAATGTCGTCCAAGTAAGGTACTACAGCAATGCCCCTTGGTCTTAGCACAGCTAGAAGGGACCCTAGTACCTTTGTGAAAATCCTTGGAGCAGTGGCTAATCCGAAAGGAAGCGCCACGAACTGGTAATGTTTGTCCAGGAATGCGAACCTCAGGAACCGATGATGTTCCTTGTGGATAGGAATATGTAGATACGCATCCTTTAAATCCACCGTGGTCATGAATTGACCTTCCTGGATGGAAGGAAGAATAGTTCGAATGGTTTCCATCTTGAACGATGGAACCTTGAGAAACTTGTTTAAGATCTTGAGATCTAAGATTGGTCTGAACGTTCCCTCTTTTTTGGGAACTATAAACAGATTGGAGTAGAACCCCATCCCTTGTTCTCTTAATGGAACGGGATGAATCACTCCCATTTTTAACAGGTCTTCTACACAATGTAAGAATGCCTGTCTTTTTATGTGGTCTGAAGACAACTGAGACCTGTGGAACCTCCCCCTTGGGGGAAGTCCCTTGAATTCCAGAAGATAACCTTGGGAGACTATTTCTAGCGCCCAAGGATCCAGAACATCTCTTGCCCAAGCCTGAGCGAAGAGAGAGAGTCTGCCCCCCACCAGATCCGGTCCCGGATCGGGGGCCAACATTTCATGCTGTCTTGGTAGCAGTGGCAGGTTTCTTGGCCTGCTTTCCCTTGTTCCAGCCTTGCATTGGTCTCCAAGCTGGCTTGGCTTGAGAAGTATTACCCTCTTGCTTAGAGGACGTAGCACTTTGGGCTGGTCCATTTCTACGAAAGGGACGAAAATTAGGTTTATTTTTTGCCTTGAAAGGCCGATCCTGAGGAAGGGCGTGGCCCTTACCCCCAGTGATATCCGAGATAATCTCTTTCAAGTCAGGGCCAAACAGCGTTTTCCCCTTGAAAGGAATGTTAAGTAGCTTGTTCTTGGAAGACGCATCAGCCGACCAAGATTTCAACCAAAGCGCTCTGCGTGCCACAATAGCAAACCCAGAATTCTTAGCCGCTAACCTAGCCAATTGCAAAGTGGCGTCTAGGGTGAAAGAATTAGCCAATTTGAGAGCATTGATTCTGTCCCTAATCTCCTGCGGCTGTAGCGACAGGGACAATGCATGAAATTGGTTGTAGAAGGTAACCCTGCTGAACAAACATCTTTTTAAGCAAACCTTCTAATTTTTTATCCATAGGATCTTTGAAAGCACAACTATCCTCTATGGGTATAGTGGTGCGTTTGTTTAAAGTGGAAACCGCTCCCTCGACCTAACACTAAAAAACTCTAAGCCATCTCCGTGGAGATGTTGCCTGTACAACGGCAAAGAGAATGACTGGGGTAGGCGGAGCCTAGGAGGGATCATGTGACCAGCTTTGCTGGGCTCTTTGCCATTTCCTGTTGGGGAAGAGAATATCCCACAAGTAAGGATGACGCCGTGGACCGGACACACCTATGTTGGAGAAATTGCATGCTCTTTTTGAATCGTGAGAGAAAAAAATTGGGTTTAATATCCCTTTAAGAAGCAAATCTGGCTGTGGACAAGACCATCAGCAGAACATTTTTAAGAAATATAATAAAAATTAGACCAAGGAGTAATGTGATATTTAAAGTCAGAACACATTATTTCTGGTACCTGAAATAAAATAAAAACTAAACTTATTCTATTGGAAGAGTAAAGAACATACAGAAATCTGTGATTTTACAAAACTTGTAAATAAATCCATATCTATAACATGTTGGGGAATATATAAACAATCTTTGGAGAACATTAGGAGCGCCAAAGAAAATTTACATCTTCAAACGAAAACAAAATTTATGCTTACCAGATAAATTCCTTTCTTTCCTGGCAGGGAGAGTCCACAACTTCATTCCTTACTGTTGGGAAATACAACACCTGGCCACCAGGAGAAGGCAAAGACACCCCAGCAAAAGGCTTAAATATCACTCCCACTTCTCCAATCACCCCAGTCATTCGGCAGAGGGAACAAGGAAAAGTAGGAGAAACATCAGGGTATAAAGGTGCCAGAGGATAAATAAAAGGAAGCCACTTCATTCCTTACTGCTGGGAAAACAATACCCAAGCTCCAGAGGACACTGAAGGAATAACGGGAGGGGAACAGGAAAAGGGCGGACCCTAATCTGAGTACACCACAGCCTGAAAACCTTTCTCCCAAAAGCTGCTTCAGCTGAAGCAAACACATCAAATTAGTAAATTTAGAAAAGTATGTAAGGAGGAACACATAGCCGCCTTACAAATCTGATACATAGAGGCTTCATCTTAAAAGCCCAGGAAGAAGCTACTGCTCTAGTGGAATGACCCGTGACCCTCTCAGGAGGCTGCTGTCCCGCTTACTCATAAGCCATATGGATGACACTCCTTAACCAAAAGGACAAGGAAGACGTAGTGGCCTTCTGACCCTTGCGTCTACCCGCTTAAATGACAAACAAAGATGAAGATTGTCTGAACTCCTTAGTGGCCTGAAGGTAAAACTTCAGGGCATGAACCACATCCAGATTGTGAAGCAAACATTCCTTCGCTGAAGAAGGATTGAGACACAAAGAAGGAACAACAATCTCTTGATTGATTTTACGATCTGACACCACCTTAGGAAGAAACCCTACCTAGTGCATAAAACCGCCTTATCGGCATGGAACACAAGGTAAGGGGGGTCACACTGTAAAGACGAAATCTCAGAGACTCTGCGAGCAGTGGCAATTGCTAACAGAAACAAAACCTTCCAAGATAACAGTTTAATGTCAACAACATGCATAGGCTCAAACGGAGCCTGCTGCAAAACACGCAAAACAAGATTGATGCTCCAAGGAGGAGCCACAGGTCTAAACACAGGTCTGATCCTAGTCAGAGCCTTAACAAAGGACTGCACATCCGGAAGCTCAGCTATACCGACAGGGCTGATATCCGTTCTTTCAGAGAACTGGCCGATAGAGCCTTCTCCAAACCATCCTGGAGAAAGGATAAAATTCTGGCAACCCTTACTTTATGCCAAGAAAGGCCACGCTCCTCACCAGTGTAGGTAAGAATGCCATACCTTATGGTAGATGCAACGAGTAACCAGCTTACAAGCTTGAATCAAAGTGTCTATTACACGCTCAGAGAATCCTCTCCTGGCTAGGACTAATCGTTCAATCTCCACGCAGTCAGCCTTAGAGAATCTAGATTTTGATGTAGGAAGGGACCCTGTATCAACAGGTCCCTGCGACAAGGTAACCTCGACGGAGGAGAAGAGGACATTCTCATCAGATCCGCTAACCAGGTCCTTCGCGGCCAGGATCGAGCAATTAGAATTACAGATGCTTGCTCCTGCTTAATACGGCCACCATACGAGGGAGAAGAGGCAATGGAGGAAAGAGATATGAGTCTGAACCTCTATGGAACCACTAGAGCGTCTATCAACTCTGTTTGACGATCCCTCGATCTCGACCCGTACCTGGGTAGTTTGGCTTTGAGACGAGAGGCCATGAGATCTATCTCCAGCATCCCCCATCTGCTGCAAATCTTTGCAAACACCTCGGGGAATGGGACCATTCCCCTGGGTGAAAGGATTGTCTGTTGAGGAAGTCTGCTTCCCAGTTGTCCACACCCGGAATGTGGATCGCTTACAGCATACAATTGTGGGCTTCTGCCCATTCTAAGATTTGGGAAACCTCCCTCATCGATATGGAACTCCTCGTTCCTCCTTGATGGTTGATGTAGGCGACCGTAGTTATATTGTATGATTGGAATCTGATAAACCGGGACACACTGAGCTGGGGCCAAGCCTTCAGCGCATTGAAAATAGCCTGCAGTTCCAAAATATTGATTGGAAGAGTGGACTCCTCCTGTGCCTTCCTGACACCCCAGACTGCTCCCCAGCCCGAAAGGCTGGCGACCGTAGTCACAATCTTCCAAGACAGTCTCAAGAAGCATGTGCCTCAAAACAGGTGATCTTGACAAAGCCACCAAGAGAGCAAATCTCTCGACAGGCTGTCCAATACGATCTGTTGGGACAGGTCCGAATGATCGCTGTTCCATTGTCTCAGCATGCATAGTTGTAAAGGTTTGAGACGGAATCTGGCAAAAGGAATAATGGCCATACAAGACACCATTAGTCCAATCACCTCCTTGCATTGGGCCACCAAAGATTTTGAGGCAACCTGAAGGGCAAGGCAGGCAGATGTCAGCTTGCGACGTCTCTGATCTGTTAGAAAGATCCTCATGGATACCGAGTCTATAACCGTGCACAGGAAATTCACCCTGGTATTTGGAGTAAGAGAACTCTTTTCCAAGTTTATTTTCCATCCATGAGACAGAAGAAGACTCAAAACAAATTCTGAGTGATCTTTTGCCAGACAAAAAAAAGATGGCGCATGTACCAATATATCGTCCAGTTATGAAGCTACTGCAATTCCTTGGGATCTGGCTACAGCCATGAGAGCACCCAGAACCTTCCTAAATATTCTTGGTGCAGTAGCTAAGCCAAATGGAAGTGCTATGAACTGGAAGTGCTGATCCAGAAAAGCAAACATTAGGAACAGGAAATGGCCCTTGTGGATCAGAAAATGCAGGTATGCATCCTTCAGATCGATGGTAGTCATAAATTGTTCTTCCTGAACCAGGGGAAGGATCGATCTGATCGTCTCCATCTTGAAGGTGGGGACACAGAAATCTGTTTAGGCACTTCAAGTCCAGAATTGGATGTAAAGTTCCCTCCTTTTTAGGAACCACGAAGAGGTTTGACTAGAACCCCAGACCTCTTTCTGATGCAGGTACTGGGACTATTACTCCTAAGGAGGATAGATCCCTTACGCAATCTAAGAAGGCTGTCCTCTTCTCTGGTCTTGTCGACAGTCTGGAGAGGAGGAATCTGCCCCTGGGTGGATGAGATTTGAATCTCATCTTGGGTACCTCCAGTACCCAAGGGTCCTGAACGTCCTGAAACCAGGCATCTGAGAAAAACGACAGTCTGCCTGGCTTCTTAGTTTGCTTGGACTTATTCCAGGACTGAGCAGGTTTCCAGGTACTCTTGGGTTGCTCAGGCTTGGAGGTCTGTTCTTCTTATCTTGCGGAAGGAAAGCACCTTTCCCTCTGGTAACAGTAGAAATGATAGAGTTTAGACCTGGATCAAATAAAACCATCCCCTTGAAGGATAAGGAAAGGAGTCTGGATTTAGAAACCATATCCGCAGACCAAGATTTCAACCAGAAAGCCCTCCAAGCTAGGACGGCAAAACCTGAAGCCTTTGCTTTCAGGCATATGATCTGCATATTCACATCACAGATATAAGAGAAAGCTATTTTTAAGGCCTTAATCCTCTCCCGAATATCTTCGAGGGGATATTTCACCTCGATAAGTTCTGACAAAGAGTTACGCCAGTAGGTGGCGGCCCCAGCCACTGTAGCAACCACAGCTGCCGGTTGAAATAAAAATCCAGTATGGACTCCTTGCTCAGTGTGCTTAGAGGAATATGGCTACACCTCACTGACGGGGCCCAATAAAGGCCGAAATGATTGTCTGGGGTTGCTGTGTTCCTTGTTCAGAGAGGAATTGCCTGGTATTTTGGCGCTGGACTGACCGTAATAGGCGGGATCAGACTGATATACTACAGGAAAGTTCTACTCTGTGAAAAGCATTACTGGGCTAAAAGAAGTTGCACCCAGGTGGTAAATCGCCATGGAACAGGCTAACAATGGTATTGAGCTTGTTATTCATTCCTGTGAGTGCATTTCTCTCTGTGTGTAAAAATCCAGTATGTTGGAACATTCTTCTCAGGAAACTTTCCAACTTGCATGGTAAAGTCCGTTGGGAAAAGGCTCCCTCCAGCCGGAGTAATAGGCGTGCCGCGGGGTACTGCATGTGAAGCGGTTTGAGGGGATAGGGTAGGCATCTCCCGGACCACAGAATCCTGAGAGGTTGACGGCTCAGAGGGACTAATTATGCTAGGGGGGTTAGCAGATTTATTTTCCTTCTTAGACTTTAGAACGGTACCCAGGCAATTGGAACAAAATTGAGCAGGTGGACAAACCACGGCCTCCTCACAGTATAAACAGGCATTATTATTTAGAATACAAGGTGCTGAACCTTCTAACGTATTATCATAGTCCTCCATTGCTGGATATGCAATACCACAATAAGAAAAACGGATTTAAACAACAATATTTCTGGGACTAGTTTTATTAATAAAAAAGAAGCACCTTTATAACCCCAATGGCTGGGGCAGTCACCACCTCCTAGACCCAGACAGTTATAGAACACTCTCCGTAGGATTGTCAGAGTTCCTGCAGCAGGATCGCAAGGAAAATGAATAAGCCACACCCGTATTACGTGGTGCGCAAGAAGGGACCTCCACTGCTATGAGAAAAGCACACAAAGCTATTAGAAGCTGTTCAACTCACAAAAACAAAAGTGAAACCTGTCTTGTTCCATTGCCAAAAGTATGCAGTCTTTTTGAGCCCAAACCTTCACAAAGTCTATATAGAACAAAGCACTACATATATCCCCAAACTGTTCCAAAATACTATCTGATTAACTTAGATATTAACCCTTGATCCTATTGAGGTTATGAGGAGTCACACTGTGACCCTAATAATAAAGTCTCTACGCAATAATGAAATAAAGTGGACTTACCCTCCAGGATCTATGCTGTGAAACAGATACAGCCTCTCAAGTGTGACAGCCTTGCCATGGTGCTCTGATAGGGACCTGAGTGTAAAAAGGCAAGCAGTGTAACTCGTTAACACTGATTGCCCAGGAGCTGTTAGATAGACAGTCTGGATCGCTTCGCAGAAAATCTTTCCCTGCATCTCCAGACTCTAACATTCATCAATACTCTAACTAAGATTGATATTTAAGCCTTTGTCTTTGCCTCCTCCTGGTGGCCAGATGTTGTATTTCCCAACAGTAAGGAATGAAGTTGTGGACTCTCCATGCCTTAGTGAAAGAAAGGTGGCTTAAACATAATATGAATTTGCTGCTACAGGATTCAATAACCAAGCCATCTGAGAAATCATTTTTAAGTCTTGTAAAGAAATGGACCCTGGCATAAACCATTGGGTGTCTAAAGAAAAGCTCAACAATTCTGTCAAGAGAGAGAAGAAATAGTTCTGAAAACAAATTTCTCTAGGGCCAAGTACAGCCAGAAGTATCACGTTTGTTTGCCCTCCTTGATCTTTTGTATTAATCTTAGGAGGAAAACACCTGAAGGAAAGACATAAAGTGGTCTACACTGGAAGGGAATTCCCATAGCATGTATGGCAAATGCATGGGGATCTCTCCTTCTAGCACAGTGCCTCACAATATAACAGTTATCCTTTGATGTAATCAGATATATTTTCAGAATGCCCCATTTCTGTGAAAATTCCAGAATAAAATACATTACATTGCATGACTGGATAAGAATATGAAGATGGTACACTCAGATCTTCAGAGCCTGTAAACTGCTTTTTGGTTCAAATATAATGATGTTCTTCACAGACAACAATCCCAGTACCTCCACTGAATGTTGTACTCTGGAGAGCATGCATGGGCCAAACTTGTGTTCAGATTAATCTTCAGAAAGGGAACTCTTGTTTGGCTGCACTAAAGAGACTTTGGTTGGTTTGCATTGCACGATCGGTGCTCCGGTTCCATATGAAGGCAGATGCCAGATCGTTACAGACAGTGACACTGTGTGTGTCACCGTCTGTAACAATCATCTGCTGGTGCCTGCGGAGGTGTGGAGGGAAAGCGGGAGGCTGGTGGGTGGCCCAACGGCGGAGGGGGAAGGGTGTTAGTTCAATTTTTCAACAACGCGCATTGAAGTTAGCAATTCTAAATTGTGAACCCCGATACGCATGACTCATATTTTACATTCCTATGTTCTTCACATAGAAAATAATGTATTTTTTATTATTAAATATATATTTCTATATATATCTGATAATGTTAATGTAAAATATATATCTTTACCTATATATAAAGGTAACAAAGGCAGAATGCAGTAGACGAAATAAAGTTAAAAGTTCCAAACTTTAATATGAAGCTTAACCCCTTAATGACCGGACCATTTTTCAATTTTCTTACCCTTAATGACAATGGCTATTTTTACATTTCTGCAGTGTTTGTGTTTAGCTGTAATTTCCCTCTTACTCATTTACTGTACCCACACATATTATATACCGTTTTTCTCACCATTAAATGGACTTTCTAAAGATACCATTATTTTCATCATGTCTTATAATTTACTAAAAAAAAAAAAAAAAAAATATGAGGAAAAAATGGAAAAAAACACACTTTTTCTAACTTTGACCCCCAAAATCTGTTACACATCTACAATCACCAAAAAACACCCATGCTAAATAGTTTCTAAATTTTGTCCTGAGTTTAGAAATACCCAATGTTTACACGTTCTTTGCTTTTTTTGCAAGTTATGGGGCAATAAATACAAGTAGCACTTTGCTATTTCCAAACCACTTTTTTTCAAAATTAGCGCTAGTTACATTGGAACCCTGATATCTGTCAGGAATACCTGAATATCCCTTGACATGTATATATTTTTTTTTAGAAGACAACCCAAAGTATTGATCTAGGCCCATTTTGGTATATTTCATGCCACCATTTCACCGCCAAATGCGATCAAAAAAAAAAAAAGTTCACTTTTTCACAAAATTTGTCACAAACTTTAGGTTTCCCACTGAAATTATTTACAAACAGCTTCTGCAATTATGGCACAAATGGTTGTAAATGCTTCTCTGGGATCCCCTTTTTTCAGAAATAGCAGACTTATATGGCTTTGGGGTTGCTTTTTGGTAATTAGAAGGCCGCTAAATGCCGCTGCGCACCACACGTGTTTTATGCCCAGGAGTGAAGGGGTTAATTAGGGAGCTTGTAGGGTTAATTTGGTTAATTTTAGCTTTAGTGTAGTGTAGTAGACAACCCCAAGTATTGATCTAGGCCCATTTTGGTATATTTTATGCCACCATTTCACCGCCAAATGCGAGCAAATAAAAAAAAAAACTTAACATTTTTCACAATTTTAGGTTTCTCACTGAAATTATTTACAAACAGATTGTGCAATTATGGCAGAAATTGTTGTAAAAGCTTCTCTGGGATCCCCTTTGTTCAGAAATAGCAGACTTATATGGCTTTGGCGTTGCTTTTTGGTAATTAGAAGGCCGCTAAATGCTGCTGCGCACCACACGTTAATTATGCCCAGCAGTGAAGGGGTTAAATTAGGTAGCTTGTAGGGAGCTTGCAGGGTTAATTTTAGAGATCAGCCTCCCACCTGACACATCCCACCCCCTGATCCCTCCCAAACAGCTCTCTTCCCTCCCCCACCCCACAATTGTTCCTGCCATCTTAAGTACTGGCAGAAAGTCTGCCAGTACTAAATAAAAGAGTTTTTGTTTTTTTTAAAATAAAAATAATAAAGTATTTTAGCTGTGATGGACCCCTGCCTTAGCCCCAACCTCCCTGATCCCCCCTCCAGCTCTCTAACCCTCTCCCCTACCTAATTACCGCCAAACCCCCCAAAAAGTATTTTTATTTTATTTTTTACTTAAAAAACTATTTCTGTAGTGTAGCAGCCCCCCACAATACCCCCACCCCCACCCCCTCCCAGATCCTTTTATATTTAAAAAAAAAAAAAATCCCTTTTTTTTCCCCTTTCTGCCCTCATTCATTGGTGTCAGTGTGGCTAATGGGTGCACGTGCACGCGCGCCCCGTGCACACGCACATGCACGCTCACGTGCACACTCGCGCATCGTGCACGCGCATCGTGCACCCGGCGGACACTGGCACTATCGCTACCGGTGCAGAGAGGGCCACAGAGTGGCTCTCTCTGCATCGGAGGCTTGTAAAGTGGTATTGCAGGATGCCTCCATATCGAGGCATCACTGCAATACCCTCAGAGCTGCTGGAAGCATTTGTGATCGCTTCCAGCACTCTGTTTGACAACTGACGTACCAGGTACGTCCATTGTCATTAACTGCTTGTTAATGCATGACGTACCTGGTACGTCAGTTGTCATTAAGGGGTTAAAAATGCCCACAACATCCATGGGATACATGAGTAAGACACAATCACTTGCACAAAACGGCTGACATGTTTCGACCTTCAGGTCGTAATCATAGCTGTTTCTAAGGACACCTGACAACCTATTTAAGGTAGTAGGTTACATCTCATTGGTTAAAATACAATCAGGATAAAAATTCAACAAGGTGTGTCAAGAGGTAATTACTATACCCACTCTCCTTACAATTTAAATTGCCCAATACAAAAGTGCTGTATAGTGTGGTATGGTTTATATACATAGCAATGTTACTAAACAGACAAATTCAAAGGATTACATAAATAAATTGACATAATCTACACTACTTATAAAATCCCATATAATGAACACTATGGACTTAGATTATCATATTGAACATCCATGTGAACAATATGAGCAGTATAGATAGCAATGCATGAAAATAGCAATTTTATATATAAATAATAACAAAGGTGCATGCACAAAAGCTTGTCCAGATAGACCAATAGTTGATCAATGAGATTTATGAATGAACATTTATAAATGCATGAGGGCTTTTGTGCTAATTTATATATAGTACTATTAAGCTCTTATTTAAATGAATTGATATTCAAAGGAAACCACAGCTATAATAAAGTAGCTGGAAACCCAATACCTAATGGGAATTTACTAAGAAATAAAGCTTCAAGCATACACAGTTGTAGTACATTGTGGGGTTGAAAATCTCCCTGTAGTCAAATGCCAAGCAACTGCATAGTAGCATTTATGAACATAAACACCACAGTCACATGTGTGCAGGTTTGCCTAATAACCATTCACACCAAAGAGTAGACTTATATATGTGTGGATAACAATGTATAGATAGTCAAAAATGTGAATATGTAAATGTGAACATTACTGTGGATATGAAAATGGACTAGCTGCAGAAGAGGGAGATGACCCACTAGATGTGAACCCAGCAAAAAGCGGTTATCTCCAAAAATTAATTAAATCGTATTCAGAGTTCAGGCCATTTGGCACCCTAGTTTGGAGTTTAAAAATCCAGTACATCTCCCTCTTCTGCAGCAGTTTTTCACGGTCACCACCTCTAGGGGGACAGAAAACCCTTTCTATGGCTTGCCATCTCAGGGTGCTGATATTTTTATCATGGCAGCGAGCAAAATGTCTAACCAGAGGAGTGCTCGCCTCACCTGCCTGTATTGTAGACAGGTGGTTTCTAATACGAACTTTCACCTCGTTTGTAGTGAGGCCTACATATTGAAGGTGACAAGATGTACAGGTTAGCAAGTATATCACATATGTAGTGGTACATTTCAAACAACTAGTAATGGGGAAAGTTTCCCCAGTAACCTCTGATCTGAATATGTTTGAAGCTGTGATATACTCACAAACCCAACATTTTTGTCTGCACTTGTAAAGACCCTTTTGTGTGAGCCACGAGCTGGCTGGTTTATCAAGCTCTGGTAATGATGACGGTGATAGTGTATTGGCCAGAGTACGTGTTCTCCGGTAGGAGCAGCGTAATCCATTTTTCACACATTTTTCCAGTTTGTCATCAGCGGACAAAAAGTTAAAATGTTTTCTAACGATCTTGCAGATCTCTGGATATTGTGCACTGAACTCTGTGACAAATGTGATACCCTGAGAGTCAGTATCTGATTTTCTGGATGTCTTTGACTGTTCTTGAATGAGTTAATTTCTATCAATACTCTGTACTTGTCTCTCTGCTTTACGTATGATTTTGTCAGAATATCCTCTTTGTTTGAGTCTTCTAGTAAGATCTTTAGATTGTTTGCATGTCTTCCTGACTACAATTTCTTTTGACTCTAACAAATTGTCCCTTAGCTACAGCAAAGGGAATATGGCTTGGGTGACAGCTTTTAGCGTGTAATAGCGCATTCCCAGCAGTGGGTTTCCTATAGATGTTACTGATGATTTTTCCCTCTCTAGTACCTGTCAGAGTAATATCCAAAAAGTTGATTGAATTATTTTGTAATTTGGAAGTGAACCGAACACCATAGGTGTTGCCATTAAGATAGTGCATGAAATTCGAGAAATCAGCATCATCACCCAACCAGATGACCAGTCATCTATGTATCGCCCATAATAATGGACAAAATGTCTAAAGGGGTTACTATCTCCATAGATGTGGGACAGCTCCCACCAACCCATAAACAGGTTGGCATAGGAGGGGGCAAATTTCATCCCCCATAGCTGTTCCACATCTCTGGAGATAGAATTGGTCCTCAAATTTAAAGTAGTTGTGAGTCAATAAATATTTAAGTAGTCGCAGAATATACATCTGGAAATCATGGGTTAGGTTGGAATGATGTTTCAAAAAATATGCTATCGCTTCCAGACCTTGTTTGTGGGGAATGGACGAGTATAGGGCCACAACGTCTATTGTGGCCCCTTTGACTACATCGTACTTCCAATCCGTACCTTCCAATATGTCTATCACATGTTTGGTGTCCCGAAGGTAACCAAACAAAGAAACCACAAGTGGTTGTAGGATACTGTCTATCCATTGTGATGTATGCTCAGTCAAATAACCTATCCCGCTCACTATGGGACGTCCTTTGATGTTTGTAAGGGACTTGTGTACTTTGGGCAAGTGATGGAAGATGGGCACTATAGGATGTTTGACACACAAAAACTCAAATGTTTTAATGTCAAAGTGCCCATCTTCCAATCCATCATCCAGCAAGCTAAATAGCTCTCTCTGGAAGGCTCTGGTCGGATCAGATGCAAGGCAGATATAGTTTTCTGTGTCATCAAGCTGGCGATGGGCCTCCTCAACATAATCAGACCTGTTGAGGACGACTATGGAGCCACCCTTATCTGCCAAGCGAACAACTATATCCTCCTTGCATCTCAATTCTTCCAGAGCCACTTGTTCTTGCCTTGTGAGATTCTGTTTGGTATAGGAGCTATTGGATTTAAGTTCTAAAAGATCACGTTCAACTCTTTTAAAAAAAGTTTCCAAAATCTAACCCCTATGCTGTAATAGGATAAAAAGTAGAGGGGTTTCTGAAACCCCCATGTGAATTTAGCCTATCAGAATTAGTATCCTCTAGACCTTCCCTCCAAAGGTGTTCAAGTGTTAAAGTGTCACATGCTTCCTTAAAAGAAGCTCTATTGATGGAGACTTTTGTATTAGTACTTACATCTCTAATGAAAGGTTCAGCATTATCAGAGGTATGTTCAGGTGTATCGTTGTAATATTTGTTAAGTGTGATGTTTCTGATGAGTTTGTTGACGTCTAAAAGAGTTTTAAAGATATCAAAGTTGTTAGTAGGTGAAAAATTAAGACCATAACTAAGTACTGAAAGTTGTGGTGGTGTCAAAATGTGATCAGATGAATTAATCACATTGTTAATTATTTGTATTTTTGCTTCCCTCGATTGCCCCTGTTCCCTCTCAGTTGGTACCGGTCTGTTCCACCATAGGTCCCTTGACCTATCCCCGTTTTTTTCTGCGTGGGGAAGGCAAAAAATCTGCGCCATATTGTGTAGATCTTCTTTTTAAACTGTAGACCCTTGTGTATGGGTGTTAGGAATAGTTTCACTAATGTAAACATATTTGGAAGCTGTGGGATTCGGGTATGATTGTATGTCTTTAGGCCTTGCTACCTGTTGTTGGTTATGTGAATCACTTATGTGTGTCTCAGTGGGTGTGTGAGTTATTTTCAAAATACCTTTAGGTTGTTCCTCACCTCCTGAGGCACCTCTTTCATCGCCAGACTCAAACTCACTATCTGAATATGTGACTTTTTTAGAGTTATGTGACTGATCTGACTGTTCAATGTTTTTATTTTTGTTATTATTGCTGTTGTTACGTCTATTTCTAGACCTTCCCCTATAGTTTCTCCTAGATGAGCTCCTTTCAGATCGCCTCCAGATATAGACACTATTGTTAGCATAGTCTGACTGGTCCCTAATAAATTTGGTACGTTTAGTCTCAAGAACCAATTGTTTGGCCTCTGCCACACCACTTTTCAATATTGCATCAAACCTGGAAAAATTGGTATCAGTTAGCCTATTGTTCCTTTCTGCCTGTAAGATAGCAATTTCTTCTCTAACAGCATTCAACAAATGTAATTTATAGGATGTTAACAGAGCCATTAAGCGTAGAGAACAGTCAGAAAGTATACATACAATAAAAATTACATTGTTTTGTATGTGAAGAACATTTGAATGAGAAATATTCAAAACACCTGTCGGGTTAGAGAGATGAGCAATAGGTGTTGGTTTTTTTTTCTGTGCTCACCATTGACTTCTATGGGGAGTATACGATAACGCATTCACGATAGCGAAGTTAAAACTCAAGCAGGAGCACTAAATAGCATGCCACTTGTATTACAGCCCTGCACGAGTAAGAGTAACCCAAAGGGCACTTGCTGAAATTTCAAAAATCCATAATTTCACTGTGAAAACCAGAATTATAATCGTCTGCAACACATGGTAGTGTCTATATGTATAAACCATTTGCAGGGTCACAGGTGGGATTCTCAACAGCTGTCAGAGGATAGATGGATCCTTGCAGAGATAGCATGTTGTGCCAAGATGTGTCAAACCTTCTTTCTTCATCTGAGCAAAATAAAAAATACTTCTGCTGGAGTTGAGTTCCATCTTAGCCTATTTTACCCCAAACAGGTAGAGACTGGACCAAATCAGACATGAAGGGGAGGGTTATTATGTAGGGAGTACCTCACGCAGACTCCTCGCAGGTACATCCACCTACCCCAGTAGTCAGAGGTCACATACCCATCAACACTGACATGCATCTCTGAGAGTGTGAGATAGATAGAGGTGAGGCTCTCCTATGCCGCAGCGACGGGCTGCAGACACACATACATTATCATATATTGTGGGTGCTGTCTACGCAGCGGACTTCTAGGGGTTGGATGTGGGGCATCAGACCACTCCGCCCCCCTTATCCCCCCCTCTCTGACCTCCTATCATTTGTTTTGAGCCACAATAATATATATACTTTTTCATTTCACTATTATGAGTCTTCTCTGGTAATTACACTACTTTAGATTATTGAATATACATGTATATAAAATATTTTTCACATTTTTTCATTATTATTATTTTTTTGTCGACTATATGTTCAGCGGAATTTTTTCAGCTAGATATTTTGTCTTTACACTTCTGTGTAACTAGCTTATGTGTTAACACTTTCATGTTAATAGCATTTCTGATTTAGTTTAACTCTAATAACATTCATTCATCTAGTGTATCCTATATGTAGTACACCTATATGCATATACAGATATATTTGTACATATGCTTATTAACATGTTTCTATTGCGGTGTATCACACCCGTTATCTTAGGATTCTATTATGAAGCACTGTGTGTTTATGTATGTTTACATTTGTACTCTTTTTTTGTGCATTACTATTTCTCGTTCCACCTCTTTGTATGTGATTGGTTCACGCTTTACACTCCTTTCTATTATCACCCAATGGTAGAGTTTGTTGATATGGTTTGTTATTGTGAATGATGTACCTCTCCCCCCTTTGCGCGATTGGTCCGCCCTAGAATGATGTATTTTGATGGGCGTGTTTTTTGCGATATGCATGGTGTTCCTGGATGGATGTTGATTTGCGATGCACTTGAATGTGGCTGGAGTTGATCGACTGTTGAGATCCGCCTTGCCCGGTGGTGTAGAGTCTCTTTATGGCATGTCATGTTGCCATGGATTTCTTCACACACTCATGTTATTGTGAACTTGTTCACGCCCATCTGGTTTTGATTGGTTGTTTACGAGATGCCTTTCAGTAAATGTTCCCTCCCCTTAATCTCGTACAACCCCTTTATATCCACGTTCTTTTGATAATATAGAAACATACATATCTGTATATAGTTCATCAACAAAATATATAATATATGTAACACTATAACTAATTTGATTGTTAGGATTCTGTTGTCCTGTGGGAATATAAACATTATATACTTTGAGACTTGTGAGCCAAGCAGTCATTTATTGTTGAAAAGATACTTGTACTTGAACCGTCATTATGTTAAACAGCTGTGTATTTTGTGGGTGTGAAAACCTATTAGATGCCGATTGGCTAATTCTTGTTATAAGTGTAGCAGCATTGTTAACTGTGTTTATAGCCTGATGAAACCGTGCTGGGACACGGAGAAACACGTTGCTTGTTTTTATGCTTTTAAGCTATATTAAACCTTTGATGTTTTGATACATTGCTGCTGCACTCCTGTTTATTATCGAAGCATCTGGTTTGCTGTGCATGACATCCACTGCACCTTTGTCTAATTCATTGCTGCTAACTAGCAAAGACTGCACCTCCTAATGAACAACTGCTGCCAAACAGTAAAAAAGTCTTTGGGAACTACCCACTGCTCTTTGGTACTCTTGTTGCCGGGACAACAAAGATCACCTGATCCAGGTGCCTGGGGAGTCTGCCGAGCGACTCTTTGGACTCGGCCTGCTCGTATTGCACATCAGTGCTTACAATTACGTGAGTAGGATACCTGTATACGTGCATTTCCTATCATCTTTACCCTCATTTATCTGCACTATGTGGCGCCCTCTGTTTCTCTTGTTTTAGATCTTCCTGTATTATACAATTAATGGAACTACCATAATGCTCATTTTACATACTTAGTAGATTTCTATTTAGAGTCACACAAAGCATACCTGCTCATAGCCGTAGGGTCTCTGTTGCTGGGCAGAAGTTGCAGACTGTGGTGCCCTGTAGGTACTGTACTGCTGGCTCTGACCTTGCTGGTAAGTGGAATACTGAGAGGAGGCACCTTGTGAGGGAACTGAAGAGAGAGACAGACTACAAATTAGATAACCAGCAATTCAGAGCAAATTTTAGTGGGCTGGGGATACAGCTGAATATTATCTGCCTTGCAACATATTATACAGGGAATTTTAAATATTGCTATGCGTTAAATTAAATATAGTTGGGTTAAACTTTGGTCAGCAATACTGGCTATAGATAACACCCAGCATCTCTGACCATATTGACGATGTGTAGAAAAGGGATCAGTGGAATATAACTGCCGTGCCTAACCACTAATCCTAATACTCCTAAACCGAAGTACCCCACGATCGCAAGCTAACAATATACTAATAAATATCTAAATAGCCACATACCCACCGCAAGTATCTATTCAATTAACCTCTAAATTGCCACAAACCCACCGCAAGTATCTATCCTATTAACCCCTAAACACATGGGGGGCCGGATTTGAAGTGTCCCCCATTCTCCCAGAAGGTAGCACCCCCAAACAAATGGTATCCGTAGGTGCCTCATCAAATTGCCGACAACATACTAAAAGGGCTACTTTTAGTACCGATCGAGTAGGGCACCCTACTCGATCGACACCCCTTTTAAGAAGTGGCGGACCAGGGCTCAATTCCGGATCGGTGTGGAGTTAGGTCGGCAAGGTTTTGCCAGCCCTCCGGCGGTTAGCTGCCTGCGTTTTAGTGCATCTTTGTGCCACATTATTTAAACATTGATGATAATTTGTGACATAGCTTCATAGTTATAATGGGGAGGTTTATTATTTTTAGTATCATTTATTATAGTGAGTTAATTTTTGACAGTAGGCAATTAGCTGGACTTTCCAGGGGAGTGTAGTTTAAACATTACGTCAGTGTAGGCGGTATTAGGGACTTAGCTTTCCAGGGGTGTGTAGGTTAGGTGCAACGTAAGTGTATGCTGTCAGGGGGAGTTAGCTGGGAGGTGCAGGGGGAGTGTAGCTTAGGCATCAGTTAGTTATAGACGTTCAGGGGGAGTTAGCGTGGCGTGCTAGTGAGAGTAACCTTTACTTTGCTTCAGACACATCAAGACAAGATCGTTGTGAGGAGGGTAGCAGGCCTGTTTGTCTCACCAGCTATCAGCTGCAGAAAATATATCGCCTGAGCTAGTTATTGTAGGTGTAATTAAAACTTAGGTCCCCATGGCAATATTTGAAGTGAGCCTACACGGAAACTATTTTAATTTTAAGTGAGCACACTGACTGCGCCGTGTAGGCACACTTCAAATAGGGCCCCCCATAGCAAAATGCCGGCGATTGGAGGTGATGTCACGCTCCCATTGACTTCTATGGGAAAGACATCGCCGCTCGCCGGCATTGCTCAGACACACCTCTTTTCTTTGAATACTTTGACAGACCTTCAAACTGTGAGGCTATCGAAGCAGTTTCACGACGGTCTGTCGATGCTTTGATCAGGGCCTTAGAGAGAACAATTGGAAATTAACAGTGTATTGCTTATCTCACCTACCATCTGATCTACCTCCCACTGGGAGTCTAATTTCTTCTGCTGGCTATGTTTACAGAGCTTATTTATAGCCTATACTTAAGTATAGAAACTGTCAGAATATTTAGATACCACAGGCAAATTCAGCTATTTCAAATGTTGATCTAAAGGTAAAGGAGCTATTTGTAAACAATGTAATACCTTCCAGCAGGTAAAATGGATAACTGGGAACAAATTAAAGGGGAGAAAAGTTTAGTGTAAACTGTCCCTTTTTAAGAGAGAAATGAAACTTGGAATTTCCTTTTTTACAATTTCTCTCCACATTCACCTAAGAATCTTGCTCTTACATTCCCTTCTTTCTCTGCCTTTTCTTACCACTAACATCACACTTACCATATCCCTGCTGTTGTCCCGGGTAGTTCTGCTGGTTGGGGTACTGTTGCTGCGAGTAAGCTTGCTGCTGCCCTGTTCCTTGCTGGTATCCTGTTTGTTGCTGGCTGTACTGTGTGTTCCCTAAAAAAGTTTGAACACAAACAGGTGTTAATTACTAAACTGCTCAGAAAGTAGTAGTACGGTGTCTAATCATGCATGGTTTTGTGATTGCATAAAGTGACACAGCTTTAAAAGGACATTAAATATCTACAGTAATTGTGTCTAAATGTTGAAAATCAAATAAATGGCTTAATGGCTTCTTTCATGATTTAAAAAGAACATGCGATTTTAAACATCTTTCTTATTAACTTCTATTATCTAATAGGCTTAGTAGCTGCTGATTGATGGCTGCACACAGATGCCTCGTGATTGGCTCACCCATGTGCATCATTATTTCTTCTACAAAGGATATCTAAAGAATGAAGCAAATTAGATAATAGAAGTAACTTGGAGTGTTTGTTAAAATTCTTTTATCTACCTGAATCATGAAAGAAATTTTTTTGGTTTAGTGTCCCTTTAAGCAATTTGCAGAATTTAAAAAAAAACTAGTTTACAGATATTACTTTTTGACCTCTCTGGGGAATGGGGAACAAAGCACATTTTTTTTAAGCAAGAGGTGTTTAAGAGAATTTAAAATCTAGACTGAAAGATTCAGTATCTTTCACCACAAATTTAGCATCTAATTGAACATGCATAATACTGTAGGTGTTTGGTGTCATTTGTGTCTGAATGTGACTCTTTCACCTCCTTCATAGTAATGCTGAGAGGAGTCCTCAAATGTCCTATCATAACTTTGTTCTCCATAGGACGACTGCTGGTAAGAGTACTCACTGTGGCCTGTAAGAGAGAGCACAGTACAGGACATTACACGAAAGGACAGTCTGACATTCTGATTTACAGTGTGTCTAGTGTACTGTATTTACAGAATCATAATAATACCATACTATGGGCTACTTTACAAGTGTCATGCTAACATTAGCGCATGCGCGATATTGAAATATCCCGCCTGTGCTAACTTAAACTCATAATACAAGTTGAAAGTAAACGTGACCGCACAAGCGCAAACTAAATTTGCGCTCCTCAGGTTAGCATGACTGAATTCCTCACATAAAGGGTTAGGGGCGGGCTAAATAAAAAGTTGCACCAAGCACAAAATAAATACATTATACACTCATATATACACTATCTAATATAAATTATTCACCTAAATTTTAAAATTAAAAAGTAATAAGGGTTAAAAGGTATATACTGTACAGGGAGTGCAGAATTATTAGGCAAGTTGTATTTTTGAGGATTAATTTTATTATTGAACAACAACCATGTTCTCAATGAACCCAAAAAACTCATTAATATCAAAGCTGAATAGTTTTGGAAGTAGTTTTTAGTTTGTTTTTAGTTATAGCTATTTTAGGGGGATATCTATGTGTGCAGGTGACTATTACTGTGCATAATTATTAGGCAACTTAACAAAAAACAAATATATACCTATTTCAATTATTTATTTTTACCAGTGAAACCAATATAACATCTCAACATTCACAAATATACATTTCTGACATTCAAAAACAAAACAAAAACAAATCAGTGACCAATATAGCCACCTTTCTTTGCAAGGACACTCAAAAGCCTGCCATCCATGGATTCTGTCAGTGTTTTGATCTGTTCACCATCAACATTGCGTGCAGCCGCAATCACAGCCTCCCAGACACTGTTCAGAGAGGTGTACTGTTTTCCCTCCTTGTAAATCTCACATTTGATGATGGACCACAGGTTCTCAATGGGGTTCAGATCAGGTGAACAAGGAGGCCATGTCATTAGATTTTCTTCTTTTATACCCTTTCTTGCCAGCCACGCTGTGGAGTACTTGGACGCGTGTGATGGAGCATTGTCCTGCATGAAAATCATGTTTTTCTTGAAGGATGCAGACTTCTTCCTGTACCACTGCTTGAAGAAGGTGTCTTCCAGAAACTGGCAGTAGGACTGGGAGTTGAGCTTGACTCCATCCTCAACCCGAAAAGGCCCCACAAGCTCATCTTTGATGATACCAGCCCAAACCAGTACTCCACCTCCACCTTGCTGGCGTCTGAGTCGGACTGGAGCTCTCTGCCCTTTACCAATCCAGCCACGGGCCCATCCATCTGGCCCATCAAGACTCACTCTCATTTCATCAGTCCATAAAACCTTAGAAAAATCAGTCTTGAGATATTTCTTGGCCCAGTCTTGACGTTTCAGCTTGTGTGTCTTGTTCAGTGGTGGTCGTCTTTCAGCCTTTCTTACCTTGGCCATGTCTCTGAGTATTGCACACCTTGTGCTTTTGGGCACTCCAGTGATGTTGCAGCTCTGAAATATGGCCAAACTGGTGGCAAGTGGCATCTTGGCAGCTGCACGCTTGACTTTTCTCAGTTCATGGGCAGTTATTTTGCGCCTTGGTTTTTCCACACGCTTCTTGCGACCATGTTGACTATTTTGAATGAAACGCTTGATTGTTCGATGATCACGCTTCAGAAGCTTTGCAATTTTAAGAGTGCTGCATCCCTCTGCAAGATATCTCACTATTTTTGACTTTTCTGAGCCTGTCAAGTCCTTCTTTTGACCCATTTTGCCAAAGGAAAGGAAGTTGCCTAATAATTATGCACACCTGATATAGGGTGTTGATGTCATTAGACCACACCCCTTCTCATTACAGAGATGCACATCACCTAATATGCTTAATTGGTAGTAGGCTTTCGAGCCTATACAGCTTGGAGTAAGACAACATGCATAAAGAGGATGATGTGGTCAAAATACTCATTTGCCTAATAATTCTGCACTCCCTGTATATGGTATATGACAAGGTATTTGAAAGGAAAGGGCTATAATTTGTATATATACTGTACATACATATCAGTGACGTGCAGTGACGTCAGAGGCTGGTGAGGCAGTGGCTAGGATACGCCTTCATTCTTTAGATATCCTTTGTTGAAGAAATAGCAATGCACATGGGTGAGCCAATCACATGTGGTTTCTATGTGCAGCCACCAATCAGCAGCTACTGAGCATATTTAGATATGATTTTCAACAAAGGATATCAAAAGAATGAAATAAATTAGATATTAGATGTAAATTGGAAAGTTATTTAAATTTGCATATGGGATTGATATGGGTTTCATGTCCCTTTAAATGGTGTCTTGGAAAACTGGTCAACTTAGTAAACATCTGATTTTAGTCTCAAAGGATTGTAACAGAAACTCTTGCCAGATAACAAAATGCTTGCTCTGATTATGAGATCTAGAAATCCATGCCCATTAAAATATGTTTAAAACATACTTTTTACTTTAATGCTGCAAATTATGCTTATAGATTCTTTCATTATTCAGTAAATATAAAAATGTCTTGATCCAGTGGCGGCTGGTGAAATTTAAAGGTGGTGGGGCGCTTGACCCCACCCCTTTAAATAAAGCCACACCATCAGATGGCACTACCAATTCATTAATTAAATAAATAAAAGGTAGACAGAAACACAGAAAAGCATTCGGGGGGAGAGGGAGAGACAGACGTTGGAGAGAGACACAGAGGGTTAGAGAGAAAGAGAGAGAGACACAATCACACACAGAGGGGTTAGAGAG